>NC_140126.1:35724677-36437177 GCF_964035555.1 Netta rufina | reverse complement strand
CAAACTGACATAAATTTCGGTTTAATTTCCTATACATAGAAAGTCTTTATGAAACTGTAAAAGCTTGGGGGCTTAATTCTTTCTACAGAGTTTTGCACCAAATGCTAACATATTCATAATAGGGCTTTTATTATTTAGTGGTGAAGGCAGTTTTAAAAATCATTTAACTAATTGCTTTTTAAAACAAATCTTTTTTTCTATCATTTTATCCTGGAATAAAACTTCAGACATGCATAAAAATGAAATAAGATGGTGGAAATTTCATAATGAACAGATGTGTTTAGAAAAATTGCCCTCTTTAAGGATGGCATCTCTGTAGATCGCTACAGAATGTTACACTTCTATGTGTTGACAGTGTGTGGCAGTCTAGTATTTTAAGGGCTACCACTTTGTCATTATTGTTGCAGAAGATTGAAAAGTCCTGAATGTGTCTTATTAAGTCTGGGTACTGTTACTCACTGACAGTTCCCCAGGTGTATGCATCTAAACTTGTTTTGTGCACATACCTTGTGATGGTGGGTATTTGTTTCGCAAATAAGTGATGAGGAAGACTGGATCAGAAAGGAAAAAGAAAAAGACCTTGTTTTGCCTTAAGCTACTCCTGTAGGAAACTGTTATTACCTGGTTGTAGTTGTGTGCCCAGTTTTCATTAACAAGGGGAAAGGTGAAGCTGAGAAACAGAGTTAGATAAGGCTAACTTTCTCTCCTCACTGTAGAATACAGAATGAAGGACTAGTCCACAGGTGTCACTGTTGTAACTAGGCCTGGGACGTTGTGGAGGCCTTGAAGGTTTCTTTTCTGTTAAAAACACACTGCAGTCAGTCATTTTAGTATGAAGAACACGGATTTAACCTCTGTGTTGGAAGTCTCACTTGTTTTTTTCTCATGTGCCTCTTCACAGGGCCGTTTATAAGTAGTTCAAAGGTTGTTCTTAAGTGTTGGAAATACAGTAAAGGATTTGAATTTGACGAGTATATGAATAAGGTTTTAAAGTCACCATCCTGCACAAATCCTCAGTCCTGCCAGTATATTCTATTTTCAATTTATTTTATATCTGGTGATTCTATATTAAGAGATTTTTAAACCCAATGCATTGACAGGAATACATGCCTCTCCATAGCTTAGCATTAGCATTACACCAGTTCATCAGCTTGCCCGTGTTGCACCATATGGTACTAGCTTGATCAAAAACAATAGTTACATGAACTCTTGACTTGAGTTCCCATGTGTTTCATGTCCAAAACCAGGAAATCATACAAATTATAGCTGGGAAGACATAATAGGTTTATTGCCAAACCAATGCAGATCGTTCCCTAAAGGGTATTTCCGTGTGCTTTCTGCATTCTAATTTAAATGACTCGAGCAACAGATCTCCCTGTTTTGAAGGCTGTTTCAGTTTTGTATAAATTTCATGGTCAAGAAGCTTTTCCCACTTTGCTCACGGTAATCCTACTATCCTTAAATATGCTCCATGTGTAATACTAAATAATTCTTCGAATTTTTACATTTATGGCCTTCAAATATTTGGAGATATTTATTATGTCCTAAGCTAGGATAGTAAAATGTATAAACACATAGTATCTTTTTTATGCACTTTCAATATGCTGCTGATTAGTTGATTATTTCTTCCCCTTCCCACCCTCCCCCCCCTTTTTTTTTTTTTGAATTGCAATTCTGTTAACTGATTGTAATTCTGAAGCTATAGAATTAAATAAATGACCTTACATATCTGAATTGTTTCTAGAAAAATAATTTCTCTCTTTTTGTATGAAGAATCTTCTGCCAATATGATCAAAATACCATATCAGGTTCTGTTTCATTGCATTAAATCACACTTACTGCATTTGATGTTGGGTTGAGAACAGGTTTAGGAGGGGCTAGCTTGTCATTACTGCTAACGTTTGTTTGTTTGCTTGTTTGTTTGTTTTGTGGAAATGCAGCAATTTGTGTTGGAGGCTGTGTTTAAAAATAAACATTAAATAAATTTAAAAACACTTTAAAATATTTTTTGTGATAAGAGTAGCCTGACCAATTAAAGAAAGATGCTTTCAATGATCCAGTATTTTTTATGAAGAAGATAAGATTTATCTTACCTCTCCAAAAATTCTTGGTTATTTTGAGTGATGGTTCTTTCTGGGACAGCTGATCGTCTTGATGCATAAAGTAGAGGAAGTAGAGATCAGATAGCACTCATTCTTCCTGTGGATTCACTCCAGACAACAACACATAATACATCTGTGGTCCTGGTTTCAAGTTTGGCAGTAGGTTGACTGGTAAACTCTTGATTCTTTATTCAGAAAAGTTGAACATACATACACGTATAGATAGGTGTACATACACATATTTGCATGTGTGATACCTATTCCTTGTAGGCAAGTGCACATGGTTCTTCTACATTCTCAGAAAGCAAAAGTTATTTGATGCTGTGTTCTATTTGGGACAGCATTTTTAAGAGTTTTTTTAATAATGTAAACATGCAGCTTTTCTTCACAAGAAAGGTAAAAATGCAGCAAATTGTTAACTTCATGGAATCTTGAGAGTACTTCTAGTTTTGAAAATTTGCAAACTGTGGCACATACATTACTATTAGTATGAAAGCTATCCAGCCGTTATGCATGCATGTTTGTACTGGAAGCTATTGGGAAAAGGCAAATTGTGACAAGATAGCTTTGGCTGCTGTCACTGCAGTCATTCTCATTGTGATGGCTTCTGCTGCACAGGTTCAGAGAAGTGGCTCCTTGAAACTGGTGGGTCAGTTCACAGCCAGGTGGTGCCATTGCTGGTTGAAAATGAATAATGTGGAATTAGTCCAAAATCAAATATCAATATGATTATTAACTTTATATAAGCACTGTAATAACCTTGGTCAGATGTGTTATGTAGGCCTTGCGTAGTAAGCAGTCTTTTATTCTCAAAAGAATGTTGTTCTCTAACCAGGCAGGCTGGGGAATTCCTGAGATCACAATAAATAAGTTGTCCTTTTTTGACATTCTCTTGCATAAAATTGTGAGATTTCATGTTGTCAGGTGAAAAAGGAATAAGCTTTTGTGTATTAATTTTGTGTATTACCAGATTAGGTATCTCTGCCATTCCAAAAAAAAAAAAAAAAAAATCAATTCTGTTTAATTTTTCAGCTGTAGGAATAAGCAGTTTCTTTTCACAGAAATTGTGTCTTCATTGGCAAATATCTGAAAATGCTAGTGTTTTCAGAATGCTGAGACATAACCGATATGCTGAAAATCTGTTTTCCGTGTTTTCTGTTACAGAATATGTTGTCAGTTTCTCTCAGCTAATGTATATCTAAGTGATTTGATACCCTGTTTTTTTATCTGGCTTTCTCTGTGTTTCTCCGGATGAAAAAGTAGTATATTCTGTCCAGACCATATGTTTCTCTAGATACTGCATTGTAACATTAGGAAAATTCAACTTAAAAAGATTATATTAAGATTATAAAAATTATATTAAGATTATAAGATATTATATATAATTATATTAAAAGATTATATTATTTCAACAAAAAAGATTATACGAAGACTAGAAATCTGTTTCCTTTCCTGTAGCTGGGCCCAGCTCAGGTGCAGCTTTAGTCTCAGAAATATTCACTGGGCAGGCAATCAATCTTTCTGGCATTAACTTCTTGTATGTCTGTAGCTCATACTACAAATGTTAAGTACAATGTTAAGACAATGTTAAGTACTGTCAAGAACAGAAGGAAAGACAGAAAGACAAAAGGAACTTATAATTTCTGTACTTTTGAGCAGTCAACATGCTGCTTATCTTTGAGTTCATACAAATTTTTAGGTGTTGTACAACCATCAATTAACGTGAGGAATGGCTGAGTTTTATTTCAAGTGAATACAGTGCTTCAGCAATCTGGGTGTCTGACAGTTTTATGACCTGACAGAAATCCATTCTCCAGCTTTCTTAAAGAATAATGTAATTCTTTGTAAATTTTAAATTGCTGCTTAAAGAACATTATAATTGTTTCTGTACTGTGTATCTTTTCCCCTAAAAGCTGCCATTTCTGAATCATAAATTAGCCTGCCATGAATATCCGTAGGCTCTCTGTCAACTTATTTGGACAGCCAGATAAGTAGGTGAAAAAAATGACAGGAAAAAGATGAGTACCTGCTGCTGGATGTACAAATTAGTGACTGTTTAAAACTGACTTCAGAAAATTCTCTTTAAGCAACATACAGGGTTTCCTTAGAAACAAATCTATATAGAACAGGATGTGATCTGAGCTAAGCTTTCTAGAGTAGCACGTGTGTGTCTCTTTTTTTCTTTGTTGATATAAAATAAATCAGCATGTGTAAACCTCTGCTGATTTTTGACGATGCTTTACTGCACTTCTGTGGGGTAGCATGCAGCAAAATTGCATGCTGTAAATGTAGCTTCTAGAGATGTAACAAGCCTGGGTGACTGTTTTCCAAGGTAAACGACTGCAGACAAATGATATACACACATTGGTGTAGGAGTCTAAGGTCGGGGGTGGGGGGGAGGAAGTATAAAATTTGTAGAATGGCGGCATATATAATATATATAAAGTTTAAAAATTGCCAAAACAATTTCAAAAAGTAATAACATTGTCGTTTTAAACATCAAAGTGTTAAGCATCCAAAATATTGAGAATAAAATAAACCATTGATTTTATGTATTTGTTTAAACTGAGACATTTGGTACCATGTTGTGTATGTGTATCAGAAAAGATAAGTAGTAGAGCAGATAGAAGTGCAGCTTTTAAAGAACATTTGGTTTCATATATGTCATTTCACATCTCCTTATAGCTCTGAGAGAAAATCCACGCACACACACACACAAAAGTTGTTGTTATTGTTGTTATTATTGTTGTTGTTACTGGTATTGTTATTATTTTATCTATTTACTCATCTGTTTCTCAAAGGCTTCAGTCCACATCACATCTACTTCTGAGTAACTTTCTTTTGCTACGGTGCAGCTCTGTAACCAAGCAGTAGAGGGCATTCCTTCTTCAGGAGATGGCACTAGTTCCTTCAAAAGACTAGTGTTTTATTTAGCAGGTCCTCGGGTCCTTTTTGTTTTTAGAAGTAGCCCATTCACATGTAGATGATGGAGACAGGATAAAAGGATAAAGTCTTTCCTGAAATTTGCAATATGCTCCTTACGGTTGAGTAAACAGTTGCTAAAATGGTAAATATTTTTATTACTTCATAGAGTATTTTTGAATATATGAGTTAATATAACTTAAATTCACACAGCAAAATTTTTAATAAACATAATTATCTTAATGCATTGTTGGATATAGATCTAAAACTGAGTTGTTTCAGTTGGGTATGGTTAGTCAATAACCATAACCAAAGCATTTTAATAGTACTTACAGCACAGTGTTCATGTTGACAGAAGCACCTGCCTCATAGTATGAGAGCATGTGCAGATGGAATCTGGGGGGCCTATATTAAAATTCCAGAAGGTATATCTGTGTTTTTACAGTCTTAATCCATCCCTGTTATTAAATTAAATTAAATTTAGTGTGATACCCATGCCCTCTTCCTTTTCCATCTGGAAAATGCCTTCTCCTATAGGGAAAATGAGTATTGGGGGCTGACTCACTGATAACTCACTAACTTTAACACCCAGTTCCCTATCTCCTTTCCAATGTTAGGACATTCTCTCCTTTGCTCTGCTTTCCCCTGAAGACTGTGCAGTCAGATCCCCACCTTGATGAGCTGTAGGGCTGCACCTCCAGAGAGACAGGGTGATTGGCAGTGGCTGTGGATGGCCTTTCTGGCTCTGCTGCGTGCTGCTCTCACTGAAGAGCTGACTACACATTGGCTACTTTGGGAGTTCTTAAAATGTTCCTTTGTTATGGGACAATTGAAAGATATATATATTTTTTTTTCCTTTTCAAATTGTGGTGACAAAATGGCTTCTGAATGTGGGTATTTGGTGTAGGCAGATCTGTTACAGGCATGGATAGAGGCAGGTCTGTTGTATTCTATATTTCATTTAAGATGTCTGTCATAGTGAGTCTAGCACCATCTGTGTTGCTGGTTTGTGCAAAATTGCAGGTGAGGCATGGAATGATATAGACAACAAATACCTTCCTATGTATGTGCTTAATATCATAAAGAAAAATATATTTGCTGTCAGAGTTTATAATATTTACACTTCAAAATTAGGGCTGCATATTGTAACTTTATTTGCAATGTTGCATCTGAACATGTGAAAATAGAACTCATTCCAATGACATTGACCTACTGATTCACACCTTCCATTTTATAATCAACATCAACAGTGGTCATCAGCAGTGCATAGCTTCACCATATATTAAAAAGAAATGCTAGGGATAAGTTATATTTGAGAAATGTAGGAGGAAGCCTGAAGAGACAAACAACAGAACGGGATCTGATAAACTGTTCCTTGGTTTGATGATTTCATTTGATGTTTAGTGAGTTATCTTTTTAATTTTTCACCAATTTCTATTTGGAAACAAACCAATGGTTACAATTTTGTGTAATAATCTTATTACAGTCTTCTGAGAATGACATTTTCAGGCTGTATTTCAGGATTTTTTTCTAACTGTGGTAAAAGAAGTTTTTTTGTTGGTATCTGTTTGCCTCCTCCCTCCTCCCTGCCCCTTCACCCTCCCTACTCTGGAGACATTAAACATTAATAAGTACAAAATAGCAATCAGCTATGAATGAGAGAAAAAGCTTTTGTTTCCTGGAAAAGGGAGAGCCCAACAGGTGGTGTCTCTGCAGCTGGCTATTACAAACCTTCAGAATAGTTACTGAAGATGGAAAACTCCTTTCTGTGTCACCGACCAATCGATTCACATAACATTTCCTGGCTGTTTTCTTATTAAATAAACAGTTCTTCCTTGTGTAACCTTGAAGCATTCAGGAATCTGATTGTGCAGAACAACACTTCTTATCTCTAAGGATGGCTGTGGGCAGAAGTGAATTTGGGCACATCCGGACTACAATTTTGTGTGAAAGAACAAAATAATACTGAAAGGGATACATCATGACTGTCTGCAACTGAGGAATTGTAAAGATGGCTTTGGGGATAGAAACTTTGTTATCTGCTACTTTGCAGGAATGGGTTTGCAAAGAGAATATCAAAGAATTTCTACTTCACCGTGACAGCACAGTAGTGGGAATGAAGGTTATTTCCAGCTGAAAACTGGTGTTTGTGGAGAAGGCTTATCGGTTTTGAGCTGGAAAAGCACTTTCTGGTCACCTGTGGTAAGCCAGTCTAATGTTTACTGCTTCCCCTCTGTTCTTCTTTCCCATTTCTCTGTGCTGGCTTTGAGGGTGTTGAGCTCTGTGCTGAGTATTTTGCCAAACCAGCAAATACTAAGGTATTAGTCCTTAGCAAAACAAACAAACAAACAAACAAACACTTGTTTGTTTCTTTGTTTTTAATGAGGAGGGGTAATTGTGATTAAAGTTGCTTCAATGAAGAGTGCAATGAGCAGTTCTGGTGCAAAGGAAGGCGATAGGAATGCAGAATGAGTGTTGGTGAGATGGGAGAGAGCAGGACCTCTGTGTAAAGTGAAGAGCTAGCAGACAGGTCATCTGTCACGGGCAACTTTCCCCCTCTGACTCACTGTCTGGAGTACGGATTGTTAGGCTCCTTCCTGTGTCTTCTATCCCAGATAATAAAGTGGGAAAAGCTGAAATAGCATGGAAAGGTCATTAGACCAGCTACTGCATTTGATGAGCTACAGGTGAATTAGATGAAGGAATGCAAATATTTATGGTTCTTGGCAAGTTCTGGTGTCCTGTTGCTCAGCACTAGCAGTTTTGTACTTGAATGAAAACAATTTGCAGATAGCTTTCCCTGTGGAAGGACTCCTAGGTCAATATGATATTAAGTAATAAATCACTGGGATTTTTAAGTACTTGCACTTTTGGATTTGTGCACAGAAGGGAGAATTTAATTTGAAGATTGGTCCGTGAAAGCTAGTGGATTGCACTTGTTAAGCTCAAAAGCCAGAAAAGAAGTCTGGGATGAGGAGGTAATTTAATGCAAGTGTCTTGGATTCTGCATGTTCTGCTTCAAACACTGACCTGTCTTTAGTCTCAATTGCAACATACTGATTTTTCCTTTGAAGTAGGAAGATTGAACCTTAACTGTGCATTTGGTTGCTTCACCAGTAACCTTAGCACTTTGTAGAATCAAACGTTTAGGTGGAAAATATTTAACAGAATTAATAATGAAATGGAAAATTCTCTGAATAAAATACTCCCAAGTCTGCTGTTAATGGTTTATCTTTTTGATTAGTAATGTTCTTTTATGACAGCAGTTCTCAGCAGAAATGGAAAAGAATGGAAATCAGATTGCATACACCACAAAATACATAGAGTGGTTGTCTTTGGACTCAAAAGGCAGTAGGATCTTGAACCTGGAAAAAAAAAAAAAAAAAAAAAAAGTGCTATGCTGAAATAATGTTAACTCTCCTGAATGTTAACCCACAAGAAAATCTCTGTTGTTGTCATAAGCAGTGCATTCTACATTATATATATATATTATATATTATTGTTTTTAAAGGAAAAAATAGTGTTGGCAAGCTTAGAACATTTGGTTTAAATATTAAACATCAAAGTGCACCATGAATTTTTAATAAGTCAATTAACAAAGAAATATCTTCATTTGTTTCTGTGCAAATGTGAGGGTAGTGCAAGGAGTTTAGCAGGCAGAATGTCAGTTGCAGTGAAAACGGACAGCATTATAAAGCAAATCTGTAGCTCTCATAAACATTATTAAATCCAAATAATACTTTGAAGAAAAGAAAGGCGTGGACTTTTTAAAACATAATTTTAGGAAGTGCTTGGAAGATACAAGCTTTAAGGTTTTAAAAGTTCAGTAAAGGAAATCAGTGCCCCAACTTACATGTGACAACTTAATCAGAATTTGAAACAGTCTTATTTCTCTTATTTCTGGGCACAACCTACCTCACTGAGTTGCAGGACAGTGTATGAACGTGACATTCCAGGAATCAGCGGTTTCAGACTTGTGGTACTGTGGCAGGTGAAGGCAATCGAAAGGCCTTAAAATGTAAGAACACATCTCTTTCTCTTGTGAACATAGAACATGTCAAGAAAAATAACAAATTCCTGTTCATTCCTTCCCTCCCTCCCTCCCTCCCTCCCTCCCTCCCTTCCTTCCGTCCTTCCTCCCTTCCTCCCTTCCTCCCTTCCTTCCCAAACATGGAATGCATTCCATCTCATCCATAGAATGATTATTTGTTTCAACAGTACATGTCACAGCTTCCACTGAATCCCCTGCTGCTTTTCAGCATCTGAGATGAAACGTGGGACTAATGCAGCTTAGGTTTCCCCGTTCTTTCTGTTGGTGGTTTTCTGCTACAGAGGCAGGAAAGACTTATCCCATCACTAAATCCCAGCTCAAAATGAACTGTTACATTCACTGTTTTTGCGTATACTGTGAACATGAGACTACCTTATTCCTACCGTCAAAACATGTTTGTGGTGGTTTATAACCATTTTTCTGGCGTCTTCTAGTCTTAGCTTTGAACCCTTTTGTTCCCACTTTGTCTCAAGTACATACATGTATGTATACTCTCCACCTGTCCCAATGCCCTCTGAAAGCATTCCTCAAAATAAAAAGAACAATATGCCTTTTAGGCTTAACTTTTTGGAGGCAATGGGACATTAACAACATTAATCAGCATAGCAGAATGATGCTGGAGTGTTTCCCTTTGTGAACACCCTGCATGAAATAGCCCTGAGAACAAGCTGTTCCATTTTGCTATTAGAGCACTGCTTTTTCTGGCACTTAATACCTCACTGAACTTCATTGTTATTTTACAAGACTAAAATTGCAATGGTTCTGCTATATTAAAGCCATAAACTTAAGTGGAGGTCTTTGCGCTGTTCTTTTCTCCCCAAAGCAGTCAGTCTCTGACTTATTTCTCTCTGCACTCCTGTCAGTCTGCTATTCATTATTTATGTAGCACTTCCATTTACACAGGAGGTCTACAGTGTTTACAATAAGATCTCAACAGATGCAGAGACAAGGTCTTTCAAGTTTTCACGTTTTAATCGAGTTAGCTTAAAGCACGCAAGAATTGCTGCTGTGGCCTCCTGTTGTAAATCTGTGTAAAGTTTGCAGAACCTAACTAGATGATTCTTGTGTGTTTGTGTGTGTGTGTGTGGTGTGTATGGGAAGAAAAGGCTTTCCATTTCTTGTTCCTTCCTTTCAGTTCCTGCTATTGAAATACAAATGAAACTAAGTGCCTGGCTAAGATGTTCTAAAAAAGTCACCGTGATTTAAATGGCTGATCATTTCCTGTTATGTTCATAGTCATGGCTGGAAGAGATTCTGGCAGAAATCAGTAGCATACCTCCTGTTAGTGTCCAATTGTAAATCATAGCCGAAACTACAACATGCTACTAATATAACCAATGAAACACTGAAGTGGAATGCAAATAAAGGCATTCTGTAATCAGGTAAATACTCTTAATGTAGGTTTCTATCCATGTAAAAGTATCCATGAGCTGGCTGCTGTTTTCTCAGATTTCTGCAGTTGACTTTATTTAATACCATAGTTTTTTATTGTATTTTCTTTTACCCTAGCTGTTCACAAAATAGGCTTTCTGTTACAATTTATTTGGAGAAGCTGCTGAGCGTCAAACTCAGAAACTGATTTTTTTTCTATCAAAGGTTACTAGATATGCTGATATCAATAACCATGCAAGTTCTTTCTCTGAACATTTAAGTAGTCTTCAAAGAAAATGCTAGAGTGCAGATTCCTCTGCCTGTGTGGGGAGCTCTTAATGTACATCTTTAATTAGAATTAATTCTTACTGCATTTTATCCCTGGTAAATCAGGTCTCCCTATATGAACAACTCTTACTGGCCTAACTTTCCTGGATGTCTGTGTTTTTCTTAACCTCTGGAAATCTGTCAGTACCTATTTTTTGTAGGTTTGTCCTGGCTTTCTGGTTGAAAAGTATCTT
The DNA here is from genome assembly GCF_964035555.1 of Netta rufina. Lineage (NCBI taxonomy): Eukaryota > Metazoa > Chordata > Aves > Anseriformes > Anatidae > Netta > Netta rufina. Next base: position 36,426,210 of record NC_140126.1, on the reverse strand, counting down.
TAATATCCAATTCATCTGACTATATCTCAGGTCTGCAAATCTCAGCTATGTATCAGCTGTAGACACATTTAATAATTTCACATGCAAGTTTTTGAAAATTTGCTGCAAGTTCAGGTACAAAGAGGTCAAAGTGAATTAATTCCAGAAGTTGAAATTAATATGGGGGACATTTTTTTTTCCTCCTCCATCACAATCTGAAACATTTGAAACCTTGGATCAGAATTTAACTTTGATCACTTTTATTAATTAATCCACAGGTATTCACGGGAGAATCCCATCAAGCTGTCTGTATGTTTTAAACCGCCATGTGGGGTCTGCTGCAGTGGGAAGCAATAGAGAAACAGCATGTCCTTTAGCAGAGGAGGTGATGATTCCTTCAGGCTTCTTCTCCTAGCGCATTCCCTGAACAAATTCTTTTACTGGTATCAGTTGCTAGATAACTGAAATGAATGTGTTTGTCATCTATTTTACATGGTCTTGGATCATTTGTATGTATATGTGTGGCACATAGATGTATGTATGGATCATATGAACACACATAAATGTACATGTATATATGTGGCATTACTAGTTCTACAGACTTTTGAGATCTTGAGGACAAAAACATGAATATAGTATATAGTATGAATATAGTATAGTATGAATATAGTATTGAATCATTCCAAAATACCAACATTGCTATTTTTCTTATATTTGAAAGGGTGGAGGAGCTCAGCCAAGTAACTTGCAAAACTCAGATAAGAAGTACTATATGATTTTACAGTGGAAATTCTAATTATTGCTGTTATTACTGTTATTATTTTATTATATTAAAAAAATATATATTAGGTGGGTATTCTGACATCATTTCCCTGACTGGATGAGTCTTTTTAAATAAAAGGCAAAAGATAACATTGTTAAACAGAATATTGGAAATCAAGGCCCTGGTTTAACTAACGTGTGAGGATGTGCCCAACTTAATGTGTAGTCTCTATGCTTACTTAAATGTTAGTGTATTTGTACACTTGTGAGATTTGGGCCCTAGAAAGGATTTCAAATAATACTGGTTCTCATGTATTAAAGTTAATGTAAAGAGGGGAAATAAACTTTTCTCACAGTTCAATACAGGGTAAAAAGGGCTAACATGTTAGACTTTTTTTTTCTTTCTTTCTTTCTTTTTTTTTTTTTTTTCCAGACTACTGCTATCTATGATACCAGTCAGAGAGACAAATTAAAATATGTTAAATTAAGATTGATGCTTGGCAGTTAAGTCAGAAATATTTCTGAATAGCTACAATTTACAGAAATAACACCTGTAAGCTAAGATATTATTGTAGAGTATAAAAACAAAACAAAACAAAACAAAACAAAAAACAGAATTAAAACACGGAATAAGGCTTTGGAGTTCTAAAGGTGCTTCAAAGCCCTAGGCAATTTATTTTTAATTGGCTCTCCAAGGTAGAAAACAATACTATATAGAGACATCCCTTAACATATTGTCCTTCATCCCTACCTTGGACTCACTATCTGAAGGAGAGCTAGAGGAGAAGTAGAAATACAGTCTAGCAAAGAAAGTGGAAGATCAGTTGCCCAGCAAGCAAATAATTGCTGGGTGTCTTGAGAATTTGCTGTAAAAATCAATAGTGTATTCTTTGTTCCATACTATGTCCTATTTGAAGCAAATAATGCTAATTCAGAAATTGTTCTTAGAAATCAGAAATACTTGCTGATATTGTTGCAAATAAGAACAGTTTCAGAGAGGGTCTGCCCTTCATAAAATTATTAATATGACTAATAGTTGGCTATATTTCAGATTACAGTTACTTTCCTGTAAGAAGTTTCTGTACTCTAAGCAATCAGGAAGCATGAAGGTGAGTCTACAGATGTTCAACTCCCTGAAAACCATGTTCTAAGAGCTATGTTACAGTGGTTCTGCTTGCAGAAGCTCTGGGCTGTAAAACAAAATCCCATTTTTCTGCCTGTAATAACACAGTTCAAATATCTGTGCTCCACAGTGTTCCCATACATTCTGGAGAGACACAGTCTTTTTAAGAACCATAGCAACTATACCAATGTATAACTAGATGAACTAAGTTATGCTATGTACTGCCAAAAGAACGGATTCCAAAGGGAAGCCTACAAGTTGCTTACAGAGAGATAGAATCACAATACAAATACAGGAGGCAAATTTTAGTACTAAATAGTGTCATGCAAATATAAACCTATAAATACAAGATGGTAGAACACTGCTAACAGGTAAAACTGTATGAGTAACTGTAAATTTGGGGACACCGTGAAAAAGATACCATATGAACTAGAAAGCCATTTTGAAGTATACTTATGACTAGTACCCAATAGTAAGTTTTAGGTTAATTCCAAATGCAAGAAGAGTGGCTGCCATGAAGCACTGTGATGCATGTGATCTCAGTTGAAAACGAGTGTTCAGTTATTCCCTTCCTCATAGCTCTATAGAATACAGCTATATACTGGTGGATTAGATCATTTTTAAGGTTGAAGAGGAAATGAAGACAAGGAGGAAATCTTAACCCAGCTGATTGTGATGGGTTACCTTGTTGACTTTAGTAGACACAGTTCTTCATCTTTATATAAAAAAATAAAATAAAGGAATCAGCACTGAGGAAGCACTGCTATTCTGGCACAGTGACTTAATTCACCTTCAGGTGGTATAGCATAATTATTTTCTTTTCAGGATGAAAGAAATATGATATTGAAAATCAGTTTTCCTCTTTAAAGAAAAAAAAAAAAAGGATATCCATGCAGAAATGAATTGACTATCAGATTCAAGAAGTCACGATAAGAGTATATGTATTCACTCTGCATATGTTACTTATTCCAAAGATTCCTAGTCCTAACATCCTCATTCCTTGATTAGTCCATTTCTCCCATGCATCTCAATCTGAGAGGTTATTGTTATACAACAGTGCAATTTACCAACAAGATTCTGTTTAGGCTCAGTGTTTTTATTCTTTTCCTTTTTTTTTTTTTTCTCTCTCTATTTATGACAAGTATTCCCCTTTTAATGCACTTTACGTCTTTTTAATAATTTTCTCCAGGTTGTAAAGCTTTCTCACAAAACATTCCTGATAAAGTGAATGGAGCTGCTCCCTAAGTAAGGAGACTAAGATCAGCATTCAGAAATGCCTATTCAGACATATATTTAATAGTCCTGCATATTAAAAATTGTGGTTATATTGTGATTATATTGTGATTATGAAGTTATAATCTGTTTATATAAAGTTAGCAAATGAGAACTGCACAATTCTACTCTGTTCTTTCTCTGTAGTTTTGTTATACATAATGGGAGTGATAAACTGGGATGCTGGGAGTAAAGAGGATGCCAAGTACTGTTTTATTCCTTCATAAAATCCTGGAATACATGAATGCTCATCTCATTCCATTTCCTTTCTTCCTTTAAAAATGTCTCCTCTGAAGTAGGAGGGCAATCTTATCCCATCATAGATGTATACTGACTTTGTAAGCAAATTTTAGTCCTTTTTCTTGTATGTCTGAAATAATATGCTGCTAACAATATGTTTGAGTTTTTATTGCTTAGAAGGGGAGATTAAACATAATAAGAGCATCCTGGAGTCTCTACCTCTCTCCTATAGCAAGTGAGCACCAAAACACAAAGATTATCCAGCAGTCACTTAGGAAGAGAATGAATCGAGGAAAACATGTGAGCAGGAGAGTGCATATAGAAGCACACAGTGATGTTGCTAATAAAGCAAAATTCTGTCCATGGGAAAATAGCATTAACCACAACTCCATTCATAGCTACAAATTCCTCTTAGACCTGGCGTCTAGATAAAATTTTATATATTTTAAACATTTTATGATATTTTAAATGTTAATCTTCTCAAACAAGCAATACTTTAGTTTATATATCAGGGTATTAATGATCTCTTTCAACTATGTAATTTTCTTTGGAATTCTTGTAGAAAAAAGAATCCAAATTTTAGAATTAGAATTGTGTTTTCTAGAAAGAAAAAGAGTAGATACCCACATTAGGTTTTAGTTGATGAAAATTATCATTCTTAATTTTAGAATAGTGGGCTTCATCTACAACAGGCAGAATGATATCCTCTTGTCTTAGCATCTCTGCTTTACAAGTTTTGAAAGTGACAGTATTGGTTTAATAAATCATGGAATAGATTGTGTTGGAAGGGATTTTAAAGATATTTAGTTCCAACCCCCTGCCATGGGCAGGGATGCCACGCACTAGATGCCCAGGGTCCCATCTAAACTGGTCCTGAACACCTCCAGGGATGAGGTGTTTCTGGGCAACCTGTTCCAGTGCCTCACCACCATCTGAGCAAAGAATTTCCTACTAACCTCTAATCCAAATCTCCCCTCTTTTAATTTAAAACCATTCCCCCTTGTTCTGTCATTATCTGACTGAGCAAAATGTTTCTTGTCCACAAGAAACACATCATGCATCCAAAATCCAAATGTTTGCCTTCTAGTGCAAAGATTCACATTTATTCTGTTCTTTCCCTTTGAGATTAGGGATGCTCTTCATTGAAAAAAAAAAAAAGTCATTTCTAGAGCTGCACAGGGAAGCTTCTACAACAGCTGCCTGCACTGTATTTGTACTGTGCATAAGTATGGGAGTTTGAATAAATATTGTAATTAGGAACATAATAGCACATTTTGATTGCTTTAATAAATAACACCAACATGAATTTTTTCTTACTGGTGACACTAATGATCATTAATGGCCAATGCTGTTATCTTTACAGTATGAATTCTTAGCTGAAAAGTGCAAGTTTTTGAATACAACACATGCCATTATTGAAACAGAAAATAAATGGCAAACTTTTGGCATTTATCTCATTAGTTTATTATCATAAACTAACTATGAAATACAAACAGGAATAACAGGAATGGCTCTAAATCTTTTGTTTGCTCGTGTTTTTTTTTCAAGCAAAAATAATAGGAAGCCATGTGCTTCCACATAGATGGATGTCTTACAACAACATTTACTAATTATATGCAGACCTGCTACCTTTGTGTTCCAGGTATCTCAGATATCTAAAGCACACAGAGCAAGTACCAGGAGAGGTTTCTCACCTTCCAGATGGTATGGTATCCAGTGCTGGTACTACAGGCCTGAGGTAGCACAAGAAATACAGGCAGCATGGCAGTGGACTTGTATTAAATGCTGTCTTTAGCTATCTCATTTATATAAAGGGCCATGTGTTCCTTTGGGCTGGGCTTTGAAAGCTATAATGATGGTAGACAATATTTTCCCCTGAATTGTGTGCTACTTTTTGAAGCACCTGCAGACCTTAACAACAGTTTTGGAGGAACAATGTCTATTTTAGATAGTTTTCCTTTGGAAATGGTTACTTGCATGTCTGTTACTGTTTTCCAGCAGGAACTTTTGGAAGTGTTGAATCAATTTCAACTATATTTGAAATAATTTTTCCATAGATTTAACTTGTGGAGAATAACTGATTAAAGGCTGAAGGTGCATTTATCTCAATTAAATCCATCCAGAGGACCCTGTGCAGATCATATCAGACATCAAAAGACCTCAAAGACCTCCAGTTTAGACACAAAAATACTGTCCAGAGGCAATAAAGTGGTTCTTGGAAGACACTTTGTTGGTCTGCTGTTCTGTGCTGCTCATGGAGCTATTTGCTTTTTGTGGTATTCCTCCTCTTGAATTTAAAAAGACGTTTGAAACACTAAAATGCATTGTTGTCATTAAATATGCAACATTCTACAAATGAAGTCTTATGGATTCTCTTTGGATAATGCTTTACAGATAGTTTATAAAAGCATGTGGAATGATGTGCATTCTGGCTTCTTTTCATCAGCAAAATCATCCAGCTGTGGACTACTGGAATCACACTTGAAATGTCTGATAGGAATAGAGCACACTGGTGTTAGTCTGTGTGATCGGCTGTGCGCTGTTTCTCAGCTGGCATGAATAATGAATGGTTTATTGTAGAACCCGTGTTTGGAAACTTTCTTGCAGCTTTGCCAGAACGTATTGCTCTCCCTTATCTCATCATGTATGGACAATCATAGACTTGTGAAGCAACATCAGCATCTCCAGTTTTCTGCTGTCTTTTGTCAGGTTATCAGTTCATCAGTGAGACAGCTATAATCAATTTGTATGGAGACATTCAGCTCTAGTGTATAAAACACTTCTGTCAGCTTACAGGAAGACAGTATATTTGCAATTATGTGTTGTAGTCTCTATTAATTAGTCATAATTTCAAATGCTTGCTGGAACACATGAATAAATTTTTCCACTGGTGCATTTGTTGCAGGGTGGAGGCTGATGGAGCATATTTGACACCATTTCTCTTTGTTAACAATTGAAATTCTTCAGATATTGACTGAAGTCCATTTTGACTTGAAAATTTTTCAAGATCACCATTCTTCTGTAACTGTAGTCGCAATTTTCAATGTCTACACTGAGTTAGTCATATAGAATACTTCAACCAATTTAGAATGGGCTTCTGTGGATTCAAAATAATCTGTGGCACTATCTTCAGAAAATGATGACCATGCTTTTTGAATGATCTGCATATTTTCTGTATGTGCTTTGATTGTTATTTATTTTGTTTGTTTCAGGTAAGAGGCAGAGGTATTTTGAGGAAAACAGTATTTAGGTGTTGCCAATATCTTCTGTTTAACTTTCTGTTTATATGATAATATTGAAAATTACTGAGATTTTTAGCAAAATTTGCTGTTGATATAATGATGCTCAGTACCAGTTTTAAACTTAGTATGAGTGTCTTACTTTGCATGCCACACAGTAGTTATTCCTCTAAACTCTTCCAAGCTGACAATATTTCAATTTTACTTAATTTAGTAACAGAGAAACAGTTCATGGCTGAGTGAAATGAGAACACTTGGCTACACACTACTATTTAGGAAGGCCTTTTTATAATAGGATCGGAGGTTATTCTACTAAGAAAGTAGTTTCTAGCTTAAGGGTTACTTTTACCTGATACATGACCGACAGTTGTATACTTAGATCAGCTTACTAAGTGACAAGTACTTTTATTCCACTTTGGATTTCAAATAGTAATTAGAATAATATTTAGTGAAATAAGCTTCAGAATTAGATTTATTGTCACAGAGCCAAAGTTTTGCTACATTTATGTTCTCTAATTTGAAAATTGGGGAGCATTTTTATTTTTATTTTTTTCTGTATTCAAACTAACATTTGCAAGAATGTTCATTTGTGTACTTTTGCTGAGCAAGTCAAAAGTAAGTAATACTGAATCTGCTATATACAATTGATTAACAATAGTCTATAAAGCAGCTGATATTTTAGCCACTGTTTACACTGCTTTTCTTATAGTTAACTTGGAAATACCTTGTGCTCACTACAACATAGAATCTGATTTTCAAAGGCCATGAAACTTGACTTTAAGTAAATGCTGCTGGGGAGATCTCTCTCTAAGGACTTTGACCCCTGTGCAGAGAAGCAACAAGTATTAATTATTTAAGTCAAGTGGTTTTTGCCCTTTTGCCCTGTGTTGACAGATAACAGAATTGGAAACGTACTTTTTGCCCAGTTTAAAGAGAACCAATGAATGCCAGTGTAAGGGGAATAAATTTCCTTCTATAAACTTCCAGGTGAGGAGTAGATAGACAGGAGATTTTGATAACTACTTTAACCTGCAAAGCTGAGCACATCTATCAGAATTATTTTTTTAATTTCTTTAACTTGTATTATTAATTTAATACAAGTAGTCTGTATTCAGACTGCACAAGTCAAGCAAAACATTCTGGCTTTAAATAGGTTGATCAGGTAAGCAGTTAGGGTTTTATTCACACAGATCATGTTAAGTTGCCTAAAAGGCAGCCCCATAGCAGGTTGACTATATAATAACCTGTCTTAGTACTCACTTGGACTGAAATTTGATGAACAACCTGGCAACTCAGTTTCCTAATGGGAGATGATACTGGCTTCTGGCTTCTCGCACTCTCTATTTCATGTGTTCTGGTACAAGCTGGACTTCGGGAGGTGACTAAACCTGCAGTGCTATTGTCTGGGCCTGTCAGCATGTACTTTCCCACAATGCAAGCCATTCAATAAGACCTTTTCTGGGATACTTCCAAGTACTTTTTTGGTATTGATTCAGTGGTGCTTTTTTTTTTCTTCTTTTTTTTTTTTTTTCTTCTTTGATTTAGTAGTCTGCCTTGGCTCAAAAACATACACTCTAATACCTTACTCTGTTTTCCATGGAGAAACAGAAGAGACAATTATTGTAACACAAGAATTATGTGCTCTTCACAGCTAAGATGAGATTAATGTACTCAGGTTTTGAAAACCTCAGCAAATATTCCTATTAGATCTTTAGAGGTCATCTTTTAGTCAGGCATGGCTTCTCCTTTCCCTTTCTCTGCTCTTCAGGAGAAGCAACAGCACTTTTATTTCTATCATAGCATAACAGCAATAGGGACTGCTATAAAGCTTTCACCTTAAAAATTATGATTGGGAATGAAGTAATCAAATAAACAATAGTGATCCCTTGGAAAACATAATTTCCGATTAGTACTTTGTTTACACTGGGCAAACCAACAATCCAACAGAGACACTTGAGTTCATTCACTCCTTTTTCATGTCCAACTTCTCTAAAGAAAAATGAGGCACTCGCAGTTTAGAAGTTTTACACATTGTAGGACTGATGTTCTTCATGTCTGGCAGAGAAGAGTCTTTTGATATTTGCAGTGGGTTCTTTCCATCTTTCTTTACAGGTTAATCAATGTAGCTGAAACAAGTATAACAGTGAAGTATATGTGACACAGGAAAGCATCATTCCCTTAGGAAGTGAAGATGATTGATACAGATGATACAGATGACTGGATTTCTGGTAACTGAGTACATGCTCTAGTAATAAAAACCATAGGTTAAAAAAAAAAAAAAAAAAAAGCAAAAAAACGAGCTTTTAAGGATTTAAATGGAATCATAAGGAAACCCTGAATATAATAAGGCTTGAGTGCCACTGTCAGTGCTTGACAATCTGCTGCTTCTACAAGCAGTTTTGGTCTTTTTTTTTTTTTTAAACATTGTCTGGAGAATTATTCCTTCAGTAATTCCTTCATTTTTTATCCATGCAAGTTATTTTATAATATCCTGTTCTAACTGTATGCTTACAATAGCTAATGGTTGTGTACTGTGCACTTTTTTTTTTCTCTTCTTTTAAAATATTACATAACATTTTAATTCTGAGGAGCAGAAACTGTTTATTCCTATGATCATATAGCAACTCTTGTAATAGGAACCACAAACTTATTTGTCATGAAAATTATTGTTAATATGCTATTCAAATGTTTATCATAAATAGTACTTATCACAGAATCAGAGAATGGATGTGTTTGGAAGGAACCTCTGAAGATCACCTAGTCCAACCCCGCTGCCAAGCAGGATCACCCAGAGCGTGTCACACAGGATGGCATCTAGGTGGGTTTTGAGTATCTACAGAGAATGAGATTCCATAACCTCTCTGGGCAACCTGTGCTAGCGCTCTGTCACCCTCACAGTAAAGAAGTGCCCCCTCATATTCATCTCGAACAACTGGTGCTTCAGTTTGTGCCCCTTGCCTCTCATCCTGTCTTTGGGCACAACTGAAAAGAGACTGGCTCCATCCTCTCCATCCCCTCCCCTCAGATATTTTATATGCATTTATGATATCTCCCCTCACTCCTCTCTTTTCCAGCCTAAACAGGCCCAGCTCTCTCAGCCTGTCCTCATATGAGAGGTACTCCAGTCCTCTCATCACCTTCATAACCCTCCTCTGGACTTGCTCCAGTAGCTCCATGTCCCTCTTGTACTGGGGAGCCCAGACCTGGACACAACATCCCAGCTGTGGCCTCACCAGGGCTGAGCAGAGGGGGAGGATCACCTCCCTTGACCTGCTGGCAACACTCTTCCGAACGCAGCCCAGGATACCGCTGGCCTTCTTGGCCACAAGGGCACATTGCTGACCCATGGTCAGCCTGCTGTCCACCAGGACTCCCAGTTCCCTCTCTGCAGAGCTGCTCTCCAGCAGGTCAACCCCCAGCCTGTACTGGTGCTTGGGGTTATTCCTCCCTAGGTGCAGGACTCTGCACTTGCCTTTGTCGACCTTCACAAGGTTTGTCTAGGCCGATCCCTGCAGCCTTCCCTCTGAATGGCAGCACGACCCTCTGGGGTACCAGCCACTCCTCCCAGCTTTGTGTCATCAGCAAACATGCTGTGGGTGCACTCCTCCATTGTCCAGGCTGTTGACAAGCAAGTTGAGCAAGAGTGGACCCAGTACTGACCCCTAGAGGACACTGCTAGCTTCCGACCTCCAAATAGACTCAGAACCACTGAGTACAACCCTCTTGAGTTCTATCAGCCAGCCAATTGTCAATCCACCTCACTGTCCACTCGTATAGGCTGCACTTCCTGAGCTTATCTATGAGGATGTTTTGGGAGACTGTCAAAAACCTTGCTGAAGCCAAGGTAGAACACATCCACTGCTCTCCCCTCATCTACCCAGCTAGTCCTCCCATCATGGGAGGCTATCAGATTGGTCAAATGATTTCCCCTTGGTTAGTCCATGCTGACTACTCCTGATCACTTTCTTATCCTTTGCATGATTCCAGGATGAGCTGCTCCATCACCCTTCCAGGGATGGAGGTGAGGCTGACTGGCCTGTAGTTGCCTGGGTCCTCCTTCTTGCCATTTTTGAAGACTGGCATGACACTGGCTTTCTTCCAGTCTTCAGACATCTCTCAACCTGTCAAACATGACGGAGAGTGGTCTAGCAATAATATCATTCAGCTTCCTCAGCACCCGCCGATGCATTCCATCAAGGCCGTGGACTTGTGGATGTAAAGTTTCCTTAAATGATCTCTGACATGATCCTCCTTTACCAAGGGAAAGTCCTCCTTTCTCTGCACTTTCTCTCTTGTCTCCAGGGTCTGAGATTCCTGAGGGCTTGTCTTACCAGTCAAGACAGAAGCAAAAAGGTGTTTAGTAACTCTACGTTCTATGTATCCTTTGTCACCAGGGCACCCACCCCATTCAGCAGTTAAACCACTGGATAGCTGTGTCATGACAGCTCTTCCAAATTCTTGCTAAATTGTAAGTATGAGCTGTAAAGTTCAGATCTGAGTTTTTCTGAGACATGGGTAATTTCTGTTTTTGCTCCTCTCTCTTATGGAGTGAAATCCATCTCTGTTGTATGCTGGGAGAATAAATAAAATGGATATAAACCATAGAAATTACGTAAGACCATAAAAGCCTAAGTGAAACATTCATCTGGTTTGGTATTGTATAGTACTTATGAGGGTGTAAGGTTTTACTAAGGTACTTTTTATGCGATACAAGTTACTTGATTATATGTTAAAGATTATCACAGTTTTAGAAGACCCCTTTGCCTAAGGCACTCTCTTTCTTTGTAATCACTGGAGCTACAGGTTTTTTTAGGACACAGGAAAATGATACTTCAAAGACATTATGTGTTCCTTCATGCTTCAATAATGGCTGAAATTAAAAACTGAACTTTTTCTTTGCTATGTGAATGGCAAAAGATGCACTTCCAGACCGTGATCTCTCTCAGATGATGTTATTTGTGTTTACATATTCAGAAGCACAAAAAAGGACAAAGCAGAACCCATTGTTCCCAGTCTATCTTCAGCATGTGAAGAGGTATTGTAAATGTGCTAATGAACAAATGGAAATTCAACATTGTTCAACAAGACTATTTTCTAATAATTCAAATCTCTGAATGAGATATGGAGTAAATTCTCACTTTGGCACATGTACATGATTCCCACTGATTTCAAACGGAATTATGTTACACACATCAAGAGAAGAGCACCCCTTAGGAAGAGCTTCTGAAAGACTGTGAATTGATTCTTGGTTAGCTATTCCAGAAAGATGAATGGATAAAATAATTTAGGTCCCAATTCATCTCTAATTTAAGCTTTGGTAAAGCAGAAGTAATTTAGTGGCTGCTACTGGAGTAGAAAAGTGGAGAATCAGGCAGAGGAATTTCTAATTATGAGGCAGATAAAAACACTAGTTCTCTGCTCATGGTTTTGTACAATAGGATGTGAATAATTAATTATAAAACACTAAATTCATATAATAATTACTGAGGTAGTTAAGTCATTTAAAATACAGTTGCAAAACACAGATTTTACAGATACTTTCATTTTCCTTTCTCTTACTGATACTAACTGGCAAACACAGTGCTCAGACCCATTATGTTTTATTTCAACACAACTGTACGGGGGACATCTTCGGGTTACCAGCATATGGATCACAAAGAATCCATAGGGCTCTTCTAAATCTAGTGAAAAACCACTCTACTAGAGAATAAGTATAGATTTACTGACTATGCACATAATCATATACAGAGACACACTCACTGTTGATATGATGCATTAAAATACAAGTTTGCTACCTGTTTAGCAAATTCAGCTTCTTATTCTCCAGTTAGTTGATGTCCAAAGTCTGCCTTCTGTAATCATATTTGTTTTAAATATGTATGCAGCAAAAATGACTAAGGATTATTTCCCCAAACTTCATTTTCCTGCTGTAGTAAACTGGATATTAAAAAACAAAACAAAACAAAAAACCTTATTTTGCATACTTTCCTGAAGAGAAGTACATATTTTATTCCATTTTCACAGGATCATATTGATTTTTTACTTGGCAAAACATTTTTAGTCAACACCAACTCTGCATCTCAAGTACACTGCAATTCCTGTATTGCAATCTCATTTTTTTTTTTTATTTTATATTTTTCCCAATTTTCAATTGCATTTTCAATTTTACGTGACAAATATTGCAAGACTAGTAATCTGTCAGGAGACCTACTCTTCTATAGAGTAATGAGAAAATCCAAATTCAGATAGAATCACTAAGTAATGTGTCTCAGAAAAAAAAAAATGTTCCAGTAAATACAGCAAATTATTTTTTTCCCTGTAGAAAACTGCCATTTACAATATTTTGTTTCATGTCATTTACACAGAGTGTCAGTCCACTCAAATATTTTAATGAAGATTTACCATTCTCTTTTAAATGATGATGATACAGATTATTTTTTTTCCTATTCTCCAGAACACTTTGGAACAGGAGCATATGACTAGGCAGAGTGGATTGACCATGACAGGCAACTCAGTAATAGGATCTGCAACATATCACGAAAGAATTAACAAATCAAATGGAAGTGAATTACACTCATAAGAAAGAGTTTCTTAATAAGGAAGCAAGAGCTTTTAGCATTTCCAGTAATATCTGCAATGAGGTGTAAAATAATACACGAGAGAAAAAAATCCCAAGTCTTATTCTACTGAATTTATTAATAATTAGCCATTGCTAACTCCACAGTGAGGCACAACTTGATAGGAATAATAAATCAGCATTGTTTGGGGTTAGTCATTTGTGGTTTGTAAAGCAGACACACTGTTGAACACTAGCGGTGCGAGAGCTTTGGAGGAAGCTGTGAACCATGGAATCATTTAGGTTGGAAAAGACCTGTAAGACCATCTGGTCCAGCCTTTAACCTAGCACTGCCATGTCTACCACTAAACCATGTCCCTAAGCACCACATCTACGCGTGTTTTGAAGACCTCCAGGGATGGTGACTCAACCACTTCCCTGGGCAGCCTGTTCCAACGCCTCACAGCCCTTGCAGTGAAGAAATTCTTCCTAATACCCAACCGAATCATCCCCTGGTGCAACTTGAGGCCGTTTCCCACTTGTTGCTTGGGAGGAGGCTAGTCCCCACCCGCTGCAGCCTCCTTTGAGGTGCATGTGCAGAAAGATGAGGTCTCCCCCGCTCCTTTGCGACTCGACTCAGCTCGGCTCGGCCGGGAGCCGGCCTCCGAGGCCGAGGGCTGTGCGACCGGCCGCCAGGTCTACCCAGTGCTCGTAAACTGCACCCCCCCCGCCGGCCCAAATTGTGGCGCGGCCTGACGTCACCACCCGCGGTGGGCGTGGCCTCGGTGGGCGTGGCGGTGTGGGCGTGGCCGCGGGCGTGGCGCCGGCGGGATCGCATCGCGGTGCTGCGGGGCGCGGTGCGGTGCGGAGCGGGGCTGCGGGGCTCTGCCCGCCCGCACCATGGAGGAGTTCCTGCAGCGCGCCCGCTGCCAGCTGGTGAGCCGCGGCTACGGGAGACCCCCGGCCTCCCGGTCCGGGTGGGTGGGAGGGTGGGCAGGGGGCTCGCGACCTCAGCGCCGTGCGGGGCGCGTGGTGGGGATGGGGAGCGTCCCGGTCGCTGCTGCTGGCACTGTGATTATTGCTGAATAATGCCGGGGTGCTGCGCTGGGATTGCATGCTTGTTTGCAGGGACTTTGGGACGCATCAAGTTGCGTGGTTGTACGGGGGAAGAATTATGCCAGAAGGCACTGCAACACGGATGTTTCTGTGGTCTGGATGTACAGGACGAGTTTGGATAGTAAGGCTTAACGGGAATCCGCAAGGGTGCTTACAGACTGACTCCGTAATTGAGTTTAAGCAGCTGTAGGTAGTTAGTATCGTGTTAGCAGGCGCACAGGTTTACGTGTCCTGTTGTCGGATGACTCTTGGTGGGGCTATGTGAAGCTGCAGCACGTTTATGCTGTTTGCAGTGCCTGATAGTCTGGCCCCAAGGAGCAGGAGCTATTCTCCCCTCTATATGCAGTGCAAAAGTGGTATGTTTTAAAGTCTGGTGTGGTCTTGTGCCGGCTTGTTTCTGATTGTGAGGACTGGTACCCGTGCAAAACTCAGTTTCATGGTTGTTACCTTTCATGGGCTGTGATTACTTCTGCCAGCCATCACATTTCTAGTAAGTGTACAATTACAGGACAAATTATAGGCTAGTAAGGAAACTCCCCTTGCTGCTAGTCTTACCTTGTAGTTCTTGGGGACTGGGCCTCCTGTGCTTGCAGAGGTGGGTCCCATCCTCCGGAGAACTTATTGTACGTAACAAAATATACGTAACTAAACTTCACTGTAGATAAGAAGAATATCAGGGCCTTCCCTGTTTTATAGCCCTGTTATGCATCTTTGGAGACTGAGCAATTGTAAAACAAAAATCCCATTCTCCTATAGCCATCATGCTCTCTATGTAATATCATGTAAAAGAAAGTTTATTATACCATCTTTGGTTATCATACATATATTAAAAGTATTAGAGAATGAAGGCAATTTTTAGAGAAATGATAAAGTAGAAGATAAAATCCCTTGGTGGGTCCATTAATATTTAACTATGTTGACATGTGTAAAGGATAAGCATGAACTGTTTATACTTGATCATATGTTGATTGCACGCCAGCTAAATTGTTTTACCATGTTTTTTTTAGGAACTTGCAAAGAAAGCGTTTCCCGTACATTTTTATCTAAGCAGCATAAGCATCAGTAGCCCTGTTAAGAGATACTGCATAATGCAGTTATAAATACTTAATACATTTTCCCATTGGTATTTTGTATAATGCAACCTTTGAACTGAAGTTTTGGTTTTGACAAGTTTTCTGCTTGAGTATAACGAAGGTGGCCTCACTTAATATTATTAATAAAAATTGTTTTTCTTATGATAGTAGTCCTCTCTGCACCACAAGTAAACAGCGAGCGCTAAGAACAACTAAAAGTATGTACTACATTAATCTTTCTGAATAGCCGTTGATAATCAGAAAGGAGTTGTCTAGAAAACTATAATCAGAAGAAGTCCATGGACAGTAAAAAATGTTATTTATTTAATTCAGATGGGATGTAGAGAACAACAATTAAATAGCAGCACATCTTATTCCTGCAATGTGCGTCTTTCCAAAGAAATGTAAACATCTCTTTGTATCTCCTGAACTTTGGGAGAAGAATGCCTGTTTTGGAGTAGTCTTCTCTACAGGAGGAGCACTGGGGGGGTCTTTCTGACCATGCTGTCTTCTTGTACGTGTCTGTGCCAAGTGTGGCTGGAATGAAGAAGAGGGATCTGGACATGAGAATGTTCAGTTCAGAAAAAAATTATAAATCTTATAGGTCGACTTCAACTCACTGGTTTAGTTTGTACCACAGGAGCATGAAGAATGCAGTTCAGAGTAGCATTCTGCTGCAGAAAAGGTTGATGACACTTTTTCCACCCTTTCTTGGTCAAGGCTTTTGTGGGAAATCTTTCTCGGCTGATAGAAGCTAGCAGTAGGCTGGGGCAAAGAAAGGGCTATGCCTAATTTGCTACCAATGTAAGCTAATGCTGTGTGGGTAAATGGGTGGATGGCTCAGAACCGATGAGCTGCTGCTATGTGTCACCCTGCTACTGCAGCCCTACCTGTGGAAGACACTAAAGCCCTGCAATTGTATCTCAGAGGCTGGATGATGCCAGACTTACAAGATTAGTATTTCACACCATGGTTAATCTTACTGGGTTAAACTGATTGCAGTGTTCTGACTACATGAGTGCTACTCAGCATGAATACAGGAAAATTTTCTTTACTCATAAACAATAGCTACAGACTATGCCAGAAGAAGAAATGCTCCAGACTATGCAGGGGAACCTATTACTGCAAGTGCTTCATCATTCATTTGGCTCTGGCTCCAGCCACAACATTAATCAAGGCTGTTTTTCTACATGGAGCAAATTCTAGCCTAGGAATATGCAACAGAAAGGACTTAAACATTTGTTGTTGTTGTTTTCTAACTCTTCCTCTTAACAGAAAGGAAAATTATCCGCATATTATAAAGTGAAGTCTCCAGTAGGCTTTTCCTTCTCTAAGAGCAATTCATTTTGCTTTTATGACTTTCCATGAAATCACAGAATGTTTTTAGTAATTTTCAATATAGATATTTAAACTTGCTATGTATAGTCTATGTAAACTCAAGGAGAGAAAAGGTTGGAGAGCAGAACGTGGCAGAATATAAATAGTTGCTGCATTGATGTTTCCAGGTATTTATGGTTCAGTCCTACAAGTTTCTTTGCAGTCTTTCCCAAGTATGGTAGAAATGTGAGAACAACAGAAGCTAAGAGACCACAGGTCATTCGCAACCAATGTTTTGTCTTGGCTAAAGGAAGATTATGAGCAATAGAATATACGTATATTTGCTGTTTAGGCTTTAAAAGCTTAGCTCAAAATTTGTGTCTGAAATAATACATTAGTCAAAGCTACAGCCAGTAGTCTAGGTTTGCTATTTGTTTTTAAAGTCCATTTATGCTTTGGCTTCTCACAGAATCCAAGACAGTGAGTTTTACCGTTTTATCACGTGCCCTGTGTGATAAGGCAAACCCCCTTTTGTTTGTTACACACCATCTGCCTGACAGTTTTAATGGGTGTTCTGTGGTTCTTATGTCTTGAATAAGTACAAATATTTTTTGTTCACTTTCTCTAGGACATTTAGTTAAGTATTACCATACCTCTCTTTTCTTCTCTCCAAAGATTTCCAAGCTAATGTTTTCCGTTGTCTCTTCTTATGCAAGCACTGATCTATTGCTCTGATCATCCTTGTGGCCTCTCTCTGAAGATTTTGTAATTTTATTAACCCTTTGAAAGTTGTGGAGCCCAGAATTACCTGCAGTATGTAAGGCACAGTAGTATATGCATATATACAGTAGCATAATGATGTTTCAGGCTTTTTCCCTTTTCTTAAGAGTTCTTGATAGTCCACTTATTTATTTTACTGTCAGAAAGCAGTTTTCTGGTTCTTTCAGAGTATTATCTGCAATGGATGTGTGATGCCTTTTCTGCTTAGTAATACCTAACTTAAAGCCCATCTGGCTGTGTACCTAAATAAGTTAAAACACAGAGGTGGCTTTGTTTCCTTACATTCTTTATAGTCTGCGCTTTTCAGATGTAATTTTCATTTACTATCTCATTGCCTACTCCCTCAGTGTCATGAGTCCTTTTTGCAGCTCTTGTAAGCAGCTTTAGATTTGACTTTCCTGAATAATGTGGTATTGTGTGCAGCTTTTGTCACCTCATTATTTGTCTGCCTGACCTACTGGAAGTAATATTATTTATTATTTATGGATACAAAGAGTGGCATATCCCATCATAGATCCTTGTAGAGAGTCCTTCACAGACATTTTACAGACATTTTCCTTCATTATGGAGAATTGACCTTTCCTGTTCCTGTCCTTTTTTTCTATAACTTTTAGTTCTTTATTAATGCATGGGAGAATCTAACCTCCTCCTCCCTCCCCCCCTCCGCCTTCTTTGGGGATTTAGTTTCTTTAGCAGCCTCTAGGAAGCTTGTCAATAGCATTTCCGTAGAGCTAAGTACAATGCATTGACTATCCTGTTCTTATTTCATGCTTGTTGACTTATTCAAAGAATTTTAAAAGATTTTGTAGAAAAACGTCATGCTTCACAAAATCTTGTTGTCTCTTTCCCAGGATATTATGTTGTTGATCTGTTTGATGGAAGATCAGTCTGTCTCTCTCTGGGTTAGACTGTTTCAGGCACAGCTAATCTCTCAAGTGGGAGAAGAGTGGCTGGTTGATCAACACATCATTTTGTATAATTCAGTTACAAAAACAAATCAAAAGCCTAAGGTTTCAGTGATGTAACTTCACAGTAATTATCAGAATATTTATCAGAATGTTAAAGGCAATTAAATAGAGAACTAAAAATTCAGAAATTCTTTCAATAGTAGTTATCTGATGTCAAATACTGTGTGCTGCATGAGTTAGCAAAGTGTGATTGTTTATAAGTATTTCCACATTCCTCAGACAGTTTGCAGTGAAGCTGAACAACTGTGAGAAGCTAAATCAAAGGAGTCTGTCAAGAAAGAAACTGTAAGACTTAAAAACAAAACATACAAACAATAACAACAACAAAACCAGAATTCCCCTTGGAAGATGCTAAAACAATGGCAGGCAGCCAATGCTTATTCCCTGGCCTTAGGTCTGTGCTCATTGGAGAGCCTAATGCTTCATATGGTGGCTTCAGGGAATCAAAGAGGACAGAAAGAGCCCTGGAAAGGGCTTAATGTGCAGATGATACTGATATACCCACATACTGCAGCAAACTGCTTCAAACTAGCAATTGAAAGATGGCCCTCCCTCTGCAGAGAATAGTAGATTAGCTGGGGAAATAATCTTTCCAAATGCTGTGTCATCTTCAGCAGTTAGCAGTACTTGGATAAAAAAAAAAAAAAAAAAAAAAAGAGCCAAACAAACTTCCAGTTCTTTTAATCCCTTGCTGCTGTAAGAAAAGAGGCTATAATGCCAAACCAATGTTACAGCTTACAGAATAATACATGGTGCAAACAGAGAATTATGCTCCCAGAAATACTTGCCCAGAAAAGAATTTACTGTGACTGGACATTTTCCAAAGTGAGGGCCAGACCCATGACCGGGGAGATGCCCTTCAGAATTTACTAGAAGTCTTCTATGGTACTGCTTTGATGGCTATGAAAAATGAATTCTGTGTTTCTAAGTCAAAGAAGTTAAAAGAACAGTTACTGATGATGGCATGACTTGAACAGATTTATGTGACTGCAGTTTGAAAACAAGCTGAGTCACTTACATGTTTATTCATATTGCCTTTTATCTGCCAATCTGGAGTTTTGTTATCAATGATAGCTAATGCTTACTTTGAAAAAATTTTTTTGATTTTTACTGGAATGAACTGGTGGCTTTATGGGAAGGGAATAACATTATAGAAGTGAATTGGAAGTTATTTTCATAGAAATTGTTAAATCCATCTAAACGAAGAAGTTTAAAAAAAAAAAAAGCTTTCACGTATTAACTGAAGGAATCAAGTCTAACCCTCTCATGTATCTTCTTTGCATTAGTCCAGCAGCACACAGAGGATTTGACTCCATTTAGCAGGACACTTAGAGTATGTATAGAATTAAGAGTATGAATGACGATGAATTAAAAAAAAATTACAAAAAGCTTGATAGAAGCTTAATAACAAGAAAATATTTCCTGAAAATCAGGTATTCTAGCTACAAGAGCAGTCTTCCAAGTAAAGAATAGGAAGCCGCTTCTTAAAAGCAAACCAAAATAAACCTTGATTTGGATGAAAACTACTTTAAAATACAGCCTACAGTTGTATGGAAAATATACTGGATGATTTAATAGCTTTTTACAATTCCAGTAAAGTCATGCAGACTACAAATACATGGCAGAAATTTTAGAGATGAAAATGCTTTTCCTCATGGATTTTTATTTTTTTTTTTTGCATTTGGAGGACAGAAATAGGATATTGTTTAAAAATAATATATATTATTTTTCTCAGCTTTTATCCTTTTCTGGTGTAGTAATATCCTCTCATTTGTTACAAGCACACATACACAGACATTGGAAGTGGAAGAATAAAGCACATCTTAGTGAATTTTCATTGAAAGTGCTGAAGTACATCAGAACAATCAAGACGAGGCAAAATTCTATCCTGAATAACATTCTGGGTGTTGAATCATTTGTATAGCTGACATATTATGCTCCCTGTTCTGCACAGAGCTAAATCCCAAAGTCATCCAGTGCTCTAAAAGTCAATTTACTAAGGTATTGTGCTATACCTATTTGTGTTGCTGTAGTATTAACCAGGATCCAATTTTGCTAGAAGCTAAACAAATACTTTGTAAACACTCAATCTCTGTTTTAAAGAGTCCCTAAAATTAAGTTGGAAAGCCTGAAGGAGGAAGCAGAGAAATCTAGGGCAGTAACATGTTGGTAATAAGTAGGTGTGATAATGTTCACATATCCTAACTTATTTGTTAATGTTTTGTCCATCTTATCCATTTAATCTTTGAGTGAGAGTTTGAAAAAGGAAGATGGTAGGGAAATGTGTCTTTAAGTGTGGGGACAGCATGGGAGGAAGCAAGGTCTGATTCTTCGTTGTTACTGACCAACCTGAGATAGAAATTAAGATTTCATTGTTGAATGGGAGATGGTAGGTGAAGCAAAGGAAGGTTTGTAAAGGTTAGAAAATGTAGGTTAGAGAGTCTGCTTAAAGTGGCAGACCTAGGAGAGCTGCGTGGAGAGGCATGCATAGTCAGAGACAATAAGGTGGCTCTGAGGAAAGATGTTTCACAGCAGGTTACTGGGAGCTGCCAGAGTGCCTTTACTAGAGCAGAAGAGCACTTCTGTGATTAAACCACCGGGTATAGACAGCCTGACTGTCAGCTCTGAGGGGAGACAGGAGAGGTAGATAGGAAAGAAAACCTGCAGGATGTGGCAATAGGCAGGATGGGAGCCAGGGTATATGTGTGTCTGAACTGATTGTGGCACCAAGGTGGTGGGCCTGGGTGAAGGGCACCACAGTTTTGTTTCCCCCTATATGTTTATGTACATCCCTGTGAGAGAGTAGTGGAGAAAAGGGGGAAGGGGTGAAAGCTCTGCTTGAGCCATGCCAAGTTTGAGTTTATGGTGAGGTTCTGGTGTGGACAAAGTGTGGGATTTTGAAAGGGTCAGTCCCTGGTCTGAACCAAAACCCTGCTTGTCATCCTGCAGTTCTGGGGGTGGTCAGATTCAGTGCTTCAGTGACTCGGAAACATTCCGGTTTTGTTCTTTTTCTCCAAAGAAGATGGCCTGGTGCCAGCAGGTCCTTAACAACTGGAATGATATCACTTGCTCTAATGAGATGCTAATAGATTGCAGCATGGTAAGGACGGCGGACTGGCAGTGAGAAGGTTAGGAACAAATCAGAGACAAGTGACATCTTGATGATGTCAGATGGTTCTCCTTCCTTGTCTGTGGTGTCATTTGACAATAAGGGAACACAGTGTAATCGACCTAATAGATCTAATGTGCTGGCCCAGTTCCATTTTGTGCAGTCATAACCTGCTTTTGTAAAATCCCCTCAAGCCTTAATTTATCAGTCATAGGCCTCCTTACGTCAACTACTGTCTAGGGTACAGTGCAATTTTGCAGAATAATTGTTTGATATGACTTACCTGTTTTGTACTCTTTGGAAATTCTGCTAGATCTTGGTAGCAATAATTATATTTATCCCTTTTCATAATTGACACAGTTCTAATTCTGTTTTTAGTCTTCTGTGTGGAAGTGGCTGCATGTACAGCACATGACATAGACTAGCCAAGTTAGCTGTTGAACCAGCCTTTGACTGAGTGACAGACCATCACACTGGAGTGACCTTTTCTCTAATGGTTAATCTTATTGTACAATGATTACATTGTGATACAGAACATATGAATTATTGTAGTTAATAAATACTTGTTTGCTTTTTTTTTTTAATTTATTTACAAAGTCATGAGCAAAGTTGAGATCTTTCAAGGAAGAAGAAACATCTGAAATGTTTCTTCAGATTCTACTGTGACTCACAGAAATTAGTGGAGACACAGAGTCTAGGTGGTGTGGTGGCAGAGAAGGGAGATTCTGCATGGTAAACCTTGTATGCTGTTCAGCAGTCATTGGGTTAGCAGGAAAATAACTCTTTTTATTTATTTATTTATTTATTTATTTTGGTGAGAAGCATAATTACTCTATTTGGAGTGTATTTGACTTTTCAGAGAAGCAGCAACAAATGGTAAACTTTAAAATACTTGGAGGCCTAAATATAGACAGTTGGCAAGTGATCAGTTGACTGCTTCAGCAGACTTTACTTAACAAAGGTTTTAACACTCAAAGTCATTTGCAGGCATGGCAGGATTACAGCTGAGTCAGAAGGAACACAGTGATAGGTTAACTTGTTAGAAAAGTACACTTTTTTTTTTTTTTGGTAGTGCGTGTATGCAGTCCACAGAAACTTTGTGTTTATTTAACTAGTTTTCTCACACGTAAATCTATTTGAGACTTTATCTTGAGCGTTCATATACCCAGAAGACCAAATGGCCTAACATGGTTTCAGAGTATGTTGTGCATTTATGAGGTTTATGTCTGTATGAAATTTGGAATGGTTAGCCTGATAGGTTTCTATATGTTTTTCTTATACATTTGAGGTAGATAGTCCTACCAAGTTGAAAGAACATGAATGATTTTTAAAAACACTGTTTCACTTCTGGCTTGTCTGTTTTGGTATTAGTTTTTGTGTTGACTTGAGTTTTTTGATCTTCTAGTGCACCAAGCATAAAAATGAAAAATATCCATCCAGTTGAAAGAACTGTAGTGAAGAAAACAAAGCAAATTCCTTATTTTCTCTTCCCTGTCTCTCCTCCCCCCCCTCTTTTTTTTTTTTTCTTTTTGGTACAGATTGACTTAGCTATCCTTTTTTAACTCAGTTGGAGCAATAGGTGATATATTAGTTATGGTAATGTTTTCATTAGCAAAAATACTGTAATTCAAGTTTACCACATTCACAGATATTTTTTTTTATTTTTTTTTCCCCTGAGGGTCTAGGCACACAAACTCATATAAAAACAGTTAGATTCCAGAGAGCTGCACAAAGCTGTTCCATCCTTTGAGAATTGGCAGTTTTAGGAAGAAAAAGAAAAGGCAGTGGCATCGTTTGTTTTTTGGAAGTTTGACATAACTATAGAAACAGCATTAAAGCATTCATTCCAGATATGAGAGAGTAGTGCAGTTTGGAGTTCTAGTCTTTCATCTCCAGAGACATGGACTCATATCCTGTTTTAGATCACATGTGAAAATGAGTTAAGTGATCTAATCTTAGAAGCTATTTGTTCACCTCTCAAAATCACTGCACAGTTTTCTATTGACAACTCTTTTTGCATCTTGTAATGCAAGTGGTAGCATTTCTAAGCTTGAGTCTGAAGTATTTTGGTTGATCAGTTTTACAAAGTTTGCAGAACAGCTATTTGAGCCTGTCTCAGTTGTTGAACCTTCCTTTGAAACAAAACAAAAACCCCATCAATTTAACAGCTCCTCCTGCTGTGTGAGAATTGGGCCAATTACAGTCTCATCATTTGAAAAAAAAAATACAGTTTCTAAATAAAATACAAATTACAGTTAATAAAGCAAATGAATTGTTCTAAAGAAATATTTTTAGCGAAGCTTGGGTAAGTATGAAGACTGAAGCCTGCTTGACTGAAAATGCTGAGATCTTGATTTTTGGAAATAGAAGTTAAAGTATGTGACTTACTTGTTATGGAAATAGTTTATATGTTATTTCTGTATTCTATATCTGTGTCCATATAAAATAATTCAAATGTTTCTCTTTACCAAAATGTCTGTGGTGGCACAAACCATTGTTTAAGAAAACTTTTGGGCTTTTTATTGAATTTCTTGTTTTGGTTTGTTTTCTTGTAGAACTTGCGGAACTTATTTGAGACTATATTCTTGCCTTGCAACTTTTCTTTTAGGGTGGGAATTTAAATTCTTTTATGTGTTACAGTGGTCAAAATAAGGAGTAATTGCAATTTTGATAGCATTTAGTTTATACCATAAAAGCAAGAGAGGCTGTTTTCAGTATGCTGAAATCAAACACTGTATTTGAAAATGCTCTATTTTCTTGCTCATGTTTATAGCAGATGAGTTTAAATTGTGCTTTCCTTTTCTCCTCAACTTTGTACCTCTTAGAAATGGAAACAGAATGAAATACATGTAGTTACTTTTAATTCCCTTTTCCCTCTATTTCCTCTGTTTTTCTCTTTTCTGTCTTATCAGTAGCATATTCAATGGTCAGAACCATAATATTGCAATATGGCCTTCAGGGGTAGGGGCATACATACCAATGTATGTGAAACTAAATTTCACAGTAAATTTCAATAGTGGCACTATGTTGTAGTTCAAGTACTTTGTGATTTTCCATAACTGCTTGTAATATTGCACATTGAACATTTGTAATAATTTGTAATATTGCACATTCCATGCCAACAAATGAAGTAGATTGGTTCTTCTGAGCATTTTACAATGTTTAGGGTAGATTGGCCTTTTGGCATATGAACTGTCGGTTTCTCTTCGACCTTACAACTTGCTGTCCATTGTGAGATAACCAGACAGCTCTTCTTCTCTGCCTGTGAGGTTATTTCTCTTTGCATCTCATTGTGCTGGAAAATAAGCAAGATTCTAAACAAGATGTGAAATGATATTCTAAATTTTTTAGCCCTGCTTAATTACATGTCCTCCACTGTTAACTAAGTGTTTAATCATTTACCTTCTAAGCTAGTTAAATATACATTTCAATTCTTTGCACATCTGTTTTTCACAGCTTATATTGGTGCTGTTTGATACTGTGGAAAAAGCAACCTAGTTAGTAGCTGTATTAAATAATGATTAAAATCTAGCTTCTTTCCTCCTAAACAGATGATTACTGATATTAAATTAACATTTGTCTAAAAGAGCAACAATGACTCTTTGCTTCCATAAATCAGAAGTGGTTATAAAAATAAAGCTCACAGGTTGTCTAGAAACAAATAATTCTGCTAAAGAAATGCTGGGTTTATGGCAGAAAGCAGGAGGAACCCAGGACTATTTCACAGCATTGTTTTGAGCTGTAACAGCAACCCTGTGGTACAGTAACACAAGTTACAGTTGGAGTTCTTTCCAGTGTTTGTTCTGCCCAATTTGAAATGTTAAAAGGTGATAGAGTAGACAGCATTCAAGACATTGTAAGGTGAAAACACCTCTTAGGCACATAAAAATACCTGTTACTGATTTATTGCATTGTGAGAGCAATGGATGCTCTAAAGAACAGGCTTAAATTTTAATGTTTCCAGTGAAAGTGACTGCATAGATCCTTCAGGTAGGATCCACCAGCAAAAGAAAAGAAGCCGAGATAGAGGAAACTTGAAGAAAGGTGTAGTGACTGAATATGGCTGTACCATCGTATAATTAATCTGTACCATTTTTCACTTAGCCCATATTGTTAAAATAGCACTTTCATCTAGCTTGTGCTCTCGCACTGTCGCTTGTGTGCTCAGAGAAGAACAAGCACTCTTTCTCTGTAAGTGGGTTAATGGACGAGGGAGCCCCTGGACAGTGTTCTGTGCCTTCGATGACTAAACCCAGCCACAGTGCAAGGCTGGAGATTTTTTCCTGAAATCCCACTGAACCGGTAGGGGATAACGTTGTGTGTGTCCATGCTGATGCATGCATGTGCTCATATGAGTGGTGGTGTGCAGCTTCCAGCAAGTGCAACTGATGTCAAAGTTGGGTGATGCACAAGGATTTAGCATGGTGTATTTTCCACTCATCTCTAGGAAGGCTTCTTCTAAAACGTGTTGAGGTGTGCAGCAAAGTTCCAGAGGGGCCAGGGAAGATCTTACAGAATAAGGCTGGTCTGGATGGAATCTTTCATAAATATGAGAAATACTGTCCTCTTAGAGAAGTTCACACATCTAAATAAAGGGGAAACTTGACATTCCTTATGCCCTCATTGTCTGCAATAGCTTTTACATTTCTGACAAAACCTGTTTAAGATGTAAGGTACTCTTAACGCTCTATTTTCACTTTGATTTGAAGGAAATTTGAAGGAGAACTTCCAACTCTTCCTTTGAAACTAAATAAATCTGGGAACATAAGTAAGCATATTTTTGCAAGCTTTTTATAAAAATCTTAAATAGTCCTGTTCTTTGATGCAGTCATAATTCGATGTACTCTTACTAATATTCAGCCTTGAAAATACACATCAGTATGTCATTAACAGATATAATCAGAACATCACAGATTCTTGAGAATGTATTAAAAGTAAACAGACTGTCGTTTTTAACAGGAAACAGAGGCTAGGCTTTGTCCCCCAGAGATGCTGGCAGAATCCACAGCTGCAGTAAACAGAACAGGTGACTGGATGTCACTGACACTGTGCACAGCTATAGCAGAAAGATCATTCATCTTCCAGTTAAAAAGATTTAGCCCTCACAATAAGCTATTCATCTACGACAATCTAGAGAAGCTAAGGAGTGGCACGCTTTCTAATTCAAGCATGCTTGTTTTTTTTCTTTGAGCAACAAGTCATTGTTTTGAGAACCCCTTAACACATTTCTGAATGTTTAGAAAGTAACCCATTATTGTGATAATTGGGTGTGAGTTAGATTGATAGGTGAAAGAGGGAAGAGCATGTTGTGTACACTGAGAGTTAGAAACCACTGCTCTAGTAAGAAGAATAACCAAAAGTGTGAGTAAGAGTAGTTAACACACAGTGCATGGGAATTTTCTAGGGGTTTCTGCATCTTTACAGAATATTTGGGTACTCAGAAGCCTTGTTGTATCCCTGTGCATTAACACCAAATACTGTTTTGAACATGGTTGTGGTCTGACACTTTCAAGCATGGAATAGGTTGGGAGAAGTCGTGGAACTTTATTTGGAATAGTTGGTAAGTTAGCAACACAGGCCAAAGCCAAGGACTGAAAACCACAAAAAGGAAAAAGGAGAAGAGTGAGAATTGGAATGATAATATGAAGGATTTTTTTACTGAATGCAGAAATATCCTATTTGATTTTTGTTCCTCTCAATCTAAATAAACTGTGAAAGGCTGCCTTGAAAATTTCCTCCTTTCCCTATGCTTGCACACTCTGTCTGTAATTTTTAGTTTCTATTGTTAGAGAGAGATTAATTTCAGGATCCCAGCTTTATATAATTGCCAACATTTCTGAGGGCATTTAATTAACGTAAATCAACATGCATAAAGTTTAAAATAGCTCAAACCCACTGAGCTTTAGTAAGTAGGTCTTTTTTCTGGTGAGCCTTTACAAATGCACCTATGGATAGCTGTGCTGGGAGGCCAGAGAGAAATACAAATAAAAGGAGCAAAATGTCATTTGGAAAAATGAGGGTGTTTCCAGGCACAAAGACAGGTGTTTTCCCCTTCTTCTCCTCTTCGTTGGTGGTAGCTTCTGCCACTGCACTGCCTGTAAGAGGAGGGGTTTTCTATTTGTTATGAAGAAGGCTATGCTGAGACACGATGTTATTTCTAATTTTGACAGGTTTTTCTGTCATCCAACACCTAATGCTAAAGCTATCTAGTCTCTGTCATAAAACACCTCTCTTGTAAGTACATCTTTTGAAGCGTCTCTGGAGTACAGGTATCAGCAAGTCTGATTTTAGCTCTTTATCATCTGCTCTTTAATTGCGGAGATTAGAACCAAATCCTTGAATTGGTGTTGCTATCAGTGGGGAGAAAAAGGAAGAGACAGAACAGATATGGGATGTATTTTTTTTTATTTACAGCTGGTAGTTTAAATGTGCTCAGTAAGTCAAATGTGATGTCTTCTGTTCCTGTTGTCAGGCCTGCATACCTGTATACCAGGAGAAGGGTGGGAATTGAGTTGTCTTTAGTTCTGGTTTTACAGTGCTGGTAATGAGGACAACCAGAGCAAACATAGAGGGACTGACCATAGACCTTGCAATCCTTGAGGTGGGGATGGAAAACAGGATCCCTTGCTGTTTGTACACAGCTTCAGTAGGGAATGTTAATTCCTAAGCAATTATGCCTCGTACTGAAAGCTTTATAAACTTCTAGGGCAGTAATTCTCTTATATTCTGGACTATTAAATAGTGTCTTGAAGATACACAGACATTCTGTTCCTCTGAGCTTAACCACCTTATGTACCTGAGAATGTCAGAGGTCATACCTCTGGGCACATCTGCATCCATAATTTAACAGTCTTTGCCTTTTGACTTCACAGTAAAACCACTCTTTGTAGAGGTTACAGTAACATCATGTCATCACAAATATGTTAGGTTTGTTTCTTTTCCTCACAGTAATCTATATATCCTCAAAACCACAAAATGTGGGAATATTTTAAAATAGTGAGGGACATTTAGAAATTTAAAGTTAAGTCAATATTTTCAATAATCTGGAGATGGGAGCTTGGCTAAATAATTGTTCATACAGTAAAGTTCAAAGAAAGGACAAAGTATTACTTTTTTTTTTTTTTTTTTTACCAAGAGCAATAATAAAAAATTGAGTAAGTAAATCACCTTATTTCCACTAACACACCTTAGTGCTCTCTGACACAAGCAAAAATGTTTTGAAGGAAATAGGAGAAACATAGTAACACTCTTCGAGAAAGCTGCTAAGCTTCATGCTGTTTCTGCAACTTTGCTTTTATTTGGGGTTCAGGTTGAGCTGTGATTGGTATTAGCATCAGGTCTGTGGTGTTTGGAGAGTCAGTTGCACTTAAGTTATATTTAAAAAAAAAAAAAAGGCAAAAAAAAAAATCACTTACAATGCCTGGGAAATCCTTACCATTACAGCTATGCTTAGTTCAGATAGAATTTCTGAAATGTGTTGCTTTCCCCTTCCAGCATTTTTCTCCCTTGTCTTTCAGAGAATATATGTGGAGTCTCTGCTTATTTAATTTTTGTCTACTGGCTGTCATTAGTATCGTTTAGCCAGGATGAATGAAGGACAGGAATGATATCTGTCTTCTGTGTCCTGAAATCTAGAAAGTATTCAGCACCCCCCCCCCTCCAGATCTAATTTTTTTTTTTTTTTCTGGGAGTTTCATATTAGTTAAGAGATTGTCATTTCAATATTTTCTACTATGTTTTTTGAATGTTTGTTTGTTTGTTTTTTATGCTGAAGCATACCTGAAAAGAGAACACCATTCATGAGGAGCAGCTTGGTGTAGACTTATAAACTTCCCCCTTGTCATCACTCATGGTGCTAATATTAAGCACTACTATCACTTTGTATATTAACTGACTTCACAGACTGCCTGAAATCAAAGTAAAAAGTATCAGTTTCTCTTGCTAATGTTAACTTAAGCATGCTAAGTAGCTCAAATCCTTCACAATATACACTTCATAGCAGAACAGGTATTTTATGCCATGCTTGTGTTAAAGCATGAGTTTATGTTGCTATGTGTATATCTTACACACTATTTTTAATGAAACAAATATAAATCAAACCTTCTAATTTTATTTTAATTGGAACACTAAGATACAGTAATTGTTAGCATCGTGGTTCCTCAAAGTAACAGCAGTTATTACGATGTATTTTTGTAACGCTGGCTTTAAAATCACAGGAATGCTGCATTCACATGACTTCAGCATGGGGATGTAGATCTCCTTTGATAGCCTTAATAGACTATTTTTGTCAGTAGACCTCATTCTCAAAATTTGATTCTCATGTATTTCTCTGCCAGTAATAGATGACTCAAATCACAAAGCCTCTGCAGTTTGGTCCTTATATAAATGTAAGCAGCTGACTGATCTGTTTCAGTGATCAGGTAGTGGAATATCTCAAATCTTTTCTAAGTCAGTATGTTTGTTCAAGATCTGATGTTCTTTTTTAATTCTGAAGTGGAAAGTATATGTTGGTATTTGTATATATGAACTCCATCTAAAGCCAGAGATGAAATGTTCTTATAAGACTGTATAAAAATATTTTGCCGCTATAGCTTATGAGCTCCTCTTTGACTGATCTGGAGAAAAAATACAGTTCTTACTGAGCTGTTAAAAGAAAGGAAAGAATTATGCCCTGCTTCTTTTTAATAGACTTTCCTAATTCCATTAATGCTGAACAGATATCCTTTCAACAGCAATGCATGCCCTGCACATGCTTCCCATATAAGGATAGGAAAGCTACTCATAGTTACTCCTCTTGTTTCAGTTTAAAATACTTAGTCTATGTAAAATGCTGTGTAATGGTGTTCCGATCTGCTGAGTTTTATGTAATTAACTAAGCAGAAATCATGAGCTAAAGAAATAGTAGATTGAGAACAGAGAGTGACCTTCCAATGTACTGCCATGAAATCATCAGCAGTTTCTAACTTAAAGTGTATTACCACTGTTCCTGTTCTGACAAGTGTCTAACTGGATGCTTGTCAATACTTCCAAGGGTGACGGATGTTTATTTTTTTAACACCTTGAACACCTTGAGTAGGAAAGAATTCTGGTTCATTTGTTGCAGCATCTTCATAAGTAGGAGCACAGAAATTATCTTACTGGTACATACTGAATGTCCATTTGATGGAGTATGTTGTGTTGCTGGTTACTGATGTATGGTTTAATTATGAGCATGCTCTAAATGCCCCATCAGTGCTCTTATACTACGCAAGTAGTAAATGGGTCTGGCTGCTGCATCAGATATTTTGGCTTGCATTGGTCTCTTTCATATACCTAATTTTTCGTTTGTTTTTGTCTATTACTTTAAATTTTATTTATTCATTTAGTTAGATTTAAGAACTTCTTTCTGTGCAAGATGTGGCCTGTGAGGGTTGTTCTGCTCTCTGATTTTTTTTATTTTATTTTTTTTATTATTTTTTTTTTGCTTAAGAGTCACTTTGCAAATTTAGAGCTCCATGATTTTATGGATTTAAGATATCAGCCTGAGAGGAAGCAGATTGTTTTTTGATAGCTTACATTTCTCTCCTTACCTTTGAACCCTTTGTTCTCAACTACAGCAGACAGAGAAATCAATGGATGCTGCTTTTTCTAACAGTATCTTCTTCAGTTGAAAACCTAGAGCTTGAAGGTTCAGGAAAATCAAGCAAATCCCTGTGTGGGCTGAAGCTATCAGTATTCTCCATAAATGAAAAGTACATCATACATACAGTACATCATACATCATCTTTGGAAACTGTCAATTAAAAATTACAGTTGAAATATCAATGTAGTTATTTTGTTTGTCATAATCATATATTTTTCCAAAATATTTGTTGTCTTTTGAATTAGCTAGGGCACATATAGGGTGAATGATGACTTGTTCACCTTGCTGTTAACTGAGAGGATTCTTTTGTACGTTCAGCAAAACTGTAAATGAAGAAGTAGAGTCTTGCTTAATCTGTCATTAGTGTCTCTTCACATGTTAGTTTGTCTACTTATTTCTATTATTTCTTCCTTAATAAAATTCTGAAATAATCCATTGTGAAAAGCTTTAATCAAAATGGGTGAAATTGAGCCAAACCATAAACAAAATATATCTATCACAGGTGGGTTCCTTGTTCTTGTATTTTGTTTATGCTTACCCAACTTTTTCAACAGAAATGAATGGTATAACATATCTTAAAAAAAAAAAAAAAAAAAAAAAAAAGTTTTATAGCTTTGTAATACAGACAAGTCTTCAATTGACTTTTAAATTAGACTTTAAATGATTTTGTCTATTATATTCCATACTTTAAAGCAATAGTTGATGTGTTTACCATGAAGATTATCTTTAATAATATTTACTCTCTACTTCTGTAGAGTATTTCTATTCTTTGCTATGCTAAATACCTTTTACAAGACAAAATTGAATTGTACCAAATAGTCTTGTCTTTAGTCAATATACTGTTTACCATTATAGAAGCTCTTGCCTCTGTTTAGATAGTGTATGGGGTTGATAGATACAATGACAATCAGCCTATTACTCTATGTGAGAAAGTTTGTTTATTATGTTGCAGTTCTTGACAGCTCTTGGCAGTGCTAGATCATTTACTTGATGACCAGTAAAATTAATATCACTTGTTCCTTTGGTTCTGTACTAACTGTCCTAGCTGCTTAGACACACGCATACTCTATGTGAAAGCAGACCAATGTGAAATGGAGCTGAGGTTCAGAGAGGCTGTGATAATCATCACCATACATATTATTTGCAGTGTCATCTGTAAGTTAGTTCAAGATGTCACTGGCACTGTACAATAGTAGTAAGACATGATCTTCACTTAAAATATGCAATCTTTATGTTGTTACTTTTTTTTAAAAAAAAAAAAAAAAAAAAGCTTTTTAGTGAGCACTGTGGTGCTCTGTGGAACCTGAGAGTTATTCTGCAGTACAAGAAACAAGGCAAATGTAGATTTGAGCATCCTCCCTCCTGTAGATATTTCCAGGCTTGCCCCAGGCCTGGGAGGCAATGGTGATTCCACTTTCTCATAACTTTTTATTTCCTCTGGAGAATATTTTTCAAAGTTATAGTTATTTCTTCCAGTTTGTTTTTTTTTGTTGTTTTGTTTTGTTTTTTTTTTTTACAATTGTCAATTGCATTGTCTAATGCAAGGATTAGATTCAGTGGTTCCCTTGATGTACTGTCTTATACTGTACCTTGATGTACTTGTGGAAAGACATTTAAGAGATAAATGCTTTAGGTTCTTTTTTTTTTTTTTTTCCTGAAAATTCTTTTATACTTAGCAGTATTTAAATTATTTCCCTGAAACCCAAACGTCTCTTTTCAGTTTTTGTCTTTTTCTCATTGAATGCTAGTAGAAGAAAATTGTCAATAAATTAATGCTAGTGTTACATTTCTTCAAATGTGAACATTTGTGGATTTTTTTTTTGTACAGGAGTGTGTTTTTTCTCTTCTGTCTCATTAGCACAAAAACTAACATCAGCACAGCAAAAACGAATGTTTTAGATTGCTACTGTTTATTGCCTTTCAGCACACTTTAATTAAAGTGGCGTTTGTTTGTCCTATATCACCATTCCCTAATCGATGTACTGAGCAAGCACCATGGTGACAAGATAAGTTGCTTTGTTTTGTTCCATATGTCTGTGTTCCAATTTTTCCATAGTTTTAATTGGTTCCCTGCAGAATAACATTTACAAGCATATGGTATGGAAAATGCTGACTGCATTTGTTATCATATATTTTAGTACATTGGTGGCACTAGATCACTAAGCCTTTAAATGTGATTATGAGGTTATTTAATGCATTCAATAGTGTGCTTAAAATACAGCAAAAATCTGCAATGAGCCAAATGGTATCAAGGAAATATGTTTGAAGTACTTCTTAATGCTTCAAGGATAGATGGGGAAGTCTGAATCAGAAAATACTTTGTGTAACATCTATGCTGAAACATACTTTGTCATCTAAGAGCAATTTGAAAAGCTCTGTAGAGGCTTCTTACCATCACAAGAAGAATGTGCAAAGGAATGTGGAATGCAGAAAAGGCAAAATACATGATATGTCAAAGATTATTGACTTCTGAAGAAGTGCACTTGCATTAGCTGATGAAATGGAATGAAATGCAGCATTGGCGCATGAATCTGATGTGTTTGACTTTGGAGACACCAGCACTACATTTTTACACTGATTCTTCTCTGGCTGAAGACTGTCAATCCAAAAGAGAGCATGTTGGCAGAGAACCCTGCCTCCTCAGCATGTGTGAAGTTCTAAGATCAACCTGTGCTGGGTTAGGCCTTTTTGGTTGTGCCATGGGGAACACTTGAACGGGTTTGCTTGATGAAACAAATCCATCAAGCTGTTTTCAGACTGCTCCAAGTAGTTCTCAGTGAGTCACTCTGTTAATGAGCATTTGGATTTCATGAGCAGACTGGAAAGTCAGACACGGCCCAAACAATTACAGAAAGAGGAGTGGTCATGGAGTTTTCTGATGTATGAATTACATATTTGCATATGGCTACAAAAGATACCATATCCCTTCTGTCCCAAGCCTGAACTCAGCCTAACTTATTTTTATCTAGGATTCTAAACAAATGACATCCATTTCTTGTGTTTTTGTGTCATCCATATATGGTGGATGAATCCATGTTC
The DNA here is from genome assembly GCF_964035555.1 of Netta rufina. NCBI lineage: Eukaryota > Metazoa > Chordata > Aves > Anseriformes > Anatidae > Netta > Netta rufina. The sequence goes on along the minus strand of NC_140126.1, from coordinate 36,392,015 downwards.
TAAATTTGTTAGTGACCAGGCATGTGCTGAAAAGCGGAAGAATATTAAAATTAATGTGAGAATATAATTATGCATTTTCTGTTGCTCATATGCAAGTTATCTATGGATCTGATACTAGTACTCTGAGGGTGATTCAAGGATCTATACAGTATGGATATAACCAATTGCTGTGTGAGTATAAAGGTAGTGGTGTCTCAGAATGGGCCGTATGTTTCTTTTTTTTGTAACATTCCAAGTGAGAAAATAGATTGTTTTGTAAAATCAAATGACAGTTTTATTTTGAGCATTGATTTCTTAGCACGTTGTTATTTCATTAATAAGCACAATGTTGCAAAATAATTTGTAATCTGTGCTCAACTTCTGCAGCAAACCCACCTGACATCTCTCTCACAAAGACACCTGGAATCAGGCTTATTATAATGAGAGAATTCTGTCATGGAAAGAGAAACTGCCAGTGATAAGACTTTTGGAAAAATTATTTTGGGGAATGGTGTTTGCAGCAGGCATAAAGGACAGCAGAGGGGTGCAGTTGACTTGTTTCTGACTTTTAATGGGGAAAAAGAAATAACAACTAAAATGGTAGTGATATTTAAAAAAAATAAAGGAACAAAAAAAATGTTTCTTTCTGAGGCAGTCTTCTCAGAGAGTGGAGAAAAAGCTGAAGAAATTTTAGAATTATGGCACGTTAAAAATCCATTGAACTATTGAATCTAAAAGCAAAATTGATTGTTACTTTGACCTCCTGATCATCTCTTCCATCTATGATTTTTCTCTCCCAGCTGAATGTGTGCAATGTATTTTAGTAGTCACTGATGAGAAAATGGTGTCTATGATATTGCTATTAATGTGATCTACCTGAATTACTTAAAATGTAGTTCATGAGGAATAGAAGAAACAAATTTACACAGATGGCCTAAAACAAAATGAAGATGTGAAAATGTAACTGCATAATGTTTGTGTGTTAAAGTGCAATACAGTCACAAATCTTATCTATACCACACTGATGAAAATTTAGAAGAAACAGAGGTTGCAAAGTTACAAATAAAAACAAACAAACAAACAAAAACTGAAAAGAACAAAGGAAAAACTGTTTGTGTTATTCATATAAACACACAAAATTCGGTCTCATATGATCACCTATTCAATTTATGCAGGCTGTTGTCTCAGTTCAGGATGTTGTCTTCTCTGTTCAGTTTGGTGCTTGTCACCTGAGTGTTACACTAACCAAGAAAAATGAAGTTCAGCTTCAAAGGCTGTGTGCAGCACAGTGTTCAAGTGCTTCCTAATTTTTGGTAAATATATTGTAATTTCGAAAGTTACCTCCCTTATTGCAGAGAAGTAGTTAAGGCTCTTTGTCACTATGAGGTTCAGATGTCAAGTGCATCAGAGGCAGGTGCATGAACTGCATTATTTGAGTTTGAGATCACATAATCACAGAATTTCTAGGTTGGAAGAGACCTCAAGATCATCGAGTCCAACCTCTGACCTAACACTAACAGTCCCCACTAAACCATCTCATGCCTTTCTTCTTCAACAGACTTTCTCATTGCTCTCTACAATTCATTCAACTTCTGCAGGGCATGGCATAGGAAATTATTGCTGCCAGTCACCTTCTGGCACACCACAGAGCCAAGTAAATTAATGTGTCAGGAGTACTCATCTCAGGTGAATGTGCTCCTTACTTCTTCACTTCTTTTTGCTGTCTCAGGGGGCACTTGTATCCCAAAAGCTCCTGAAGGGGATGAGTGCTATCTAGTTTTGTAAAGCGATAGGCAACTCAATCTCACCTTTGCGTGTTGAGTTGGGAAAGAGCAGGAAGAGGAATCATGTAACTTGACCTGAAACTTTAAAGGCATGCTGTGACTGGCTTTAGAAATTAAAGATAACCTGGAATATGAACGGAGTATGTTCTTTTGCAAAGCTGAATTGTGGTATGCTGTGTTGCTGATATGCAGTCACTAGGTAAGAACACCAATCATGTAGAACACAACTCATTTGCTGTTCAAATTAGCGTAGCATAAAAGGAAGAGGAGAACTTTGATTTTTACTTAAGTAAGCTCTTTGATAGGGAATCTTATTGACAGGCTGTTGAAGTGCTGCTGAATCAGGCTTAAATAATCATTCTGCTGGAAACATGTTCCCTTCCCATACTAGAGTATATCCTGTTTTTTCTTGGCAGGAAAGGCAATGTGATACCTTTGTTGAGTCTAAGGTCATTTGGATAAGTTTTTCCCCTCCTCACCTTTTTAATCTTATAAAACTGTAGGTATCTTTAATTCCCTAAGACAAAGTATATTTAATATCTGTCTGACTTGATGGTGCTTGTTTTATCTTCATGTAACAGCAAAACTGGGATCAAAACATGTGCTGGCAAAGTTGTTTCCAAAATGTATTTGATCATGGGATTTCCAGTTTGAAAGCCAGGTACTATTGGGTACTACTGTAATTCAGTACAAATGATGTCTTGAAAGCTGTTCCTAAAAATAAAAACTTAAGAAGCAAGAGAGTGTGGACGTGTAAAGCTTAGAAAACATGATGGTATGAAGTTTAACAAGGTCAAGTGCTGGATTCTGCACCTGGGATGGAGCAACCATGGCTATATTTACAGACTGGGGGATGAGATGCTGGAGAGCAGCCCTGCAGAGAGGGATCTGGGGGTTTTGGTTGACAGCAAGTTGAACGTGAGCCAGCAGCATGCCCTGGCAGCTAAAAGGGCCAGCTATACCCTGGGGTGCATCAGGTACTAGGGTCTAGAGGGCAACACATATGAGGAGCAGCTGAGGCCCCTTGGTTTGCTCAGCCCCGAGCAGAGCAGGCTGAGGGGAGGCCTCATGGCGGCCTGCAGCTCCCTCACGAGGGGAGCGGAGGGGCAGGCACTGAGCTCTGCTCTCTGGGGACAGCGACAGGACCCGAGGGAACGGCATGGAGCTGGGACAGGGGAGGGTCAGGCTGGGGGTTAGGGAAAGGGTCTGCACCCAGAGGGGGGTCGGGCACTGGGACAGGCTCCCCAGGGCAGTGGTCACAGCACTGAGACCACCGGAGTTCAGGAAGTGTTTGGACAATGATCTCAGACACATGGTCTGATTTTTGGATGGTCAAGTGTGAGGCCAGGAGTTAGATCCTCGTGGGTACCTTCCAATGCAGAATATTCTGTGATTCTATAATGTGTGTTAAATAAGTCTGAAGGTATTTCAAGAAAAGGCAACGCAGACTTGCAAGCAGACATATTCTATAAAATTAATTCAAAATGAAGATGGTAGATGTTTCCTCTTGGTAGGAATTTGTTGTTTTACAGTGTGGAGTTTGTCTGCAGAATAGCAAATCAGAGCTTGTTGGTGATGCAGCAATATTGAACTGAATTCTCAGCAGCAATAGCTGTCTGTGCCAATTCTTGATTAGAAATGACTGGAAAAGGGCACTCATGTCTTGTGGAGATTCCAGGAATGATTTAGGGTCAGGACTTTCTTCCCTGGCTGGTATACCAGATAGTTATCCTGCCTCATGTCCATTATAAATTTTGAAGGATTATTTCCTATGGAATGGTTTGATTCTGGGATATGACACTTTTTAAAATAAAACTATTTAGGGAGTTCTTGACTCTTAAATATGGCATTTAAAGTATTAACTTCAAAAGACCAGAAATGATTGTTCACCAAGGCTATGTTCAGCTTCTGTGTATAGTGTAGTTGCCATCAGAGATAGCAGTGCAGGCAAGATGTGGTAAGTTTTATGTGTCTAGGCTTCAGATAAGTTGTACGTGCAGGAAAACTAAGGTGTGAAGACCTTTTGCTAGTCATTATTCGTTGTCTTTAATTTAAATATCTTTATCTTATTAAATACCAATATCATAACTGATCATCCTTTCCTGAGGGTAGCATTGAATTTTTATGACCCTTCCACTATTTTTCTTTGTAAGTCAGTATCTCCCCCACAAAAGAAGATAGTCTAGATTTATACAATTGCCCTTTTCTTTTATTATATTTTATTCTGCCAGTAGGATTGATGTTTCTTGTGAAATCTATTTTTTACATTCATAAGTAAAGCAATGTTATACAATACTGATTCAACAGGTAATGATTAAAATATGGCATGCTTGGTATTTATCTTTTAAATCATGTTCCTTAAGGAAGAATCAATTATATAATTATTACAGTAACTTGTACACTGTAGTTGATAAGTGTGATATTGCAGGGGTAAAGAAATATAATAGTTTTTCTTCTGTTCTCAAAAATAAGAGACAGCAAAAGACTTAAAGGGATGACAGACTTTTTTTTTTTTTTTTTTTTTTTTTTTCCAGGCCTGTATAAAGCTTTCTTATGAAGAGGCTTATGAAATATTAAAGTAACTTGAACTTGGCATAAAATACTAAATTGACTTTGTCTTGGCTTAAAGCCATTTCTTTGACAACAGAGAAGGACAATCAACTTAAAAACCCTCAGGCCAACGGAGGTATAATACTGCCTGATATTATGAGGCAAATGCAGGATGTACTCTGAAATGGCTAATGTACCTCTCAGTTGGAGGTACAATTCCGAAGCTACCGAATAGGTACAGATCTCCTCTTGGGTAAGCAAAAGAGCCCAACTCTCAGTTGGAATATTGGTCCTCGTATCTAGGCTTTTCCCCATGCATCTCCAGGAAAGCTCAGTATGTTTCTGCAGCCGTACTCCCGTATCAGTGCTTTAGCAAAAGGGCTGAAGCAGTTTTCAGAGTTGTGCCTGATACTATACTAGCAGTATAATGTTAGCTGCACTAGACTGTACAGCTTCTTCTTTATTTATATGCTTCTGTTGAGAATTCTTTCAGAGAAATGACACTTGACAGTTACTGCACCATCATCCCATGCAGCAAAATGCAGTGATCTTATTGCAGTTGAAGGACAGAAGATCCAGTGAGATTTGAGGCAAAAACAAAATAGTGGCTCAGAAAGCAAAGCTGTGTGTGTGTGAAGAGGAGGGAAAAGAAGAAACTTTTTTTTTTTTTTTTTATAATTGCCTCGACGCAGCAAGCCTTTTTTAGGGGTTCCTGGTAATACCATAAAAAACTTCCAGGATTTCTTAACTTGCAAGATGGTTTCACCTTCCGTTTTAACCATTTTAACACAGAAAAACAGAAGGTAATGTTTTTTTGACTGAGGTAGTGTAATTTGATGAATTACTGTACCAATATATACTAGCCAAAGTTTTTGCAAACTTGATCACCAGCATATGCAGCAGTTTTGAATGAGTCAGCAGTTTGGTGCAGGTAATAACCAAAAAAATGATATTTTTGACTACAAATATATATGAATAGAGTTGCCGTGCTGATGTTTGTATGTGATTAAAGACAAAACTGGGGAGGTGCCAGACTTGCTTCACTGTAACAAAGTATCAGAAGTGATCTCTTACAGATTACAGAAATAGCTTAATGCTTGTAAATCACTTTTTTTTGAGCATAAGTGAATGTTGATCTGTGCATGTCTGATTGGAATTTAGTTACCCTGACTGATACCATCTGAGAATGACACATCACTTCTTTAATTCAGTTTATCCTAGACAGATGATGTTTATGCCTTTTAAAATTTACCTTTAATAAAACTGAAGAAAAACCCATCGATGGTAAGAGATTGGAGGTGTCCTTTATAGTTTAATTTATTAGTTCGCGTTTTATCATTGACCTCTTAAACGTTTGAATTCTTCGGGAGGTTGAATGTTCATGATTCCACTCTGTGGTAGCTGCAGGAATCGCTTCGATCACTTTTCACAGTCCTATTGCAGCTAAGCCTCAGAGTTTATGAATCTAAAGCTTCTCCTGCCTGATTGTGGGCTTCTCTGCTAGTGTCTTTTCTTGGCAAGACAGACCATGTCAGAAATTTTGCTGACCTGGAAGAGGAAGCATTCCATCCATGTACCTATGTTTCTCCTAGATGGTTGACGAACAGCAGGCTATGCAAACTAATTATGGCTAAGATGACAGAAAAGGAAGCAGTCTTAGAAGCTGAGAGGGTGTACTTTAATATATTTCTGTTATTTAAAAAAAGCATACGGGGATTGTCAAGGGAAGTATGTTATTCCTTGATTTCTTAGGGGGAAAACAAACAAACAAACAAAACCACAACAGTAAATCATGTCACAACAGACATAAGCTTTTACTAGTTACATGTTTGTTCCTGAACCACAACCAGCTGTGGAAACTGAGGATACAGCCTCAGAAGAGATGCTACCAACTTAACAGAGCAAACTTTGCAACACATCTGTCAGAATTGAAGATGTTACCTGAGCTACATAAGGCCATTTCTTTTATATATTCTTTGAAAACTATCAGTTGATGTGAGAGTTGAGGGGGATAGTATATTTTTGTTCCTATTATACAAAGAAGGCAGAATATCTTAGAGAAGAATTGTTTTGTGCAGTGTTCTGCTTGTATTATTTTGGATAATTTCATATTTAAGCAATGAAGGATGAAAAAGATTGTTTTGAGTTCCATTGATCTCATTTTAATCAATATGAAAATGGTTTTGGAACAATGTCTTCTATTATTCCTCTTCATACAGATTCACTTCTATCAGTATCCTCCTTCTCAATAGGTTTTAATGTCTTTAAAATCTATAGCAAGCTATGCAGTGGTTATAGACGGCAAGACTTGGTTATTTCCCGAAGACTGATTTGTTTTATCCATAGATGGTGATGTCTTTTTGCAAATAAGAATTAGCTGAGGAAGCAGTGACTTCTACAACTTTGAAGATTCTGAAAATCAGACCGAGGGTTAAAAAAAGTTGCTTTCATGGTCCTATGTACAGAATTGGTAGACAGCACCCATTTATGCTAAGATAAATGTCTGCAGTAGTGTTGATTTTTATATCAGTTGCAGTTTGACCAAGCTGATCTTTTACCTGATGTACAGATCTGAGATTGTCTGTTCAGTACTGGTTATAATGGTATTAAACCTGCACTAGCATAACCCTACGGTTGTCACTAGGCTCTTGATAAAGTATCTGTGCAGTTAGTACAAGAAGGTTTCTTACGTTGAAATAATAGGATGGGGAAGATGCTATCTAGTTGTCTGAGTAATCTAATAGGATGTGAAAACATTGCCTGTGATTCTGGCATTGGAGGAATACCCAGTTCAAATAATGGAGATACTTGGAGTAGGAAATGTTATCCATGTGAATAGGTTATGTGTGATACAGATGATGTGTGATCTCTTTCTATCACTGAATTATTTTAGTAGTAATCACAGGGGAATGGGAAGGTAGGTAATTCAAGATTAATGTACTGACAGTGGTAAGGGAGAGCATGCACCTGCTTATGTGCTTCCCCATAGGCCTGGTCAGTTTTGCATGTGGCAGCTCTCAAACGCTATGCTCCACTTATGTATTACCTGAACTACAGGTAGAACTAAGTGGCCAAACTTATTCTAAAATTTCATTAATATCAATTTATTTTATTATTTCTCTTTTATCAATGTGTCTGTCTTACATCATCATAATATGAAGTCCAGACTTTCTTTCATGTTTTGCTCTGGCCAATTTAACCTTAAAATCTGTGAAATACAAATTTGAATGAGCTTCCTTTAATAAGAACGCATTTTTATCAAATATGATAAGAATATAAGTTTACTGAGAGCTGCTGCTTGATGAACAAAGAGCAAATGATTACTGAGGCTTCTCTTGCCCACCGTCTAGCAGAAAAAAATAAAAAAATCAAATCCAAATAAGATCATTCACTCATCATAATGCAATAGCTGCAGTATTTTAAAGCATGAAAAAAAAGAAGTTAGTATCTAGAAATTAAATTTCCTTTTGTGAAAGGAGAGGGGAAAGTACACACATACACAAATGTGTATATATATATTTTTCAGTAATTTGGGATAATTTAAGAAATAAAGGAGGGATTTTTATTCTTTATTTAATATAAAACAGCTTGCAGGTTCACTTTGTATTTTAACATTAGTGGAATAGGTTTCCTATTCTATTAGAAAAAGCCCATTTCAGAAACAGTTTGCTAAAAGCCACAAATGAGAGATTAGGGAGTGAAGTAGTGTAGTTTTGTGTAAGTGAACAGGTCCTTTTGTAGGGAAAAGTAATGTAATTAAAATAACTGACTGTAACTGATGAAACAAAAAAATATCCTCTCTGGAGAGACGTGAGAAAGGTGATGTGCAACAGAACACCCTGAACTCCTTCAGAAATTTGTGTTTTCATTCCCTTTCCTTTGGGAAAGAGTTGGCAGTAGCTTGTAAGATATCTCTACTGCATACCTGAGTGTTTAAGGCAGAAATATTCTGGAAGCCAGTGGTTGTTCAGAGATGCAGTGTGTTAACAGCCTGTCCAACAAATGCACCCTCTTGCTGATAGTCTTCCTACTGTCGTATTAAAATCCCAGCTCAAAGGCTGTATCTCTGAGTTCTTGTTAAGCTCTTGAAAACAGGTTGAAGAAATGGCCTGTCCTTCTACTGTTTGTTCTGGTTCATTTGTGTTGATGAAATTTTGGTTTGCTGGAGTTAAAATATAAAAATCAGTCATTGGATGACTATTTGACCTGTTTGGGTCATAGAGGAGAGGTGGTCTCCAGAGCTTTCTTTCTGTACTGTGCTCCCTTCAGAGCAGTGCTTTCCTCATTTCTTCAGATGTAGGCTTCACAAATATTAGTTATTTACTTATTTATGTTAAATCTTCTTTAAGCTGCGAAGACAAAGACATTTTCCATCTTTGACAATTCTCACACAATTTTCTGCTGTTTTAGAACTGCAGTGTACCACTATAACAAAGCTACTGCTAACCTGGGAGACATAAAAATGTGTGCAGATTTCAGTGCTTGGGTGTGCTACATCACAAATCCTAAAGACAACACCAAAAATTTCTTAATTTTTCAAAACGAAACAGTAATGTGCCTGAAGAATAGGGCTGATTTTCACCACTGAAACTCAGATCGCTGTTGAGTGTCCTTGGCAGTTGTATATGAGATAATATTTTGTGGAATATGAGCAACAGGAAGCAAATCATTTTATAGGTAGAGAATATGTAGATATAAAAATTTTCAACACATATGATACTGTTCTGTGTTGTTTACACTCACTCCTAGGGGTGAGTAATTTTTTTAGATTTAATAATCAATTTGTCAGTTCATTTCCTACTTTGTCTAGGCTATATTGTTTGTTTTGAGGAAGCTGAAGAAAAAGACTTCTTCACAGAATAAAAGACCTGTATACACTGAATAATACTTAAAGAAGAAAAAGAAAAGCTTGAATTCATGAACTTGATTTTCATTCTTTAGGGTGACAGATCAGTGAGAAATGTATGCTGACAAAGACAGTGTGACAATAAGCACACGAAAGAAAGAAGGAAACAGGGTTTACTGCTGGTGAAGGCATACAGCTTAAATGAACATACCTATTCCAAACACTGTCCTCTCCAGAAAGCTGTCTGTCTTACGTAGTTTATTTCCCAATACATGAGGAATGGAGAATAGTTGTCCTGGATTTATTATTCATAGATATTTTGGTGGCAGTGTTCCATACAGTGGAAAGAGAACAGAGTCTCTTCCTTAGATTCAACTAAAGGTAAGATACGACAAAGAGAAGAAAGGTTAGTTTAAAAAAAAATTGCATGGTTGTAGTTATTTGGGGTAATATATTAATTATATCCTTCTATTGAAAGATTAAAATTTAGCTTAATAAAATGCTGAATCCTAATTCAAAATAACAAAAAGTACATCAGCCTTCAGAAAATAACACAAACAATGTTTGATTACATATATTTGGCTCTGAGCTATCTACTTTAGTGTCAGTCAGATAGGTTTCTTAAATTAAGAAGCATAACTTCGAAATTAGCTTTTATTATAAAATTATAAAAAATACCATGTTTCGGTATAGCTAGATTGACGTTGTGATGTGTACAAGAGAAAAACATCTTTCACTTTGTGTATTTGTTTACAAAGAAGATAGACACTTCCTTGCAATATTTTTCTTTTCTGCAGTTGTTGTAGCCTTTCTCTTCCTTGTGTTTGGAAAGCTCCTAATGTTATTAAATGCAGAACAGACTCAGTTCCTGTTGACAGTGAGAACTGGAAGACCTGAGTGATTCATATAGTCTGTCTAGCTTCTAAAGAGTGAACATGAGAGCCTGACTCTTTAGAACTGACTCTGATCAGTAACTTTGTCTAGTTACTGATTTCAGACAAGCAAAATAGGGGAAGAAAATAGAACTTGATGTGTATAGCTTTCTGAGTGTATTTCCACTCTTTTTGCAACTGCTTTTCTTATGAGATGTCAGTTGTTTTCAAGGGATTTTTCCACGTATACATGATGCTGCTTATCTGCTACTTTGCTGCTAACTGAAGCTCTATCAGGTTACTCCTCAGGTTCTGACTTAGGTTTCTTACAAGACCCAAATTTCTTTGGCTTTCTTGGGAGCAAAAAAGCCAAGGAAACATGTCTGATCTCACAGTAAGTGCATTCCTTGAGCAAATGGTGGAAAGTGTTCCAGCTAAGGACACCAGCTGGATGTTTAATGCGTCTTTTGAAGTGTGTTGGTGACTGGGCTTTGCTTTTTCTTTTCATTGTTACTCATTGCAAATATCTTCTGTTGTGTTACAGAACAGGAGCAAGCACCTGGAGAAAGTCCATGTTGTTCTTGGAAATAAATCCTGTGATTTGGACTCTCTTATTTCTGCTCTGGCCTATGCCTACTTCCTAGACAAGGTAATGAGAAAAACAGAGGGATCTTAACTCATTTGCTACAGCTTGCAGATTTCATACTGTTAGATCGATTAAAACATATCATAAAGACATTATTCTGGACAATGGCTTTGTCATAATCAGAGGTGAGATTTTTAAAGAGAATCTAAATTTCTTTCTCTACAAAAATTAATGAGACAGTATTAGGTGGTTTATTCAATAGCAGCAAAATATCACCCCTGTGTAATTGCCATCACTTGGTCTAGGTATCAGTTACATTTGATTTAAGCAGTGCACAGATTTTCTGCAGATATTTTCTGTGCTGGAATGGATTACATCCACAAATCTGCAATATAAATTAGAGAGCTTTAGGTGACTGCTTTTATTAGGTTGTTGATTCATAGGAGTAAAGAGGGATTTTTTTTTTATTTTTTTTTTTTTTACTATTTGTTTTGAAAGTTGCTTTTGTAAGTCCATACTCATTGTGATCATGTTATGCTTAGCATTGTATGTGCACGTTGTAAAAGACAGTTTTAGGAAATGACCTGAAGAATTTGATATCTTAACAATCGCAGTCAAATTATATTATATTTAAGATCTTCTCCCCATTTTGTGAGAAGCCTCATTAAATGAAGGGGATGACTTCCAGGCCCTGATTGAACAGGTTATATCCTGCTGAATTCCATACAATCAGGAGTTTATTTAGAGAAGTAAATCATATTGCCTGAATGTAGATTTTGATAGCTATTCATCCCCACCCGATGTCACAAATGCAAAATCAGTCAAGTTTGAAAGGCAGAGTTAGATTAGATTTATCAAGGCTTTAAGCTGGGCTTCCATGACTTAAAACATTGTCAATTTGCATTTACAGTATTTTAAGAATGCATTTTTTTTCCTGAAAAACTTGTGAGATTTTTAAAAGTGTACATCTTTTTTTTTCCTTTCTAGTTTCCAAAACAATTCTGCAGGAGAATTAATTCTGCAGAATTAACAATTCTGCACATAAGAATTAATAATAAAATAAAAATAAAAAGTGATTTATAAAGAATGAAGTAAAAGGACAAAAAATAAACAGAAAAATTCAAATTGTTTCTAAATGCTCAGTCTGTTAAAACATATCTCTAATAAAAATCAAGTCTTATTTCATTCAACTCTGACAAATGCACGTATATGTTACAGGTCAGTCCTCCTGATGTTCTTTGCCTACCGGTGTTGAACATACCAAGAAAAGACTTCAGCTACTTCACAGAGACAAGATTTATATTGGAAGAGCTGAATATCCCGGAGTCATTCCACATCTTCCGAGATGAAATCAATTTGCACCAACTGAATGCTGAAGGGAAATTGTCTTTAACACTTATAAACAGCAACATGCTGACAAGGTATTGCATTTTAGATACAACAAGATGTCTTACTTGGGTTAGAGCTGTTTTGAAAATTATATTTTACATTTTTTTCCCGAATTCCTATTTACATCGCTATGTTAGCACAGAAAAAAAAAAGGAATTTAAAGTACATTTTCTCTCCCATTATGCCCAATACATGTGATGACGTAGTTGCTTTTTGTTTTTCCATCACTATTGAAGTTTTTTTTCTTTTTTCTTTTCTTTTTTTTTTTTTTTTTTTTAATACCTTGTATTTTCACACAGCTTAGACTAGATATCTTAATTTTGTTTAAATAGTCCTGAGGTTTCCTGTGACCGGCAAATAAGAGATGAGATTTTTTTCTTTTTCTTAGTTAGCTTTCACTGAGGGAATTAAAGCCCTCATATTGATATGGGGATGGACACAACAATTGCCCACGTACTGTTAAGATCCTACTGAAGATAGACAGAAGTCTGAGACATTTACTCTACAGGCAGCATTAGCTTCACGTAAAGCTAAGCGCGGAATAGTAGCTGTTACAAATACTACTAGGAACAGATCAGATTCTGCTTTTACATAATCAATAATTTCACAGCCATATAGAGATCATGGAATTCCTTCACAGCTTTTTTCTTAAAATTTCCTCAGTGCCAGAGGCTCAGAGTTGCTCTGTGGGAAACCATATTCTATATACCCGTCCTTAAGAGAGAAACTTTATAAGCCCGTGGTGAGCATAGAGAGCTGCTTTATAGTGGTCTGCCTGTCTTGCCCACAGTGAAGAATGTTATTTGCTTCTAGCTCTCTTTAGAACCTCATTTAAGATAAATAACATGCTTCCTGTGTGCTATAGCAGAACTATTTGGGAAATAAAAATAAAACAGCCCCATCCTACTCTGAGGTGTTTGTAGACTAGAATAAAAGTATGGCAAATCTGAAATGAGAAATATGTATAAATCTCCTATTGATTCTCTAAAAACTGCAGGCAACTTGGTACATTGCTGACTTTCTCAAAGAAAATTATCCATAATATTTGCTTTTTGCTACTGTCCCCTCCTGTGTTTCTTTCTTCTAAAGAATTATGACTATTATTTTGTGTTAATAAACGTAGTTTGGCTTTGTTATTACTACTAAAAGCCAGAACACAAAGTGTTTAAATCTAAAATAAAGATCTTTTGCAAATTGCCAAATTATTCAGTGGTGAAATTCCCAAATCTCCCCTTTATAAGGAGTTGATATTTTCAATACATGTAGGAATATTTTTTCCAGATTTACCAGATTTAAAGATTTTGATAATAGAAATGTAAACAGTGAAGTCTTAGTGATATATCAAGTAGTAATACCACTGTGAGCTCTTCATTTTTGAAATTACAGTTTTAGGACTTGATTGTGGCATTTTTTGGCTTCATAGCAGACTTAGGGCAGTGACAGCAGTGTTACAGTCCAGAGTCTTTTTTAAAGTTTTTTGCACTGTTTTGTTGGGTTGTCTCAGTGGCTAGAAAGAAAAATAAACATTTTATTTTTTTTAAATTTGCATGGTAGCGAGGACAAAAGTTTGGAATCAGCTATTGTCAAAGTCATCACTCCAGATGAGCAATGTGATGGCAGCCTGGATTTACAAACGTCTTCTTCCTCTTTAGTAGTAAAAGAGATTCTTCAAGAGGCACCAGAGTTAATCACTCAGCAACTGGCTTATCTCCTCAGAGGTGAGAGATTACTCTTTATATTAAATACTGAAAGGTTTAATGGAGTGTTTCTGAATCTGCTCATGCAGAAAGAGTGTGATCCATTCTTTGGTTAACAATCCCTTTAAAGACCACGGGAAGCTTCATAAAAGAAGCAGGGAGTAAAGAGTTTGTTAAAGAGTAACATTATATTGAATATTAAAAATGTGCATTTAAAAATAGGCATGAGAGGTCTTTGCTGTATCACTAGACAAGAATATTAAATGGAGCTGTCGACACACCAGCTGGGTAGCTGGAAAAGCTGTGCAGTTCTTCAGTTCCAGGGGCTGTGCAGTGCTGGCAGCTCAGAGCTGCCTGTCTGTGGACAGTAATGTGGGTTGGAATCTAATATTTACATGTTAAAGCTTCTCCCGATGGTGGTACCTCTTTGTAAAATGATGTTTTAATGGTATGATGCAAAACTGCTGCTGCTTAAAGGTGCCATAACCAAATCTTCATTATACTCTCCTTATCTTTAGTATCATATGCCCAGTAGAGTACGAAGGATGGGAATTGAATAATCACAAGTATTTTCATTTCTGTCTTCATAGTTATCATTTGCATTAGTTTCCTCAGTTTATTTGCTGCAGCAGGATTCTTTCGTATAAAATAAAGCTGGAGTTGGCAAGAACTGAATTCTATTCTTAAGTTAAACAATTTTAATGTTATTTAATATTTTTTAAAGATTTTAGGTTTTAATTGACATTTGAATGTTAAATGCCCTTTAAGAAATCAAAGGGAATGTTTAATGAGGATTATGAAATCTTGCCTATACTTTCAGAAGCTAGTGAGGTCTTCCCTTGTCATTATATTGATCCCTATGATAGCAAATATAACGAGCGTGTTCTGAAAAATTACAAAATGTAATCTTTTTTTATGTTTCTGTGAAAGAAGTTCTAACAGGAACACTAAATTTAGCCAGCTTTTAAAGAACCTTTCCATGTTAATCAGCTCTAGTAAACCTGCCATGAATTTTATTTTTTTTAAGATCCAAATTTCTGTTGAGTAGCTGTCCAGGAAATCTAGGCAAATCACCAAGTATAATAATTGATTCTGGAGGCAGAAACAGAAATAGGCTTTTGGGAGTCTCTCAGGCTACCTGTTTGGTGGTGGAAAGAGTCAGGAGGTAGTGCTCTGAATAATCAACAAGAACACATGTAAGTAATACATGACTGTAAGCATCCATGTGTTTTGGCTCTCATGTTTGCATCCAAATTAAAATAAAGTGCTTTTATTAGACAAATATTGAAAGTGTTTGTGTTAGAGGTAACACTTCCAGTTTTAAGGGATATGGTAGCTTTTTGTTTCTTTGTTTTTTAAATCAGAAAGTAAATTTTAATTATTTTATTCAGTAGTGAGTATTTGCAGAATTTGGTGGATACAGGGGGGCCAGTGTACCTTCTCTTAAACAGAATGACAAGTGATTGACAAAGCCTAAGTAACTACAGGTCTTCTTACGACTTTGTGCTTTTCTATTTCTCCCAGTAATGCAGTTTGTGTATAGCACACTAAGCAATACAGCAAGTCCTTTTGTGTCTCTCCGAAAATAGAAAATGGCTTTGGTACTTAAGGACCTTTCATTCCAAATTTATAAAAGTCACTGAATCCCATTACTGATTTTGACAGTAAAAAAAAAAATATAAAAATCAATGTATGTAGATGGTAGATCAAACTACAAAGTCTGAAAATAAGAGATAAAGTATGACCTGCCCAGGTCTAGTTTTTGTGTTCCTCTGTGTATATTATGTCCTTTTGTCAAAGTCCATGTCCATGAAGTATACCTTTTGATATTCAACTTACCTGTGAGCATAGGAAACACCAGGACCATATATCATAGTCTGTAAGGATGGGTGGCTGTTTTAGTACTGATGAATGCATGTGTAGAGGCCAGATGCCTCTCATTTTAACAGGCAGCCACAATTTCTGGTGGCACTGCATGGGCGTAGAGTCAATGGAGAGGGTCCTGCTCTGTTTTTCTGACTTTGTGTTACTTCCAAGGGAAATCCATATGATGCTTGTATGTATCAGTTTTGGGGGACTTCTAGGAACAGAGTACCAAAATGGAAGTCAGAGTGGTAAGAATTAGGATTTTGTTTTCTCCAAACAGCTGAGAGATCCCTGACTCTGTCTGAATTGGGATCTCATCTTTCATTTTCTGGCTTTCCAGTGAGTATTTTGCTAGAAGACTTGCAAGATAATACATATATCTCATGTCTCAATACTTACTGCATAGTGGCTGTAACAGTTTCATTTTTTGCCTCTTTTTGGAGGGGGTTTCTTTGTCACAGGCTGTTAGCAATTTGTTGACTTTAGTAATAAAAGCAGACGTTAATAGCCTGCATATTTCAACTTTGAACAAACTTCACCTATTCTTCTGTTTAAACAGAAAAAGAACAACAGCAATCAAGAAGAAGGGTGTCCGTGTGAAACTGAGCATTATTGATCTGGGCAGTTTAATATTTAAGAACTTTTTTTTTTTAGCTGAGTGGTTTCCTGGTATCTTTTTCTCCTCATCATACATGCTATGAGTTGGTTCTACCCTTGGGCTTTGAATAGAAGCTCTTTGAGAGTCAGAGCATTGTACAGCCGTATTTGCCTTAAGTTAGAGCTTGCTCTGTCCCTGGATTTGTGCCAGAAGCAAACAATTATGGAACCTGCCAGAGTCTTGAGCCTGTGTTATTTTATTTCCCCAGAGATGTTTACAAGGGGACTGTTGCCAAACTCCAGATCCATTAAACTGCTGAATCATTACATTTTTTGTAGCAGCCAGCTGGCAAGGATGTGATTCCAAGCACTCACTGTCAGGTACCTTGGGTCAGTGTACTCTAAAAAATGCCTCCTTATGTTTATTTGTATAAAGCCTTGAAGGATGCCACAAGGTACAGACTGCAACATGTAAACAGAGACATTTATGGAAAGAGCATCAGCAATTTTTTTTAAAGTGAGTCTCCTTTTGCTAGTAATGAGCTGCATAGTTGAGGTCTTTTTGTGCTCTGTTGGGGCAGTCTGACTTTCAGTAGAGAAGATTAGTTTGTTGTTCTAGCCACCCAGGCTAATGTTAAGAAATGTCCTTTTAAGGACTTCAGAAATGATGCCAATATTTTTTTTTTTTTTTATGTTATTCTGTCTTGTACGTCAGTCAGATGATTCACATGTTCCCTAATTGTTTCATCCTTAATATACATGTGAGAAACAAGGGGACATTTTAAACTGCAACAAACACTGCAGTTGTTTGGATAGATATTTTAATGTACGGAAACAGTTGTCTCAAAGGCAATGCTACCCCACTCTGCCCCCAAAATTACATTTCATTCCAGCTTTGTGGCTTTGCTGTTAATTACAATGAAAAGTGCTTGCTTCAGTCTGTTTCGTAGCTTTGGTTTAATCTGCAGTGGTTGTTTTTTCATTATTGCGTTTGATGTTTTTTTTTGAGGGCGCAGGGGGTGTCAAAGTATACTTTCCATGAGGGACTGTTGCTTTTCCCTGTCTTAAATTTTTCCAGGTCATGGAACAAAACCTCAACAGGCGAAATGCCTATATTTTCATTGTACTGTTTCTTTCAGCCACAAACTTATAATTCAGGAGATGCTTGTGCTGTTCTTAATGTTTTCCCAAAACGACTTCTGCCTTCATTAGATCATGTTTAATATTAATGCACAGCAATTGCTTTTGGCAAAACTAGTGCTTCACTTCCAAACTGCTTTGCAAAAAGAATAAAATGCATATAGTTTTTTAAGAGGGCTAGCCTATTTTCTAGTGACCTCTCCCTAGGAAAAAAAAACATCTGTAATGTAGTATGATGTACGCAAGAAATAATATTGAATCTTGTGTTGCCTATTATATATTTCTTTTTTTTTTTTTTTCTGTGCTTGTCAGCAGACAGAGCAGCCTCCATTATGCTTTCAGAAACCCTGAGGGAGTTGCACCAGCACTCAGTAAAGTCTGCAGGAGATTTCTGAGCCCATGTATCTCTTTTACAGCAGGTACTCACAAGGGACCACATGACTAAATGGACTGACCTTTGGACAAGCAAAAGTACCTCAAGTTAACTGTTTCTTTTTTTTTTTTTTAAACTACCTGAAATCTTAACACTCCAAGGGATGCTGAGGATATCTGTGAGAAGTGTGCGCCTTTTTTTCCTGCTGATGAACATAGTATTAAAGAATGAAGAATAAATGTTGAGCATAGGAGTTGCTGACATCTGTGAATTTGCGAACTCTCCTTTCTGTTCTTTTAGAAAAATTCCTATTAGAAATGTTAACAATTGCAAGCACTACAGTATTGCTGGGATAAACAGCTGGGGGAAAAAAAAAAAGACCATTAAGAACCTTTTTAAGATATCTGCTTATTTTGAGGCATTATTTCAGGCTGACTACATTTCATTCTTGTTTTAAGTGATAAATCCCCAAATTTCTAGGTTTGCTTTGCTATTTGAAGGTGTTGTCCCTGATCAAAATATGTAAAGAGGTCAACATTGAGGTGAGCAGGGAAGGGTCCAGGCTTCCAGGTAGATGCAGTGCACTTCTAAACACATTCTGCTTTTACATCTGTACTGTAATGGTTGTGTCCTGCCAAACCTGAGACCAAATATGAGGCTTTGCCTTACTTTTGAAGAAATGCAGAATTTGTCACAAGTGAAAACAAGAAAAAAAACCGCAGTTACCTGTAGAAATGCATGATAGGCTGCCCTACCATGTCATAGGGAGTCTTTCCATCTGTTTTGATTGGGAAGTAGATTAAAAAAATAATTAAAAATATCCTTTCCCTAGTGTGTGTGTGTAAGAGAATGAAACTAGTTTTATTGTCATGAGCAACACTCCTGCAACACTGTTGCTCCACTGGGAGTGCAGGTAGTTTTTTCATCAGTCCTTCCTCTCAAAGTAAAGGGGTATCAAAGGGCCTGTTGACTATGGCAAATCAACAGATGGTTATAGGACTGGTGCCATACACATGGGTTTGTCTACTTAGACCATGGGACTTGCCTTGAGAAACCTGGTATCTTGGGAGCTAGTGGGGACCTGTCATGGGATTATCCACCTGTCATGGGATTGCCAAGCTGGTTGTCGTGGTTCCGCTCGAGTGGGCAGCCGAGCTCCACCACAGCCACTCTCACTCCCCCTCCTCAAAGAGGAATGGGGAGAAAATATGTGAAAAGGGCTCAAAGGTTGAGGTAAGGACGAGAAAATCACGCAATAATTATTGTAACGGGCAAAACAGGCTCAGCATAAGGAGATAGTAAGATTTATTGCTCATTACTAACAAGCTAGAGAAATGAGAAACAAAGGAAAGAAACCAAAAGCACTTTCCCCCCCCATCCACCCTCTTCCACCTCCTCCCCCCGAGCGGCGCAGGGGAACGGGGGAATGGGGGTTATGGTCAGTCTACAGCGCTTCTTCTCTGCCGCTCCTTCTCGGTCACTCTCGTCCCCTGTGCTGTGGGGTCCCACCCACGGGATGCAGTCCTTGATGAACTGATCCGGCGTAGGCTTCCCACAGGCAGCAGCTCTTCCAGAACTGCTCCAGATATGGGTCCGTACCACGGGGTCCATCCCTCAGGAGAAAACTGCTCCAACCTGGCTCCCCTACGGGCAGCTCCTGCCAGGTCACCTGCTCCTGCGTGGGCTCCTCTCCACGGGCTACAGGTCCGGCCCGCAATCTGCTCCGGCAGGGGTCTTCCACAGGCGGCAGCCTCCGTCGGTGCAGGGCCACCTGCTCCACCGTGGTCTCCTCCACGGGCTGCAGCGTGGAACCCTGCTCCACCGTGGTACTCCATGGGCTGCAGGGGGACATCCTGCTTCACCATGGTCCTCACCACAGGCTGCAGGGGACTTCTGCTCTGGCGCCTGGAGCACCTCTCCCCCTCCTTCTACACTGACCTTGGTGCCTGCAAGGCTGTTCCTCACTCCCTTCACTCTCCCAGCTGCTGTGTGGTGCAGCGTTTTTTTCCCTGTCTTAAATATGCTCTCACAGAGGCGCAAACAACATCGCTTATTGGCTCAGACCTGGAAAACAATGGGGCCCTTCCCAAACATGGGGCAGCTTCTAGATCCTTCTCACAGAAACCACCACTATGGCCCCCTGCTACCAAAACGTAAACCCACTACACTGGTGAAGAGGGCTTTAAACTAGAGTTGGCAGGGGAGGAGAACCTCAGTCCATCCCACTCCTCCCAGTTTGATACGAGTGCCAGGGATAGATGCCCAGAGCCTGGGGAAGGGCCATGGGTCAGCAGAAGAGCACCTGAAGGGCAGCACAAGGGAATTCCAGCCAGTGCAGCCAGTGAGTCAGCTTCATCAGGGGCCCAACTTAAATGTCTGTATGCTAACACAAGTAGCACGGGGAATAAAGAAGAGGAGTTAGAGATGTACGCATGGCTGCAGGGCTTTCTTCTCATTGGCATTACAGAGACGTGGTGGGACAGATGGCTCCCACGACTGGAGTGTTGGAAGGATGCAGGCTGTTTAGGGAGGCCAGGCGAGGGAAGCAAGGAGGGGGGCATCACCCCGCGTGTCAGTGAGCAGCTGGGGTGCATGGAGCTCTGCCTGGGGATGGGTGAGGAGCTGAGAGAGAGCTTGTGGGTCAGGATTCCAGGGAGGGCAGGGACAGGGGACCTTAGAACGAGGGGAGCGTGCTACAGGCCACCTGATCAGGAAGACCAAGCAGACGAGGCCCTCTGTAGACAGACAGCAGCAGCCTCACGTTTGCAAGCCCTGGTCCTCAGAGGGGACTTCAGGCACCCTGATAGCTGTTGGAGGGACAGCACAGCAGGGCACAGGCAGGCCAGGAGGGCCCTGGAATGCACTGATGACAACTTCCTTCTGCAAGTGATAGAGGAGCCCACAAGGAGAGGTGCTATGCCAGACCTCATTCTTGCTGACAAGGAGGGTGTGGTGGGGAATGAGAAGCTGAAGGGCAGCCTTGGCTGCAGTGACCATGAAATGGTGCAGATTTGCATTCAGAGGGCAGCGAGGAGGGGACACAGCAAGCTTGCTGACCTCGACTTCTGGAGAGCAGACGTTGGCCTCTTGAGGGATCTGTGTGGTAGAAGAGTGCCATGGGCCAAAGCCCTGGAGTGAAGAGGGGCCCAAGAAAGCTGGCTAATATTCAAGGATCAGCTCCTCCAAACTCAGGAGCGATGCTTCCCAACAAAGAGGAAGTTGGACAGAAATGCCTGGAGACCTGCATGAGTGAACAAGGAGCTCCTGGACAAACTCAAACAGAAAAAGGAGGCCTGCAGAGAGTGGAAGCAAGGGCAAGAAGCCTGATGGGAATACAGAGAAAATGTCTGGGCAGCCAGGAATCAAGTTAGGAAAGCCAAAGCCATGTTGCAATTAAATTTGGCCAGGAACGTCAAAGGCAACAAGAAAAGCTTCTATTAGGTACGTGAGAGATAAAAGGAAGACTAAGGAAATGGTGGGCTCCCTCCAGAAGGAAACGGGAGACCTGGTTACCCAGGATATGGAGAAAGCTGAGGTACTTTTCTTCCTCAGTCTTCACCAGCAAGAGCTCTAGCCACATAGCCCAGATCCCAGAAGGCAAATGCAAGGACTGGTAGAATGAAGAACCACCCAGTGTAGGAGAAGACCAGGTCTGAGACCATCTAATGAACTTAAAGGTACGCAAATCCGTGGGACTTGATGAGATGCATCCACAGATCCTGAGGGAACTGGTGGATGCAGTTGCTAAGCCACTCTACATTACACTTGAGAAGTTGTGGCAGTCTCATGGAGTTCCCAGTGACTGGGAAAGGGGAAACATGACCTCCGTTTTTTAAAAGGGAATAAAGGAAGATCTGGGGAACTACAGACCACTCAGTCTCAGTTCTGTGCCTGGCAAGATCATGGAACAGATTCTCCTGGAATCTGTGCTAAGGCACATGGAAATTAAGCCAACCTGGCTTCACTAAGGGCAGATCGTGCCTGACAGGCACACAGAAAAGTGGTATAACATTGACTTCAAAAGTGTTGAGCTTGATTCGATGTAGAACTTGCACCTCTCATTTTACTGCATTTTTTTTTTGGTAAAGGTTTGAAAACACTTTGACTGAAGCGTCATTAAAAGAGCAGTGTGCAGAAGGTCAGGGGTGGTGACTGTGCCCCTCTACTCAGCCCTTGGGAGGCCCCACTTGGAGTACTGTGTCCAGGTTTGGGGTCCTCAGGACAAGAAGGATGTGGATCTGTTAGAGTGGGTCCAGGAGAGGGCCAAAAAGATGATCCAAGGGGCTGGAGCACCTCTCCTATGATGTATGGCTGAAAGAACTGGGGCTGTTCAGCCTACAGAAGAGAGCGCTCCAGGATGACCTCATCACAGCCTATCAATACTTAAAGGGGTCTTCTAAAAAGGAAGGAGAAGGACTCTTTACTTGGGTAAGTAATGATAAGACAAGGGGTTTTAAAGTAAAAGAGGTGAGATTTAGATTAGAGGTTAGAAGGAAAATTTTCACTCAGAGGGTGGTGAAGCACTGGAACAGGTTGCCCCAAGAGGCTGTGGAAGTCCCATCCCCGGAGGTGTTCAAGGCCATGTTAGATGAGGCCCTGGACAATCTGATCTAATGGGAGGTGTCCCCAGTCCCCCCCTGGCAGGGGAGTCTTAATTTCCTGTGTGTATTCATGGGCACCCTGCTGTCTGCTCCCAGAGGTTAAAAAAAAAAAAAAAGTGCTTAAAAATCAGAAGATTGTTTTTATTAAAATAATTCATGGAACCTGGTACCTAAGCTGCTATTTATTCAGGTACAGCTCTGTGCTGACTGGGAGTACGCTGTGGGTCATATAACTCGTTTATTGCTCTTCTGAAAATACGGACAAGAATATGTAGCACATGCATTGTTTTCTGATTAGAAGTAGGAACAATGAAGGAATACTGTTACTGAGTAGCAGTATTAATATATGAATACAGTATTATTAACAATAATACTGAATCATTCTGGGGGCTGCTGATTGGGAAAGTTGTTTCTTGTTAAAGGGACAGAAAATTGAGGCTTCCAACTATGTTTAAATTCCTTGGGAGTTTTATATCACTAATATATAATGTATATGTCTATATATCCTGGGTGCTAAGTATCAGTTAATTGCCTGGAGACATCTGAAATCAGTTTTCTCTGGAGCCTTCTTATGAGTACCTAAATATACAAATAAAAATAAAACAATTCTGAAAATCTGTGTCAGTATATTTGATTTTCATTTGGTCTGTATTTATTTAATATTTTTAATGCTATCAAACAGGGCAGAAACATTGTCTTGAACATTTGCTTTTAATACGATTAATTAAAAAGCAAATTATTTTGTAGATATATTTTTTGACTTTTACATAATTAAAAACTAACTCAAAGGATTTTTAAGTTTAATAGGTGTTGATCCATTTTAAGTTTTTTTTTTGATGTTCTAGTTCTTGCCTATTTACCAGGAAAACTGTGATTTCAGTAATGTCTGATGTTAGAATCATATCTGTGATATGTATATTTTACTCTCACATGTCCTTTAACACATCATGTCAAATGTATTCCTTAGATTAATATGACAAATAAGTATAGCATATTTGAATTATAGGTTTCGTAGGTAAGATACTTAATCCATACAGGATTTGTCTAATAAGTAGTGTGTACTCAGCATAGGAAAACTCTTCTGTGTTTCACGCGCTTCTAGACATTTTGAAGAAATACTTTTCATTATTTTCTATGGTAGCAGTGTAGGAGAAAACCAGATTCATACTGGGTGTTTGGAGAGAACAGAAAAGAGAACAGAAAATACTCATCTTCTGTTCAAGAACCCTGACCACTGGTGCATTATCGCATGTCAGCCAATGTGCATAGATCTACATTTCCTAGTCAGCCCAGTGAGATTGAGGATGGCTATGTCCAAGTTTTTCTTTTTCTCACTTAGCTCTTTTTTAAAACATTAACATTTTGGCTTATAAAAACTATCATATCGTTGTACTGATTTGCTCATTGACCTGGCATGATGCAATGTAATCATACTCTTGTTTGAAATCAATCCCTGTGCACAGTACAGTAATAAATAATTTCAATGCTGAATTGTAAGACTTTATTGTCCTTAATTTAGTGTGAGTAATTGGATGTGAAGGCTGCCCTTGAATATATTAATAAATGGAATCCCAGTCTTCAGGTAATGAAAGAGTGACTTGAGACCTTCAACTGTGTCAGAAATTGTTCACATTCAGGATGCAGAACATAGTGGTCTGAAAAGACATCAAGCTCACCTTTGTGTTGTAAGAGCATACCAATTTTGAAGAAGTTATGCATTGAACTATGTTTCTCTTAACCTTAAAGGTTAGATAGAGTTAAATAGAGTGCATCATTTTGTTTGGCTGAACGTAGTGTGCTTTTTTTTTTGTATGTTCTTTGACAGGGGTTCAGCTAGTGTCAAATAAACTGAAATAACTAAAGTCATGCATGTACCTTGTTGTATTTTGTAGCATACCCTTCTAGTGCACTTTTGAAGTTTTATTTGCTATACTCAAGTATGTTTTTTAAAATTCTAGGTATAGTTGCCTTTGGAAGCCATCATTTGATACAAACAATGTAGAAGAAGCCATTGTTTTCTAAAAAGTATAATCTTAATATAAACAGTTTTATTTTTGTTTTCAGGTGATAGTATATCTAATTATTTTGGCATTTTGCTTGTGCATTTTATCAGTTCATTAAACTCATCAGTGGGAACAAGTTCCAAAGAAGAAAGGGACGGTGATGGGGTAAACATCCTGGTGTAGGTAGTCCCTCTTCACAGTTTAGAGGAGGCATTGATTTTACTTTTCAACATTTCAGGAAGCATACTCTTCAAGTGCATGTCTTCGGAGCTTGACGGAATCACAGAGCAGCAGGAGAAAGTGCTGTCAGTTCTAGAGGAGAAGTTCCCAGGTCTTCCTCCACGAGAGGAAATTATCTCTGTTCTCCAGGAGACTCAGCTTAACCCTCAAGGTAATCGAATTTCCATTTTCAGACATTTTACAAATGCAGTTACCTAACTGTATTTGAATAGTTTGGCTCATTGTGTGTGGTGAGAGTATAGCTTCAGGATGGTTTGTATCTTCATTGACAGTTACATGTAGTTATATTTAATTTTAAAATAACTAGACTAAAATTCTAATAATGGAATTGCAATTTTTGCTGAGGAACTACAGAACTTCTAAATGATCTTATATTGCTTTTATGGGTGACAGAACACTGGCATAGGTTGTCCAGAGAGGCTGTGAAGTCTTCTTCATTGGAGGTCTGTGAAAGCTACCTAGACATGGTCCCAGGCAGCCTGCCTAGGTGGCTCTGCCTGAGTGTGGGGCTTGGACCAGATGGCCCCCAGAAGTCCCTTCCCACCTCAGCCATTCTGTGATTTACAGATAAAGTAGAAGTTAATTTATTTCACATATTTGCTTTAACAAGCATGTGCTAATCAAGTATTTGTGTTACTGAAGCGGAACGCAGGATAGAGGTATAATCAATGTTTCAGGCCACATGCAGAAACTGTGTTGCAGTCCCCTTAGTGTCACGGGAGTGGATTTTATTATTCTGAACCTTCCCAAATTTATCAAGGTTTCAGCTATTAGGGCTAGGGCTCCGTACAGGTGAAGTGACTTTGACTAAGATTAAGGAAACAGAGGGAAAACTGTAACTCTTTCATTTTCTTCTGCTAGAAATAAATGAAGACATTTTGATGTTATTTCAGTGATCAAAACTCAGAATGTGTGAAGTTAGTATTTGATCGCAGGCTTGTGAAGGGATGCTGAAAGTTGTTGCAATCAGTCAATTTTTTTACTGTCTTTATTAAATGACATCCACTACCAAGTTTTTTCCAAAGAGTGAGCATTGAATTATGGAGATACTTTCATGTTAGATATATCAGGCATGAACAGGGTCCCTTTAGACTTGTAGTCTTTATTCGTTCTTCTCTGTCCACCCATCTGCTGAATACTCTCACCTGATTTCAGACCTTCAGCCTGAAATGGGTTCCCAAACTGGTAGTTCAGGGCAGAACTTGAGGTGCTACTCCCTTTGCTTTTTCTTTCAGTGAGGCTGCAAAATAAGTAATTCAGGGCCGTAAGTCTTTGGATAGTTCCCTGACGTTTCTTGTGACATTAGTCAAGAATTCAGAGTTCAGAAATGAACTATGTGGCCTGGATTGGAGAGGCAGTGAATGTGGCTTTTACTGAACTCTGCTCTCAGTACTGCCAATTTTTGTGGAAGGTGGTTTAGTAGTGTCGTGTACTTGTTTGTACACAAGAAACTAGAGGGTTTATAACTGATATAGTTTACCCTGCTCATGTGGCATATAAAAACTATTGGCAATAAGTGTCATGCAGACTGAATCTGTTATGCCTACTTCTCCAAGTTTTGTATTAGGGTAATGTCATGCTTTTTTGTTTCATAGCTGCTGTTTTCTATATACTCTAAGGTACGTATTTAACATTGCATACATTTATATGGTGTTTATTAGTAAAGTACTGAAGAGTTTCTGAAGTCCATTGAAGACACTGACCTGTGCTGAACATTGTGCCTTACATACCTGTTATTTTAGACCATATTAGGAAAATTCGGCAAAAACGTTCTCAGCTTCATGCAGAAATAATGATTGGTTGGCCTGAGTTCATGAATTCACTTGTTATTTGAGACACACTGGTCTGTAGTCAAACAGAAAGTCTACAGGCTACATAAATATTTTTAAAAGGACAGACTCAAAAACAAAATAAATATATGAACATAAGCCAGTTCATCTTGTCATTGGATTGAATGCAGTACCTGGACTCTATACAAGAACGGTAATGAGATGATTCATTTCTTTGGCTTTAAGTGGGTATTTGGCTTCCTCTGAAAAATCACTCATGCAAACACATTGTGGATGTTATGCAGCTAAGTTTTATAAGTCTGTGGACACTTTATTTGCCACTCGACACTGAAGTAAATAGCTCACATCTTTCTTTGTATAGGTATTTGGCTACTTTCTCAGTTCTCCGGATGGTGTGATACAACTGTGTATTTATACATGAGATATATTTATTATAAGAATCTTTAAAGTATTTAAGTCAAACGTCTCCCATTGAAGAAATTTAGTCATATGGATTTTAAATACGTTGTACTTAAGCGTATCAACATGTCTGGGTATAGTGTTAAGCAATTCCAATTTTACTCTGTTTTCGGATGATAATCTGCATTTCTGTTTCTATGGTACATACACATCCCGTTGGTTCATTTACTGTTTGATGTACGTAAACCATTGTTGGTATCAATTTGTCAGGAAAACCAGAAAGGTTGAATGATTTTGTGTTTACAGAATGTCTTAATGCTTTGCCTCTGAATATTTTAGAAATGCCATAATAATCTACATGTGCTTTTTAGTGTGCTTCTTATTCCAGAAATATTTCATATTAGTGGCATAAGGATGGTCTAGGTATATATTTGTCATCAACTAGAATTCAGTTGACCTAGAAAGTAGAAGCGCTCACGCAATTTCATTTCATTGCAGGAGACTTAATTCTTCATCCTTTGTTGTTGCTTTTTAATCTCTTCCTTGCTCAAAGAAAACCTCTGGAAATATTATGCATTGAATTATTAATGTTGGTTTTAATGTTCTTATAGGGTGTCCTAAAATATAGAAGGCTCAACATTAAGGTTCAAACTGTATTTTTAATTTGAGTTGCTATATCTGTTCATCTGTGGATTCTTGAATGTATTGAAATTCCTTTCTCTTCTAAAACAGGTGTAAGCATTGAGGAAGTTATGCTGAAGGATCTCAAGGAAATTTCAGATGGAGAAATCAAAGTAGCAATTAGCACTGTGTACATGACACTGGAGGTAAGAGGAAGCTTAAATAATGTAGCTGGTAAACAGCCCTATTGCATAAAGAAAGAGTTCTTTAAGATTTTGAACCTCATATTTTCTTGTTAGTGAAACTTCTGCTCATATATAATGTAATTACTTTTGAGAGAACCAGTAGCTGTTTTTGATCTCACAATCATTTGTATGCACCTGATTATTACTTGCTGTTGATCTGTTTGATGGTGTATAAAAACAATGGCACTAGCTAACTGCAGCGTTTATGCCAACTGAAGTTGTGAACATTCAGTTATACTTAGTAGATAGTTACTACTTTCCACTTAGGTTATGGCATATGGGCATATGATTTATATATCTGGTCTAATACTTTCTCAGCTCTTTGACAGGAGAGGGTGTTCTTCATTCCTTCCATGCCTATCTTGAAATTATGTAATGAATTTTGTCCATTGCTGAATGCATGTGTGGACTGACCTAATCTAAATGAAAATGCTGATACAAACAAAGGACCTCGACAGGGCAGAAGTTTGTAGAATTTTGGTTGTTTGGATTAAAACTGTAGATTTGTCCTAATGAGTTTTCCTGAGATAGCCCAAAATTTTCCTTCTTGACCAATTACAGACATTTTGTAATTGCTACGAGAAAACCTCTGTGGTATGTTTTGCATCGTTATTTCAAGATAGTTGGTATTATAGAGATAAGTGGTAATATACCTGGACCTGAAGTAGACAGAAATATTACTGTATGTGACATGCAAATGAAGTTGTCATCGTTTACTTTTTACTTTTAGATTTAATATTTTTGATTAAAGGATATTTAAAAAATCACGTGAATAGTACTTAATAGTGTATATCCTATGAGGTTTCTTACAGAATGTGTTTTAAGGCATTTTATAAAAAAATAAGGTGCTTCTGTGGATGAAGAAGTTTCTGGCATAATCCCACTAATTATCCAGAAAATTTTGCTTTTTTATTAAGCTTGCATAGTAAAATATATAAATCAATCTTGCTATCTAAGTAGTGAGATATCCTTAATATGTGATTACGTACTGAAATAAAAATATATTAATTTTAAAAAATGAAAAAAGTAATCTTATAATACCTCCTGCAGTTCTGCAGCTACTCTGGTGTATTTGTTTCTTAGGGGGTGGGATAAAGCAGTATTTTTGGCCTGGTCAACTTTATTACAAAAACATTTTACAAGTCTCTTTTAAGAGCTTGTTTATGGCACTGAATTTTTTGGCCTTTACTACAGTTAGAGCTATTTTATAAAGGGTAAACAGAATCTGTTCTGAAATTCTGAAAGCAGAATCTGTTAGCTTCTCATTGGTAAGCAGGCTTTACCAGCCATGAAGTACACTACTTTGTTAACCATAACTTTGCTCCTCAAAATTATGCTGAGGCTGGGAGTAATGGGGAGGGGGAAGAGTATTGCAGGATAAATCCTAAAAAGAAGAAATTGGATTTTTTTTTTAACATCCTTAACAATTTATTATTATTATTATTATTATTATTTTACTTTTAATTTTGTTTCATAGACTATGTAGAATACAGACCTTGTGCCCCACAAATCTAATGTTTAGCTTTGGCTAAACATGATTGAAGTCATCTTCGCTACTTTACATACTCAAAGTGATCATAACCTGAAGCTTCTCTTCCATGTGGCAAATTGAATTTGGCAACAATAGGTTTTCGTAGTCCTAAAAGCAGGCAAATCTTTGAACTCTTTTAAGTGACTGAATAACATTCAATGCTGGCTTGCTTTGTTCAAGGAGCTGCAAGATCTGGTGGTCAAGCAAAAAAAATTTCACAGTTGTCTTTCTTGAGATGCATCCAACAGCCATTGGGAAAGAAACGTAGATTTAGTTGCAAGTAAAAAGAACATAGTGATTAGGGTCTCACTGAAGTTAGATGATTTTTAGTCATAACTTGTTAAGCAATTTTATTACTTAATGTTATTTAGCATTTCTGATAGGATTTTTTTCTGGAAGTTATGGGCATCTCTCTTTACATTTTGCTCCCTGTTTTTCTGCTGTGAATATTTTCATCAAAAAGCTTTTTTTTTTTTTTTAGGTGTAACTGTTTTGTTTTGTTTTTGTTTTTTCCCTAACATTTACAAACTCATACTTGGTTAAAAACAACTGCTAAATTAATGGTTGGGCTGGAGATCAGTTTTGCATTTATTACGTTACTGCATTTTGTTCAAATGTTATCTAAACTCTCTAATTTACAGCATTTGACTAGCACAAGACTTGCTGTCTGGAAGCCAGGGACAATGTTGTCTGCATCATGGTAAAGTAGGTGGCTTGGAAAAACATTCTGTACAAGTTACTTCATCTAGTATCTGCAATACACTACGCATAACAGAATTACAAACAAAACTGTCCAGACCCATGTCTCTATTCAGTTTAGATTTCTGTTCTGATATGACCTGAGAATACATAAACTTCAGTGACTTCTGGATTTTCTCAGCAATTATGATGATAATTTGTTTTTTCTCCTCAAAGTGCTCTGCAGACATTACCTGATCAAACATAAAAGAACATGAAGTATAGGCTAGGCTTTGCAGCAGGTGTTGAATGTCTGATGTGTTTGTTTCTTCAGAAATCTCACATTGTTTTTTAAACCAACAGATAAGTAAAAGCATTTTTCATGAAAGTACTTTCTGTAGGCTCAATTATTTGCTATGGTTCAGTGCTCTATCATGTAGCTGATACTGCTAAGGCCAAGGATGATGATTATATGATTATACTTGGGTAGAGTAAGCTGTTCACAAGTGCACATCTCCTGCTGCATTGGCTATGTATCATGAAGAATGAAAGAGTTATAGCTCAACACTCAAGCTATGATTTCAGTCAGCATGTCACAATAGTAAAGACAGTCAGAGATCAGTTAGTCAGGTATTCTAACAAATGTCACACCTGGGTAGCACATTATCAAATGATTTTACGTTTTTCTTATATCAACTTTTCTGGCAAGTTTTACAGATTTTTGTTGAGAGTAAACTCTGGAAAAAAAAATGCCCGTTCTTGGCAGAATGGATGTTCTTTCCAGCCAAATCTTGACCTGAAGCTAAGTCTCTTTTCCTTCTTTTCCACTGATTTTCCTGTATTAGAAAAACAGTATTAGAAAAATGTATCTCCTCAGTTTCCCCACTGTAATTGAGAATTTTAAAATTTATTTCATTAATGTGCCGTGTGGCTAAATTAATTAAAGCCTGTATTAGAAATGTTGCGATAAACCCTACTTTTATTAGTAAAGATACACATTTCATATTACCTGTGGGAATGTTTTCTAGGTTCTGTATTTTATAAGGAAGGAAAAGACGGTAATTAATAAATCATCAATTGTAAGTTAATACTTACTAATTACTTAGTGTTATTGCATGTAGGACACATGGAGGCACACTGCTGCACTCAACAGTTTCTCATGAAGGAAGACATAAATGCAAAAATAGTAATGCAATTGATCTCAAAGCTTTATTTGTGTGTAAATATTAATGAACGTTCTGTGGTTTAGACCCATTCTTTGTTGGCTCACTAGTTGTCAACTGTATGATTTTTAAGTGTCCTGATAAGAGTCTTTCAACTGTTGAAGGAATAGAAAATGTTGATGTAAGTAATAAAGTCAGGGAAAGCATTTCATGCAGGGGAGTTTATTTTTTTATGAGAATCTATGTGAAGCTTTGCATTTTTTTGAGACAACTACTTTTCTATCTGTGCTTCCAGGATTTAGGTGGCATTAAAGTCGTAAGTTGAGATCAGACCTGTGTCTCCAGTGACTGGCTGCCATAGTGTGTATCACTTGGATTTCATATGTATTGTGGATTTTTTTTTTTAGATGTGTGACAAAAGACTTAGAGACCAGATCACAGTTATTTTTGTTGCCTTTGCCAGAAAGTTTTCACAAGTCATAATAACGATTACTCATAGGATACTGTAGCAAAATTCAATGCATGCATTACAGTTAATTTCTATTACATTATGTTATACCCTGAGAGTATATTTTGCTTGATCTCTGCTGGAATTCTCTACGAAATGAGAAATATCTTCTCAATGTGACTTTCTGTGAAAGTCATTTTTTTCCTGAGAAATGAATACTTACTTCGTAAAGAGAAATCTATCCTCTGCTTTCTTAAGTCTACTGCACCAGAATGATGTTCAGGTTTCACGAGCATTTGGTTTACTCGAAATGGCTCAATATGTTGAAGCTTAATAATGCATTTGTTGGACTAGCCCAACCAATCCTTAATCTTCTGCTTCATGAACATTTATTCTAACTACTCACAGAACTTGGAATAAGTTAGGATGATAGAAAAATCAAAATTCCTCCAGGGAGAATCAAGGCAGGCAGTTGAAAACAGGGCAAAAAGATACCACTTAGTAGTACAAATGATTTGGGAATAGTGTCAAGGGAAAACAAGCTCATGCAACAAGTTTCCTCTTTGTGGTTTTGTCTTTGAGAAACACACAGCAACTGGAACTTGGGAGATTTTTAAATGTTTGGGAGCACACTGGATCCACTTCCCAATAGATAAATAGTCTGATGTCAGAGAGACAATCTGATTTTCAGACTGTTTTGTAGTAGTAGGATGGCTTGCAACAATGCTTCTAATTTGGAGAAGTTTATATGTGTATTACGAAAAGTGATGCTTTTAATACTTCTGTAAAGCAAAGCAAGGATCTCTGTCATAGCTGGTGCATGTCAAACAAGTACTAGGTAGGCTATTGCACCCAGTTAAGCGAGTCTTTAAGATTTGTTTGAAGGTTTGAACCTTTGTTGTCTATCTGTAATGACTGGGCCATAGTTACGTACTTGGAACTTTTTTCTTGTGGTATAAATATAAACATATTTCAAATGAGATCAGATTGGTCCATGAATTTGTTTTTAATGCTAAAAACAAAACAAGAAGAAAACCCCAAGTAAACATGTTAACATTTAATCTTCCAATAATGGAATTGGAAACAAAATTCACAGTAACTTACAATAGCAATGCTGTTTAGAGATATTTTTCTGATGCCTGTTGTGAGAAGTTAGGGTATGTAAAATAAATGATGTATGGAGCTGTAGGAATGCGACTTTTGCAGACTACCTTATGTCTAAGGAACATTAAACATAGGGTTCTCGTTTAGCAAATAAATAACCATTCATTTCAATGGCTGCATAGTCTGGACTTCTGTGCATATTTTTGCAAAGATGAGAAGAGGCCATTAGGGATTTAATATAAAATAAATCGCCAAGGGGTCTTCTTGTAGTCCTAGTCTTTCTGCCACATGGTGTGTCACTAATGTGCATAAATGGGCTTAAATGAATTTGTTATCTGTATTACATTTGCAGTATGTATATATTTATATATTATTTTTTAATTGTGTTTAAAAATAAAACATTAAATACATCATTTCTGAGAGTTGAAAACATACCATTTGTAAATAAATCAACCTTAATTAAGGTCTTAAAATGTCAGTTTGTGAGATCTGCCTGTAGGAAAATGTATAACATACATAGTGCACAAGGCTTAAGTATAATTCGATTTGCTTTTTTAGAAGTATTAGGAAGGTTAAGTCATCCCCTTATAGGACTGTGTAAAGCAGTCAAACATGCATTACTGTAAATACCACACTCACGTTTAAGCATCAGAATGCATGTTCTGGAGGATGGTGACTCTTGTGTTGATGCCTCAGGTCAGACTAAATACCTCAACTGCAATGAGTATGATCCAAGGTGGGGAGAGTGGAGGCAGACCTGCTGAATTCTCTGTTGCAGTTATTTATTCATTTCTAAAAGTATGAGAGGAAACTGGTGGGGAGAACCCTAGATTGTTTAAGTGCTTCTTAACTAACTACATGAAATCAAATGACAGCAAAACCAACGTTCATTATCATGATTTCTAGCACTGTAGTTTTAAAGTCAAGACCAGGAGATGATATGAGGGTGATATGGGATGAAGTTTACCTGCTCAGTGAAATAGTTCTAAACGAAGTAACGTAGGCTGTCAGAGAATCAGGCAAGGTGTTTATTGTGGTCCGTCTTGGTGTGTGTGTGGGGGGAAAAAGTAAATTTGTAAGATTGGCCAAGACAATTAGATTTATCAGTAAGTCCAACTCAGCCCATGCTTAAAACGTTCAATAATACTTTATTCAATAGTCATTTTTGGAAGGTGCATTTGATTATTTTCTTCTATACTGCTGTCATAAATCATGTAGTAAAGCAGAAGCATCAGAAGCATTGTTCTTGCAGTACCTTTTAAGAATGTTTGAAGTATACAGTGACATCCATTCTGCAATGATGTGTATGTTGATTTTGAGTTTATTTCAGTGTCTGAAGAAATTGGATAGACTTCATCTGTTAAATTTTGTGTGAATTCTGGTGTAAATTTGGCCTCTGCAATTGTTTATAGCTTTTCCTTTAGTGGCTTTGTTCAATCTTAATTCAGAAGTTAATAAAAATAAAATAACTGTGAGAATTATTAAACGGCTAAACATACATGTTAGATTAAAATACTAACATTTACAATGAAAATGTGATTATATTTACAACTGTGTTATTCAAGAAGATAAACTCTATTTTCTTTTACAAATACATTTATGAAATGTATTTTGCTGCATAAACTCTTTTATTATACATACTGAATATCTTTATGAAATACAGCTCTAGAATATGCAGTATGTCTCAGCTAAATAAAACAATATCTACAATACCATTATTGGGCTGTATTCCTGACTTCTACAAAGCTGACTAATTTATCATTTGTGTACTCTCCTAGTTCTTGTCAGTAGCATCTCAGCTCAGCTGTTCATGGGGCATAGACATTGACAGCGGGAGGTGCTGTTTTGAGAAATGTTCAGCATAAAATAGTTTTTTGTATGAAATACAATACAGTTTTTCTTATGTTAATTTAAAATGTAACTTAAACATTTAATATTTTGAGATCTGGCCATAATGCGTGAAAATAGGGATTGATAATAGCTAGGGATAACAACAATATACATGTTACAGAAAAGTTAGGTTTGTTTTTCTGCTATCTAGTTTATGATTTTTCTTTGCCTATTGTGTAAGAAAAACTTAATGTAGGAAATTCAACTGTTGATCCAAGATTACAAAATAATTTAAGTTTTAAGTAAAATGACATCTTTTGTGTTTGCTGGTGTTAGTATTACTGCAGAAGGCAGCAGTTATGTCCACAGGATGTCCACAGGAAGTGACAGATCAATACTTTAACCAAATGTCTTTCTTGGTGACTGCTTTTGTATTTTTCATTATAAAATTAAAACAAACAAACAAAAACCCTTTAAATCCTGCAATATTTACTGAGAATAGTGACATTTTTGTGCAGAAAAAACAACAGTTTATCTGCTGTGTCTTAAAATATTCATTTTGTCCCATCTGTTTGGCAAAGCATGTGCATAAACACCTTTTGTACAGGCATTTAAGTGACTATTATCACTCTAAACATTACGATAGCCTATGTTATTAGCACACACTGTTGAATTTTATACCTTCTGCTATGTAGCATGAGCCTAATCCTGCAACTATCAGTCATCTTAAAATGTAGGAACATTCTGGAATTTTGATTTAGTTAAATCAAGTGCTATGTAAGTTTCTTCAGCTTTTATGTGCTCTGGTTAGATGGTAGCAGGGAAGATCCTTCTTATAACTGTGTGCAACTGGATATGCTCTGAAGCTTGCTTGAAGTCAAGTGTCTGACTAAAAACTTCAGAATTTATTTATACAGAGATCAAAATGCAGAATATGATTCAAGCTGAAACCCTTCAGTCACTGTCCGAGTACTCAAATTTGGAGTAACTTAAAACACCAGCTGTAATGCTACTGAAGAATGGAAATTTTCTTTCTCTTTAGGGACAGATAAATTTTACTCAGAAAGATCACTGCTTCTGTATACAGAATTATTCATGACTTCCATGACTCTCTGAATGTATTTTTTATTGTAAAGCTGTTCCATAAATGTTTCTCACCAAAAAATACCCTGTCTCCTGCAACTCTATAGATATTGTGTAAATTTTATTTTCTCTATTCAAGTGAACACAAAAAATGTCTAACCTACAGGCTCTTTGATGCTAGAAAAGCTGACATTCGTAACTCCTATGTATATCGCAACTATTGCGATGTCTTACTTCTTGAACATTTTTTTCTATTCTGTGTAGACTATATAAATAGTGTACCAAGTAAAAAAATGCCTTTGAGGTAATTTTACCCTGCTATGTGGGTAGAGACTTGTATTATGTTTGTCCATAAGAGATTCTCTTTAAGTATAAATATGCTATTTTTTTAGTCCTGAAACCAGCCCATTTATGAAATAATTATAATAAGTTAAAGTTGCTAAGCACAATGAATGGAAATTCCAAAAGATGGAATTTATTGATTATGATAATTCTATTAGAAGATATCCAAGGTCTTAGATTTCTAGAATATTTTTCCTGAAAAGTATCCAGTTTATTTTTTTAATTATTTTTTTCTGAAGAATGATTCTTAGTAATTTGAATCTCAAGATTTTATTTCTCCATGTTTGTGAACTATGTTTATACAATAACATCATGCTTTGAAAACTTAGCTATGGAGAGAGATTCCTTTCTCATACTAGTATAATTCTAGTGATTTATTTTTTATTTTTTTTTATACTAAGCCATAAAGCTCTCATTACTGTTCAGGTTAAAAAAATAAATAAAAATAGTGGTAGGACTGAATACTTACTTCCTCTGTGATCAACCCACTCTTAATGGATTAAAATTTCCTACATGTATCTGATAGCTACCCTCCAGGATTCGTTCTGGAAACAATATGAACACAACATTTATGCTGATATAAAACAGGAACAAGTTTATTGAGGCCACTGTGCTTATACCAAATGAAAACTATAATAGCTGATAATTTTATCTTCTAAATGAAATCACGTTATTTGCATTGTAGAGATGGGGCATTCAGGCATTTAAACAACCCTTTTGTGAGATGGGGCATTCAGGCATTTAAACAACCCTTTTGTGTTTGGGAGAATGTTACCTTCCATCTTTACAAAAGAAGTAATGAATTTGGTACTGGTTTGCGGTTTGTTTGGCTCAAGTCTACCAGGATGATACAGCTAGTACTAGAATCTGGCAGAATTCTGTCTTCCTTGCAGGATAATGTTTCTTCTGTTGCATTAACAACTAAACCAGTTGAAGAAAAATCTGTCCTACATGGATTCTAGCTTTGCCAAAGCTAGAATCCATGCTTTTTTTTTTTTATTTTTTTTTGCTTTTTAAGCAAAAGCTTAAAGTTAGTATCTATTTATTGCCAGTTTGGGTTCTTTTTGCAGGACAGACCTCACTACTAGGTGTTCTTTAATCTGATTGTTACCTTTTTCTTAGTCACATTTCCAATAAATTTTCAGAAAACTTGGCTCTCCCCTGCCAACAAACAAACAAAACAAACAAAAAAAAACACAGAAAAACACAACGTTATAGACCCAGAAAGGTAAGCATTCCACAGGGAGGCTTCCTGCAGTCTTTACCCCTTTCTTTTCACTACTGCAAGCTCACCAGAATGATCTGCATTCTGGGCCTGGATTGCATGTCCAGAATTGGATTATTTATTTATTTATAGGTTTCATGGATGCCATACATCTTCATATGCTGATTATGTTTGTGTTTCCAAGTATTTGTCCTAGACTAGAAATGAAAAAGGTTAGAATAGACTAATTTAGTTCCTGAAATGAGGAACTGTTAGGTCGGCTCTTTGACTCTTAGAACACCGTGGATTTAAACTACCTGTGGATTGTTTAATCTAAAGAAGGGTTCAGGGATTAATTTGAATAAATGGCAATTGTACAAATACTGATTGGTAAACTCCTGCAATTGTGCTTTAAAACAAAAAATTGTAACTGAGCACTAAGTGCTGTCTTTTGTCTGATTTCATCAGGAACAGAATCCTATTCTACTGAAAATGTATTGTTTTGGCCTTAAAAGTTTGTCATCTATATATAAATAGCACTAGCATGGTTGTTTCTCAGCATTTGCTATTAAACAAGACTTTCTAAATAAAGGGACTAGAAATAATTCAGAAACGAAAAAGTGATTTTCCTCTCACATCTCTCCGTTGAGTATTTGCCATATGGGTTGCTCAGCATCACACTCTCAGCAGGTCTAATTTATGGTAAACACACAGTGAGTGAACAGGAAAAAAAAGGCAATGAAAATATTAATATTCTCCCCACACCCCCATTTTTGTTTTTTCTTGTTGTGTTGTGTGTTGTTTGTGTTTTTTGTTTGTTTGTTTGTTTTGTTTTGTAAACTGAGTTGAAACACATTCAGGTTCAGCACGTATAACTGTGGTGTTCCATTTCGTATACGTGTATTTGCCCCTTGGCTGGGAATTTGTGAAGACAGAAATGCTGAGTTTGTCTTGCCATGAGGCTGACTTGTTGGAGCAGCATGTGAGTGATGCCCCTGGCTCCAGCCGGGCCTGCTGCCAGGCCCCCTGGGCCCAGCTCTCTCCATGATGGGCCGCTGGTGAAAGCTTGGCTGCTCTCGCAGTAGCATGAGGCGTCCCAGCTTTTTCCTGGGCCTCTGCAGGAGGATCACCAGCTGAGTGAATGAGTTGATGCTCTGGTCCATTGCTAGAATTTGGAACAGGCAATGATGGAGATACACAATAAATAATAGTATGGATTTTTTTTTTATTATTTTATCTTATTTTCTGAGACTTAAAACTGTGGAAATCCCTGGTATCAATATTTTGATGTTCCCATCTCCCGAGATCTCCCGGGTGTATCTCTTGCTGTTGGCATACATGCTTGCTTTCTCTCTGAGGTTTACCTTCTCTCTCTTGGCACTTTCCTGCCCTAACTGGAACCTCTTTGGAACTATGAGAGGAGGAACCTCAGGACCTCTTTGGAACTATGTCAGCCTCACTCCTGAGCATATCGGCATAGAAAATTGCTGGAGAGCAGCACGAAGTACTGAGCATGTACCAGTAACTCAAGTGCGCCCTCTTTCATTAGTGCTTCCAGCTCTGAGAATTAAAGGATTTTTCACATTGCTATATTTAAACAAACAAATAAATCTTTGTTTTACAGTTAGGAACAGACACATTGTACGGTCATCTGTGCAAAATAAATTTCATTGCAGAAACAGATACATAGTTCTGAAAAACAGAAATTGCTGACATTGCACACTTGTAATTACAAGTATGAAACAGCTAAAAGGAAAATACCGTAAAAACAAACAAACAAATAATAAAAAAAAAAAATAGTTTAAGTCTTGTCCTCTGCCTTATGATTTGTACAACAGAACTCTGGGTATAGAATAGACCTTCCTTCCTCCCTGTTTGGATACTCTCTATTCTGGGAAGGAGCCTGCACATTCTCGCCTGGACATTCTCATTCCAGATCTGAGGAGTCAGCCAAATAATTGAGAACTGTGCATGCATCATATTTAGAGGAAACTTCAATAGTCATTTTTTCCAAGTCTTCAAGACACGCTGCTTTGCTTGCAACATCTACAGGTGTTAGGTTCAAATAAATATGAAACTTCCTTTGGATCCTGTCAAATGTTTGTCTGAGGTCAACCAGTCTCCACAGGTAGGTATATATAAGATCTCCAGGCTGCCTATTTAAATTTTATATTGGTTCTTGCAGTAGTGTATGATTTCTCTTTGTTCAGTGTTTTGAACAGGAGTTAATTGGAATGGGCAGTTTTGTTCCTCTGTTTATTCTTGGGTATTTTATACTCCTCCAGTATGCTGCATTTTGTTGATCTCTATGAAATAATCTGTAAATACTTGTAGATGAATAAATAGAAAATATTGGTTGTTTTATGGTCTAGTATGAATTCTTCCTTCATGTATATCATTATCCTAATTGTTTACAGTGTTCCAGTCAGTTACACTTACACAGTTCCTCTGAGGTAATGGAGTTGTGTTTTTAGTATAAACCAATATTTACTCAGAAGTCAAACTTCAGCCTCACTTCCTGTGGACTTATAGTACTATCAGTGCACCAGTAAAATCCAAAGTGTGATTTTCAAGATGCCCTGGTGGGCAGAACCATGAAAGTAGTTATTTTACTAATTTTTATATATGTATTTAAATTTCTATGAATATCAGCTATTTCAAGTCAGGTGTCACAGGTGACTATTTTGGGGTCTGTAGACTTTGTGCTTTCACCAGCTTAGACAAATGCCAGTTTATCTTGTCTTCTGTCAGCTGGAATGGTTGGGAGGTTAAAATAAATTAAGGGATGGGGGATCCCCTGTGTACTGTACCCTTAGTTGTTCTGAAGTCATATTCTGAACACACATAAAATGGCATTGAATCTGCCTGTATTTTTGATCCATTATTAAAGACTCAAAAACCAAGCATATTTTCAAATAGTGTTCTGCACAGCCAGTGATGTGTCTATGCTTGATGCTATTATTCTTCACAAAATGTAATGATAATGTTATCTGTTAACATAAAAACAAAGTTTGACTCCACAGAAGCAGCTGGAAATGGATAACCACAATATGCTTAAATCTGCTAGGAACGCACTGTTTGACATATACAGCTAAAAGTTCCTCATATTTAGGAATTCTTTTAGGCAAAATACTTGCACTAAGTCTCAGCTGGTGTGCATGTAGGAACATTCACTTCCCAGTGGTAATGTGGAATTTGATTATTATTTTTTTACCTTTTTGTATATATTTAATGGATTGAAACACTTCAAAGAAAAAAAAAAATACATACATTTCTGGTCCTAATCTAATTCAAAGGGGTTTTATGGTTCTGATGTTCATGCCTTTTCTCATGTTTTATGTATAGCTAAATGAGAAGGCTATGTCTTGTCCAAGCTAGTGGGGAGCAGAAACAGTCCTTCTCCATGACATCCATCATGATGATCAGTAGAGAAATGATAAATGGTTGGGTGGACACTGCAGGTGATTTGAAAAAGATTGGCAAGTGGGTCATGTTAACAGCCTCATGACCCAGCAAGCGAGACATGTTAACGGTCTCAAACCTATTTTGTATTTGCAAGTTGCAGGAGAAGGGTGTAGATACTTCATAAGACTGGGTGTTCCGTGCCTGCAGCTCCATTCTAGTTTAAGACTTGTAAACTATGGTTATCATGCTGTAGTGTCTTGTGCGTAGACTCTGGTGATGTTCCTGCAGTTGAAGTGGGTGGTGGAAGAAACTGAAAGAAGGCTTTCAGTGGTTATGTCTGATCAGAAGGGACACTCTAAGAGTCGGAGAAAAGATACAAAATCATGGTAAAAGAGGAGAATGAGTTAATACGGCACAGAACATAAAGGCATAAAACAATAAGCAAGGTATAGGATATGCTATACACCTTCTCCAAGAAGAAATTCTTCCTAATGTCAAATCTAAACCTACCCTAATGCAGCTTTTCTGTTGCAAGACCATTTCTGTGCATCCTATCACTTGCCACCTGAGAAAAGAGACCAGTACCCTCCACTCTGCAGGTACCTCCTGTTGTTAAGAGTGATGAGGTCTCCCCCCAGCCTCCATTTCTGCAGACTAGGAGGAACAACACGGGAGCCATGAGAAATACAGGGTTGTCTCTACCTACCTCCTGTGTAATGTGTTGTTTTTTGCTTCTTTTTTGCTACATGAAAAATGAATTAGGCTTACTCTGTTTTGTCTTTAATTACCATTTTCTTTATTCTAATGCAGTATGGTGCTCATTTCTGTCTGTGAGGGTGCATCTAGTTTTCTGACTCAGGTCTTTCTTGAGAAATAAATTTCTAACTTTCTGAAAATCAGGCATGTTCAGAGAGCACCTTGTCAAAGTGTTTTTCAAATAAATTGAGAGAGGCTAGGGTTTCTCTGTATGAACTATATCAATGAGAAGGGTCATTGCATTCTTAAGTTTGACTAATATAATTACTGTAGTGCAAACATAAAAATGGGCTCATTTCCAGCTGGCAGTAAAATCCTTTTCCAGAACAGCTTATTCTGTGTATGATTTGGCATAATCTTTGCAAGTTTAAAACTATTGACAGTGCAGGCTTCAGAACTGGAAGAACTATTTGTGGTCAAGGTCAACTGAAAGAAAGGGGCTTTCAGGAGCTGAGTAAAGTAAAATTCTCCAAAGGGTATCCTTGAGGTAAGATACAGTGTAGTGTCCACTGAGGTAAGGTGTAATTTTATGACTACGAATAGCAATGCTGCTATACCCCAGACATAACCTCCTTGGATGGTGCCTGTAGTAACATATTTTACTATTTGGGCAAAGCAAAATGAAGATCAAGATTATACAATATGTGACATTAGCTGCATAATTCCACAAATCAAAGAAAGCTAGATTAAAAAACGTCATGCATGTACAGAACATATTTCATATTAGGTCTTAGTTGATAGTATTCCATAATCACAGACAGGAAAGTTGAAGCTCTCAGGTGATTTAGTTACAATAAGGAAATACAGAGTTCAGTGGAAAATCACTTATTTAGGGTCAGAAGATAGGAGCTTTGTTTTGCTAAAGAAAAAATTGCATTAGTTTTGCAGTATCTGTATAACACTGTTTTTTAATGGTAGTTTTAAAGATACCCTACTGGTAAAGCTTTAAAAAAAGGATCTCTTGACCTCATGAAAAAGTTAGTTATTTGGAATGTTAAATGCAATTATATTGACATATGGTGATAATGTGATAAAGCGTAAGGGTTAAAGGTTGAAGGAACCATGGCTTGGCAATTAGCAATGTAAATGAAACATTCATTATCCAGCATGCTGAGAAGTTGATGAACTGTACAATAAATCTGAGCCCAAGTCACTACTGAGATAACTCATTTCAGACATAACAGTATTTATTAGGATCCTGGACATTGTTTTGCATTCTCTGGTGAAATATCTTGCTATATGGAAATACTTTATCCATTAATTTATGGAAATAAGTCAATACTAAAAATTTATAAGGCCTTATGCAATTCTGCAAATAATACCAAATAAAGATGGAAGACACACTGGAAGACATTGCAGCTTATTCTTTCTGGAATGATATTTGATTAGAGGTATTGGCATTTCTCCAATGCATTGGTATTGGTACTTCTCCAATGTAAATTACATCCATTATGTAATTGTGATATATTAACTTGTTTGAAGCCATTTTTAGTCTTATGAGATATAACAAATTAGAACCTGACCAAGTAAGCGTAGAGCCAAGCAGTCAATGTGTAAGTTCCACTTATACATAAAAGAGTTTTTGGTAATTTTTTTTGGTAAATTTACCAAATTTTTGGTAAGCATATAGGATGTAGGCTTGTTTGAGAGATGTTGCTGAATATGTTTACTCAGTATTTATAAGTTCCATGAAGATTGGGATTGAGTGTTATCAGACATCATTACAGTTAACTGTACATGTGCCTCTTTTAGAATAATGCTCAGTACCAATAAAACCAGAGCTAAATTTATTACCTTCAAAGTAGTAGTGCTATATTACCTTATATAGCGCTATATAAGGTAATAGATGTTCATATAGCTGTTCATCAGATGAACAGCTAAGTATCATTTCCCGTAAAAGCACAAAGTAGTGCATAATTTGTTCAATAAAAATAACTAGCGCTAACTTAAAAGAAACCAATACACACTTCATTGAGACGACAGAATATTATGTTCAAGTGACTGGTGGAAAGATTTTATGTTTTTTGTGTGTGTGTGTGTGTGTGTTCAAAATGTTTCATAATCATGGTACCAGGTACCATGGTACCAGGGTTTCATAATCATGGTACCACTTTTAAAGAGTACCGATTTATTATGGCTATAGCAAGTGGTATATTATAATATTATATTTTCTGCTCCAACTTTTCATCCATTTAGCATTGTTAAACATTTTGCATTATGGTTTATTCTAAATAGATTTCCCACTGTGGAATAGACAAATTTCTTAATAGTAAGAGAAAGTGTTTTAGTGGGTATGTATTAGTAACATAAACTCCAAGGGTGTGCCACATCTTATTAATTTTTGTGCTACTTCTGTGAAATTTGATTCTTACGAATCACTATGAATCCTGAAAAACCACATAATAGTTTATGTATTATGCCCAAAATTCTCAGTACTCACTTAATCTCCTCCTCTATGAATAT
Organism: Netta rufina; assembly: GCF_964035555.1. Lineage (NCBI taxonomy): Eukaryota > Metazoa > Chordata > Aves > Anseriformes > Anatidae > Netta > Netta rufina. Next base: position 36,348,430 of record NC_140126.1, on the reverse strand, counting down.
TTGATGGATATCATTTTATTTTCCAAGGTATAAGAAACATACAAAGCAACTTCTAAGCAGTGTCGGCTGCTTTTTCTTTCCTTTTTTTTTTTTTTTCCTATTGATTTATTGCACAGAAATCTATCCATACATGAAGCATCCATGGTCTACATATGAATGTCAGGGTAATTGCTTTTCAGCCTGTGTAGCCTGTCAAATACCTATGCTGTCCATTTCTTTTTTGAATCCTTCTAGTCTTCAAATTCAATTGGAAGTTGTTTGGGTCAGCATGGTATACAAGGTGGAGAAGCAGAATGTGTTGTAAATCCTATAGGAAGCCTCTAACAGTGGCAGGAATTAAAGTTAATACACTGAGTTCTTCAAATAGGAACAAAAGTTTTGACCTGAAGTCTGAGTATTGCATTTTCTAATTTTCAGCTGTTTGCTTTAGGTACTATGTTTTAAGTTTTACTGTTCCTTAAAAAGCTAATAAATTTGAAAAGAAAGCTTAATAGAGAAGATTGGTAAGCTTTCAACTCCTATCAGAGCTATTGTTCAGACTTCATTTGCTTTGTTGTATTTTAAGCTGAGCTTAAAACTTCCTTTTAGACAACCATGGAAAATCCAAGGTCTTTCGTTGTGGTAACATGACAGTCCAAGACAAGTAGGCCAAAAAACTGTATAGCTTTTCCTACCTTTCTCATGTAGATACAAATTATGGTGATACCTCAGAATAAGTCTAAGTATTGCAGTGTCTTTGAACAAACCTTCTGGAAAGATCATAGATGAGGCAAAGTAAAAATAAGGCTCTAGGAAGTAGCAAAGCAGGAAAACTAGCAGGAAAACTCCTTTTTCTCTAGATCTGCAAAGTTCTCAGTTAAAATCAAAGATACTTAGTGACATATTCATAGGTATGAGGCTAGCATGGAAGATATAGGGGTCCACTGGTAAATAGGAAAAATTCCAGTCTTGAAACAACATTTTTTTCTTATTATTTTTTATTTTTTTCCCTGGGTAGGCCACTGTAAAGTATCACTTTGTTCTCAAAGAAGATGAAATTACCCATCAAAAAACAGGCTCTTTCCAGTATGCTAATGTGTAACTAATAATTAGTAAGAGTCAGACTGGAGGTAACCTTGTTATCTTTTGATGCCACCTGGTTTATAAATCAGTTGTGGATAAATGCAAATAATTGGTGCATTTATTTAAGTCACAATTCATATATAGCTGATCAGAGATAGAAATTACTTGGTCACATTTAGATTGTGCTTTCTAATCGCTTCTCTATTGTCAGCTGCAAGGCTGAAACTAGACCTGCTAAGATAAGCATAAGATAAGAGACCATAGATATTAGACCACGTGTCTTGGCAAAAAAAAAAAAAAATATAATATATATATATATATTGTGGTAGTGTTGTTAAGGTATTGAAAGGATTAGGCAGAGAAGGAGGTAGCTTTCCATGTAGATCTTCGTGAATGTTGAGGCTCTCCATGGGAAGAAAAAAAAGAAAAAGTAAATATTCTTCTTTTAATAAGTTTCCTGATTACTTGAGACAGATAAGTGTCTAAGATAAGACCTCAGAGATTTACCTGCAGAGGTAGAATTTACAGAACCTGGCTGTAGTTGAAGTTTACTTATAAGCTGATTCCCTGTGGAAACATTTATAGTATGGGTGAAAGGTGCCTTTTGGTAAAGTAGCTTCCTTAACACTACTTGCAAACAGTACCCACTTAACAGGTAATTGATTCATACCCTCCTTACTACATACCAACTCCCTTATCTGCAAACCATTGTGGAAAAGACAGCCTTGATTTACAATTTTAGTGGTAGCTTTCTGCTGTGGAAAATTGGAGCCATCTACTGTCCTGAGAGATCATCATGGAAAGTGAAGTGTATGTTTTTTCTGGCTTGTCCTGTATCCTCAAAAATTTTCCATTGTTTGTTCCTAGTAGGATATTTGATAATGACATGGATGCAAAATTAATTAGGTCTGGATGTTTCTGGAAAAAAAACGTATCTATTAGTACATATACTAAAAAGCATTTTTACGAACTTCAGCATTAACTTTTACTTAGAAATTTGTGTTACTTATGCAGCTTGAGAATCAAGAAAAAAGCTGATCAAACAGCCATCTGCAAGAGTGCAAGGTCTAAAAAATTCCTTCAATAAAACTAACATTTTTTCTGCTCAGTTCGTAGCTTCCACTTGTTGTTATGTTTTCTCTCTTTTTTCTTTCACCCCCGCCCAAAAAAAAAAAAAAAAAAGCTGTTTATAATAAAGTACAGTTCAATTCTGAATGTGACTCAACAGGAAAAGCATGGCAGGGTCCTAGTTTCCTATTTCTGTTTCTTTCTCATTTCAGATCTAATAGAGATTCAAACATACACATGTGTGATTGTACCAACAAAAGAAAAAAAAAATGTGCTTTTATTTTTATATCTGGCAGCTCTTCAAGTTCAGTTCAAACTTTGGAAGCCTTTCAGGATCTTTTTCCTCTAATGATTCTCCTGCATTTCTGCAGGCTGCATTATGCTGGCCAGTTGCCCTGTTTATGCCCTTGTGATACCTAGCATTATGTTTCAAAACCTTAAACAGGTGTAACTACATGGAACTAAACAAATAATCATATGTCATTTTGAGACACGGAATAGGCTATAATCCAGGCAGCTGTTCCTCAGTTGTGATGAGCTATTCATGTGTAGGGAGACAGAAGAAACATATAAAGCTTATTTGCTGTTAGAAGTTGAAAAATACAAACTAATTTGTTTAGCTTGTAAAGTTCCCTGTCATTTTCATTACTGTGGTAGTTGGTAATGTCTTATACACGTATACAAACACACCCAATGTGAATAAGGCAGCATTTATGTGTAGGTTGAACCAAATGATTATAAATGAATTGAGGGATGTCTCCTGGGATTGGACATAAAGGTCTTGTAAACTGAAAATTTTATAAACAAACAGCTGTTGGGAAAATACCATTATGCTGTAATAGCTGCTATTAAAATCCATTAGCAATCTTGATGGCCTGTTTGAATTTGATGCATCATTTGCTCTGACAGCATTTCTTTCTAAAGAATTTTGTAAAATATATGTAGATTATGAAAGACAGTGGTAATAGACTAGGAGATTAACACTGATTACACATTGTACTTCAATGTGCCAATCAAGCTTTGAAGAATGCTGTGTATCCTCCAGTTTAAATGTCAGTGGACTAACAGAAACACATTAACCTGAACAGCTGCAAAGCTTTCTCTGTGACTGTAGCAGAAACACACAGCTCTGATGAGGTGAAATGTTTCCAGGTTAAAACCTTAGGCAACAAAATAAATCTTCAGTTGTTACTAAGAGTAATAACTGAATTATTACAACTCCTAATTGATGTCATGCTGTCATTCACCAGTTCAAGCACCATGCTAGATACCAGATGCCATAGGTTTAATGTATGGTCTGTAGACTGTGCTGCCACCAAAATTACTAAGACTTCTAATGAAATTTTGAAAAATCTATGAGCTAAGAACTATCTAAAAATTCTTGTATTTCAGAAACAGTTTAAGTGTCAGTATCTTATGCAAATTGTCCCTTCAGAAGCCCGTAAGAAAACCCATGGAGTGGAATTTGCCTGTGTCTATGTACAAGGGTAGAGATGCACATAGCCTTATCATGGATGCTGCAAGTGCACCATCTGGTGGATTAGCAAGAATAAAAGACTAAAGCTTGGTGGAAAAATCAGATTTTAAACATCATTTGATCAAGACTTCTTGTCTGCCCCCCCCACTTTTTTTTGTAATGCTCACACTCTGATGATGTAATGCTTGCTGCTGCACATTCTTTGTTTCCTGTTTCTTCTTGTATCTTCTGTTTTCCAGTGTTTTATTCTATGAATGCAACATAAATTAACCAGGAACTCTCTACAGTTACTATTCCCTTACAAACTCATATGCCAATTTTATGGAGACCCTGCCTCACCTCTTTCTACTAGTTGTTTTGTCAAATCTTTCTCCTCTCCCATATCTGCTTTTTGCCAAGAGGACTGTCAAAGGATGCCATGTCTTTTGCTACTTCCTCTCATCACTCATTTTCTCCTTCCTGGTGGAAGTACAGAGGTGGAGATAAACCACAGAATGAAAGAACAATGCTCTGCCCAAGTGCAGAGCATGCAGCAGAGACATGGTCAGTTGGTTTTGCAAGAGGAAAGTGTCAAAGGGTGAGCACTTTATAGTAAACTGATGTAAGTTGGTGCCCTTGTGTCTTTGTAGATCTGGGCCATTCTCTTATTTTATTTCACAGAAAGGGGGGTTAAAATTTTGTTTCTGTTAAGGGATGTGATAATAGCATCTTCACCAAAAGAGCTGTAGATCTGTGATACCATTGCTTGTTCTGTCTTCCCAGAGCTACAAGAGGCTAAAACTAGACTAATATTGTAGTTGTGTCATTTAACATGCAAGTTGTTAAAAGATGCTTTACTTTACTACTTACAAGGTACTGCATATTTGTGGTAGTATAGTAAGAGTTCTGGTATATACCTCTTTTTAGCACTCATCAATGGATGGCTTTGCAACATACAGTGTAGCAGAGGTAAAGCACTTGTGTTATTCCTCCATATGGATTCTTTCATGGTTTAAAGCAAGTCTGGATGCCATTTAGAGCCCCATTTTTCTCATTCGCATGTTATCATTTTCTAAAATATTTTCAGAAAATAAATGAGGCCTTGAACCATCAGGCATCAATTTCACTAAAGAAACCAAAGTGAGAACATTCTAAAACTGAGCTGACAGTGTACAAAATCCTTAACTCTGGGCCTCAGTAATAAGGTGCTTGTGCACTTCTTTTTTTTTTTTTTTTGCTTCCATAAATGTCTTCACTTCAGTGTCTTTAGTATGTCCTTAAAATGTATTCAGATCTTACTATTAGAAATTTGGCTGCCCCATGTTTACTTAATTTCCATAAATGTTGAGACAACACAAATTTAACATTTAAAGAATTGTTTTCAAAACCTTGGTCTTAAAGCCACAAATTTTCAAGAGACTATAGTGAAGTTAATGAATAACAAGATATAACTTGGTCAATAAGCTGGTAAATTTGTTAGAGGAACTTTTGCTTTAGTATTGCTGATACGTACTTCCTTTTTCCTTACTGTGTTAGATGCTTCAGAGATCATGCATGACAGCACTCACAAGGTAGAGGGTAAATAAAGGTTTTTAAGGAACTGCAGCTATGCATAGCATGCCTATGGTTAATTCAAGCATGTGATGTTACTTTGCTATATATTTACTTTGTTGTTAATTTTTTAGTGTGTTATTTATTGAGTTTGTATTTAAATATATTTATTAACTATACTATCTGGCTTTTTAATTTACCTATCCCTTTATTCAGGTAACAAAGTATTGGACACAGACAGATTAGGCTTAAATTAAGATTGTAGTGATTTAACTGCTTCTTATAATCTACAGCCTGTTTTTGTTTGCCAATACCAACAAGATTGGGGGTATTACTCTGTTATTGTTCTTTAGCCAAATATATATATATATATATATATAACATTATATTATATATTATAAATATATATATATTATATATATATATATAAAATATATATATATATATATTTTTTCTTACACAGTCTTAGACATCCTTCTAAACATTGAGGGTTCCAGGTAAGTATCAAGTAAAATTTGATCCATATTAAATGTATTTAATCTCCTTTTGTCCCTGAGGGCAAGTGGTTATTAAACTAGATTTACATCCAGGTGCCATCAGAGCTGTGGTCCTGTGCCTGAGTGGTTAACTCTGAGTTGGACTCAGGGCACTGCCTTGCATTGTGCCTCAGTTTTCACTTTAACTCATCTATGGAGAGAGCAATGCATAACTTTGTGAAACATACAACTTGAGTAAAGCACATTTGCTGGAGACTTATGCTTTGTGTGCCAGTAGTCATCCAAAATCTGTCTCAAACACAGCTTGTATTTTGTTCTCAGAAACTTGAACCATCTAAAGATAAAGTCTTCTGTCTTAGCTACTGTAAGCATAAAACAGAGACAAGGGTGCTGCTGCCGAACTAGTGCCCAGCATAATCGTGTCTTCTGACAGGCATTGGCAAAGAACTTTATCCTGTTTTTGCTTGGGTTAGTAATGACTCCTTTTATCTCTTCTGAAGGAACTGACTGTTTAACAAATGAGTTGCTAAAGGCATTTTTCTTGTGTAACTGTAAGTGCTTATTAGAAGAATCCTTAGGAAAACTTAAATGATTTACAAAAAAGACTGAAATGATTTACAAAAAAAAAAAAAAAAAAAAAAAAGAAGGAAAACAGAATTGCAATTATTATTTGTAAGCAAACTGGCTTTTTCTTTTTTGGTGGCTAAGTTTGGTGTACAGTATTTGATAACCTCTGTTCAATTCCTAGTTTGTATTTAGGAACTGCCAGTGCAAATGAGATTAAAGCCAATTCCACTGAAAACAGACTGAGCCCTGCTTGTATCAGTGTGTCTTGAATCAAGATGTTCAGCTTCCCCAGCAATGACATGAACTGAATGAGCATGGAAAATGAGCTACGCTTGCCTCTAGTTGTTCTAGATGAGGGCTACCCAATGAGGCAACATGGGCATTTTGTGGCTAAGCAAGATGCCAGAGATGTTGTTGCAAAAACAACAATCCAAATAATTCAAAATGCATTTCTAAAAAGTGTTTACATAGCAATGAACTTTGACTCCCTTAAAGGACATTTTGTTAAACTTGGATGCCTGAGAAATGTGTAGGAAGCTTATGGGGGGAATTACAGGTACATCGTTGGTTTTTGTCAAAATCCTTTGAAGTCAGTGGGAGGTTTTCCTTTAACTTCTGGTTCTTTGCATTCTGAATTGGCTTGTTCTTTCAGGTTTACAGAGTGAACACCTAATGGTAATAATTACTATTTTAATTATTTAATACTCAGAGATCCCGGTTATACAGGAGCATTTCAAAGCGGATCTCGGCTGCCTAAATGTAAACACCTAAGTGAACCAAAGGATAAAGGCTGAGGTGTAATCAAAAACATTTTGCTTTAACAGGAAATGTCAGTTAGAGAAACTTGGGGCAATAGTCTTCTAATCTTTTAAAAAGTTAAAATTAAATTACTTAAGTGGTATCTGTGATTCTTGCTGAACATGCAATTGCATTAGGAAAGAGAATGAGTTCATGACTGGTACTAGAGGAAGTAAAAAGTAAGTCAGGAATTTCTAGACTGGAGAAAGAAAATGTGCAGGAATAAATAGGCATTAGAAGAATGAATGGAAGAAGAACAGTTTTTGAGAATAATGATTTGAATTCAAAAGACTAAGAGAGGAGACAAGAAGCTCATTTAGAAAAGCTTCATTTAGAAGGTCATTTAGAAAAGCAGAAAAAGAGGTGCCTGAAAGATATACAGAGCTTAAACAATTTTAAAAGGTTGATGAAAAACAAAACCGTAAAAAATTAAAATGTATTAAAAGGACTAGGTCTGAATCCTTCACAAATTATTCTTTTTATTTATTTATTTAAATAATTATTTTTTATCAGCTGATCATTTTCAAAGTAGGGTTTTTAATGGGGAAAAAAGGTGTGGGTCCTACACAAACCTGGATGCCTGGATATGCCTGCTCAGTAACATCTTGCTAAGTCACTTGCCTGCCTATGTAAATAAAGCAAAATAGCCTTAACAAATAAGTAACAGTGGTTTATTTGTTACTATAGTTAGAATGTGAAATGCTTACATGAATTAGCAAAGTAAATGTGATGAAACAAAATCAGTAACTTGGGATATAAAATACAATCTTTGAACAACTTAAAATGATGTAAGGTTAATTTGCATGGATGGTCTCCATCTGCATGACTGCATTGCTTTGTAAGAAACACTCAGAATGAAGGGAAATACTTCCAAAAGATTTTTTTATTTATTTATTTTTTCCTCCTGACAAACTAACAATTTCACTTTAAATACCACTTGTTTGTTGAGAGTGCCACACTGGAGGAGCTGCAGGTTTCCTTCTACTTCCTGTACGCAAATGAGCTTTTTTTTCCCCAGTGCAGTGGACCTAAGAAAGAAGGAAGGTGACAGAGGCACAGTGAACTAGAATGCTGCTGGGCATCTCAAGAATGTCAGGTGGAGACATTGGCTCTGTCTGGATTACAGCAGGAAGTCTTGCTGCACTTTTCTCTCCTTTAGCAAGGAGGGGGCAGGGTTGGCTTCCATTGTAGAACAGCAAGCAGTTATTGCCTTCAGGACCAACTATGCTACATTATTCCTAAATATGCTCATGGGTGAGGACCTGATGATTTATTAGCCTGAGTGAAAGTAATTTTCAAAGATTAGGAGGAGATGCGTGATATATGAAGTAGATAAAATATAAATGATATAAATACATACTTATTTTTTCAAACTGCCTGTGATGGTATTTGTTTACAGTATTGCTAACTTTTTGCTATTGAGACTGTTTTTACACTCTAGTCTTGCTGCCTCCACACTAAAAAGTGTTTTTGAAAGTAAGAGTGGAATCACTCTTTCATTCCTCTATAGGAGCAGCAACTAAAGAGATACAGCACTTTTTGTAAAGACAAAATTATATGCTTATGGGAAAATGGCAACAGAATATCATTGCCATTGTTACAATGAAGTAAGTCTCCATTTCAAATTTAAGCTGCAGGCATTAAAAGCACCCATAAGAATAACTCAGCATTTTTAAACCATCCTGCCTTGGCATTTTTTTCCCCTTGATTATATCTTCAGGAAGAATTAACATTTTGATACAACATTTGTTCATGGATTTGCAGTGGTTAAATCAATAGTTAATGAGGTTCGTCGTATAATTTGAGCTTCTAGTTTGTTTATGCTAGACCAACTTTATCCATACTCCAAACAAATTATCTCTTATAATCACCAGCCTGAAGATAAATCTCTAAATGTTTTTCTGATGATAGTGCTGTGGTTGGCAGGTGTTAGAAGTGCCTCCCAGGGACAAAGATTGAAGATGGGCTTGTTCTCACAAATCCTTCAGGCGAGGTTGTTTAGCTTTCTATCCTGTCATCTGCAGAGGAGCCTTGTATGGTGCCCTGCTAATGAAATCTAATAGGCAAAGGTCATATATCTTTATGAAGAAAAATGCAACGCTGGTGAGTGATAAATGTGCTCCATGGGGTTCAATGGACGATGCTCAGCAATAAAATCCGTGTTTAAACTGTGTTTCAAACTGCTTGTCATATCTCTATTTTTTGTGCCTTAACTACTTTAAAAAAAAAAAAAAAAAAAAAAAACACAAACATTTCTCATTACAAGTGATGGAATTAGATAAATACATAAATAGTTGAATATGTATGCAAAATTGTCTACATAATTAAAGAAATAGGTAGGAACTTTAACTGGGTAATTATTTTTGAGTATTCATAGCATGATGAATAAGATAGCTCACATAAATGTCCATGTCAGTGTTATCCCTAACTACTGAATTTAGTTATAAAACACCTATTGACTAGTGATAGAACCACAGTAGGTAGTGTGAAAAATGTGGAGGTTTAGGTAGATTCTGCAGATAGTTGTAAATCAAAGATGTCTCTGGTAAATGTCAAAAAAAAAAAAAAAAAAAGCAAAAACAAAATATGAGGATATATGTGCAGGTATAATATTGCAGATAAAACTTTTAAAGAATGCAAGTCAGCCCCTTTAAGAAATTGCTAATCTGAAGTTAGAAGGAATTAAATAAACCAGATATTGTTGAATCACTGCTGTTTTTGGAGAAGTTACCAGTTCATTTGCTATAGTTATACTGCTGAGCTATAAGACAGTTCAATAAATCAACTCAGGCTTGATGGATTCTACAAACCATTGCAATGAGTGCGTGGAAGAGGAAAGAAATCTCTTAGTATTCCCTCTTTGACAAAAGGGTATGCAAAGAGCCTGAATGGATGAATGGTTGATTAATTTTGCCAGAAATTTTCTTGACAGCCAGAAATGTGTTTTTTTGTTACCATGTTTGCATGGGAGTTATTTTGTAAGGTATGAATTATGGCTTATGAATTTACACCTGAGACTTAGCTGGCTAAAATAGACAGTTCATGGTCAGTATGTAGATGCTGGTGATGTTTCTTATGTTTTAAATCATCAGCTCTGGCAAGGCAGCCTTTTGCTTGTTGCCACTTGCTAATCAGTCAACAGTGAAATCAAATATTGTATGTGATTAAATGAACCTTGTAACTGAAGTGGTAGGTTGTGTCTTTTCAGTATTTTTTAATTGATTTACAAGCTGTGGAAAAATCATATGAGGTAACCTAGCATTAGAAAGCAGAATTATACAAAGGAAAATAAAAAGTATATCCTATGCTTTAACCACATGGCCTGTTGCAAACTAAGACATAAGAATTATTGTTTCCCATTTTCTTATAAGTTTCTAAGACAAGTAATATATTAGATTGTATATACTATTCTGTACTTTAGCATAGAGTTTTTTCTTCTTCATTTTGTACATATTATGTGCATATTTTTTACAGGTGATGTTTGCTTTTAAGTGTGGTGCATGAGCAGATCCCAGAATCCCTTTACCTTTAGACTTTTGATACTTACACCTGTGGTTTCAAAATACAAGACTGCTTTCTGTGCAGTTTGCTTCAGAAAAGCATGTATGTACTTACCTCAGCCTTCAAAATGACCTGGTGGGAATACATTTTACCATAGTGTGAGTGCATTTACCTGTAGCTTCCTTCTTACAGCAAGTCATATTGCTACAATTACAAGTTTTCTGCTTTGTCCCTTTAACTATATTATGGAGGCTGACTTTTAAAGACCCACTTCAAAACAGAAGTGTCATGTCATTCCCATGCATGTTGCAACAGTATTCACACTGTTACATGTGCTTCTTTATACAAATCACTTGATGTTTTTTTATCTCATGTAGTAACAGCAGTACCTTCTCAGGACACCTCAGTCCCTTCTGATAAGTTTCATTCTTTGAGGGTATGTGCACAGACACCAGAGAGCCTTTTGAACTGTTGTATTTCAGACAGTTAGTTATACTGCCTTGGCAGTCAGGGGAGATTTGTTTTGCTTATGAATAAGAATTTGTGTTCCTTCAGCTGGTGGTTCCAGTCCTCATTCTTGATAGTGAACCCTGCCGATGGCAGGTGATCCAGCAGGAGGGAGAATGTTCTAAACCAAATGGGACATTACAACATTCCTCTGATATACAGATGTCATAATGTGTTGTGATATGTGGAGACGTGGTAACCCAGCAGCTAAATTCAAAATGTGAATAGTGAATTTTCCTCTGAAAATATGGAATAATGGAACTGAAGCTGGGTTGCTTGCCTGAGCAAATTTTAATGTATACATATATTTAATTTAACACAGACATCTTTATAAGTACTAGTAAAACACAGATAAAAATATGTGAGCCTGAATTTGAATACACAGAATTTGTACTTGTATAAAGTGTGAGGAAAAGCATAGTTGCAATCTTCTTTCCTGAAGAGTGGATCATTGTTAAGACGTACTAACAAAAAATAGAAGAGTGCTGTAGAAAACATAGTCCAGTGTGAAGGAGGCTAAAAACACTTCCCTTGAACAAAGCATGATTATTTCTTTTATTATAGATGAATTCTTTCTTCTTTGCTTTGTTTTTTTTTTTTTTTTGAGTTGTTCTGCCTTTGATGAAAATGACAGACACTGCAAGAACACAGCTGTCACCTACAGTAAAGGGCGTGAGCTCAAACAGACACCCATGACGAATTCTGCACAGTGTTTCACAGTCCTATACTTCCTGGTTAGATTTATTACCAAGTTAAGCTAAAGATGCCTGAAGTTGAATGTCAGTTGTAACAGGGGACTGTATAACAGCATAGCACAAGCTCTCAGATGCTTGTTCTCGTGCTGCTTGGTTTGGGACTGATACCTATTTCTCTTTGGAAACTTTGGGCAGTGGCACTGAGAGTAAAGGGCTGGAAACTGACTGCAAAATGAGCCGCTACTTCTGTTCTTCTCAGAAGACTGATAAATACTGGTATGGCAGTGCTGCTATTTAGTATATTGAAATGCACACTAGAAAAATGTGTGCATTGAAATGTGTTTCCTTATAGAAAACATGAGTCCTGCATAATGTGTTTGCACCAGTGGTGTTGATACAAAGAAGGGGTCAAAAAGTGAATACACTTGTCCGTGTTTCTGGTGCAGTCTTACAAGCACTCTACTGTTTATACTATTTTCTGACTTTTACTGACCTTACCCAAAAACTTTTATAAAAAAAAAAAATAGAATCTTTTTTGCTTCTTTTTGTTTGCTTGTTTGTTTTTTAAAATTTTATTTTTATTTTAGGCGGGGGCTTCTAGTAATTAGCTGGATTTACAACAAATGGCACACAGACTGTTAGCTCTGCATGTGTGCTATAACATTGGTGTTTACCCTATTATATTGCAATTTAAGTATGTCATAAAGTTTTATCAGTGATCACGCAGAAATAAACTGGAATGCAGAAGTACTGACCATGAAATATTAAGAGAATACAGTGTGAAACAGTATGTATTGACTTCTGGATAGTGATAATTGTTTTGATTGTGAAAACTGTAATGGGATACAGTGATACTCCTCATTTATATTTTGTGATGGTTGGGTATTTTTAGCAAATGAGTTGTCAGCAGAAAGGCTTCATTAGACCCATCAGGGTATCTGCCCATGAATAACGAATCCCAAACTATACTGACAGTTTCCTTAAGCCAAAATGATGGAGCACCTCTGACAAAAGCCATATTGTGCTCTCCATGTGAAGAGTGTGAAGAACAAAAGAGACAGTTTGTTCTTAATTTGGTCAGGTTAATATTGACACAGTTAGCTCAGAAGAATCCGAAGTGTGTGTAATATACGTTTACAGTGATCACTTGTGTAAATGGCTGTTGGCTTCATGAATCAGAAAGTGTAGCAAGGGAGAAATTACAAATTATTTCTGAATATTTCTCAGAGAGTTTGATTAATTTAGAGGCTTGTACAAGTTTGTCATCATGTTCGCTATTAAATTAAAAAAAAGAGGTTTCTATAAAAAAAGTTGAGTTTCAGAGAAATAAGTTCCAATGTACAACCTACCTATAATTTGTATTGCATTTCCCAGCAAAAATGCATAATAATTGAAAGCAGGTCATGTTCAAAAATGCTTCAAAATCTGCGAATTTCTTAAGCTTTCTCATTCTGTTTAGCTGAATGATTTAAAAAAAAAGTTTCAGAATATTCACCATATTTTTATGTTGTAGCACTGTATTTATATGCATTAGACAAGCAAATGCACAAATTTATTACAGATGCTAAGATACTAAATTTCTACAGCATCTATATTGCTATTAACTATATTGCCAGTGGGTATGTGAAATAAATTTACTATTATATTCTATTTATTTCAGGTATAGCACATTTCAAGTAAACCAGCAGTCCATTCTTTGTTACAGGACATTTGGAGGGCATTATAACCAATACTACTTATATATGCTGTACCTGCTGTACACTGCAAATATGAGTTAACCTTTAAGCCAAGCTATGCTAATAAAGTAAGGAAACAAAATATAAAATGTATAACTGGCTGACCTTTGTCCTGGTTTGGCACCAATCCAGTGCATTTCCTCCTATGCTAGTTCATCAACACATTTTACAATGCTTGTAATTAATTTGGGATGTATCAGCTTAACTGTTAAAATGAATAGCATTTTTTTTCATTTTTGAAAGAAATGTTTTATCTTCTGTTAGCATTTACAATATATGCAACATTCTGGTTATTTACTTAGGTTAGCAAATTTGTGGAAGAGTCCATATGTCTACTATATCTTTCAATACATAGTCTTTGTTAATTTATAAGATTTTGTTGTTTATGGAAATCCATTTATTTGAATGTTTGAATGACTGTACTGTTTGAATTGTGTCATTGGTATTAAGTAAAAAGAGTATATATAATAGATGTTTTAGGGGGTGGGAGTAAACTAAGTTTCAAAAGTTGATTAGTAATATTTGTTAGCACTAGTAAAATTACCTTTGCTTACTTTAAAATTAATGATTGAAATAATATTTTCATTTATAGTCCAGTCAACCAAAAAAAATTCTTCAGATAGAATGAGGATGCTGTAGGATGTATAATCTGATCTTGTCTTTTTTCATTGCTTAGTCAGCTGCATTTTCCAGCAAATCTTTTTGACCCATTTTTTAGCAACGTCTGTTTACCAAGTGTTTCATTTTTAAGTTGTTACTTCATTAAGTAACATTACTTCATTAATAGAGGTAACAACTGATGAGAAATATTTATTGTTAATTATTCAAGTTACAATGTTTGGGAAAAAAAAAAGCAGCTTGCATTCTCAGGTATTATTTGAATGTTAATAAGTGTTTATGCAATAGTGGTGTGAGAAGCTTGTCCCTTCGTCCTGATTCCACAGAATAAATATAGTTGTGGGTTTCATACCTTTGCTGAATAATGACTATTTTGTTAGGAAGTCTTCTGGGGGATAAATTTTGTGAGGTAAAGTTCACGAAATTAATGGATTTTCTGTAATCAGCATCATCTTGTTTGACCTGGCCTGTGTTTTGACATACCTTAATGACTTTATCAGTATTACTGCTGATTTGATGCCACTGTAAAACATACCTAACATCATAAAATAATCTGAATGTTTTGTTTAAAGACATGGTGTACAGCAGTAGCATAGCTAAACCCTTTCCCATGCTGCTCTGAGCAGTCTCTTATCACTTGATAGTGTTTTGCACCAGGCGGCACTGCTCTGTCTTGATCCCAGTAAGAAAGACGTGCAGACTCTGTAAGGTATCTTTTAAAATACTATGTGCTAGAGCTAATACTACAGGGAGAGAACATTACAGATAAACTTATGTCCCTTTGGTTGCTTGGAACCGTGAGGGGTGTAACATCAAACAGGCTCTGACCCATTACAGCATGCTGGGCAGACCCTGACTACAGAATAGATTTCCCCCTTTTGGTCAGTTGAGGTATTAAAAGTTTGCTTGTTTGTATGTTTGTTTGTTTTCAAGGAAATAACTCCATTGGTTGTTTCTACTGTCAAACAGAAAGGATGTTCTCATGAGAACTCCATGCTTCTCTGTTAGATAAAGGCAAGGTCACATGGATGGTGCAGTCACCAGTACTGAGTGGGAGCTGTTGCAGGGTCCTCTCTTATAGTTAGATGGTGGAGCTTATTCAGCATCCAACGACAGTGTGCAGCACAGCACAGCCGGAGGGCCACGTTGTATGTGCTGCATGCATAGCTCAGGCCTGTGCCTTTTCAGATTGTCTCTTTAACCTTTAATGAGTCTCCCAGTCAGGAGCACTGCAGGTAGCACAGCTGGCTACTTCACCACTTCTGACTAATTGTTCTTTGCTGGCTGTCAGCCTCAGCACTTGTTCTAGCATCCTTGGTCTGTATTTTTCAACAGCGTAAGACAAAGCCAACTCCTTTCTTTCAGCATGTGAACAAGAGAGTTACTTACATGGCATTAAATTGTTGCTTTCTAGTTTTATTATACTGATTTACAGAGGTGCATTTGGGGAATATCCATGTATTATTTGTTGTTATTAAAACAGATATTTTTAGTATGGATGACCAGTAGACATTTTACATGCTGACAGTGCTCGTAGATTTCTTAAATGCTGGTGGTGGTCTTTGTTCTGCACAGATTCTGGGTTCTGAAAAGTTCATGAATATGGTTAACATTGCTTCTGTCTGTAGTTCCACCTTATGCCCAACTATAGTAGTTGCTGTGAATATAATGTCTGTGATCAAATATTTTCAAAATAATTACTTCACCCGAGGTAATGAATTACCTGAGAATAGGGATTTACATAAGGCCATGCCAAGATCTCCTTTATTCTGTCAGAAATGAATGCAAATTAAGGTTAGGATGAGTATAGATGCAATATAGAAGCTATAGCATCATGAGGCTTGAAGGCTAGATGTTTTTTAGACTGATCATTTATCTACCTTATGTACAGTCATAAAACACTGTACAGACTAGATCCACAATTGGGCCATGTCTTTCCCTTTGACCTCCCATCAGCTTGAATTGGCTGTGAGTGAGCAGCTGAGATAAGGAGTTACTGAGGATCTTATATATATTAAGGAGGATCTTCAGATAGTTTTGAATCTGTTCTAGTTCAAATTTTTTATTCCAACAGTTCATAAGTATTCCAACTGTGTTTAGGACTGGAATAACTGAAGTCACTTTCCCATGCTTAAGCATGTTTTGGGACTTTTTCGAATATACCCGGTACCTGAGCCTTCAGAAAAATGTTACCAATTTGGACATTCAAACTTTATTCCTCATAATTCTTCACTGTATTTCCCTATTCAGGTTTCATATCTGAATGTCCGCCAATAAACTGATAGCTGACTTCTGCTTGTGCCGTAATCTGCATGAATCTCACATAAAGCAAATTGTGAAGTGCTATACAAACATCAAAGCAGAACTTCATTACTAATCTAGGCAAGAATCTACTTCCAAAGCATTTGAAAAATAGATTGTTTTAAGTTCAACTTACAGGGAGGGAGACACATTTTGTGGACATATCTGAGCAGATTAATGAATAGTATTTGTATATATCTTACCAAAACAGTAATTTATCAGGTAGGAGACAGATGCAAGGGAATAACATGCCAATCTGCATATACAGTTGTTTTGTGTTTATGATGAACTGCTGTTTATTCAGGACTAGTGTAGCTTGGCAGCATCAGAACAACTATAGCATATGACATTGTGCTTAGCTTGAAGTTGACAAAAAATTTCTCAAATACAAAAAGAAGCATAATGGCAAAAATAAAATTTCTGAGAATGTTTTCATTTTCAGTTCTCTGAAGTGATGACTGAAGAGGGATATTTGCACTTTGTGCATTATATCCTCTGGTCAGAAAGAGAGATGTATGGTTTATATTGCAAAATCTAGATAATTCTACATTGCACTAGTCTAAGTGGAATTCTCTTGCCAGTTACAGCAACTGAGGTATGCTAACGTTTCTTGATATTTTCATTACAGATTTGTATGGGATGAGCTAGGAAAATACACTGACGTTTCTTTGCATTTTTTACCATATTTCAGGACTGTGTGTTACACAGGAGTCTCCTTGGTGAGCTGAAAGCATTCATAGATAAATATGGGGTTGATGTACTTGTCATTTTGGCCAACTCTTTGTCAGATGAGGAGCAAATGAAACGGCAAATTGCAGTATACTCGGAAAACTTAGAGCTAGGCAATCAAGTAAGTACCTTGAAAAAGAATCTAAAAATGTTTTTCCTGAAAACGTATTTTTTAAACTAGTTAATGGTGAAGTGTTGGATAATTAAGTGGAGCTAGGAAGTAACTACATTTGTCTGGAAACTGAGTAGTTATTTGAAATGTCTGTATTATTTACATGACGCAAAATGCATGATTGTAGTATTTATAATTATTTCAGACCAGCCTAATAAAAATACTGAATAGTCACAAGAAATACAGTAAGACAGAATATTTTTCAGCTTAGTTAAAACAGGATGATCTTTTTGACTGGTTTTGTCTTGGTTTTCTATTGTGACCTACACAATCAAATATTTGACAGTGGGTCAAACATATTGTAAATGGTAATGACCAGAACTCATGTCAGTGTATTTTATTGATAAATAGTTTAAGCTCTGTAATGAACTCAAATTATTTCTAGAATGTTAGTTTATCCAGTCAGATGCAGTCCATTTTATTTCCCATTTATTTATTCCCAAACTGAGGAATTCACTCCAGCGGCAACTTCTTGTACCATATTCTTGGTCTTAAAAACTCAGAAATCTTAAGGCAATAACTAAACATTTATTTGAATATTTTATTTTTTTTTTACTAATGAGAAGTGAACTTGAAAGTCAAATACTATCATTTCAAGTAAACATTCTGACCAATTACATAACGTGTATTTTGTATTAAAAAATAATTTTAATATTTCGTCTATTTAGGGTTCATAAAAAGGCTGTTGTAGTTAAATGGCAAAGAAATAGGATAACATGAATAGATAGGTATGATTGTTGCACAGTGAAGTAAACAACACTGTGCCCTGGTACCTATGATTGCAATGGCATTTGAAACATCCTATTTTTCAACAGATTTGCTGCGAATTAGAAGAATGTCAGAATCCTTGTTTGGAGTTGGATCCTCTAGAATGTGGATGTGACCAAATTCTTATTTATCATCAAGAAAATTCTTTGGTGACCTGTGATCAAATTTTTCTTCTCATTAAGGAAGTCATAAATAGAAGACAACCAGAAATGGTATCAAACAGTAGAACTTCTTCTACTGAAGCTGTAGCTGGGAGTGCTCCACTTTCACAAGGATCTTCTGGTATCATGGAGTTATATGGTTCTGATGTAGAACCACAGCCCAGTTCTGCCAATTTTATAGAAAATCCTCAAGATCTAAATGGATCTATACAAGCCCATGTTGACCTTAATGTAGATCTTGTGAGTCCAGACAGTGGGTTGGCTACCATTAGAAGCAGCCGGTCTTCCAAAGAGAGCTCTGTTTTCCTTAGTGATGACAGCCCCGTTGCAGAAGGGGGTGCTTCCCATCATAGTCTTCTGCCTGGCTTTGATTCCTACAGCCCTATTCCTGAAGGAGTAATAGCAGAAGAACAAAAACCTCAATCTAGAGACAACAGCGACAACTTTGACCTTTTCAATTTTGATCTAGCACCTGTGGTTACAGCTCCATCTGAGTCATCTTCTCGTTCTGTTGACTGTTCTCCAGCAGATGACTATTTCCTTAATAGTGATTCATCAGAAGGACAACTCACTGTGCAGAAAGAACTTGATGAGGCAAACCTTTTAGAAAGTGATACAGCAAACTATTCAACTGACTTACTTATTACAGCAAATGAGGAAGACAATTTAGCTGAATTTGATGAGAATCCAGGAGAAATGTGTGAAAAAACTTCAAGTTTGATCAACTTAGTTGAAGGTGATTCTTCCTCACCAGAAATGTTGAAATCTTCTGATTCAAGAATTCCACCAACTCCTATGAACAGTCTAGTAGAAACTTCACCATTAGATAATGGGCAGCCTTTGTTTTTCCCACAAGATGTCATTAAAAAAATTAATGAAATAGATGGCACAAAGTATTCTCAGTCTCGTGTTAGATATGGAAGCTGGTGGGATGGGTTTGACCTAGAGTCCCGAAATGCAGATACATGGAGTTCAAGTGAGCAGGAATCTGTATTTCATAGCCCTGTCTTATGGAAGGATTGTAACACAAGTCCATTGCTACGAGAACATGTTGACAGAAGAGCATCAGATTCTGTATTCCTCCAAAAGCAGCCAAAGCAAATGGAATACATGAGACCAGGTCTGTGGGATAATCAGTTTAAAAAAGACAACCAGAAACAGGAGAACAAAGAGGAAAACAGTGAAGATTTGTGTTTGCAAGCTATGTCTTTAGAGGAGACAGAGCAAGAACCAGAGAGTTTTACTGACCCATGGAGGGTCAGTCAGCCAACACCTGTGATGTCAGATGCATGGTGTAGTGGGGAAGGGAAAGTTAGTCAGCTAGCTGGAGACTCTTACGAAGCCTGGATTAAATTTGATGCAGAAGACATTGCTAGATCCCCTGAAAATTTATGGAACATGCCAAAACTGGATACGGAAAAAAAATCCGTGAATGTTCCTGAGGAATGGGCCATATCAAAAACCAGTTTATCAGATTCTTCAGAGATCACAGCAGACAATGAGACTGAAAATCCACCTGTCCAGGTATCTCCAGAAGCCTGGGATAAAGAAAGATATTATTCATTAGAAGAATATGGAATATCTGAAAATACTAATTCTGGTATCAACAATATGCAAAATAATTCCAGATTACAAACAGAGAAAAACACTCTGTTAGGTGACGCTAAACATAGACCAAAACAATTTGAAAATATAGAGGCCTGGAATATATATGATAAAAACATCAGGAAAGAAGTATCAGAAATAGTGGTGCCGTGGGATGATACTTTCTCATATAAACGCTCAGATCTTAGTTCATCAAACATAGGTGAAGATTTAGTTGTTTCACCACCAGACACCAGTTACTCAACATCTGATTCATATATATCACCTACATATGTGGAAGATGAAGGAGAAAATGAGGACAAAGATTTTGACCAAGCAACAGTTACTGATAAATTCATAAACCCAAATTTGGTTGAACCAAAAGCACTTGAGAAACCAAATAATGAACCATTATCTCCTAGAAACTTGCCTTTTTCAAGCCCTATGGACACAGACATCTGGAACACACCCCTAAATAATGTTGCCCAGTTACAAGAAAGAAATTCTGAAAATACTGCTCTTTCTACCTCCGCTAAGCCTTTGCTTAATTCAGAACAGGCAACTAATCAGTATTTTTCAACTGAGATTTATAACAATGGAAATAACTTCTCTGTATCTGAAAACAGAAGAGTACCACCGCTATACAATCAAACAGTGAATGACTTATCACCACCACGGAATGAATTAAATACTGGACAGACTTCAGCTGGAAACGTAGAAACAGTGACCAGTGTTCTCGTAGAAGACGTAGATACATCTATGCCAACTTCAGATGCTGGGGATAGTTTGGCTCAGAAAACATGTGACATCGGAAGTGAAATACTGAGTAAGGAGGCACCAGAGAATACTGGTGATGATAATAAAAAGCTGGATAGCCAGCATTCAGAGCAGCAGCTGAACTCATGGAGTTTACAAAGTGAACAGGATTCTGAGGAAGGCTGGAACAATGTCATTGTCATCTCTCAGGAAGGGGAAGAGAAATACATGAGAACAGATGGAAAGCAAACTATTACTGACATTTGTAATGAACCTGTACAAAATGACAGTGAATTTTCATGTAATGCGGATTCAGAAGAAAACAGGTCAACTTCTGAAGTTCTCAGCTCCCTAGAAAAAACGAGGAGTAGTGTTAGTCTAGAAGACTTAGTCACAGAGAATGAGTCATTTTCCAATCAAATTAATCTAATCAGTCATGAAGAGAAGAGAGAATTGTTGCAGAATGATGCTGAGTCTTCTTTAAGTGTTGCTGAGGAAAACAGGAATTATGAATCTTTAGGTGACTCCATTCCACAAAACTATAGTTATAGTGAAGCAACTCAGCCACTTAGTGAGAAGTATGAAAAGGAGACTACAGTTACAGAGGATGCAATACATCCTGAGATGGAAAATATCTCTGAAAATTCTCATAAGGGTAGTGATAATCTGGAAAATAATTCTTCTAAAATGCCTGGAAAATCAGGTGTCTGGAGTGACTCTGGAAAGACAGTTTGTGACTTAGCCACATCAATTCCTTTGATGAATGAACCACCAGAAGCACTGGGAGAAGTGAGAGACAGCTTACATAACGTGGTTCCTAGCCATACAGACATTTCTGAGTTAATATCTTTTGAAAATAGCTCAGAACTAAGCAGTGCTCATGAAAATGTTCTCATAGTTGAGTCTCCAGAAATTAACTGTCAGCAGAGTCCTTCTGCTGAATATGTCAGTGTTCCTGACATCACAGATATGTCTATGGTGGAAAATTTATTTTCACATGAAATAGCTTCAAGGAGAAATGAAAATTCTGAAAATTTAGAATCTGCTAATAACCTTTGCAGAGAGCTTTGTGTAACACTTAATGACAGTTTTCCCAAAATCGCTTGGAATTTACAGCAGTGTGAAGATTTGAAATCTTCTGCAACAAATTCTGAGGCAAGTGAAGTCCATGAAATGGCAAACACCACAAGCAGCGTTTCAAAGGATATACAGATCAAAAGTTATTTGGAAGAAGATAATGTATGGAGTGGTTCAATAAATGATTATACACACTCAAGTGGAACAAGTCCTGATTTAAGTGATGCATCTGTGAATGTGTGGGGAGACCTTCCAGTTGCCAGTCATCACAAAGAAAGTAGAGATACGTGGGATATTAGAAGTGATAAAAATCTTGAGGATGCCTGTAAAAGCAAAGAAATTGGGAATGAATTTCAAGAGGGATTTGAAACGAGTGCTGAACAGAACAAAGTTCCTAAAAGCTTAGATTTTTGGAATGCCCATGTAGATGATGATACTGTATCTTCTTTATCAAGTCCTGAAATAAATGAGGATTCAGAGAATTCAGAGGCATGTCCAGAATTAATGAATGAAGATTCCACTTCTGAAAACAAAGCATCTGAAATTGGAGAGGATTATGCACAATCCAGTGCAAGAAGTCCTGAAAAAAACGAAGACGATTTAAATGCAAAAACTGAAGTGGGGGAGGAGATCCAGACAGACATCTTAAATGAAACAATTAAAGCTAGGAATGTATCACAGGAGAACTTGACTATAATGAAGTATAATGAGAATTCTGAATGTTTAGATCACTGGGAAACACTTCAGAACAAAGATGAAGTGAGTATTTTCAGTGAGAAAATGGGTAGCACAGAAAACTCACATTTGTATCAAATGAATGAAGATACCACAACGACTTCAATGACTTTTGCTGTTGGTGATAAGGAAGGCTATTCTTCAGAAGCTGCAGATACGTGGAGTATGTCACTAGAAGCTGATTTAAGAACTGATCCAAAATCCACTGTAGGAACATTTGATTTTCCACATGATAGCTCAGAATGGTGGAATTCACCAACTTGTGAAGAAAAGCCTGTGGAAGACCAATATTCTTTTTCAAGTCAGTCTGTAAACGAACAATTAACAAACAGTAAGGAAGAGTCCTGCAGGTCACCTTCACAAGATGAAGAACTAACAGAAACACATTTCACTGGAACAGATAATGATAGAAATCAGCCTCCCCACCTTTACTGTGATGGAGGAGAAAATGAAAAACTAACACATCCTATGAATATTTCTGATAGTCAAGTAAATCGAGATGTTGTAGAGTTCAAACAATTTGATCCTTTCATAGTAGATAAAGAAGAAAGGGTCTTGAAAGAGCAAATGTCTCCTGCAGATGAGGGAAATCAACTGACTTCACAGAATCCTTTTTCAGATTATCAACAGGGTATGTCAAGTACAGCAGTTCAAGAAAACACAGTTCTTGATCTACCAAAAGACAACGAGAGAAATGCAAGTCTCATTCCTCAAGAACAACAGCCAGACACCTGTGAAACATTAGAAGTGCACACCCCCCAGCCAGATGCTTTCCTTGTAGAAGACTTATCTTTTGAAATGACAGAGAAGTCCAGTCCAGGATGGAGTGTATTGGTTCCCCAAACTGCTGTTATCCCAGATATTTTACAAGATAACACACAAGAAAGTAATCAGTTGTTTTCAGTGGAACCTGACCTGTGGACTAATGCTGAGCAGCTTGTCACTTTGAAATCAGATAGTGAAAATCCTGATCTATTAAGTCATTGTGATCAAGACAATAGTTCCGAGGCATCGAGCAGTCCAGATGTGTGCCAAGAGCATGAAGCTAAGCATTCCTCTATCCCATCTCCTCAAATTAGCATGGAGCCTGAAGCTGAAGATAGTCAGCTGATTCACACACAGTCAAATATGTGTGAAGATGCAGATGCTGATTCAAAGTGTCAGTTCATAATGCAGAAGGTAAAGGCAGAGTCTGAAAGTAACGGTCCCCAAGACCATGATCTGGGAAGGGATGATGAATCCTATCAGTTAGGCTCTTCCAATACTCAGGAGCCTTCAGAATTTGCAATTCTGAAATGTGATCTACAAAACAAAGTTGTTACTGAGCCGGTTGACTCAGTTGAAATCCCCAGTGAAGTTTTAGGAGCAACATCCTTAGATCTGGAAGACACATTCCATGGAAGTTATACCCCTGCAAGCGATCAAGGAACACCACCTGATTCAGCTCAAATAGTGACCTTCCAAACACATTTTGTTCCCATGGATTTCAGTCTACCTGATAGGGCAGAACAAAGCCTACAAGAAACGAGTGCTTTGGCCAAAGCTGGAATATATTCTGATATTGACCATACGACAATAACGGGTGATGAGCTGGATGTACCAGAAGAACATGTGGATGGATCTGAGACAGGGGTAGAACATAACATCCTTAACACATCAGTCACTAGTACCCCAGTGAGCACATGTGGTGAAATTAACATATTGGAACTAGCAGGCAGTGAAACGGTAGACAGGGAATCAAGTGATACACAGATATTCTTTCCCAAATCCTTTCTGCCTGGTGATAATGAAGGCCATGAATCTGATTCAAATAATCAACTGGTTGATCACATAGTGAAAGAAAATGAAGATGTAATTGAGAATGATGTTCCTGTGTTTAAGCCAGCGTCCAGTGATCAGTCACCAGCAACGTGCACTCCACCATCCTATGTGTCTTTTGATGCCGAACTCTCCAGCAGCAGAGAGTATAAGAAGGATGAGCTCTTGTTACAGCACCCATTTTGTGACAGCGTTTCTTTGGAAAAGCCTTTACCACTGCTTACCCCTTCAGAAGCTGCTGAAGGCATCCTAATGATCAAAGACAGCAGCATCAAAGATCAGGTATCTGACACACCAACAGAGGGTCTTCAGGAGAATTACACGTCAGTACCTTCACTCTTAGAGCCTGAAGTAACTCCAGGAGCTTCTGAGATTCTGGAAGGAAAATCTGAACCAGAAACAACTGATCTCGACTCACCGCCAGGTGGAGATAAAGAATCACCTGATGGTAAGAAAACCTGCACTCTTTCCAGAGCAAGTTCATAGGACAAAGAAAGAGGGAAATGTCTGGAGAATTACTGCTGAATGTTGAGGCTTTGAGTGAAGTTTGAAATTTGTGTCCCCCCAATGTACAAAGCTCGTTAACTGGAGAACACCTCTAGCATCACACTTCTAGACAGATTTAAACCCTTTAAACATTGCAGTAGGGACGTTATTTCTGTTGTTCATACAGGATCTACAGGACACTGAATCATTTGTCCCTTAGGAGTGATTATGGTGTTAATGTATAATCTTTAACAATAATGATGATGATGATGTTATAAAATTCAAGTACACATTAACAGAGGCTCTCAAAGCAAACTGAGAAGAGCTCTCTCACAATACCGATTTAAAGAAATCAAGATGACTAAAACAATAATTCAAAAACTAAAAAGAGTTTCTGTTTGCCTTTTATTTTAGAAGCTGGCACTGACTCCCTGCTTTGTAGGGAGAAGAAGCTGAGAAATTCCTCTGAGAGCCCTGAACTGGAAAGTACGGAAAGTAAGGAAGATGTGAGGATACAAGTGTACAGAGATCCAGCTTCACTGGATATGGATTACATCCTTGTTACTGAGGAAGAAAATATACCTTCAGAAAAGAATATGCTTGAAACGAAAGAAAGTGATTTTGCATTTCAAGAGGCTAATGTAGCTGAACAAACAGAATTGCATGAACGCATTTCACCAGGCTCCTTGGATACCTTTCAGCCAATCTCCATAATAAACAAAAGGGAAGACCAGTCTGTTTGTGAGACTGAATGGGACTTAGACGAGAAAAGCTCTTCTGTTGTGCCCCAAAAGGTGGATGATGAAAGGAGATCACAGGAAAGCTGTGGGCAAGATGAGGGCTGGATTATATTGGGCCAGAATGAAGTTAGTGATGTATCACCTGCAGAAATTTCTGTCGAGTCAGAGGTGCCAAAAACAGGGTCTGGACATTCTGGCAAAGAACTGGAAGCTGCCATCGTGCAGGAATTGATTCTTGACACTCAAGCAGAATTTCAGGTAGAAATTTCTTTTCCAAAAGTGTTTGAATATGAGGGCTGCTCTCCCTTGGATGGTCTGTCTACTGAGGACGAGAGTATGAACATCACAAGAATACATGCTTTTGTGTTGCAGGTGGCTGGTGGTGATGCCCAGTCAGAAGCAAACTCTCAACAGAGTCTCGAAGATAACATAACAACAGAGCAAGAAATTAAAGAAGAAACAGTGTTTCTCAACACTGAAAGAAAACTGAGTCAAAAATCAGGGTAAGGAAAAAATTACCCATTTCCTTTCAAAAGTCTTCTGTTTACTCATTGTCAATGTTATTAAAGTGTATAAGATTACAAATAGACGGCAGGACTTTCAAGTTTGAAGTACTACTTTTATTTATGTTAAGTATCTCTATATTCCTCCCTGGATTAAAACAGAATCTTGATTCTTGGTCTCTTGAATAAGAGTCAAGATAGGACTCTCTTGTAGTGCAGGAAGATCGTAATGCCACTTCCTTGCAGAAATAAATCCATCTTCATTAATGAAGTCTCACAGACTTCATAATCTGCCTTTAAATCTTAAACAGCTGTGGCCAGGGAACCCCCAGGACCACTGGACCACTACATCAAGATGCAATGCCAGTGATGAGACTGTGGAGGCACTGAAGTGAAGTACTATTCCTGCCTTGTGGAAAATTGTTCAGTAGGCAGATGGGAGTAGTAGGTACCTAGAGTCTGAAAAATATACTGCTTATGGAAGAAAGAAAGTGATGTTGGAGAACTACCATCTTTGCAGTTATTTTCAAGCTGTAGTCAGATCAGAGCAGCATTTCTTTCTGTGCTGACTGCCTTGGCAGTTGAGACGATACAGGTAGAATATATTTGTGCCTCCCTTCAAGTGGACATGCAGCCTCTGTGTAGGTAGAATCTGTCACCAGACAGAGAAGGAGATGACCCTGGCTCTGGACTCCATGCGCTGTAGTGGTTTGACGCTTCTGCTGTTGCCTCCTCGTCTTTTACAGCCAGGAGGTTGTAACAGCTACTGTACACTTACAGGGTAGCCACAGAGATGCAAGTGTGGAAGTTTGATCTCCGTGGCATATTCCAGTTTTACGGAGAGGAACCTGGCAGGGTGTTTATAGAGTGAAATTCTTGTGAACAGCAAAAGAAACTTCCTGGTACAAATAAAACTGAGGGCTGTAACTTCTTCATATGTGTTTCTCCTTTTGAGCTGAACTTACCTAAAAGAACATATGTGGTATGAAACATGCTCTTCTTGTGAAATGTAAGACTGATTTTTTTTAAAGTTTCTCCTAAGGACTTCAATGTAGACAATATATCACCTTCACTGCTGCTATTACCAGGTTTTAATTGACTTGCAATTTATTTTAAACCGTATTTTTTTGTACTTTCACTATTTGTCAATTTTAGCTGTACACCTTTTCCCCTTAAAGTTCGCATGCCTGTCTATGACAGTACAACCCTGACAACAACATGTACCAATAGTCTGATAGAAAAATACGGCTTTTTACTAACACTGAAATAGCAGTTCAAGTCCTATTAATATTTCCAAAATGAAGAGTTCAATGGTTGTGGCTTATCTTCCCTCACACTTGTTAAAATACCTCCTCTCTAAACATTTTCACACATTTTTCAAAGAGCACGTTGTTAGCACGAGATCAGACACTGTTAAAGCTGAGTTGTTTTTAATACACAGTAAGCTCTGGCTTAATTCTAAACATAACCTTCATTTTCAGAAACCCTGAAATACAACAATGTTATTTGCAGGCTTAAATTTAAGCATCTGGATAGGACTTTACGCTGTTTTGACAGAAAGTATTCTGGGTTATATACTTTACTCCCCAACTCTGTCTCTGGCTGAAATTGCCTGTTTCTAGGCAGACAGTACTGAGGAGAATATGTGACGAGAGGGGCTTGGTTTCTGTGAAGCAGTGACAAGTTTTCTTGATGCAAGTTAGCATTTACTGCCCTCAGAAAAAAGGCAAGTCTTAAGTGTCAGCAGGAGATGAGTACCACCCAATTCTGGACTGTCCGAAGTAAACTAAATGCTGAGGGCTTGACCCCAAAACTATCAAAAATGAACTAGTTGGCACAACATTTCCATGCCACCCCATCCATCAAATTTCTAACTTCTATTCTGGAAGGAAAAAAAAAATCAATTTTCTACAAATAGAGAAATTTGGAAGAAGCAAAACTACTAAAATCCCCAAGCAGTTGTTTGGAATTCACATTAATGTATGGAAAAGTGGCTTGAGATTTACGTTACCTAAGAAAACTAACATGCTTTGACTTTGGGTTGGTCTTCTTGTTAGGAATAGCCCACATGCTAGAAGCCTCCCTCTCCATTTGCTTTGTAGGCTTTCTCTGGGAGTTTGTCAAAAGCAACTCATTCAATGAGTAAAACTTTGTTTGATTGTTTGTTTGTTTGTTGACATAATTTCTAGTGAAAATCTTTAAATCGATAACTTCCTATTACCTCTGCTCACAATAAATACTGAACAGGATAGGAAATAGGAGGGGTTGTTTAGCGGTGCTGGCTGAAGGCAGGCTTGCAAAGCTCACATGAACAAATCAGCTGTCAAATCCTTTGTCTCCCATTAAAAAAAAATTTAAAAAAAAAATTAAACACAGCCAGATGCAGACCCTGCTTAAGTCATGCTGACTAATCACAAGCAGGCAATATCCCAGGGCTTGAGTTGCCATGCTTACATGCCAGTGATGCTAACATTCCAGAGATGAAAAAGAAAACCAGTCCAGGTGCTTGCTTTTAAATGATTTTTACAAATCAATACAATGGAGTTGAGAAAACTTTAAAGCATTAAGATTCCTTGTGAGATACTTCAAAAAAGACCCTGATTTTCAAACTTATACCGGCACTACAAAAAACACCTCTATGGCCATGGATTTATAATTTTTTCTTTTCATTCTTTTGCTATGGGTTGCTGGATCCACTGTGAGAAGTGCTCTGCTGTTGCTTAGGAATTTCTGTTTATCTCCAGAGTAAAAACTTGAATCTTTTACTACATTAGTAGTTTGCATTGACATTTCAGATGCAGAACATTCGTTATTATTAGTGCTTAGTATATTCCCTTAGACTGATTCTTGAAATAAAGTAAAAAAAAAATGGACCATATTAACAACTATTAAGTGTGTTTTCAGGTAAATGCCTGGTGGGATATGATGCATTGCACAAGGAAGGAACACAGTAATCCTTGGTCTAGAAAGCCTGGGGAAACTTCCATTGTGGGATTTTTTGTTATCTGAATCAACAGTGACTGTTGTATGTACCAAATGTATTTTCAGTGGCTATTTCTGTCCTTAATGGTAATTAAGTTGAAGCCCAGAGAAGGAAAGAAAAGCAAAGAAGTCATTCAGCATCTGCATTAACAAGCCATTATGGAAGCACAGAACTGTTAAAATCTATTTTACTTTGGGTTTGTGTTTTGTTGTTAGATGTTTTGAGTTGGTAAGTTACAAGCTCTAATTGAAGTATTCTGCACCATTAATATTATTCAAAATATTCCTCTCTTCATACCTAATAGAGACTTCATACCTAATAGAGATTGCTTTATGGTGCAGCTTTCCACTCAGCTTCCCCTGTGATTTGTAGTTGATGTTCAGTAAACTTAAAATAAGCAGATATGTTTCAGTGGTTGGGTAATAACTTTTTAGGTAGTGGCAGAGACACATGTAGATGTTCCTACAGATGCCCATATCATGATTAAAGCCATGGAGGCTTTCATCCCTTTGAAACCAAGGAAGACACACAAAGAAATATTGTAGTAGTGTACTAAAAACATGGAAATAATTAATTCTGGATTTTTCATTAAACCTCTTACATAAACAACCAAAGAAACAGCAACTGATGTAGAAGCATGTAATTAGAGACACGTTTTAGAAAGATCTTTAGAAACACTTCCTTCTTAAAGGAAGTACACCTCAGTGGTGCAGCTTGCAAGTCTGAAATCAATCGACCTTCTTGGCCAGCAAAGCTTAAAACAATGTGATACAGTAGAACTGTCAGCCCTATGGGAGGTTGTGTCACTAGTGTTGTCATGTGAGAGAAGAAACTCTCCTTTTCTCTTTGTATCGCCATAGAGTTTCTGGACAACCTAATGGTGCTCGTTATCAGGCTCTGATTCTGCCAAAGATCTACATCTCTGAAGCAGGCTTTTGGTAGAACTGAACCAAAGTCTGAGAGTTAGAGATATGTCCTTCTGCCTAACTTCTTGTACTTCTGAAAGGCCATTATTTTGACTCAGCAGGTCCTTTGATGCTTCACTGAATGTGACTCGTGCTTTGACTGAATATTTCTAAGCTTATGCTTAATTAAGTCTGCTTTGGATCAGAAAATTTAGGATCCTTAATCTGAAGGTCCAGCTGTATAGCTGTGCCCTGAGCACAGATTACATTCTCTGATCATTTTTTTTGTTGTTGTTGTTAAATAGTTTTGCTTTATGCAATTACATTTGAATTCAGGGACCAGAACCTGTAACACCCTTCTCTGTGACTGTACCCCTAAAAGTGACTTTGTCACTTCAATCACAAGATCTTTCTGTAGTGCATCCTGTGCTTCCCACAGGGAAGCTTTCCTTATGGCCTGCTGGTTGTTGTTTCATACCCCTTGGGGGTTGTATAGAAAGTAGGTACCTTATTTGTAGGCATGTACTTCACCTTCATATCCTTAAATATGGCTCAAACACAGTATCTCTGAAGAAAAAATGTACTCGTTATTTGTATTGAAACAGATGATGGGGGCATCCCAACTAATTGATTACTGAATTGGTAGTCCAAATTTTATGGAGTTACGGAGGTCGTTTACTCAAAAACTGTCTTCTAAGCCCCTTTCTGCATCTACAGTTTATTCACATGTCGCAGTTTAGGTAAAACTGAAGTTCTTGCTTGCTGAACTGAAGTAGGTGCTGAAGTAAGTTGCTTGAGTAGTGGAATAAGGGTCATAAGGGAATAAAGGATGCAGTTTGCTATGTGTGGTTTTTTTCACTCATCCAGAAAGTGTCTGTCATTTTGGCTATAAAAATTGACTGTTATGAAGAGTGAATTACAGTTTTGAAGCAGTAAGTGTAAACAAGGAGAATGAAGAAGTGTGTTAAAGACTTGGTATCTACTGATCACTGCCCCTTTCATTCTATTGTCAACTACAACAGATCTCCAGGGTGTCCAACTGAGCTTTAAGAAAGTCTGTAACATGGTGGTAAAGCTCTTCCCTTCTGTTCTGTTCCTCCGCAGGGGAAAAAAAAAAAAAAAAAAAAAGGCAGCAGGAAGAGAAGTATGAGGATGTTTGCTAGTGTTAGAGCACCGAAGAGAGGATATAAATCTGTCTCACCAGAAATAATAAACAGCAGGGGGTTATTTGGCCTCATGAAAAAGTACAAAAGTACAAAAAGATTTGATAACACATTATTAATGTCAATCTTTCTAGAAAGAAAACAGCTTTTCTTTATGGCTTTCCATATGTGAGCAGCCAAGAGTGACTAAATTTAGAAAGGAAGAATTCATGCAGCATTATACAAATGTTGGGTATGCAGGATAACATACTTCACTGCTGCTGCTACTGGAGGTGAGCCAAGAATAAAATTTATGAGGACTGAAGGTAATTTTCTCCCTTATAGAAGATTAGCCTGTCTTACATAACTGTGTGAAGCTAGGTGCTGACGCAGTAGTGGGGAGCCAGAGGGAGAATGCCGTGCTAGCTTTTACATATCTGCACATTTCGCACATCGTGTGATTGTGTATACCAGATCATTCCTGCTCTTGTCTTCGCTGTAGGAAAGGATTCTCATTCTTTCCTTAGTAAGAAAAGTTAGAAAGAGCTGAGGGAAGCACTGTGAAGTGATGTATTAACTTGAGGAGATAGTGAGAGCAGTAGAGATAAGGGCATTGAAGTTTGGAAGGTTTGGGGGAGACTGTGGAGAATCAGTGGCAAAACTGAGTGGCAAAAAAATAAAGAATTTCTTTGAACAACTGCCAAGATTTATTTAATCCACTAACAACAACAACAACAAAATATTCTCCTCCTGATGTTTGATGTTCACAAAGAAGCAGGAATCACTCTTTTCTGCTTGCTTGCATAACGAATTTTTGGAACAGTTACTTCTCCCAATGTCTATGTCCAAAATAGCTCACTGTAACCATTGCTGTGCCCAGTACTGTAAGCAAGCCCTAGTTTGCTTCTTGTTTGAATGGGCAACACAATCTGCTATATTTCAGAAGCTAAAAGAATTGAAAATCTGTTGTAAATTTATAGAGGCCACATTCTGCAAAGTAACCTTTACTTCCCTTTGGATGAATGTTTCTTTTTTTTTCTTTCCCTGCATGCCAGTCTTTCACTCCTATCATTGTTTATTAATTGGCCAAATACATTGGAAAGCAATTTCAGGCACTGTGGGGACCAGACATGCAGCTTCAGTGGTGCTTCCATCTCCTGATGACCTCTACAATGATGGACTTGAAATAGGAGTTGAATTCAGGTCTCCCACTAGTCAGTACAATGTGTGACAATTCACTAAACACGAGGAGCATGCTTTAAAGGTTAAAAATAAACATGCAAGGAAAGAAGCAACAACTGAGAAGGTTTCTTGTAGTCAGGTCCACGTAAATGAAAGTTAATGCCTTGTAACAAAAGTAAAAAAAATGGTATGAAACTAAACAAAAGTTTTGACTGGCATGATCAAGAACTCATTAGGACTGCTGGCTCAGAACTTGAGATTTCAATGGTCATCCAAGTTGACCATTCCCATCTAAAGATGGGAAGCTATACAACTGATGTATTTTACACTGTTATTTATTGTGCTAATCTAATTAGTGTAGTAATATACATTGCATACTAGAAGTTGTATGTCATACATTACACTTTGTAAGGATGTTGCTTTTGTGAAAATGAAAGAGTCACTGGGACAGATTCAGATCAGAGAACTTTCTGACAGTATAGGTATTAAATTAACTGAAATATATTTTTTTCTAACAATCTATTTTTATGTCAGCAAATCTCACTACCAAGCTTTTATTTTAATTGATGAACGTAATAACATATGCTGTTCGTGCATGTGTTTTCATAACACTATTTCTTTCCCTATACTTGATTTGGCCTATGAAGTCATGACAACCATCTTTTTTGTTATCAATTTTGGGGTGATACAGTATTTTCCATCACCATCTGGAGGTTGAAAATTAATTAAAACTAAAAACCCAGTTTTCCATTGCAGAGCCAGCTGTTAAACAATAGCAGAAGCCAATATGGTGATGATCCCATTTTTGTAAAGACAGTGTTAATATTTACATGCCAAATACCAAGTAGTTTAAAAATCTTTTAACCTTTTAAGAGGACAACACTGTAGTATTAGACAAACAATTTAAAAAGGAAGAAAAAGCTATTTACTATTACTCACTTGAGATCATGAGATTTTACTTAAATTGTGAGGCTGGGCTTTCTTAAGATATGCTTTCTTAAGCCAAAAAGACCTGGACTGTGTGTGTATGGCTTAGTGGCCACATCAAAAACTACTCTGCTATTCAAAGCCCCACATTTTTCTGAAATCACTATATTCCAACCTTTGTGATCAGTGACAAGATTCCAGCCTGAAGCATTAGTAGGCTTTCAAACTTAACCCTGTTGATGCAAGACCTGACTTCTACAGTGAGCCCCAGTGAATTTTATGGGTCTCAGCAAAGATTCCTAAAGTCTCAAAGACGATCTGTGTCATTCTGAGCACACAGGATAAAGGCTGCAGCTTCTACCATATTGCCAGTTTCGTAGCAGTCATTCAGCTAATGATTTCTATTGTACAGAAATACCTTATAGCTATACTTCCTGGATACAGCTTCCCGGTGTCTGCACTTACAATCTTGAATTAAAAATTGTCCACTTGAAAAAGTGCTTAAAAGTATTCCCATCTTTAGGAATGTATGTTAGTTAGGTGGCAGTAGTATGAAAGATCACATTTCTGCACCAGTGTCATCTTTAAAAAGTATATTTTCATGTTGTTGATGGTTTTTGTGTTTTTTTAAATGCTTGGTGTTCATCTGGTGTTCTTTAAAAGAGTGACTGGGGACTGATTTACCAGGACGTACTGCAGTATACAAGGAAAAGTTTTTCTGTAGGATTACTAATACCATGATGATCAAGGTGGGAACCATTGAATTTTTGTTCATGCTGTGCTGTAGGTGTACATGGAGCTGTACTGATGAAAGAAGATATGGTTAGGTTTTTATTTGTGTTTGGTTGCTTATGGCCTAGAAATATGAGGTGAAAACATGTCCAATTCTCATTTAGGTCATCTTCAAGAAGGGGTTTCATAGTGTGAAGGGACAAACTAGCTGAAGGTTAAGCAGTCTAGGGCCTCTTGCCTTTCTAATTTACCCCCACTGAGCAGTAAGGGAACCAGATTGAAAGCTGCTTTCCATTCAGAAAAAACAACTGGCATTTCTAAGGGCCATACCCCCAGCAGGCTTTCATAAAAGGAGACTGTGGGACTGCACAGCATGGAACAAATGTCCTTCCTTCAAGCAGACCCCTAAGAAACACAGTCATGATCACAGGCTACAAGCATTGCTTCTTGGTGCTGATACAGTTTTGTCTTCCCAGTATTCACCCTGCTTTGTGAGTTGTTTTTAAAAAGAAAAAAAAAGATTTGCATATGCATTTCCACAGCTGAGTTGCAAACTGAACAAATTATGTAAAGCATGTTTGAATATGCATGTGCTCTATAACCATCCATGCAAACAGAAATGAGGGCTGAGATGGGCTGAATCCATAAGAACTTTTGGCACGCTATCTCTCATCACAGGCTTTCCTCAGGCTCCGAAATGAAACAGTGGGGAGCTTTTCACTGCAGCCAGCTGACTCGCTGTGTAAAAGTTTGGAGATGCTGTGACAAAGCTCCGCCGGGAACGTAAAAAAATAAATAAATAAAAATAAAAAATTCACGGCTAAAGCATTGTTCTGTGCTTGTCTCAGCATTCCCTTAACCCAAGCCCGGTAGCTGCTGGTTCATACAGCAGGCTATCTGAAGGCAGGTGATCACCCGTATTTAGCAGTACCACCAGTCACATGACAAGAAAATGGTGGAAGATCTGTATTCCTAGTAAACTGCTACAGAAAGAGGGATGCTGAAGTGCAGCAATAAAGCATCTTCACTGTTTTCCCAGTAGAAAGGCCTCTTCGAGTCTCTAGAAGGTAAGCATCTCTTTACACTGAGAGGCTGATACGCAGGTTTTCCGATTAGCGACTCTATTGTTGCAGTTACTTCAGACAGAAAAAGGGGAAATGTTTGTTAGCAGGATGCAAAACACCCTGGACCTCATTACCGAAAATCAGGCAGCTGTATTTTAATTCTGTTGCAGCTCTTTCTGAGAGAAGCTTGCATCAGTTCAGCGGGATTTCTTTTGTCTGAGCGCAGACACGGTATTTGTAATTAGGGAACAAAACTTCACTGTACAGGAACCTAGCACTTTAGATTATTTTCAGCTTGTTTGCCTGGCTCTGAAGATATGGTGGGAAAAAATGAACGTTGGGCTTTGTCACTGGATAACTTGCTTTCTAGGCTGTGTAATTACTGGCATAGCAATTGTTTGTGATAGCTCTTATTGTGTACTACTTGACAGTGGTATTTTTTCATTTTTTTTTGCTATCAACTGAAGTGTATGATTTTTGTATTTATTTGCAATAGCCTTTTATATTGTTCCAAGAGCAGAGACTGTAATCTTGGAAGGCTACGTGACCAAGGATGCAGCGATAATCTCAGTGTTAAGAGGACTGAAAAAATACTGCAGAAGTTGTTTTGTACAGACACTGTTTTTGTTTAAATCTAACAAAAAGAGCTTGATTTGGCTCCATTCAGTCATTTGTATTTCCATTCATGAGGAAGGAATGACAATATCTTTCAGTTTTAAGTGTGATAAACGGACAAATTACTGTGATGTACAGGGGGCACTGAAAATTTTCAGAATGTCTAAATATCACTACTTAAACCAACATGCAAGGAAATGCATGTAGGGTTGGTAGGCGCATTTAGCATTGTAAGTGAATAAGGGGCAGGCAGAGATGTCATCTGTGGTCTTATCTTTATTAATATGCTTGGGAAGCAGAGCTATGTCGAGAAAGGGAGAATGCACACGGCTCCAGCAGCACTGTCAGGAGGCATTAAGGCAGCTGCGGGGAGCGGGAGGAAATGACACACAAATTCTTACCCTGCCAAAATAGTTCTCCAGGGCTTCTGTATTTACCCCCACCTATTCTCTCTTGGGGGACAGGGGAATGCTGGGGTCTAAAATAGCCTCTTTATTCCTGACTTAAATGAGTCCATCCATTATTTGTCCCTGTGTAAACCTGGACATTGCTGTAGAAAGTTCGTGTAATTAGAGACAAGCCTTGGCATATATTCACCGCTTAAAAAAACTTATACTTAAAAAAAAAAAAAAAATTAACAAGCAGGCTGTTGTGTTTGTTTTTTGTTTGTTTGTTTGTTCTGTTTTGTGATGTTCCCATAATATTCAGCAGTAATAAGAAAAGAGTATTATCTAACAGTTATGTTGCCTGTATAGAAAGAGAGGGGGAAAAAACAATGCTAAAGTACAGTCTTAGCATTCAGATTAAATACATAGTGCACAGACTTATGAAGAAATAATATATACGTGAGAATGTGATTCTGTCAGCACTTGTAACCTATTTGTATCACTGTAGTGTCCTCAATATTAGGTCCTATACAAATATTGAGGAAAACATGGTGCTACATGAATACAAGCAATACGAGCAGAATACAAGACTGAGGTAGAGAAGAAAAATGGGTGTAAAAGACCAATTGCACAACAGTTTTCTTAGTTTACCGGCTTTTTTTTTTTTCCTTTGGATACTGAAAGAAGTGGTTTAGCAGCTATGGAAATTTATGAATTAACTCACTCAGTTATTTCTAATTAATTCTTAGCATATAGTGTAGGCTCTATAGCCACTGCAGGCTGTGAAAACTGGACAGCAGAAGGCTTATTTCCTGCTGCCAGGTGAAAGCTGACACTGTCCTACAAGAACAAGATCACTCTCCTTAGCAGAAAATACTGGCAGCAAACTCTGAAGAGCTGGATGTGATGGACAACTACCCAGCAGGGTACACCTCTTCCAGATTGTCTAAAGTACCAGACCATGTAGCTAGCCTTGCCCTTCCATCTGCCGAGCTAAAATGTATGAGGAGTGCCTTGTGGGGAAAGTGGGGAGCTGTATTTTCTCACCTCATTCCTGTGCATTACTACTTCAGTCTGGCATTTCTTTTTGCACACTCAATGCATTTTTGCTCTGTCTGACAACCGTGTCTCTCCCACAGGTAGGCTGGTTTTTAACTTTCTGCTGTTTCTGGGACCCTTGCAACTCAGCAGAAGCAAAGATTTGTTTCTGAAGATAACTGGTGGCTTTCTGTTTCCCTCACACTCCTTAGCACAAGCTTTTTTGGACCTACCTGCTGCAGGGCCTGACCACTGTCCTTGCTGTAAGCACCTCCTGCCAGATCAAGTAGTCTGCAAGGCTGCTGCCTTTGGTGCTGGTTTTACTGCTTCAGCAGAACTTATATGCCATGATTAGGTGTCTCCTCTGGCTCATGGCTAGGCTTTTCCTCTGTTTTTCCCAGAAGAATAAGGAATGAAGAAGTAAGTAGGACCAGAGAAAAAGCATTACAAAGAGAGGAAAAAGTAGAAATCATACCTCGTTAAAATGTTTTTGTATCTTTTCATATCTATCAGTATATTATAAATTGTGTGAAGGCTAGGCTTGAAATTGAGGGAGTGCTAACAAAATCCTAACATGTTAATAAACAGACTGATAAAAGTGCAGTGAATCTGTATATATTAATGTTAAGTGAGTTCTTACAGTTAGCAGCTCTGAAAATTGTCCCTAAACCTGTTTTATCATGTGAGCATGACAGGATTCATCTGTCATAGAATCATTCGTTCAAACACTTGATTCTGGCCATTTGTATTTGTAAAAAGGATAATCATCATTGTACATGTTGGCATTCATACATTTAGGGAAACAAGTTAATTGAGCAATGCAGAAGTTGACAATACTACAGAAAAGCAAAGTAGATGAGAGGAAATAGCCACTAAGTTGACAAGTTAGTTCAGTTGCAGAACTAATGGTTATTACTAATGATTAAGGGAAGTCAGAGGCATCCCAACGTGTCTTAATCTGAGAGTACACGTGTTTAATAAGTAGACTGCAGTAATGGTTGGAGGGGGACTTCTCAAAACTCCACTGAAGAATCTCAGTAGGGCTTAAAATGTAGTGCTTCCTAAAGATTTTCTGCTTCTGATTCTGCAACATCCACCCTGTGTTACCTACTCTCAAACAATTAGCATATATCCTGGAAGTGCAGATGGCTGCACTGGGTATAGAATGCATGCTGCTTTTTTAAGTGCTGTTCATGTGCCAATTGCATTAGTTGGAACTGCAGGTATTCTGAGGAGTGCTTTAGACAGCACGATTTGGCAGGAAAATGGTCCCTGTGAACTGCACGTGCTGGAAGGAAAGCTGGTTTTAGAGTGAGGAATAAATAACCTAAAACGGAGTTTTATGAAGGAATAATTAATTATTCAGTGTAAGTGGGTGTTGGGAAACAGATCCTAAACGTGCAGCTAGGATTAATGTTTTAATAATTTAAAAATATATATGTAATTTTCAAACAACATACGTTTTCAGGTTAAACTTCAAGACAATCTGTTGTAAAAGAACCTTGACTCCACCTTTCTCTGCTGGTATTACCTTCTTACAGTGTATTTGTAGCATTTGTTCAATGGTAGTTGTTGATTAACAGATCATTTAGATGTTATTTGTAGAATATTAACAACATGTATTAAACGCAGAGGCGAGAGATCAGATCAGTTTAAACAAGCCTTCTAAATGATAATGTTACTTTGAACCCACTTAGCTCCTTGACAGACATTCTGATCTTCCAGAATCAATGGAGGAGCACCCATCACACAGGCTCTCCAACTTCGTTGTCAATTCCAGTAATTTTCTGCTGTCTCAGTTAAGCTGAGCACATAACAGAGGAGAGATGCTGGTCCAAAGACAAGACCATATGGCAATATGTGAATGCAATACCAAAGCAGAGCAGGTAGATATCAAGTGGCACATTATTTGCACCTTGAGATTTGTTATTCTCTATCTATTTTACATGCTCTTGCAAACAAAATACTGTGTTAAAAGAATATGGTTAAAAAGGTGAAATTAGGAAAGGCCCAGCAGGCTCTGCACTGCACAGTAAAAGGCAGCATTGGAGATGGTGCTATTTCATGGCTACAGGCAGCTAACGCTGCCCACAATTGTTTTCTCTTTCTGCCTGTGCTACCGGGTTAGTGCAGGGTGGTGCAGGGTAGATCATTAGTCACCAGGTGCTTGAATTGCACGTGTCCTTCTTTTCTGACACCTGTCTGATTTATTCTTTCCGAGGATGCCAAAGTGAAGCAACTGGGCCCTGACTGTGCCAATCTTTTTCAGGGTCAGCTGGTCTTGAGTATGTGTACTGGCATACAGCAGACGTTACAAAATACTCCACATTCAGAAAATAAAATAAATAAATAAATAAATAAAAATAAAAAAAAGAGTTTGTTAGGCATCATATTTTAGGAGCTGCCAATAAATGACACTTTCAAAGTTATTTTCTGTGTTTCGCTTCTGTAATAATGAATTATTCCTCTAACTCATAAATCTTCTGTCCAGAGTAAAGTTTAATAATGTTTGGAAATGCCTAATGTTCAGGTGATCAGCACCTCTGAAAAGCCCTCGAAAGGACTGATCATCCCACTTTTAGAGCACTGTTTGAACAGTGCACAGTAAACAATGCTTAGGCATGCATAAAGTACAGCATAAGATACCAAATAGTTATTCTCTGGGTTGCACTGTCTTTCATATGGCATCCTATGACCTGCTGATGACAAACACCCAGGAGGGGACTTCTGGGGGCTCTGGGATTACCTGCAGGTATTGCCAGCCTGGCTTGCATTCCTAAAACCCCATGTCAACAGGACATCCAGGTTTGAAATTTAAATAAATGCTCATTTTTCCTCATTCTGCATGGAGATTCTTTTTTATTTCGTCTGGCTGGAAGTCACAGATAATTAAAGAAACCTGGAGCCCTGGATTCCTTTCATAAGCATCCCTGATCTATGAGCATGTTTGTAAGGTTGCTGAAATAGCCTAGTGAATTGCTTTATCACTCACCTATTTGTTTAGATTTGTCCTTCTGTGGCTCCCTGCATCTATCCCTGGATTTGCCTGCTTCTCTTGTGTTGTAGCACAGGGAGGGAGCTGGCAAGGAGTCAGAACAGACAGCCTGTGGCTGCCTCGCAGCAGTGAAAGCAGCAGCGTGTGCTTAAGAACAGCAGCTTTTATATTTTAACAGGCTTAAATTGATAAGAGCAGATGGGACAGACTACTATTCTGAGTGGCTACCTGAAAAAAATCCAGATTTATGGTACTGAGCTAAGACAAGGAGCAAAGAACAAAATGGATAGATGAACAGTCACTAAACAATAGTTATTTGGGGGCTAGAAAACATTTTTAAAATGTTTTAAATTTTTAAAAATATTCATTGACCCAATTTCAGAATTTTATCATGTTTCAGTTAACATATAGAAATGAAAACAAACTAAATCTTTTGGCAAGAAGACAGCATTTTCCTGCACCAAACATATTACTTCTTACAGACATGCCTAGCTTTTTTCTTTTTTTTTTTTTTTTCAACATCAGCATCCAACGTTGGTGCTGAAAATGGAGCAAAAAATTGGCATATGGAAAGGATCAACTAACAGCACAATCAGTTAAAAGAAGCTTTAAATCTGAAGAGCAAAGCATAAAAAACTAGGGAGTCATGACCTTGACTAATTTTTAGCAATGGTTTATTCTGTGGCTATTGAGAAAGTGAATGACTTGTTTCTCTGTAAAATGGGAATATTAGCATGTGTTTATCTACTGTGCAGGAGCATGAAAATGATTAGCTGCCATTTGCACAGATGCTTTTGATTAATAAAGCTTTTAGCTTAAACAAGACAGCACAGATCATTTTGGGGGTTTTGTTTTGCATCTAGAAGCAAGAATAAAGTCTTGTGCTAGGTATAAATTCCAGCACTCAAACTATAGGCTTTTCCTGAACTATTTTGTGTTTAAGAGGTACCAAATAAATAGCAATAGAAAAACAGTTACTTTAGTATTCTAACATATGGTTGCTAAATGCAGCTCTCGGGAGGTTATAAAATTAATTATTTTTTTATAAGTAACCTATATACAATATAATTATTTTACACAGCTGTGAGTAAAATAATTTTTTTTTTCCTGGTCTCAGAGTTTCTGGAGTGGATTCCTTGCAATATGTTCCAATATGTAGGTGTTGCTGAAGCAGTCTCTGATTGATACAGACTGAATTCTGCAGTCTGTGTCACTTTCATTTGCTGCATATTCCACTATAGTTTAGGGATCATAAATTTTGCTGAGCCTAAAAATTCACACTGCAGTCTCCTTTATCAGTGAAGAGGCAACTGTAGAAATTTTTGTCTATTGCCTGGAAATTTATAGCAAAGAACTAGTTTTAAGGAGTAATTTTGAAGGATGATTTTAATGGATGCATTGGTTAATAGATTTCTTCTCTTACTGCACAGTCCAGCTGGTTGTTTGGTACTAATATTCATAGCATCTTTCTCTGTTGCTTCCTGTATATTTTTGTTAATTTTTTCACAGATTACACCCCATATTTTATCAGTTTTTGTTTTTCAATGTTATATAATCACACTTTATTCCCTATGCTGTCTCCTTTTGTCTATAGGCACAGCTGTTAAAGATGTCCAAAAATTCTCTAATGTTGCTTGCAGAACATTTCTATCCATCCTCAATGGATGATAAGTATCAAAATGCAAATACATGCAAATTATTTTAGGATTTGTTAATAATCCATTAGCAATAAAAGTCTCTGAAATAGCACATTGCAGTTGTATAGAGCTTATGGAGTTGTTTCTATAAGCAGGAACTATCCTCTTATTAAAAAATGGGACAGAGTGACTATATATTTTTTGTTGTAGTTTTGAGTTCTGTAACTGAGCACTCCAAGAGAGAGAAGTATTTTCAGAAAATAGGTACTTGCTGTTATTTTAAAACACAGTATATAACTTATGGAAGATGTATTATTTGGTTATAAAAGCAAAACAGTTTTTGTTCTAAAAAGGAAATAATGCATCAAGTGTTTATTAGTGGTAATGGCATGGATTTTGCTGTTATTTTACGTGTGATGAGGGCCGTGTTGAAGCAGCTACAACGATGGATGACAGCAAAACACCTCTCCTAAGTTAGCTAGGTATCTGTTGAGATGCATTGGATGCATGTAAATGTAGGAGTACTCTGTTCAGCGGCACACAATTGTAATCT
Source organism: Netta rufina (assembly GCF_964035555.1). NCBI lineage: Eukaryota > Metazoa > Chordata > Aves > Anseriformes > Anatidae > Netta > Netta rufina. The sequence goes on along the minus strand of NC_140126.1, from coordinate 36,306,385 downwards.
GGACAGGAATATAGCAATTAAGAAAACACTTCTTCTCAGTGCATCTTTGATGTAAATTCCCGTTTGTGGAGTGCTTAAAGATTTGCTGTCGGCTCCACCTTAGAGGCTTCCTGTTCTTTCTGAGCACGGAAGAACAGTGTTATCAGCTTGTCCTGGAGTGGTTAGGCATCCTGCTGGTGGAGCAGCCTAAATGCTGCAGCATGTTGCCATTAATACCAGTTTACACAAGGCTCTGGGTGCTCTGGCCATGGCCTGGCAAGACGCTGACCACTGCTAACACCTTCAGTCCTGAGGGTGCTTCCCAGGGGAGCCCTGCTGAGAGCCAGTTGACAGGCGTTGCTGGATAAAAGCCAATGTTGTGGGATTTTTTACACCTTTCACGGAAAATACTTGATTGTCATGTCCAGTCCCTCAAGATCTCCTTTCTCCTTTTGTGGTCCTGGTGTTTGTTACCGAGTTGGGGCCAGGGGGCCCAGTGAGAGTCACTTTGTGCTGGGTATGCTCTGCAAAAGCAACTCGGGGAAGAGGTGGAGTTCCCTAACTGCATTCTTGTCCCTAAAATTTCACAGTTTGTACATTCTTCCTCCAAATAGCTCGATTTTCTGCTGCAAATCACTGAGACAATGGGCTATAAGCAAGACTTTTACTTCATCCGAGAGCAGGGTGTACCTGCGTAACATGGAATTTGAGAAGATGAAAAAAGCCAGATGTCTGGTCTCTGAATAACCTTTTCACTATACTTTATTTCCCCTCCTCCCATTTAGTTTCAAAAACAAGCATGTAGTAATATGAGTTAAGGTGATTTCATCTCTGTCATTCCTTTTACTAATCCTGCTTTGGAAACTTTATAAAAGCCTTCAATATCTTACGAAAATGTAAAAGTATTGCTGTGTATAGAGGGAACAGCATAGAACAAACATAACTTACTTGATTAGGAAAAGTGTTTTGCAGGCTCCATGTCAGATTAAAACTTTTGTATTGGTGAGCCTAGAAGTCTGGAAAAATGTGTAACATTGAAAGTCTGACTGGGTTGTGGTAGATTGGAGTGGAGGAAGTGTCTTTCACTTTAAAAAGGTTGGATTAATGTTGCTCTCTCTTGCAGATTGCAGGAGTTCATTCAGAGCAATACATTGGAGAGTTTAAATAGTTTTACACTAAAGAATTTAACTTTTTGATATGTGCTGCAGCACATCTTGGGATACTGGTGATATATCACATATGACATAAGGGTGAGGCAGCACAGCCCATAGGGATTATGACATATTGCTGTGAATATTCAGAGCTGCTCTTTCCAAAAGAGCAGAATGCTGCTATATCTAGAAAAGTCAGGGAGGAAAGCTCTTATTCTGAGAAAAACTGACTGGAGAGGACACTAAGAAGTATTTAAAGATTTATTGAAATGCAGGAATGCCAGGTTCAAGAAAAAGTAAGGGAAGGATTTCAGCCTCCAGTCTCTTGCTCTGTTGTGTCCCCCTACTCCCAACCAAGAATTTGGCATCTTGCTCTGAAGCATCTTTGAGAAATAGGTTTTCTTTTAGCTACTTCTGAACAGCTACGTAGACCTGAGTTATCAAAGCAAATATGCAGTAACTTGATTCCCAGTGCAGCTGATCCTTAAATGACTGGTCTGTGTGTAACATAAAAGAAGTCATTTATGACACAAAAAGCTTATTTTACTTTGACCTCAGTTCCAAGTGAAAGAGCTTTTTTTTTCTTTTTCTTTTTCTTTTTTCTCTTTTTTTTTTTTTTTTAATCAGTCAGCTAAATCATACCTGATTAGAACGGAGCTTTCTAAAGTAGCTTAATTTACTTCTTCAACAAGGAACATTCACTGAAAGGGGGGAGGGGGAAGAAGTGTTTTCTTTTTCTAATACTTTTGGCCATATCATTCACGGCATCAATTGCACCTGTATGAAAGGCAAGGAGTTTTGTAAACCAGAATTTGGGGATTATGTGAAGTAGTCCATGGGAAAAGAAAAAGGAGATAGCTGCTTGATTTAAGTTTCTATAGTCCATCCTTCATTACTAGATTTCTTCCCGAGAGCTGTTGAGACCTGGTGCTCTCTCAGTTTATGCACAGCCAGAAATTCCTCTGCAAGGCATTGAGTTACTCAGCATAACATACTCACAAAATCTGTCAGGAAACAGGCAGCTATGTCTGTAGAAAACAAACTTCATCCATATCTTGCTCATTCTTGCACTGATGAGGAGTCTGAAGAACACCACCAGAGACATATGTTGAGGTACAGTGTAGCAGAAGACATGCCCTCTGTTGACTAAACCTGCTATCTAAAGCCACCAGATTTGAAAGATGTCTGTATTGCCTATTAATTTCTGACTGAATAAATGTTAATTGAGGCTTTTTTTTAAAACATGAACTTTGTCTGAACGTAGAACATGCACATCTGGCAAGGAATCTTTTAATCTGTTAGGGTAATGCAGAAGGGGTCTAGGAAAATGTGACTTTCTCTTACTTCTCTGAGAAGTCTGTTGACTATTTATTTGGTAGTAAACACGTTCTTGCTTCCCAGATCAAATATCCCAATAAGAATGATATAGACTATTGACTTTATGTTAATGGCACATCGTTTCTAAAGTTAGAGGCTCTCAGACAGATTCTCATGCTGTTTACGTATAATGCCTAAGCGAGGGATATTCTTTGAATATTTTGCCTGTAGCAGTAGCTGTACTTCAGTAGAAATTCAAATCAAAGAATATGAAACATATTTATCAAAAGATAAATATCTTTTTATTCCCTAGAAATGTACCATTCTTGTGCACATCAGGTAACATAAAATGTCTGGTTTTAACTCAGCTGTAGTGGTCCAATTGAAAGCAGAAAAAACATTTGAAAATTATGTTGTGAAAGTGTAAGAGATTCCACAGAAAACAGCAATGGCTGCTCCAAGCACATACACTGTGACCAACATGCCACAGGGAGAAAAGTAGTTTCCCAGCAATCCAAGAAATGTTATGAATTATCCTAATTTATCCCAGGCATTACTAAAATTCTAGGCAACTCATAAAATTCTGAGTGAATTGTGGGACATTGCTTTGTCAAATTACATAGTTGGTTTCTGTAGGCATAGCATATATAAAATTCATCCATGATCTTATCGTACAGAGGAGATGTACGGTATTCTTAATTTCACTCAAACATTTTTACATGCTTATTGCAGAGAATATCACTTCTTTTTAATACAAGAAGTCAAAAAATTCACTGTCTTCCTGTAACTTGCTCTTCACACAACTTGAAAGAAGAGCATTTCACTTCAAATCTGTACCTGCAATGATTTCTGAAGCTTGTTCAGTAAGGAATTATCTTTTGGTGTGATGAGGGTATAAGATAATTTTATAAATGAATGGTTTGTATGTTAATGTCAAAACCCCCTTCAGTCCAGCCAAAATATTCACCCTTGACCACCTGTAAATCATAATTTGAATATTCCTGAGCTGATATAATTTGGGAAATTTTCTTATTTATTACAGTTAGTAAGCTTAATAAAGCCCAAGATAAAATCTTAATCTGAATTTAAAATGGATTAGAAGTATTCATTGTTTCCTTACGCCTTTTCCACCACTAGGATTTCTTACCTTATCCAGCTGTTACTGACAGTTCTTGGCATTAGAATTTAGATTTGTCTCTGCTGAGTTTAGAAGAATAAATTATACTTCACTACACATATTTTACTACAGATTGAACAGACACCAAAAGAATCCAAAGACTATAATAATTTGTTCACATTTTCTAAGTAAACTGTGGTGATATTCTGTGTATCAAATTTCTGTACAGCTTCTGAACACAGATAACACTAAAACACAGAAAAAAATAAATTAAAAAAAAAAAAAAGATATATTACAGACAATTTATGCTATTCATTTTGCTCCTGAGCAGGATACTTGGATCAAATTTCTTTACCATTCTATTATATATCCAGAGAGAAAGACTACCACAAGTCTTGTTTGACAGTGATTATACATATTCCAGAATTGGTGTGTTATGTGGAAATCATTAAGTGGTTATTCTTTGTATTTATGAAATATATATCTACAGCAATTGGGGATAAATTAGTAAAACTAGTTAGCAAGATGAACATATGTTAATTTTTATTTACAAGCAAGGCCTGGTCATGAGCTGAGAAGCACAAACATTGTTGGCTCTAACCTTATTATGTCTATTATTTGTATGGGAAAAGATGTGAGTTCACTGGTTTGCCTATCTGATTATGTTGTATGGGGCTTCGGGTAAAGATCTTCCATAATGTTGAGCACAGGGAAGACATCAGCTCCTTTAGGCCTACATGCATGCATTTATATTTAAATGTATGCAAAATTAACAAGAAATCACAGAAACTATACTCATACTCTGAAACAGTGATTGGCCAGAAGAGTCCTGTCGGCACATGGTGAAGTAATGAGGGTAGTCCTCTTGGGGAAAGCAAGGGTAGGAGGAAACTGCAAGAGAAACAAGACAAGCCTATTCAGACCCACTCAGCTGAATCATGCAGAGCAGAGTTTAGCTGATGCTGTGGCAGAGAAAAGCACCCACTTTGCTTTCATCACATCTCTGTTAACTGAAGCGTAAAAATTCTATTCTTCAACTTTCATTAAAAAAAAATAGTTTGGAACAGGAATAGACAAAAAATGCTATAATATAAAACAAATAAAGCTTTTTTGGAGTCACATTTTAGTGTATATAAAAGCTGTCAAGAGTGACCTTGTAAAAATGTAAATTTTTTTTTCCTATCTGGACCATCCTTCCAGCAAGCATTTTGTAAAATACTTGAATAGACAATTAATATGAAAACAGTTCAAGTCAGTTTACTTTAAGTATTCAAAGACCTTTGTTAAAATTTTTACCACTCAATGCCTTTTATGTGTCATATGTAGTTAAGTCAAATATTATTTCCTAGTATCTTCCTAAAAATGTAGTCTAGATAAGATATTTTGCAACATCTTAGTCTTCAAAAATGTGTGATGTAGTTTTGTTCTTCACTTTTTTGCTTCCTGTATGCTTTCAATGCAGGACATCAACTTCTTCAGGATTACAAAATGACTGATTTGGGTCAAAATTACTTTCAAGTACAAATGATATTAAAAGAATGAAAAAAACCCTCATGAGCCGAATTTTGCTATACAGTAACTGTATGTACAGCGATGGAAGTATAATCATAAAACTCTTGCTGTGATGTGCAGTTTGCAAAGAGTAGCTGAAGCTTCCCGCAACGATGTGTTATGTTTGTCAGATGACAAAAGACCAACTTCATTTGTGTAGATTGAGAAGCATTGCTGTTTGCCAGCCTGTTATTATTCACTGCTATGTCTTGATCCAAATAAAAGTTGCTGTGTGAGATCTATAGTCTCCAAAGACTCTATAGACATGAGTAAGTAAGTGGTAAGGACTGCATAATGGAATTACAGCAGCTGTGTTTAACTCCCACTTATATTAATTTGGTATCAGACTTCTAAACTAGTTTGGTAGAGGAAAAGTACTGTTCCATATGAGATCACATGGACTCGATGATCTTGAGGTCTCTTCCAACCTAGAAATTCTGTGAAATTCTGTGACACAATTTATACTGAGATTGTGGCCAACTTGTGAATCTCTTCAAGGTTTTGATTTATGTTTTATTTCTTAGGTTGGTGCAAGAGAATGTAGGAATGGACATCCCCTTTGCTGAGGGTGTATTGAGCCCCGTTTCTACAGAGATGAGACCCGGTAAGAGAAGCTCTTACTTCTTACCTTAATTATATCTTAGTCCCTTGGAATTTAATTATGTGGCTATAAGGGTGTTTCTGTGGTGGTAATAAAGTAAAATAAAATAAAATAAAGTAAAATAAAATAAAATATAAAATAAAATAATAAAATGTCATTACAGTGTTAAAAAAAGAAAAATTGTTAAGTTTGTTTTATTTAGTCAATTTTCTTCTTCACTTAACAAATGATAATTGCCAATATTTCCTCTTATGCATTATTGTCATTGCTTGTTTAGTTCTTATGATGTTTAAGTAATCATTATTACTTATCTGATATTTGCCTACTGTCTAAGTGAACGAAGAACACCTTGAAATGTGGCACTTAATGCAGTGGCAAGGGACAGAGCTATACCTAACTTTTATTTTATTTAAGACTACTCTTAGTTAAGGCTGATTATGAGACTCAGAGGTATCTTTATTTCTATTACTGTATTGGATACAATACTGTCTTAGTCAAGACTAAAGACATACCTCCTACCTGCAAATCAGCACCGCTTGGGTAGCAGCAAGTGCATAACAAAACAGAGACTTAGGGGGAATCTTCACTCATATTATTTTTCCTGGATTCAACAGAGCATTTGTTCATAACTCATGATTTGTATATTGCTCTTTAAATTCTTAAACCCTGTGGATCAGACTTTGCATGAAGCTTGATTTTTGGCTGACGATTGTAAAAAGAGTGAATCTGAATGTTACGCAATTCAAGTGCTCCCAGCTACATCTGCCATTTCTGTGGAAACTTGTTTTATTTTTTAAACATTAATGTGAGATATTTCTGGTTTATATTAGGTGGTCTTAAATGGCTTGTTGTTACTGTAATTGGTCGATCCCAGTATGTTTGCTAGTGATTCTTAAATAGGTGGGAGACAAACTGTATGCTTAGGAAATTAAATTATTTTTTTATTTCTCTTCTTTCAGAACCTCCAAATTCTCTTGATCTTAATGGTTCCCATCCCAGAAGGATAAAGCTTACTGCTCCAAATATCAATCTCTCTTTGGACCAGAGTGAAGGTTCTGTGCTTTCTGATGATAATTTGGACACACCAGATGAAATTGACATCAATGTAGATGACCTTGACACTCCTGATGAAGCAGACTCTTTTGAGTACACTGGGCAAGGTAGCTTTCTAGACTGTAGCTTTCTAAACTGTAGATTTACAGTTCATCTCTGATTTTTTATTTGCTGTTTACATGATTGGTTTCATGTCTGTCAGACTATCAATATGGTTTAATGCGTTTGAGATTTAATGTAAGGTATCCAGATATTTTTTTCTGCTATTTTTAACCTTTCTCCCCCTGTGTAAAGTAATACATTTCTACTTATGCAGAGTGCAGAAAAAAAATAGTACAGCTGATCAACTGAGGAAATAAAATAAGAAGAGCATCCTGGATAGAATTTAACTCCTTTCTTTGTCCAGTTCTAATCATAGGACTTGTATGAAAAGAGTCTTTCAGTAAAGAAAAAGCAGTTGCTGTCTGTTGTAAGGGAACACTAGACCTAACTGCACTTTCAATGACCAGCTCTATATTGTACTTACATCTTTTTTGTTTGGAGATGTAACGTCGTGTGAAATACATTGGCTGAATTGGAAAATCTCATCCCAAAGTCTCTCTTGTCATGACATCACCAGATTTTGCCGTGAAGTTTACCAGAATATTAATATTCTGAAGTTCAGGCACTATCTATGCCTTAATCATTTCTTTGGATGATTGGAAAACTCCCAGCTGGGTTTTGCACCCATTCACTCTGTACAAAAGCTGCACCAAAGAGCTTGCAGTGTGTAAATGAAATAGACACAGCATGGTAAGAAAGGTCTTTTGTTAGTAAGAAAGGTCTTTTTCTATTCCCATGTATGGTTGGAAACCTGAGACATGTAAGGTGTGTGCACGGCATGATAAAGCTAGCTCATGTAATGGAACAACAAAATTTGTTCCACCAATTTAAATATGCTTTCTCAGCAGGGCCAGCTGTGCAGTATAGATACACCCTGAAATACGAAACTGGTCTTATTTTACTTAGGAAGAGCCACAGACACTCCATTCTTCTTCCTCATACTAATCTCAAGACAATAATTTTTTCTCATGTGGCGTAAAAGTGTCTTGTACTGCCTTACTCACTTTACTTACCCTCGTGGTGCACGGAATAGGGTGATAACATCCACTTGTGCTAGTACCTGAAGAACCACATGGGAACTGTATTCACTAATATAAATACCTGAAGATCATAAGCATTTTTCAATCTGAACAGAGAGAAACTTTAAAAAGGGTTACATTTAAATTGAGTTTTCCCTTGCATTTAAATTCCTTGTTGCTAGTGAGGTCACTATAATTTAAAAAACTGTATGCTCTTTTGAGCATGCAGGAACAGTTGCATTGGTTTAAGTGATATTGCTAAAGAGGCATTGCTGTGCACTCAGTCATGCATAAGCGTCTCTAATGTCACTTCTCATTAGAAGGCTGATTTCCTTATGGGTAGATGCAGAGCATAGTGATGAGCTGCTAGATGGTTGGAATATTATGTACCGAAGGTTTAATCTAACACACACACACGCGTACTTTTAGATAGTTGTGACCACTGCATGAGAGCAAAAATCTCTGTCTGCCATGGAACAGATTTTGCCTTTAAGCAAAAACCCTAAAGTAAGTAAATTCAACTCTGCTGATTTTGGTGGCAGTTATATTTATGGCAAGCATTTGTCCCCAGATTTGTTGTTGTTTTCTAAATGTGATGATTGGTGACATTTTTACAGATATATACTTTGATTTTAGACATACTTAATTGGCAAAACATCATACAATTACATGAGCCTGCAGATAGAAGAAAAGGCAAAAATAGTCAAATAGTCACAATTTATCAAAATAAGCTGACAATAACGTGAGTAGACTATATACAGCATGGATCTGATAGCTATCATTATAGTCGTAAGAACTACGGTTTACATGGTTAACAGCCTTTGTACTTTTGTCACCCTTCTGTTACCAGTATGTGCTGTGCTGTTACCAGCATAAATAATCTCCCACAGCTCAGTGGTTCTGTGGTGTTGTGCCAAACCCAAGTAAGTACTGAGAAGACATTGCTGTTGAAACTGTAGAGAGAAATTAATTTTTAGCTTCTCATCCTCAGAGTGCTAATGGTCCATTTAAACTGAAAGTCAACTGAGAAAAGTAAGACTGTTGTCACATCTCAGGAGGTCACGTCACTGGGAAAGTGATGGCTGTGTAAAACACGAAATGTTGAAACCCTGTAGTGTAGAAGAATGATGAAAAGAAGAGTCAGTACAACTGCAATGTGCAAGAAACCAGATGAGAGTAGAAATACCAATGTCTTAAACTAGCACCTGACTTATTTAGGGATTGGTCAATAGCAGTTTCACAGTTGTTGTTTGTTTGTTGTCCCTGATACCCAACATTTAAGTATTCTCTTTCAAAACCTGCTCTTGTTTCTTAAATGAGCTTTTCATGATTTTTACATTAGGTGACTTAAAGTTGCATTTCCAAACAGTTTGTGCAAATAGATGAAGGTCTGCCCCCAAATCAAATTACTATTTATCTACAGATTTTTATTTCTCTTCTGAATTTCACACTGGTTCATCTTTCTCTGCAACATCAACACTCCAGGCACTAAAGCAGAATCACTTTTTCACAGGGAGATCTAGTACGATGCATGTATGTAGTTTCCTTATTGTTTCCCTTGGTATCTTTACAAGATCAGCATCATACAGAATTGCATTAAGATATTTAGTTTTGTAATTATGGGGTTTATATATTTTGTAAGATCATTTCCAATATCACTGAATAAATAATATTTAAAAAGTGAACGCCAAGGATATTATTAAACATCATGAGCATTGCCCTGTGAGAAGGCATGAACATATAAGTCAGTTCCACAATGTATAACCTACTGAGCAGCGGGTATTAAACCAGTTTTAATTAGTATGTTTGAATAAAAAAAAATCATGTTTTTCAATTTGTTCTTCTTCCCAACCTTATGACTCCTCAAAATCCCTTAGTTTGCAGTTCCTAAGGAGAAACGTACTTTGTGGTCATATTATTTGTACATGTGTATGTTTCTTGATCTTCCATTGCTGTTTTCACCATTGATACATTTTTCTTGAATATATTTTTAACTCATTGGCAGATACATCAAGAGGTAAGAACTGAAACAGAGAATCGTAGAATCATAACTACATTCTCTAAAGATTCCAATAGATGGGAATTTAGTAAGGAATTGGTGATAGGCTTAGCTTTTGTTACATATCAGAGAATCTGCCTCAGAGAAAGTGGCCTTCGAACAGAGTTTACTTCCAGTTAGGGACAAAGAATACAAGACAGATGGCAGATGAAATCCAGACCTCAATATTCCTACTGTATCAGAGCCAATTGCTTACTCTCCAATTCTATCCTTCTCCTTCCGCTTTTATACTTGCTGTGGTCTGATGACACTCATTGTCCACTTAAATGAATGTAAGAGAAAAAATATTTAGAGCTTTTCCATTAATATATAAAATATGCATTTTTATTTTTCAGAAGAGCAGACTGCTATTAAGGATGCTTCCCAGGAGGAGTCTGAATCAATTCCAGAGTACACTGCTGAGGAGGAGCGAGAGGACAACAGGTTATGGAGAACAGTGGTTATTGGAGAACAAGAACAAAGAATTGATATGAAAGTTATTGAACCTTACAAAAAGGTTATTTCACATGGAGGTAGGAAAACCTTGAATGCATTTTTTAGATTCATATGAAAATTCATGCTCTATTAAGCATGGTTTATTTCCATTTTAGTTCACTTATCATATTAGCAATGAGAGAGGGTTTATTTTTCTGCCACAGTTTTAAGCCATGAATTAGCTAACACCATCAAATTACAGAAGCATTATTGTATCTTAGGGTCCATATTAATCATCCTTAGGAAGACACTGTTATGATGCAAGGAGTTTCAAGCTTCTTTTGGAGGCGTATCAATGAGCTACTGGCATAGCACCAAAGCGAGCCATCCTGTTTTCAGTTTGGTCATAGGATGCTAATTCAAAATACAGTTTGAGCATATACTGTCAGCTGAGGGTCCTAAGAAGCCTTCAGATGAACTGAAGCCAGTAAGAGGCCTCATAAGAGAGTATTTTCAGAAAAACAACACTTGCATCAGGACAGGTCTTTCCTGTTTGATTAGATGATTAGCCAGTATTTGTTTCACATTTCTCTATTGCTGTTTCTGTACCTGTAAAAGTGATGCTTGACATGGGAAGACTTTGTAACCTTCACTCCCCAGTCCATAATTTCAGCACAGAGCTGAAGTTTTCTTGGAAGATAAAAGAGGGCCTGATTTTGATCTTTCTTACACTGGTACTGTCAGTAACTACATGAGTGAAGCAAGTAGTGAGGCCAGACTAAATCAACCTGGTCAGACTTTTCAACCCAGCAGTGAATACTTTAAATACAAAGCACTTTCAGAAGCAACAAATAAACTAAGATAAGTGTGTCAGTAACAATCTGGTTATTGTAGACTAAAACTTCCAATCAAGAAAAAAAATTGTTCTACAGAAAAAAATATATATATAAAATTTTATTTTCTAGATTATAGCAAAAGCTTCTTGCATGAAGGGATATGAGGCTCTATGATTGTGGGTGCATAGATTTAAATAATTGAAATGGCAAAAGAAAAAATAATAATTTTCCCTTGGGCTTCCATTCCCCTGGTTATGCTCCTCATTTAATTTTTATGTAAGCTCCTCAAATTTATTTTTCTGCCATTTATAGTTGTCAGCTGAGAGCATTTCACCAGCAACTGTTTTGTTTCTTCACATAATTTGTTAATAACTATCAAATACAATATCAAAGAAAACACTTGAAGTCAGAAAATGAGTAGGAAAATGACCTCAAGTGCTTACTATATTGTCTCTTTTGATCATCTGCTCCCTATCATTGCTGGAGAATTTATAGTTACGGCATTACTAATACACTTCTGCATAATTTAATTCAAATGGGTAAATATTACTATAGCTACTGAAAGAATAATGTTAAGCAAAACCATTTAAGTGTATTTTCCTTGGTGTTTCAGGTTTAGATTATCTGTGCATTCCATAAGTTTGTGGGATACAGTTTGCCAGCTGTTAAGTATGGTATTAGGTAAAGATAAGTTATTCTAATCCTACATAAATTCAGACAGGTACTTTAGCATCTCAGAGGTAAGATTTGTGTTTATACGAGGATGCTTCTGGCACAGTGCTGCTGATCTGTAGCATCATTTAAAGCTAAACCAGTGTTCCCAGTGTATTTTCAGTGTTGAATCTCAATCTGGTAAAAAAGAAGTGTTGTTACATAAATAAAATACTATATTACTTGAGGATGTCATCCTCACATTTGTACATTTACATTAAAAGCACCTAGAGGTTAGCCTGCAGATGCCTATATTGTCCAATGTGCAAAAGGTTTATTCAAAATTAGTGAAGATGTTTAATCCCCCAAGCATTTTCTTGTCATAACAGCACCATCAGAGATTTATGCATGTCATGACACCTCAGACACGGGTTAGCAAATAGCCATAGATGGCATAATTTAGGAAACAAACATCAGATTTTGAGGCTTTGTTAATGGTATTTATTTATATGTTTTGGTTTTTGGTTGGTTGTTTTGTTTTGTTTTGTTTTATGTTGTAAAGTAATCTAGATACATTTGTGGTGGAAACTGTCATGTATATAATTCTGCTAGATGCTGATGTATACATATATATCAGCCTATATGAAAAATGAATACCATTCCATTTTAGTGGGTGGAGAAGTAGCCCGTACTTGGGTATTGCTTGGCAGTTTAAGTGTTAGTTTCAGTGGCAGACATCTCTTATAGTAACTGTAAAGGATATAGCAATGTACAGTTTTCCATGGTAGTAGTTTAAGCTATTCATCTCAGTTCTCAATGTGAAATAATCAGGATACAAATTTAGGTTTCAAGTTTAGGTTTCAAATTTAGGTTTCCAGTACTGATAGGCAAATAGACTTCACTGATTCTTTCTGCTTTACCTCGCTGTAATACAGTTGAGTAGTTGTGATGAAAAAAGGGGTTCGTTTCAGTCCATATGTCTCTGCAATAAGGAGTGAGGTAGCAGGTATGAATGATCTCATACTGATTTAATATTTGCCTTCAACTTCGGTTTATCCTCTTTTTGAATGAAATTATTAAATTAGGTTGCCAGATCTGACAAGTTAGCAAAATATGGATTCTTTGTGCCAGTGGTTTGTTGCAGTTGCTCTTACCAGAAGACAAAACCTTTCTTTGAGCCCATATTTTGGAAATGCTATCCTTTTTATTTGGAGTAATAACCCTGTAGTAATTCCATGATGCATACTCCCCGTTTCCCAAGGTAACAAGACCAGATTGGATGGGGCTTTGAGCAAACTGGTCTAGTGGAAGGTGTTGGATGGGGCTTTGGTCTGGTTTAGTGGAAAGTGTTCCTGCCCATGGCAGGGGGGTTGGAATTAGGTGATCATTAATGTCCCTTCCAACCCAAACCATTCTATGATACTATGATTTATTTCACTTGCTATTTTTTTCAGTATATTTTGTGACGGATTTTTACATGTCTGACATCTCATTTTTTTTTAGATCAGTCAAATCTAAGGTAAAGAACACTGAGTTTCCTTTACCTTAAATTGGATGCTGCTCAGTAATTTAGCCATTGCCAAAGATAAAGAATGAGCATGAACAGTAAGTTTTAGCCTTCCACTGGCCTAATTGGAATTTTTGCCTGAAATCTAATCATATCATAGTGATTAAGAACTGGTATTAAATTCTGTGTTTGTGAAGTGGCAGAGCTCTACACTGAAGGTATAGAATTTAAATAATTTTAATGCATGGGTTGTGAGAAAACTTGACAGCTTGGGTAGTTGTTACAGTTGGGTAAACTCCTGGTGCCAAACTTCTGAGCCAGTTGGGCGAACTGCTTTGTGGCAGCATAATGTAAGTTGTCTTGGAAAATCTTTTAAGGATTTTTTTGGTATAAGGAGGAAAATCCCATCTCTATTTCTAAAGCAAAGGGAAAAAATAATGTCTTATTCTATAATGATTTATTTGAGGATAGGCTAGAGTAGGCTAGATTAATTTAATGTTTTCTCTTTGAAAATGTGTGGGTCTATCTGAGAATAAGGAAATATATCAGAGACTCAGATTAAGTGGTGAGTGTGGGAGGTGGAGTTGTTTTTGTTTCTTTTGAGAAGGCTAGGACATTCCTTCACAACGATCTCTTCACACCAAGGTGAAGGAGCTGAAAAGAGGAGTTTTGTCCCCCCTCCTTGTGTACATCTGTGCTAGAGAATGCAATGCTACTCTCTGAATTTGAGCTTGAGATCTTTACTGGTTTTCCAAAGTCAGCCATATTTATAACAATAGCTTCATGTTACTGGATTGCAACATGAGTTGGAGTTTTGCCATACCATGCTATGTCATGTGCCTTAACCTGGTTATATCCACATTGTCATTTGGCTTAAATTCGCTCCCTAATCCTGAGCTCTTTTGCCTGCCTGTGTTCTCCAAAAGCAAGGAGAAAGGCACAGCGCGGTATTGCAGAGGACAGTGGACAGACAAATGCTGGGCTGCTGTTGTATGGTGGCTTCTCTAGCTCTGCAAGCCCATCTGTAGATCAGCAAGCCCTTGGCCACTGGGAGCCAGAGGAAGGTTACTATACAGAACTGGAATATCCCTTCCATGCCAGAATCATGGAGGGAGTTTAGACTAATGACAGCAAGCCTCCTGCAGTGTACAAACTCTTCCTCAGTGGATGAGGTCTAGGCTAGCATTCTCAATTTGATGTAGACAAAACAAATAAACACTGTCAGTTTACCCCATTCGTTATATTTAGTCAAACCCACCAAATCAAATTCTGCAAGAAGGAAGTCCAGCATGATCCTTCAACAAGCTGCTTTGAAAAGCCTTGATATGAAGTAATATGGCTTAAAGCAAGAGACTCCTGACATGCCTCAGAGGCTTATCCACCCCCCACACACCATAAATGGGAAAGCAGTGGTATTTTTCAGTCCTTTAAGGAACACCTGAGGGCCATGAATGAAGAGCACTTCTGTGCATGTCTTTATGGCTGGCATAGTACTGAGATTAGTCAGCTATGATTTTTCTCAGCATGGAAGAGCTTGTGTCTTGAAGCATCCATTTTGTCAGGGATTGTGCATTTTCCAATGCCAAATAAAAATGTATTCCTTGATATAAATGTCTCCTAGCTTTCCTTACTTCATCTAGGTGAGACTCACTTTAGGTGCTGAATGAGAAAAGAGAAAAAAAACTAGTCCCTCAGCTGCTCCCTGGTTCACACATGGATTACATGTGATCCCTGCCTTTCCATCCTTCCCATAAGGAATTCTGTTTTACTCTGCTGCTGGGTACAATACAGGAAATACTGCAAGTATTTGAGTTAGGCTAGCATACTGCTCACTAATATCCAAAAACAAACAAACAAACAAACAAACAAAAACAGTGTAAAAGTCCTAAAATCTCTTTAGGAAAGTGCTGCGTGGGTGCTGGCATTATCCTGAATTTTGTCAGGAATGTGTTCCTATCTCCTAGGGAAATTCAGGGTTTCCTCCACAAACATCGTCTCCTTCATGGTTAGTTTCTCCCAGCCTCTTTTGAAAGCCTTTCAATCTTCCTCTCAACATAAACAGCCTTGATCTCTGTGTGTCTCTAGTAGTATTTACATGCAACCATTTCTCCCAGATCTTTATAAATTGCCTCCTAATTGCACATATCTTTTAAATAAATCCCAGACTTTTATCTGAAATGCAGGAGTACTTTATATGTATTTTGTAACAGAAATCTGTAGGGACTGCAAAAGATTGTGAAGAAGATTGATATTGTATTGATTGATTGATTGGTATTGGACAATTGGAGTATCCACAGTAAAGAAATACTTTATACAAAACTTGCAGCAAATAATTTAACTGATCCTTAGGAGCTTTTGAGGTATAGTGTCATGCAGTCATAACTGTAATATCCTGATGCCTTTGGAGCTGCACAAGACAAATGAAACTGGATTGTGAGACCTTGGGAGACATCGTTCAAAAGATGCAGGATGACAAATTTTTGTCATCCTGCTATTAAGTTTCTATTTTCTTTAGCAACTTATTCCTCAGGCTAAGGTGAGCACACAAGTGCAGTAGAGATGTAATGAACCAGGAGTTCAGATAGAATTGCATTCCTTACAAAGTAGAATGAGGCTTTTTCACTGGTAAAATGTTTACTCTTAGTTATGCTAAGCATGTTTTCCAGGAATTCAACATAACTCACTATCCTACTTATTACTTGATCATTCATTCATTTTCTGTCTTCTTCAGCAGGAGACATTATCTATCTATTCCAGGACTTAGAGATTTCTTTCTAAATTTATCTTGGTAAGAGCCTTTGACAAAGATAAAAATGCATTTTTATTTGTTCCACAGGATACTATGGTGATGGTCTGAATGCTATCATTGTGTTTGCTGCATGCTTCTTGCCAGACAGCAGCCGAACTGATTACAACTATGTCATGGAAAATCTTTTCCTGTGAGTGATATGTGAACAATGTGACAATCTTCTCAAAATTGTGTAGTGAGAGATAACCTGTCTTTAATGAAGAGGTAACGTGGGTCATTAGAAGGGGAGCAATCTGAAAATAGCAAAATAGCAGTTTTAGATAAACTGCTCAGTGGTGTATTACTGTACTATTCCTTACCCAGTCACCCTCCCAAATTAAGGTGTATTTGACTGTAGTATCTCCATGAAAGATAAGGAATACAGTGTCTTCAGCTTCTTGGACCCACAATCATCCCACTGTTTCACTAGCGATTTCCAGTCCTTACAGAGAGCAATCAGCAGGGCCTGCGACCACCAGACTGGCTTTCACTCTTCATTTTTTATTATACACTGCCATGATACATCATCGTATATGATATTTTTAATATATGCTGTGTCTGTGTTCAGGAGTCACAGGACCATTTTCTGACACTTGTTTGAAAAATACAGGATAAATGGCAGTTGCTGACACAAACAGCGCAAAGTGTTTTTTTCTGACTCCAGCTGCTTCTGATTCAGTTATAAGTGGTGTCTCTTGGACAGGACACAAATTTGACCAAATAAACCCACATTTATCACAGTGAAATTACTGCTAGTAGCAACTACATTTGGCAGCCAAAAACTGTGAAGGCAGCAACTCCCCCAAGTGCCACCAGCTAGTTCCACTTACAGCTGCTGAAAAATCAATCATTCCGGAGTTCTTTATGCTAATACCCAGTATGTCAGTTCAGCAGCCAGCAGAGGCCTGGCCTTCACCATCTGCAGCTTACAAGGCACAAAACCTTGCAGCAAGAGCCCAGACCCCACTCTCTGTAAAACTCCAGTCCTTGAAGATGCCCATGGTGACAGCCAAAGCCTTCAGCGTTGTGTCTACATGTGAAAAATGAGATTGCTTTTGTTCCAGGTCAGACCAACTGCTGGAGTTCGGCTGGTAAAGCCTTTTAAGTCCCCCATGTTGTCTACAGTAACTGATTTACACAAAGCCCAGTGGTTTAGATGGGAAGAGTTACTGCAGGGGTTTTAAGTTAATAGGGCACAAAGCTGAGGGTAACAGTGACTGACATTAAACAGTTCTCTGTTCTCTGTAGTCTGTTCTCTGACATCACCCGAAACCCTTGTTCACAGGTAGAGTTGATGATAAATGGACTTGGTAGAGAAAGTATTTTCAAGCCTAAAGAGACTTTTCCACATCACTTGGGGATATTGCCAAAGTCCATTCTATATCTCAGTCTTTTTCTGGAGTGGTAGTTTAACAGGGAGTTCAGACTGGCTTCAGCTAATTTTAGGGCTGAGATTCTTGATTCTTTTTAACACAACAAGAACCAGAAAACAAAAGTCATATAATCCCTGTCTTTTACATGTAGGCCTATTAGTTGCATTGAAGTAAGAGGGAGCTCGACAGTTTGCAACATACCCAGCAACTGATAGGATTATTTTTTTAATTTTACTATTTACTATAACAGGGGTCTGGAGAGACATGCAAATTATTAAATATCTTCAGAGTTTTGTTTTGTTTTGTTTTGTTTTTTGTGTAGCATGATTCTGATCTAGATCTACCTCTAGTTTGTGATTAACAGCTGCCCTCTTAGATACTCAATTGCTGCCTGTTTTCTGTCCAGTTAAAATGCCACTCTCTTTTGTGAGAACTAGATTTTCTGCTCTTGTTTAAAGAAACTGCATTGTAAGGAATTTAAGGGTCAGATTAGATCATGAGTCATGCACATACACCTGTGAAAGGGGCCATTATGCTCCAGGATAGAGCTGCCTTTTGTAGGTAGAACTCTCAGGCATTCAGTTTTCTAAGGTGTGACTCAGTAATTTTTCACTGTAGTTTTTAGGCAGACATGCCTTGGGGCTGGAAGGCAGAGAGAACAAATTAAACATTCTGGTGATGAAGAGCTCCCAGGTGAGGCAGGGATTACTAAAACTGAGCAAAGTATCCATGTGTATAGTCCTGGCCAAGAATTTAAAGCTACCCTTTCGTTTGACTGACTACCCAGCTTCTTCTAGGTGAATTTGGCCCTGGGGGGTATAGTCTGTCTCAATGCAGAGCTGAAAAATTTAATGAGTGTTTGAAACGTTTTGATCACAAAATGAAGTAATGGCATGGAGTGCACTGTCCCCTTGGAAGGCAAGTTGATAGTCAAGTTCTATTAGCTTTGAGATACAAAAGATTTATAGCTTGCAGTCACAGATTCAGCAGCAGTAATCTGAAGGTCATAATAATTGTAGAAAAGTATCTTATCCTGACCCTTATTATTTTTTCATTGAGCAAACATGATAATTAATAATGAAGACACATTTCTCAACAGTTAGAATTGTGGTTTTCTAGTCATAGTTCTAGAGGTAGGTAGTATGGTGACCAGTTCTGAAAGTCTGCTCTTGGTTTAAACGAAAATAAAACACTGTCTTGCCAAAAGACAGTTGGCATGTATCTTGGTTGGCCTTGATACATTCCTAGTAGACTGATTTTTATTGTGTTTAAATAAAACAATCAATAATTTAAAATACATACTCACTTCTGTTCTCTTATCAGGTATGTAATCAGTACCTTAGAGCTGATGGTAGCAGAAGACTATATGATTGTATACTTGAATGGAGCAACACCAAGGAGGAGGATGCCTGGACTGGGTTGGATGAAAAAATGTTACCAGATGATTGATCGACGGTGGGTGGTATTTTCCTTTGTGATCCACACCTATTATTTTAAACATTGTCCATTTCTGTTGCTCCCCTGTATGACAGTGTTCAGTGTATATGATTTTTGTGTATGTTTTGTATTTTCTTACTTTCTTAATAAACTGTTGATTTTCTTTTTCTTAGATTGAGGAAGAATTTGAAATCATTCATAATTGTCCATCCATCATGGTTTATCAGGACAATCCTGGCTGTGACACGACCTTTTATAAGGTATGTAGTGAATACTGGTTTAATGCTATGTCCCTAAGAATATAGAAGCACTCTAAATCAACAGAAATGGCTGTTAATCTCTCACTGATCTGTGCTGGGATGATTTTGACAGTTAAAGTTGACTTCCCTAAAGTGAGTGGGGAAAAAAAATTGATTTGTGTGGGAATGCAGCTATGTACAATATGTATATGAAGAATTGGTAAATAAGTTCTTTAAAATTGTTTTGTTCTGAGCCTATTTGAAGGCTTGTAGGAAGGGGGTCTATATATGGTGATAGTCCATTGTAAAAAAACGATGACTACTGAACAAGATTAAGCTATAGTTCTGGTTTAAAAAAGTTAGTTGCTACTCATTCAAGGGGACTGCCCTGAGCTATTTGACCTGGTTCCAAATAAAAGGTTTTCTGCCACCAAAAATACTTTGATTGGTTAAAAACGAAGTGTTAGATACAGAAGACCTCAAAAATTTTTAAAGAAGATGGACAAGTATACAGCTGGAACACTGAGATCAGGAGAGCACACGGACAGGCATGAGAAAGAGTTGCTTCAAATAAGAGGAGTGGCATCTTGTGTACAGAAGCCACACAGAGAATTACACATGAGAGACAGCAGAGACGTCTACCCCGAGAATACAGACGAGAACGCTGAAAGTGTCTGTCACAAGGTGCGCTGTCCTGACAGGGTAACTGTGGGATGGAGAAGAAAATGACTTCTCGCACTGCTGCTTAATTGCAACAGGCAATCATAACAGCGATTCTTCTTTCACATGTGACGACTTCAATACCAAGTAGAAAGTGACAACTGAAAATACTAGAATAACACAGGAACCAGCACCTGGAATTATCAACAGTAATAACAGGGGATTCAGTTAGATGCATTTGGTGTCTGAGATGTTTCAGTTGGCTTACTATTTGCTCCAGATAAAAGAGTAGACAGTAAAATCAAATATGCCCCACCTGTTTGAATTCATGAGTCATTTATTTGAGATGGCCAGGAGCAGCCACGCATTTTGCACTTCCGAACTGGTGATAAAGTTCACTCTAAACAGTTTGACAAACAAAGTTAACAGTCCATAACTAGATACAGTAGAGACCAGTTACAAATCTCCATTTCAGCCAAAAGGTAGATTGAGTCTCAGTCAGAAGCAGAAGAATGTGAAGTGCAAATGGGAGCTGAAAAAAGGTGTGCAAGGCATAAGGCCAATGTGACATGGTAAAATCACAGAGTGGTTAAGGCTTGAAGGGAGCTCTGGAGGCCATCTGATCCAACCACCTCTACTCAAGTAGGACCATCTACAGCAGGTTACCCTGGACCATGTCCAGGCAGTTCTTGAAGATCTCCGCGGAGGGATACTCCACTACCTTTCTGGGAAACCTGTGCCAGTGCTCCATCACCCTCACAGTGAAGAAGTTTAGTTAGACCCTCTTGTGTTCCAGTTTGTGTCCATTGCCCCCTGTCCTATCATTGGGCACCAATAAAAAAAGCCTGGCTCTGTTTTATTTGCATCCTCCCTTCAAGTATTTATAGACATCAATGAGATCTGCCCCTGAGCCTCCTCTTCTGAAGGTTGAACAGTCCCAGTTCTCTCAGCCCCTCCTCATAAGAGAGGTTATTCAGACTCTTGATCATAGAGCACCTCAATCATTTGGTCACCATCTGTTGTACTCCTTCCAGTATGTCCATGTCTCTCTTGTACTAGGGGGCCCAGAACTCCACATGAGGCCTCACCAATGCTGAGTAGAGGGGAAGGATCACCTTTTTTGATCTGCTAGTGATACTTTACCTAACGAAGCCAAGAACACCATTAGCCTTCTTAGAGGCAAGCGCACGTTGCTGACTCATTTTCAACTTGGTTTCTGTTCATCAACTTGGAAGATGAGTTGAGGATGTAAGAAAGCTGAACCCCTCTCTGAGGACAGAAGAGCAGTGTGAGAGAGATGAGTAAAAAAAACTGGAAGGCATAAAAGGAGACAGTTAATTCAGTAAAAATCACTATGTAAGGAGAAAGAAACTTGATTAGACTGAAGGCCAATGGCTATATCATAGTTTGCTAGCCCAGAGCTGTTCACTGAACTACTGACATGTACTGTGGGAATTCTAGAGTGAGAAATGAATTGCTCCCAAGGCAAGGAGAGAAGGTCCCAAGATAGTAAGATAGCTAAGCCACTTAATTTTAATTCTGTTTCAGCTGAGATACAGGGCAAACCAGTAGGAATCAAGAAACTAAAAGACAGCAAAACGGCAAGGGACAGTCAAGTCACTGAGAGTTTTTTCTTTTTCTCCTCGTTGTCCCTGTCCTTCTCCTTCTCCTTCTCCTTCTCCTTCTCCTTCTCCTTCTCCTTCTCCTTCTCCTTCTCCTTCTCCTTCTCCTTCTCCTTCTCCTTCTCCTTCTCCTTCTCCTTCTCCTTCTCCTTTTTTCTTTGTTGTTTTTGGTTCTGGTTTTATTTCAGTCTGTAGAAGCTTCTGATTGGTTTCCAGCTTGCCAAGTTACTATAGTTGGCAGTTCAGATGGTCCAGACTATGGTTACATTTTGGATAAAATGCTAAGAATTATCTATCTGTTACTATGTCTTTCACTGGACGATTATGGGTGATTTGCTCATCTTAAAACATAACCATTGGCATGCTCCAGTGTGTGTGCTGAATGACAGTACAAAGAGAAATGAAAGTGGGTGACCTTAACTATTCACAGTACCTTCATGTATTCTTGTTTTAGCTGTCTCACTTTACCTTCATAAAAAGATATGTATGGTAATGTGAGGGGAAGTAACCTTTTGCTCAGAGCTATTTCAGATGCTTCACGTTGTCTGGTCATAACCCCAAATCATCAGTGAATAAGAAAAAATATATCGTGTTTTACATGGCCTAACAGTTAAGAAAATTTATGCTCAATCTGTCACTGTTACTGATGTTGAAAGACTATATAAATGAAACCAGAGCTGGATTTGGATGATTGCTTTATGAGTCAAATGAGAAGGAGAGATTTCACCTAAGCTAATACATATTAAATAATTCAGGTTAAATAAGTGAGTAGTTTATATTTTTAAAGTATGCTTTCTCAACACCCTTAGCCTTTTTCTCAGTGTTCATTTCTCAAACACAATAAATGATCATTATGCACAGCTGAACTAAACAAGGGAAGTATTTCCCTGTAATCAGTCACTGCAGTAAGAATAGGCACACACATACCCAATCAGATGTGTACTCATCTAAACAAATGTGGATGTTCAGCTGTATTATGTTTGAGAATCATAGCTAAATATAAATGCTAATTTGTCATGATCACCTTAAGTGAATGTTTTCCATCTTTTTTTTAAATGTATGTGTGCTGCAGAGGATTTGGTTCTTTCTGTAATTTTAATACATCTCCTAACTGCATCTCATTGCCTAGTATGTAGGCATTGCAATTTTATAATACTGTCCTAAATACTGTAATCTAGCCTAGCCAAAGAACAAAAAAATAAAAAAATAACGTCTAGTCTTGATTTCAGTCTAACTAGGCATCAGGTATGCATATGGTCAGTCAAACTTAGGAGAAAAGTCAATTGACACATGTTGTTTCTGTGTTTCAGCTCTAAGTTCAGTAGTAAAATACAGTACGTCAACACGTTGGCAGAGCTTCGTGAGATGATTCCAATGGAATACGTGCACATACCGGATAGTATTGTCAAGTAAGTGGTGTAGAGACAGAATGTACTTGGTCTAAGAGAAACTATTTTCACAAACTAGTAACAGTGTTTCAGCAACTATAAGAAAAATAGAAAACCTCTACCTGATTCTGTGACAAATGCTTATGTGTTGTTCCACAAAATAACTCCACTATTAAACCCTGAAGAAGGAAAACGCTGTGTTGCTGAAACACAAAGCGCAATAAATATGCAATCCTAGGGGAACCAAAGCTTATAGAAAGAGGAAAGTTTTGTATTGGACCAAATAATAATACTGGTAAAATGAAGACAGGATTTCAGGCTCATAGTCCTTTCATCACGTCTATGCCTATATAATCTGGGTTGGAACAGACTGTTTATTCGCTAGTTGTAACTCAGAAAGAAAATAGGAAAGTTTGACCCTTCTACAGTTAGTTATCAGCTTACATGTATGCTATGTCTTTGCATAACTTTTACCAATGTTTAAGTAGAAGTGTTAAGTTTTAGCAATACAGAGCTTTGAACTGAAACCATAATTCAGAGATAATCTTGTTCAAAAGACACTGACAACCCAGATTCACCATTCATTTTCTTGTTGATCTCTGATGTTTCAAACAAAGCCATTGAAAAATAATGGCTCAGTTCTTGCCTCTTAAGTTTATAGGTTTCCTAAATGCAGGTAGTTCTGAAGGAAGTTAATTTCAATTACTCAAGTGAGCTGGCTTTTTTTTTTCAGATATCAAAACAAACTGAAGTGGTATACCTAGACTGAAAACCTTTGAAATCTATTATGGTTTTCATGTTAGTCATTATTACAAAGATTTGCTGCTGGGAACTGTATTGCTTTTCTTCTTTTTATTAAATATACTAGGTTTTGAACAGGCAAGCATTCTGTTTTGGTGAGTAAATAGACAAGTATGATTGTATTTTCCTTATGGTTTATCAGTGACTTGGTATGAAGAACGCTTATTTTGGAGCTGTCACAGATCTCTTCAGCCCAGGCAGGAGTTTTCACACATGCCTCACAGAGGTGAAAGCAGCATAATGAGCTCTTCATCAGACCGGTGATTGCTCTGATTCTTGAGGTGTCAATCCAGGGAGGAAGTGTGAAGCTCAGGTCTGCACGGCACTTGTAAAAATAGTAAATTATAGTCATGAAATCAGGTATGAGAAGGACTTTCACTCAAATTTGTTTGGTTTTGTGACTGCCTTAGAAATGGAGTAAAAAAGTAGAAGTACAAGGAAAGTAGAACACAGAGTTCATTGGTCACCTGGTAAGAGATGACCAAGATGTTTTAACATCCCTACAGTTCCTTCAGCCTCCCTCTCTCCCTGATTCCTGTCCTCTCTCTTTTGATTTCCATAAACAGTTTTAATTGTCCTCTTTAATACAGACCTTAACCTAATACTCCAATGTGTTTCTCTATTTGCATTCCTTGCTGTGTTTCACTGTTACACTGTCTATAGCAGTGCACGCATCCTGTGTTACACACTTCTTTTCTTCCCTATAGACTGTAAAGTCCATTCACCTCAGAAACCAAAGGTGAAATAATCACAGCACTGGTCTGTGGAGACTAGGATTCAGAGCTTAAGGAAGTTTTAGCAAACTGCCTGTGTTTTGTCATCAGCAGCCAGATGAGTGATCATGATTTTGCTGAAGACAAAAATCAAAATGTGACAAATGTGCCCATTGGTGGCAAGCTTTATCAAAATGTCATGATGTGATATGAAGTGGGTGTGAATTGAAGGCACTGTGAGTGGTTACTCCCATGCCAAAGGGAGAAGAGTAGAGATGAATTCAGGTGTTAGCTTCCCTTCTGCTTCAGGTTGAGGAGGATTACTGTAACAAAATAATACAAAATGCACCGTTCAGCAGTCTAATTACTCTACCAGCAAGAACAGACATACCACTGTGGTTATGAGGAACCCCACCTGTAGCAAGTATGTGGGTTTATGCCAGGGTTTGGGTTGTGTTGTTGTCTGGTAGTTTTTACTGAAGTGAGATACAATATGCCTGGAGTATCATATGAACTTGCATGTCTTTTCTCTTCCTTCACCCACTCTTATCTTGTAAGGTATGATGAAGAGAAGTGTATTAAGAGAAGAATGAGGTAAAACTTGCTTTCTAGCCCACGCTACTGCTCATAGCAGACTGAATCTGTGTGACAGCCTTTCACCCACAGGTGACCTCAATAGCTGAATGAGAGAGGCCTTCCAATGTTGTGGAATCCTACTTTCCCCTTCAAGCTGTTGAGATCAGCCTCCTTTGCAAACAAAACCTACTCAACTGTAAATGTCCTTGATTTGGCCCAGGCTGCAGCTACTTTGTTTCTATCTGATAGAGCAATTGAATGCTTTCAGCTCTGTCCACTGGGCATGCCTCAGATCCCTGCTGCTTTTATGTTTTTGCCTCCAAATAATTTTTAAAAGGAGTTGCAAATTAAGATTGGGTTGAGAATAGAAATAAATAATATCATAGTAAACTGAAGAGCCTCAGGGTTTGTGCGTAATACTGGGTGCCTATTTTAGAAGCATGTATTCTATTTGTTCTTTGCTTTGCTATTGCTCTGCTTCTCTCTTATGCTCTGCTTGCTTCTTTGTTTCTTTATATCAATAACTTTTACTCATGCAGACTGGATGAAGAGCTGAGGGAAGCTTCAGAAACAGCTAAGTAAGATAGCTTTCAGCTGGATGCTGGCATTATATTTATTTGGTTCACAGGGATGGATTGAATGCAATACGTTTGGTACAACAATCAGTTCATAGTTCCAATTATTGTGTAAGTTTCCACATCTGTGAATTGACTTCCCCTCTCACTGTAAGCAGCCTGCTTTTATACAGCTGGGTCACAGAAAGAAATAAGCACACTCTTAAAAAAAAAAAAAAAAAAAAAGTTTTGCTATTTTTTGGCAATGTTCTACAGTCACAGGGAGGATTGAAGTCACTTTTTTACTCCATTACAGTGGTTTATTAAGCATTTTTCTACTTCATCTGCTGTGTTACATGGTTCAAATAATTCTTAGGAGGTTCATATCATTCTTTTTGAAAATTATTTTTTTTTTACAATTTACAAAGTTAACAATGGTTATTATATCACATTCTCTGTTAAGGGAAGTAGTAACTTCTTTCTTTCCACTGTTGGTTTGAAGGGCTAGTGGATTAATACTTGATAATATTGTATCACCTGTGGTAACTTAATAAATCAGTGTCAGATGATGATCAGGTACTTTAAACTCACAACTGTAATTTGGCTTTAAGATGCTAAGGCAACACAGCGTGAAGTACCATAAAAATCTTGAACTGGAAGGACACAGTCCTTGATTCACTAAGCTAAGCTTAGAGATCATTTATGCTTTGCACTTTTTCTATGCATCTTTTATACAAGATTCCACAGAAGGGAATCAAGTGTGACATTTTCCCTGCAATTTTTGTAACCAGAGGGTGTTTGTTTTTTTAAAGTTTTTTTTTTCTGCCTCCTTCCTTTAACTCTTCTTTAACCTATATACTTCAGAATTTTCATCTTTCAACTTCTTTGTAGAATTTTTTATCCTTTTGTGTAGTACACATTTTTCACAAGCTCTCCTGAGATAAGCTTTTAAAATGACCAAAGTGAAATATCCGAAACACTTGCCAATGTTTTTTGATTCTAACAATTAAATTGCCTCAGAAGCAGTAAAATCATATAAGTAGTTATCTGATACCACCTGTACATTTTGTTAAACAAAAGAGTTAAACAAAAGACCCACACAACCCTGAAATGTAATTTCTATCTATTCTATTCAAACATTTTCAAACACATTGGATAATACTGCAATGAAAACTGTGGGGAAAAAAAAAAAAAAACTGTTTTCTTGTTAAGCCTTCAGTTTAAAACAGGGCAGGCTGCAGCATAACATGTGAAAGGGGAACTAAACATTCATGTGAGTTACCATTAATTACTGTTATTGTTGGATGTATGAAGTCACTGTAGTGTGTTTTGCTTCCCCAACCTAAAGAAATATCTTAAAAAATTATTATACAAACTAATTGGTGTTGTAGGCACAAAGCTCACTAGATTCCTGTCAACAGCATTTCTGTGTTTGTGCAACCAAAGGTACTCACTACAGTTAGTTACTACATCCCCCAAATAAGATTTCATATTTGAAGAGAGAAAGAAAGAAACACAGAAGAAATGTTTACTGCTTCCTCTTTTTTCCTTGTGCCCAGAACTAGCTGCCTCTCAAATGATCCAGAAATCACTTCAGTGGAACAGGAGTAAGAATTTGTGCCTAATACTGTCATTTTCTTTCAACATTATTTCACAGCCATATTACTAGGAACAGAGACTGGGTAGACTCCATAAAGCTTTCTGGAGAACTAAATGCTCTTTTGTTTATTTTCAGGAACTTGATTCGATACATGCAAGCAGAAAAAACACTGCAGTTGAGATTTTTTCTATTTGCATTGCAGATGTGTGAAGTGTTCTTGACAATTTTCAGAGACAGATGCAGTTCTTAGCCTGAGGATCTTCAGGTTATGTGGAAGACTTAAAGAAAAGTTATGTGAAAGACAGAAATCATGCAACATGATCAGAGGGAAGATAATCACATGGTTTTTTCTCAAAGGGTGATAATCTTGCAGTCTCAAAAGACTGTGGTGGTTTTACCGTGCTAGGCAGCTAAACACCACAACTGCTCTCTCACTGTATGGGCTGCTGCAGGGAAAGTTAACATCCCAGCCAGACACAGTACACTTGCCCTTCTCACCAAGAGGTTTAAAGAGTCTTCTCTTTGACTTCAGTTTCTGGGTTGTCCTTTTGATGCCTTTCTTCTCTTTGCTTTTTCTGCATCTCAGCTTTTTTCCATAGTTATTTGCCTAAATAAATTCCAATTTCTTAATTTCTTTCACTTTCAAAGCCAGACTGGTTCCCTTGGAAATGGGAACGTCTCCTCTGACATACTGCTCCTCTGTCGTGCCGTAACCGAAGCATGCAACCTGCTCTGTTCTCACTGCACATCAGTGAGGATGTTTGTAGCCACAGCATGTCACACGAGCACAAACTGTGTGTTTGCTGGAACAGCATGTCAGGTGGAGTAGCCATTGCAGCAGTCTGTGTACTGTGCACTGTGCCCAGTGTGTACCAGGGAGTAGTGATTGTGGACTTTGCTGTCCCTGCCCACCTGACTGTTACTTAGTAACACACTGGTGTCTCACATGGAAATACTGTTCAGGAAATAGCGTTCACCTGACTCTTCGGTAAAAGATACCGTCACTTGAAGTAAGCAAACAAATAACCAGAAGTACATACAGCAAAACAGGTGCATAAACAAAATGGAGCTTTTTTGCCACTTTTTTTTTTTTTTCAAATAAAGTCATACTTCAGTAAACTACCACAGTGTTATACCTGGTTAGAATTAAAAATTAAACTCTTGATTCCTGAGCTATTGACATAAAATCTCTAAACATTTTTATTTTTTTTCTCAGATACAGTTTATTCTGTAATGAGTCAATATGAGAACGGTTGTTTTTTTTAAAGTATGAGAAGAAAAAATAAATAACCTGTTAAAGACTCTATTTATGGTGTAAACTTTTTGGTGGCTTGAATAAACTTTCTGTTTTTCACAAAAAGACGCTGAGCAGCTTATAAAAAGCAATATGAGAAGAAAAACTGTATTTAGCTTAAGCAAGTATAGCTGTGACTGAATTAATGTCAATTCTCGACATTTGTTTTCTCTGCATAAATATGTATCTTCCTTTGGAAGTGTCAGTAATTTTCCTGTGGTCGTATCACACACTTCTGGTGTAATTTCTTCAGGATTTCCTGTGTAAATATCTCCACAATGATCACAGCAGTTTTACACAGCCGTTTTTTCTGTATGGTTTCTGCTGAAACCTCTCTGGAGTCTGCCCACCTCTTAGGTTGCTTCTGCTGTTGTTTTTTTCATATCTATTGTCATGCTCTTTTGTATACTGTTTTGTTTAACATCTTCCACTACCCCGTGACTTCTAAAAAGGTTTCACTATAAAATAATCCACTGTGAAGAATTCTGTGTGTTCTATAACTGATAGTGGCTTTCAGAGGTCATAAATATTCAAGATGTTTTTTAGTTTTGTGTTCCAAGAGGGAAATTGTGTCTTGATGCAATGTTTGGGATGACAATTTCTTATTCGAAAGAATACTTCCAAAGAATTTGGCAACTTGTTTGCACTAAATGCCAAAACCATACTCATAGAAATATTCTTAGAGGCACCCATGTCTTACCTTACTATGGTGTCATCCCACCAGTGGATCTTTCCACGGCTGGTGTCCAATGCTACTCAGATTGAAATTGCTGTGCATGTAGTTAATAGGTTTCAAGAAAGCAGCAACATTCTGTATTTTCTATATAAGTGAGGTAGGATCTGTGTAAATTATTTGACACTGATGCATTTAAGTAAATGAGATGCTCAACACTTTGCGGGAGGCCGGGATTGTGGAAATGACTGGCCATGTGTACCATCCCACTAATGTCCTTTCTTTCATATTTTTTTGTTTCTTTTTTAATATGTAGCATTGACATGACCCTGAAATAACAAGCATCACTGCCAAACATTTGAAGAAGAGAGTATGCTTGGATTTTCGTCACCCAGACTCCTGTGACCATGGTGTGCAATAGGCAATTTGGTTCATTTTGTTTGTGGTATGACTTTTTTGGTGCCATTTTGCAATCTAAGAAGACCAAATGGGCCAATCCTGTTGCCATGGAAACAGCAAAAATTTGGACCTACCTATTTGTTGTTTTCAGAAATAGAGTTTTCATTAGGAACACTATATCATCTAGCATTGGTTTCTGTAAATGTGTGTAATTTCTGTTTAAAATTATATTTTACCAACAGTATGCCTCATGAATGAGTCAATGAGGATGTAGATTTTTGTTTTAGTTCAGTCTTCAGCATATTAACATTATGCATAACTGAATTGTTATTATTACAATAAATGTTAGCTTAGTTGTTTCAAAGAGCAGCAGCAGGCTTATTGTTCAAAAAAAAAATAATCCTAGAAACAATGCAGGATTTTCCTTAAAGTATTTGTTTCTGCTGTATGAAAAGTCTTCCCATCTTCATTTAACCCTAATAACTTTTTATTTTCTCACAGAAAGGCCTGATACTCTAAAAATAATAATTAGTTATTAAAGACACTTCATAGAGGACAAATGACTAACAAAATAATTTTAATCACTTACTTTTTTCTTTATTTTAAGCATAGCTTTTAGAGAGGTAGCAAATCCTGTAAATTTTTGTCAGATGTTCTAAAAGGCTTTGAATTTAATTATTTTATTATTGTTGTTTTTTAATGCTTTTACAGTAGTGTTTTTTTTTTTTTAAAGTTATGACTCTTTGAATGGCATCCTAACTGAAATCACAAAGGCTAATGCTATGAATACCAAAAAAAATGCACTTAGTATTTTCTGCTAACAACTAACGACTGAAAGGTAAATATATAAATTTAAAGTTGGGAATCACAATCATTTGTTAGAAATATATATCGAAGTATTATTTGAAGTATGCCTAATATCAAAAATAAGTATTACAATGCAGTTTGTTGTCTGTATCATAAAACATATCGGTATAAACATGAAAAGAAGAAAAAAAAAGCAAGTATTTGTTGTTTGCTGCTGTCCTGCATACTGCGATGAAAGACTCTGTAGTAAGTTCTGATACTCAAATGGAAAATAACTGTAGTGGCTCAGACCATTCTTTTGCAAGACAGTGCAAATTATTACTTGAGTGAATTCTGCTTGTCTGCTTTAAAAAGTCAAGAGTATGACCAATGCTTTCTCTTCCCCCAATGAACATATTGTGTGCACTTGCCAAACCTGCTGACTCATCTACCTTGTGGGATGTCCTAATGGAAGTAACAGAATTATGCGCTCTCTGAAATATTATTCCCATCTTCAAGAGATTTTCATGTGCCCTAGAATTACATCTGTGGATTCTCTACTTGTCTTTTAATTAGTAATCCTTAGAAGTCATAATTTTCATTTTATGTATGCACTAACTCCAGTCCCACTTCCAGTCCAGAATTATTAATTAAACAGAAGACAAGCAAAGTTTGCTTGGGCAATGAAATTTAAGCAAAAGTCAGGACAGCACAAGCCTTGATTTTTCAGTAGGATCTAAACTGAGAGTGAAAATTGTATTTCGTCCTTCATTTAAAAAGTTGATAATTTTGTTCTGTGGTTTGCACATTTCCATTTGTGTCAATTTGTATCTTATATTTGCAAGAGGAAGTCTGTAGGCAAGGGAGCAAGCATCCATCACTGTGTGCAGTTGCTCAGCTACTGTAATGAAGATTGACAAATTTGTCAGAAAGGCAAGAGGTTGCCAAATGCTTACTTATCTGCCAGCAACAAAACTGAAATATCTGCACATCTATAATCCTTCTCTCTACTGTCAGCTGGTGCATTTTATCTGTCACTCTAGTTAGCTTGTTTTATCACATCTTTCTGTCAGTTCCTCTTAACTTTCACATTCAAGGGAGGGCCTAATCCTGCTGACCATTGTTGCTGCTCTATAACCAGACCTTGTCGTCATTAGGATCTGATAGTTTGCACAGTTCTCAGATATTTGAATCTTGGCTTGTGTCTGCCTTATAAAAGTGCTGTCACTTAGAATATTGGGGATATTGCTTTATGTACAAATTAATATTTGTATTAACTTCCAGTTGCTAATTAAGCTAGATCTAGATCAGAAGAGCATTTTATAGCATGAAACCACATCTGTAAACTTGTAGTTCAAGCCACTAGAATGGACAAGTTGACTTGTGTTAGGCTGTATGTGAGAGGAATGTTTGCTGAAAGAGAAGTTCACCACAAAGCAGAAGTTCAGCACAAATTTTCATGTCTTTGAGACATAAATGGGTTGGAAGACATTACATACCACTTAACATTGGATGGCAGCCCAGAGGTGAATTTCATTCTAAAGGCTTTGTGTAGAATCACTAAACAGCAAAGCTACATAAGAATTAATTTGATGAACGTTGATAGACTAATAATGGCAGCCTAAGAAGGTAGGAGTTTGTTTAAGCCAGGTGTCACATCACCAGTGTGATGGTGCAAATATGATTGCAAGAACAAGGTGTGGTTGTCTTTGCTTATTAATATATTTTAAAAAGTTTTTTAATGTTATGATATGGCAGTTATATATCATATTAACAATAATGTATCAATATTAATTAATTAGTAGTTTGTTGAAAAAGGAATATAGTACATGTAATCACAAAGTTATAATCTTTTATATAAAAAATTTTTCTACCATGTATGAGAGTGCTCAGATCAAATACAAATCAATAGTTGCTTTTTTTTTTTTTTTGTTAAAAGACCTATGCTGATTTAAATTATAGATTAAGCAATACAAGGATATCTGATATCATTGTATGCATATATATATGAATCAGAAATAAAGAACTTCAATCCACCACTGGAAGTATTTCTTTTCAGTTCCAAGTTTTTTCTTTATTCCATGGGTGCATGGAAACCCTTGACAGTTTCAATTCACAGTACTTTGCATAGTTATACTATATACACATACAAACTTTTTTTTTTTTTTTCTTTTCATTCATTCTTCTCTACTTGTTCTTTAAAAATCAAAATTTGAGGCAATTCTGTTTCACCTGATGTTACTCTTCACCTTCATGTATATCAGTCCTTCCTTTGCTGATACTAGGAGTATTGTTCCTGGAAAAAAATACAAGTTGCTGTCTCATTTGTGACTGTACTGTTACCTGAAAATCAAATGCATGGATAGTCTCATTCCACTGTATATGCTAGGCAGAAACCAAAAGCACTGGGGCAGAAATGCATTCACTGTGAAACCACCATGAGCAGTTTAACATACTTTTTGACTTTGTATTGAAGTCAATCAGAGATGATGGATGTTCAGTCCTCTCATCTACCTGTCCCATATGACCATTCTTCTCCCAGTCTACCTAAATCTCAAACTGGTCAGTTTGCACTGCCATTACTTTAAAGTCTGGGTGACTTTTGGATGGCTGGCCCATAGCATTGGCCACTGAGACATCACGTAAGAGCTAAAGCAGGATAACCATGGATTCTTAATTCACCTGCGAGCAACTTTATAAATGCTCTTAGACCTTTTCAGTGCAAAGTCTTTGAAAGATATGAAGATTTATCAAACTTGAGTGTTGATAATTTAGGGCTGAAACTGGATCTCAGAAACAGGCTTCATTACAGCTATCTCATATACAAGAAGTGCTTGTAAATTAAATCTGGCTACTGCTGTTAGAGACAATAAAATGTTTTTACAAATGCACGAACAGGAAAAAGAGGTCTAAGGAGAATCTCCATCCTTTATGGGATGTGGAGGGAAAATTAGTACCAAGAGATGAGGTAAAGGCTGAGGTACTTAATGACTTCTTTGTCTTAGTCTTCAGCAGAAAGACCAATTATTCTCTGGATACCCAGTCTCCTGAGCTGGTAGATAGGGATGGGGAGTAAAATGAAGCCCTCATAATCCGCAAGGAAAAGGTTAGCAACCTGCCAAGCTACTTAGACATATGCAAGTCTATGGAGGCAGATGGGATCCACCCAAGGGTACTGAGGGAGCTGGCAGAAGTGCTCAACAAGCTGCTTTCCCTCATTTATCAGCAGTCCTGGCTGTCAGGGGAAGTCCCAGTCAACTGTCAGCTATCAAATGCAATGGCCATTTACAAGAAGGACTGAAAGGAGGATCCAGGAAACTACAGGCCTGTCAGTCTGACTTTGGTGCCAGGGAAGCTTACAAAGCAGATTATCCTGAGTGCCACCATGCAGCATCTACAGAGCAACCAGGTGATCAGGCCCAGTCAGCATAGTTTTATGAAAGGCGAGTCCTGCTTGACGAAACTCATCTCCTATGACAAGGTGACACACTCAGTGAATGAGGGAAAGACTGTGGATATGGTCTACCTAGACTTCCGTTAGGCTTTGACACTGTTTCCCACAGCATTCTCCTGGAGAGGCTGGCTGCTCAAGGCTTCACTGAGTGAAAAGCTGGCTGGGTGGCTGGGCCCAAAGAGTCATGGTGAATGGAATTAAATCCAGCTGGAGGCCAGTCACTAGTGGAGTCCCCCAGGGCTCAGTACTGGGGCTGTTTCTCTTCAATATTGTTATCAATGATCTGGATGAGTGGATCAAGTGTACCCCCAGTAAGTTTGCAGGCAACACCAAGTTGGGTGTGAGTGTTGATCTGCTTGATGGTAGGAGGGCTGTATGGAGGGATCTGGATAGGCTGGGGTGCTAGGCCAAGGCCAACTGTATGAGGTTGAGCAAGGCCAAGTGCCAGGTCCTGCACTTGGGGCACAACAACCCCACGCAAACCTACAAGCTGGGGGAAGAGTGGCTGGAAAGCTGCCTGGCGGAGAAGGAACGTGGGAGTATTGATCAATAGCTGGCTGAACATGAGCCAGCAGTGTGCTCAAGTGGCCAAGAAGGCCAACAGCACCCTGGCTTGTATCAGAAACAGTGTGGCCAGTAGGTCTAGGGAAGTGATTGTCCTTCTGTACTCAGCTCTGGTGAGGCTGCAACTCAAATACTGTGTTCAGTTTTGGGTCCCTCACTACAAGAAGGACATCGAGGTGCTGGAGTGTGTCCAGAGAAGGGCAAGAAAGCTGGTGAGGGGTCTAGAGAACAAGTCTTAGGAGGAGCAGCTGAGGAAGCTGGCGTTGTTTAACCTGGAGAAAAGAAGGCTCAAGGGAGACCTAATCACGCTCTACAATTACCTTACAGGAAGCTATAGCAAGGTGGGCATTGGTCTCTTCTCCCAAGCACCAAATGATAAGATGAAGAAAATGGCCTCAAGTTGCACCAGGGGATGATTCGGTTGGGTATTAGGAAGAATTTCTTCACTGCAAGGGCTGTGAGGCGTTGGAACAGGCTGCCCAGGGAAGTGGTTGAGTCACCATCCCTGGAGGTCTTCAAAACATGCGTAGATGTGGTGCTTAGGGACATGGTTTAGTGGTAGACTTGGCAGTGCTAGGTTAAAGGCTGGACCAGATGATCTTAGAGGTCTTTTCCAACCTAAGTGATTCCATGATTCTGTGCTGCAAGACTTCAGGAATCTCAGCTTGTGTTTTGGTTTTCATGGTCTTTCTCCAAGTCCTTCCAATACAATTTAATTGCAATTTAAATATTGTGTTACCAGTTAACCTCTGGTATGTGGTAATGTGGGATCTGCTTATACCCTAAACCTCACAGATTACAATGGCAAATCTTACTATTGCTATAACTGTAGCTATGACAAGTGTAAGTGCTTCCCAGTGTAGCTGGGAAAGTTCTGGGTCATCATAATCACATCAGTCAGTGTTGTCATAGTTCTTTTTTCTTCTCTGCCTTCTATATGCCTCACCACTTTGCAATCATATCTTCCAGTAATTTAGCTTGTGTTTTCAGAGTGCTAATTAATGGCTTTCAGCCCTGGCAACACTGGTGCAATACGCACAACTATTTACATATACAAGGTAAGTGGTAACACAGAAACCTTATTCTCAAAAATCATGCTGATAATAAACTGTCAATATCTTTCTGTTCTCCAGTAGTCTCTAAGTAGCCCATGTTTTGAACACTTAGAGCATTTTAACATTTTTCTCAAGAAAAAATAATGTAAAAAGATATAGAAGTACTTAAACTGTATGTTCTGCTCACTTGCTGTTTCTTCAGTAACAAGGAAAAAAAAAAAAGATTTTATATTTTCAGGTTTTAGGTGGAGGTTTCTCATTAAATAAATTTTTGGCACAGTTCAGTGGTGTAAAATGTATCAAGGTATAGCAGATGAAATGGAAATGTGTTTCTATGCAGTGAATTAACTTTGTCACTCTTTTCCTGACTGTTCATTTTCTGCCTCCCTGCTTCTCAGAGACATATATTCCTCTTAGCTCAAGTCTTCAGAGCTAAACCAGAAACTGATGATATGGATTGTTTTCTATACAGGAGAACTAGTTTAACAAGTTAGTTAAGCTATGGATGAGGGGAGAGCAGTGGCTGTTTTCTACCTGTATTCCAGGGGAGTGGCTGATTAGAATGTGTCCAAAGGAGGGCAGCAAGGATGGTGAAGGACTTAGAGGGCAAGATGTATCGGGCGCAGTTGGGGTCCCTTGGTTTGCTCAGCCCCGAGCAGAGCAGGCTGAGGGGAGGCCTCATGGCGGCCTGCAGCTCCCTCATGAGGGGAGGGGAGCGGAGGGGCAGGCGCTGAGCTCTGCTCTCTGGGGACAGCGACAGGACCCGAGGGGACGGCATGGAGCTGGGACAGGGGAGGGTCAGGCTGGGGTTTAGGGAAAGGGTCTGCACCCAGAGGGGGGTTGGGCACTGGGACAGGCTGCCCAGGGCAGTGGTCACAGCACTGAGCCTGCCGGAGTTCAAGAAGCCTTTGGACAACGCTCTCAGACACATGGTCTGATTTTTGAGTGGTCCTGTGTGGAGCCAGGAGTTGGAGTCGGTGATCCCTGTGGGTCCCTTCCAACTCAGGATATTCTGTGATTCCATCCAGAGAAGCCTGGACAAGCTGGAGGAATGGTCTGACAAGAACCTCAAAAAGTTCAACAAGAAGTGCAAAGAGCTGCACCTGGGGAAGAACAACTGTAGGTGCTGGGAGCTACCCAGCCTAGCAGAAAATGGCCTGGCAGTCCTGGTGGACACCAACTGGAACATGGTGTTCTGACCATGAGCAGTTGTTTAGGAAAAGTCTGCAAGGCCACCAGGTCCTCATTATGCTTCTTTATTTTATTTTATTTTATTTTATTTTATTTTATTTTATTTTATTTTATTTTATTTTATTTTATTTTATTTTATTTTATTTTATTTTATTTTATTTTATTTTATTTTATTTTATTTTATTTTATTTTATTTTATTTTATTTTATTTTAAACTGCCCCAAGCTTATTTTTCAATGTTGGTGATTTTGACTTTGTACAATTTTGGAGTCAGTAGCTATTATTGGATGGCCCTTTGCCTTATTTCCATCTCATAAAGCCTAGGCTACTGTTGTTTTTCCTTTGTTTGAAGCATATGTTTGCTCTGTTGGCAAGTTATCGCAAGTAATATTGTGTATGTGATTTGCTGTAACCCTTTTGCCACTATCCTGGTGTTAGGTTGCAGGGTCTTCCACTGTTCCTGTCAGATTGCAGGCCCAATGGTCTTGACAAAAAAGCAGTCTCTGATTTTACTGCTAGGAAAATTGTCCTGGGAGTTGTCTCCTAGAAATGGTACTCTTTGCTATCAGTCCAGGCTGTACTTTTAACCCTTCTGCTCTGCTTCCCAGTGCTTTGACATATACATTTCCTTTCATGCTATGTTTGAACCAATTACCCGATTTGCTGTGTTGCAAATTTCTGCAGTTTTGCAGGACAAAGAGCTTCAGTTATTCTGTACTTGGTAAGTTAGGGAAGTACTCTTGCCAAAGCTGTCTGGACTCATCACTGTGCCTTAGAATAACTACAGAATACTGAAAGGAAATAATTTAATTCAATTCAATTCATTATTTTATTTTATTTTATTTTATTTTATTTTATTTTATTTTATTTTATTTTATTTTATTTTATTTTATTTTATTTTATTTTATTTTGTTCCGTTTTGTTTTAATGATGCAATAAAGTATTTAATATTTTTCAAATGTAAAAACAGAGTTCAAAAATATTTCCATAATGTTATGAGTCCCATGGTAGTTTGTAAGATATTTAATTAAATCTCACATTTTTAAAGTTACTTTAGTCCTCTTGATGGATCAGATGTTTTAGATTTGAAATGTAAATGCTTTTAATGAAGGCAAGTAAAACTTCTTTACCATTTTCTCTGAGATAAATGTACAGTGGTTGTGGTTTTTTTTTTTTTTAGATCCAACTGATTTTGTTTGTTTGTTTGTTTGTTTTGTTTTGTTTTTCCCTTTGAAGAGTTTGGGCTGGCAAAATTGCAGCCTCAAATGTTTAAGCTTGTTAATGTTGAGGGCTTATGACAGTGCTGGCAGTGTATTTTGTGAGAAATACAAAATCTACAAACATGGATTTTCAGGTTGGTAATTTTTGACTATTAGAAGTACACCTCAGTTTTCTACTAGTACCACTATTGGGAAAACAAAACAGGTCCCAGGTAGTGTTAGCTGTATCATCATATTTTGTCATCATTATCTGTAGAGATGACTCAAGCCAGCTGCAGAAGAGTCAGAAAATTCACCGTGGTGCTCCTCATTCACTGTCTTTTTCCTCAAATCATAAAACTCCTCATCACAGTGTTCACATTGCAAAATGCAGCTACCATGCAGGCAGATGGTGACAATTATCTAAATGTTTACAAAGCTTTAAAATAAGGGCCTAAGTTCACCAGGGAGTTCATAAATCCCTCTACTGTATGGGGAACTCACTGAGGGCTTTAGACCACAGCATCATTACAGTAAGCATTTAATTTTTTCTAATCCTTTCTTTGATGCAGACTTGCCCTTTAATGCAGCCTTTTCCCCTTCGGCTTACGTTCTGTGCTTGAATGCTTTGAAGTTGGCAACAGTAAACATTTATGACTTAGGTGTTTTGTCTGAGCCTGTTTTGATTTCTAAACAACAGCTACTGGTCTGCCATCCAGCTGGTTGATCTTTCTTGGTTCCTGTTATGTTTTTATTTCATTTTCACATGTCTTGCCATGTGCGAAATACCACCATCATCTTCTCATTTTTTCCAAGTAGCTTTCTGCAAGTGAAGAAACAAACAAAGAAAAAGAAAAAAAAAGAAAAAAGAAAAGAAAAAAAAGAAGAAAAAAAAAAACACAGTATAAAAGACAGCATTTCACTTTCCAGATCTGGAATTCAAAAATAACAATTGCCTTCATGGACTATAGCATCATTTAATTTTCATTTTAAAATTGCTTCTTGGTATATAACAATATCTAGCAAAGAGAAAATTATTACCTATTTTACTTGTAGACACTGCTCTGCATGATTCTGCCTATGCTCAAGGCAAGGCCAAAGAATGGGACTGTGAAGATAAAATGTTGGCTGATACGGTTTGCACTGTTCTTGGTTTACAGTTCTGCAGTCCTTGTCACAACAAAACTCAGTACAGAATATAAACTCTTACACAGAGAGATTAAATAGCTAATGACTCAAAACCAGTGAAGACTCTGTAATAATTTCGTGCTTGTTTTTTACCATTTTTATTTTTCCTAGAAAAATTCACCGATTTAAGGAGAAATGATTGCTTGCTGCTTGCATAGTCTGGCTTCTCTGAATGGGTGCTCTAGTGACATTCTGGGTCTGTCAGCTCAAAGGCAGCAATGAGCTTTGCTGGCCTGAGCTCTGCCAAATTTTAGAGTGCAAAATGACATGCTGCCTGAGGCTGCTACCTCTTTTTTTCTTACTTTTTGCTGTCCTCAACTTATGGTAACCCTATTAAACACAGATTTATGGAGGTGAGGCAAAAGGCCTCTCAAGGATTGTAGTACAAATCAGTACATTTAAATGTGCAGTCAAGAAGAGGCTTTTTGCTGGCTCTTTGCTGGCTGTTTCTGTAGTTCTAATTATTGTTAGAGAAAAACACATGTGACTGATTCTACAAGTTCACTTGCAATTTCTTCATTTTACTCCATTATGGAAATTCCAGTGTCTGATCATTCAGGCAAGACACGAATAACAAGACAAAATTGTGTTTTGTTGTTGTTGTTGTTTTGAAGACTATTAATTTGATTAATTTTTAAAGAAAGGAGTTCTACTAAGCATTTCGTAAATACTATTAGAAAAAAAAAAAATTATTGTGCTAAGACTCCCATACATTACTGTTATTAGCAAGATACTTGTTTGCTCAAGTGGAGTAAGATTTTGGTCCTAAAGCCAGCATTGTTTTAGGCAATCACAATGCAATGCCATCACTGAAGTTTCCATCATGTCTGGATTATAAGGAGGGATGATTTGTGAAGGAATGACTTTTGAAACAAATATTTCTGTGTCATAAACAAGTAATATGAATCCACTATAAATGCAATTTATAGATTATATTTAAATGCCTACAGACATATAGACCCAGGGCTCCCCCCCTACCATTAGCTAGTAACCTACCAACAGTCTTGGAAGTAAATGTCAATTTCAGAGGATGAAGTTTCTTTTGTGTTTGATGTGACTAACTGTAACTTCTGTGGTGAGCTACTTCAGAAAAAACATGCACTGTATTTGCTCATACTGTATCTAGTGTAACAGAAAATGTATTAAACTCTAAGGTTGTCTAGCCTCACTGTTCAAAGCAATAAATTCAGGTGAGAAAAGAAAAAGCATAAGCTCTCCTTCTGGTATTATCTGTTCAGCCAAGACAGAACTTATTTAAAAAAAAAAAAAAAACTGTTAAAAGAAAATTCAAAATGAGAACCTCATCCCCTCACTTCTCTAGTATGTACTTCAATACACAGTAAGCAAAGCAGCCTCCAGCACTAGCAAGAAAGAAATCCACAGAGTACTTCCCACACTGCTCCCTGAGGCCTGAAATGTAAAACAGCCTCCCTCTGTGAGAAAGTGACTAAGTGCAGTCTTTGTAAGATAGACCTGTGTTAAGCCATCATGAGTGTAAAACTTCATCTCTGTCTTCATGTCTTTGGAGTGTGAATAGTGTTGCATTAAACAGTCAACCTAAAAAAAAACAAAGAATATTAATGTGATATCTGGGCTTTTTAAAAGAAAAAAATAAAATTAAAAAGAAAAAGAAAGAAAAAGAAAGAAAAACGAAGGAAGGAAGGAAGGAAGGAAGGAAGGAAGGAAGGAAGGAAGGAAGGAAGGAAGGAAGGAAGGAAGGAAGGAAGGAAGGAAGGAAGGAAGGAAGGAAGGAAGGAAGGAAGGAAGGAAGGAAGGAAGGAAGGAAGGAAGGAAGGAAGGAAGGAAGGAAGGAAGGAATAAAAGGAACACAGTCAAATAATCAGTTTAAGAAAGGGAAAGAAAGAACAGATCAGATAAATGACCAGGCAAAGTTAGCATTATAGGTAATTTTCCACTTGGGCTTCCAGCCTTCTTCCAAAGGTTCTCCTGGGGGAGAGCTCCTAAAATATAGCAGGCTCTGTTTGCCTAGGAGTCTTGACTCAAGAGAAGTACAAGTGAGCTCTGTTCCAAATGTTCTTTTCTCCTCCTATAAAGAAATGATCAAATCCCAGGAAACACGTACTTTTGTCTGACCTTCAGTAAGTCAGTACTGGGGAATGCTGAATGAACTTTAAAAAAAAAAAAAAAAAAAAAGACAAGATAATCCCCTATTTCCCAGTGACTTTCATGGAATAATCATGAATCAGAATACATCATAAGAGTGACTAAGGAAACTAATGAAATATAGAAAGGAAAGAGCAAGATCTAATATGAGTTCATATGGAAAACAATGTCTCATACAGGAAAACAGCTTCAGGAGAGAAACAGCACAGGAGATGAACTATGTCAAAGAGGATGAACAGAGACCAGAAATGCAATGTAAAGTGAATAAATGTTAATTGCCACGGAAGAGAATTCCTATGATATTTAATGAGTCAACAGCACTGCTCAGTGGAGAAGCTGACATCTCCTGAAGGTGTCCCAGTGGTGTACAGTATAAATGTATACAGCAATGAAAGATCTCAAGTTGTCCATTTACCCTCTTCCTACCCTATCACCATTGGAAGAGGGAAGAAAATCAGTGTGGGGCAAGCAAATGGATTTAACACTGTGCAGATCTGGGGAGCAAGCACCAAAATCAGTGAGACCTCACTGTTTCACTAAAGCTGGTCTGACATTCTTTAACTAGAATAATTGGGTTTGATAGTTTTACAGGAATTCTGTCACTAACACGACCATGCTTCCTGAACACTGACCAATCCTAGAACCCAGCAAAGTAACTCTATTCAAGTGGTCATTACATTCCCAGGTGGTTCCTGACTTCTGCTGCCATTTTCTCTGAAAATAGTTTACCTT
The DNA here is from genome assembly GCF_964035555.1 of Netta rufina. Classification (NCBI taxonomy): domain Eukaryota; kingdom Metazoa; phylum Chordata; class Aves; order Anseriformes; family Anatidae; genus Netta; species Netta rufina. The sequence continues at coordinate 36,264,618 of NC_140126.1, read as the reverse complement.
GGAATACTTTTTTTTTTTTTTCTTTGTTTTTCAGTTGCTGGGGATTTGGAATCTCTGTTCTGTCTGTCAGTCTGAAAGAATCTTTGAGAAGCGTCTCTCATTCACAGCCTCTTACTTTTCTTATTCATGTCTCAGAAGATCAAATTCCATCTGATTTTAATAAGCATAACTTTAGCCTACTAGTCCTCACTTAAGGCAACTTTTTATTGGGGTATTCTGTTTTATATGGAGTAGCAATCATTTACACAGTCATTTAAATGCTAATGGTGTTAGTAGACATCTCTATTTTGACATGGGAGGATTTTTAGTCAAGTTCAGTACATGCTACAGGGTGCTTTCTCACTTGCTGGAATTGCAAAGTGAGTAAAAATGGATGAGAATACCAACATGAACTCCAAAAAGCAATATGGTCTCCAATTCAGCCTGCTTATTTTCTAGATCTCTTCTAACACATCCTGGAAAGAATAAGGTACTTTGCTCTTTTTTTCCAAAGCTAAATCAGGGACAAACCAGGGTGAAGTACCCTCAGAACACCTCTCTTGAGGCTGTCTAGAAACATATTTCATTTTCCTCTGTGAATTCAGCAGCTGTACTTCCCACAAAGCTAGTACTCCACTACCCTTTGTTTTGAGCAGAAACCATGAGAACAGGAAAGAGTATGAAACAAAATGAAGAGTAGGGCTTTTTTTTTTTAATTCTTTACTCTTTTTTCTCATCTGGTTGCATGCTTTTGATTTTGTTTCTGGTTTGATAAGCCTGAAAAAATAATATATATATATATTTTTTTTATTCTGACTATCCCGCAGTATGAGCTGTTACTTCTGTATTACCATTCAGTAGCAGTTCTTCCACTGTTAAGCTGCTAGCTTCATCCCCACTTCAAATGAATGATGACTGCCAATGAAAGTTTGTCTTTTTATGTTTCTAATTCAAACAATACTATTGTGAATTGCCTTCTCTTTTAAGGAGGAATGTGGTTCAACAGGAATCTCCAGAAGACCTCAAGAAGGTTCTCTGGTACCTTTGTAGACTTGAAGCTCCTGGGGTAGTGCACTGCAAAACAGAGCATGTTGATAACTTGCCTAGGTGGGCAGATGTGATGCATGACATGTGTATATATCCATAAATATACACACAGAGATATACAAAAATGTAAGAGGAAAGCCAGAGCTCAATAAGTATATGTTGGATCCAAGCTTGGAGGAAACATCTGTAACTCTTGTTCTGTTGTCTAATGCTGGTTTTTAGTTGTTAGTTCCAGGGATACAACAGTTAAAAGAGCAACAGGTCTAAATTGCTCCCATGTAACACAAATAGATTGCTTTCTAGTGTGAGGATAGCACCAGTGAGTTGAGAATCTTGTCTTTTTGAAGTTACAACATCAAATTCTGTCATGAGGAAACAGGTAATATGAAGCTTTTGACATACAAATATTATTCAGATTCCTCTGATTCGCTCGAGTGTGTTCCAGTATTTAGGTACCCAGAAAAAAAAAAAAAAAAGAAAAAAAAAAGGTTGTAACCTATAAGTAATTCTGACTCCTAGCCCCTGTTGTAACTTCTCAGGACTTATTTGCACATTTAGTTCACACACTAAACCTTTATGTTATTCCAGAGTGATTTCCATATGTATAGCCTTCTCCTTACTTGTGATAATACCTTTCTTTATAAATAGCCCAAGAGCGGGTTGGCTAAACCTCAGGTCAGCACAAAGTATTAGCAGCTGACAGGATGGCTCCAAGGTGTAGCTACAGGACAGGACAACTGCTGTGACATGAGCTCTCCTGTGTCTTCCCACACATCTTTTCCCTCCTGTTGAAAAAGAGCAGACAACATAGTCCAGAGTGACTTGGTAAAGACTTCAGCATCTGACTGTGCATGTACAGCAGGGCTTGTAATTTTGGGTCTTGTTCCAAGAAGTCCAAACAAAGTGAAGTGCAATGCAGACTTGATAAAACAGCAGTAAAATTGCTCTGCAGCTGCTCTTACTGATAGCTGGTATGCCCTGCAGGAGAAAATTATACAACTCTTTAGGTAGACTGAGGGGGAGGAATTTTAAAAAAATAATAAAAAAAAAAAAAGTCTGAGTTTTTAGTTCAAACTTCATTTCAGTGGTAATTCACCATCTGGAAACACACCATCTCACTGCTGCTTCCTGTATCTGTAGGAAGCATCACTGCATTTGCTCAAGTGGAACTATGATTTTTTTTTCCATGTGGTCTAACAATATACAGTTTCCTTTCTTCACACTTACTTGTACTTGCTGTATTTGCAGAGGTGTAGTTAGTCTATCTCTCCTTGCAGCAAGGGTACTTAAGCTACTCCCTTGATCACGTTTGTCCTTTCTTTAATGCTGGCATCAAGATATCATTCACCACCTCACTTTGCTATGTCATTTGTTTATGTCCATTTCATCCACAAGGAGCATCACACAATAACAGCAATTAGAAACTATATTTCATAGACCTAATTATAGCTATTGTAGACTATTGAACCATGAAAAGAGTAGACAGAGAATGCAGATGAATAAATATACTGGCACAGCATTATTGTATGATTTGTGATGTGAAACATTTTTTCCCCTTTCTCACATACACTGAAGGCCCTTGCTCAGACACAGTTTTATTGTAACATATGCTTTGTTCCTCCACGGATTAGTTTTCAAAAATTAATTTCAAACAGGAATCAGGATAAAAGTTTTTGTTTGTTCATTTGTTTTGCTTTCTTTCTTTCTTGGTGGGAATTGTAGGCAGATTTAATATACAAAGGGGAAAAAACCTCTAGAGGGGAATCACACCTCCACACATCCAGACCTGCCCATCTGGTGGTGACTCATGGAAAACTGACTCTACAATCAGTAAGACTGTAAAGTAGATGTGTTTATTCAGTGCTGGGCAGCACAGGGGGTAGTCCTACCGAAGTTGTGTGCATCCTAAAGTGACAGCTTGCTTTGCTTCTATGCAGTCTTCATCCTCATGGCCCTCAGCACCCACCCAGAATACACTGCACAAACGCAGATGGGAGGAGTTTATGGAAATGACTTGGAGCTAATTTTAATACTAAGTGTGGACAGGTTATGAATATGTATAGGCACACTGAGAATATTCATGCATGTGTAACTCTTCACTGCATAGAACCAAAGCAAGTTGCCACTTTAGGGTGCGCATGACTTTGGTGGGACTACCCCCAGTGCAGAATAAACTTACCTACTGTACAATCTTACTGATCGTGGAGTCAGTTTTCCACGAGTCAATGGTGGTTCCAACACCTTCTTCATTACAATGGGAGGGCAGTGTGGAGGACTCTTTTTCCAGAATCAGATATGTTTTACTTAATATTGTAATAGGATATTGGGATAAGGTCTATGTGAGGCATGTTCGCTGCATGGATGAGAAGTAAGAATGCTTAAATAAGGAAAACAAAATATGACTAATAGCTCTGCTATTAGTTAATACATGTTCTGAGTTAATATATATTTATTAGTTAATTTATGTTCTTGCATTTTCATTAAACACTGTTCATAGAGTGAAAATGCAAACTTAAGTGTTTGTTTGTTTGGTTTTACCCTCTTTTGGGACCTTAGTAAATAAAATTTTGAGGTTATTTCTCTCTGTACGGAATAGTTGCATCTGAACTGGGGTGAAGAACTAGTGTCTCATTTCAGAGCTGACTCACTGAGCTGCTAGACAAAGCTGTGCTGGGTAAGGTTTACAATCAAACAGAATAGCTCCTTGAGCAGTAGGTTATAACTGCTTACCTAAAGATAGATAAAGACATGCAAGAGTATGAGAGAGAAAATTTTGAATAATGCAGTGTTGCTTTTAGCTAGGACTTCGTTATTGTAAATTGCTGACTCTCTTTGGTGCCTGGACATTTTGTCTCCATTAAAGAAACGCAAATAAGGAAGTAAACATAAGTAGCCCTGACAACACCTGATAGAGAGAAAGGAGGAGAAGAGAGCAAACAAGTCCAATTGCTTGATAAAGAAGGAGCAAACCAGAAAATATTTTTACTTGATTTAAAAAAAAAAAGAAAAAAAAAAAAGGAAAAAAGAAAAAAGAAGAAAAAAAGTTCTGATTATTTAAATGTCCATCTTGAGTTCAATATTCAATACATATGTTTCAGTTACTGTGAGTCTCCAGTGTGTTTCTCTGTGTTTTGTTGTTTGTTTTTTTTTAAATAAGCTCTGTCCAAGAAGTTCAACTAAGTTCAGCATTGCTTTGCGGAAGTCAAAAGTTCCCCTACTTAATGCCTTTGCTTTGTGCTTGAGAAGTAGCTCCTGGTGGGAAACACAAGCATGTAGTCATCAGTCACTGTCTGCGTGTAGTGACTGCAGTCATCAGCAGGCAGATCCATCTCAGGGAGATGTCACTGCCAGCTTTTCCAAGATACTCAGGAATCGGAAATTGGAGGCTTGGGGGGAATCCAAAACACAAGTCAGTCCTTTGGTGATGCAGGTCGCAAAGCTGAGATTTTCCTCACTACGTGAACCAGAAAGGTGAAGGCCTGACCACGCCTATCTGCTGGTAGCTTCTTCAAATAGACACAGCTCACAGTTTAAAAATAAATACATGTATTAAAGAAACTATTCGTGTTCTTCAGGACACCAGGGCACATATTTCACTGCATGTCTGTGAATGTGCTGTATTTGGCCCTCAAGACCCTGCAGTGCCTCAGACAGCCAGAATCATTGCTTTATGCTGCTCACAATTCACAGGCAGCAAACCAAGCTGACCCACACCACTGCACTGTGCAATCCACATCTGGATATTTATGCCTCCCAAGGTAGCCAGCAGAAAGACAGTTGGTGAGAGAAGCATATCTTCTGAGCACCTTCTTTACCAGCTGCCAGGTCCTCTCCTGCCTCCGGCTGCTGCCCTCCCACCGCTACCACACTGAGCTCTCCTCTAGTCTTCTGCATGCTCCATAAACCTTTTCCTGTCTGGGTTACCCTTCTCTTCCTTCCCTCTTGCATTTCCGAGCTTCTATGTAACAGGTTGTTACTACTTGCATAGGTAAAAAATAGTGCAGAACCAGTACCCCTCCACCCACATTCTCTGGCTATTCTAATAGTAATGCAATAATCCATTGCAACTGTAGCTAAATCTAGAAAAGACTGCATTTACCTGTTACTGTGATGCTCTTTGAGGAGAAAACTGCTACCAGACAGAAACTAGTTCTGAACATGTCTGGATGGTACAGGATTAGTCTGCTACCTGATGAATTATTATTGCAATGCTACAAATGATAGATGATGCTTTCTTACACACCTTTGTTTGCAGTGTTACCTGCTGTCTATCAACTGTAGTATTTAGCTCAGGAAATCATTCTAATAAAACTAACCAAGCTCATTTCAGTTTGCAGTTTTGCTGAACTGTATTTCTATCTGGAGTACTGGGACAAGCAGGTCATTATGAGGTGGGGAAAATACAGTGAGTAACAAATCTGTGGTAGCTACTGGCAACACCGTTGAATTCAGACTCTTTGGCTCAGTTTCTCCAGCTGTATAAATCCCCCAGGAAAAGTCTGGTTTGCAATTTTTTCTGCCCTTCCCTAATGAGACTTTTCTTAGTTTCATCTCAATAGCAACTATGTAGTTTTGCAGTTATTCTGTGTGTTGCCTTCCCTTTTACTTTCTTATCCTTCCCGTTTAATGGTCTTTCGTGGGTTTTTCAGTTCTTCAACTCTGGGGAAAGCAAAGTGGGAAGAACAGGCCCCAAACACCCTGGCAGTACTCAGCCTGTGAAGACCTCAATGTTTTACAAACATCAGGTGTAATGTTATTAAAAGACTTTTCTACAGGTTTTTACTTATTCTAAGTGAAAGGTATACTTAACACAGTGGTGTAGCAAATGCAACAGCACACCTCAAGCCAGAACATTACAAACAAGGCTGTACAAAGGGCTTACAACATCAGACCGACTGGAAAGTGTGTCCCCTAGCCTCAGCCTCAGGCCTTCATTCAGTCCATCCTCCTCTTTTCCTTGAGGTAACACTCTTAGTAATTTGAGAGGGGGAGTAGAGGCAGCAAATAAAATTAAGAAACTGAAGAAGGCTTTTGAAAATGCTTATCATTTTTCTTACCAATATGCTTGTGTATGTGCTTGGTGGAGCTTGTAGGCAGCAGTGCTCCCTCCCATCACAGCCATGTGCTCTGGTCTGTAGCAGCTGCTCACCCACCTCGCTGTGACCTGTGAGCAAAGCTGAGCCAGGTAACACTGCCTTGCTCTTGCACCACCTCAGCTGTGGTACGGGTAAACAAACATGCAGTATCTCAAGTTGCTTTCTCATTTGAATACTAACTTTAGTATCTTTTAAAGAAGAACTGCTTAGCTGAAACAGCATACTCAGAGTTCATTAGCTGAAAGGTGAATCATTGTTGTGTTTTCCTTCTAGTCCTGCTAAAACCCTCTAACAGTTTACTCATTATTATTTTTATTATTAATCCTCCGCTTCAGACATGAGGATGCAGCACTTGTTATTGTTGATACTAGTTGAATTAACATGCCTAAAAGTGTTTTGCAAGTATTTTTACTCCTGGTAAGTGGGTAATACCCTAAGAAATAGTGAAAGTTAGCATGTAGATACTCATCTTGACAAAAACTTTCCAGAGTGAGTCAATGCAAATGTGTACAGCTAAGAGCAACCAGTTAGGCTTTCCTATTTCCTAAAATGTTAGTGCTTATGCTGGTGAGCAGCATCTGTCTGTTCAAATGCTAATATGGGGCTTTGCTTCATGTATTACATTGGTTACATTTTCGGTTTTGTTTCTTGTTTGTGATGTTGGCCAAATAATGAATGAAGCTTCATCTGTTACCACAGCGGTCATGAATTTGATTTCATTAGTACTGAAATGGTCAGCTTAAACCTTTTGAAGGTTCCTGAATATAAGTGAATACATGTGAAAATTTAAATGTAGATACGGAGTTTGATGTATAAGTTTTGGAAAGTTATAGCTGTGTTTTTGTTCTTTGGTGTAAATTGGGGTTTGGTTTATGTAGTGTCAGAACAAATCAATGTAGATTGGGAATTTTGCAAAGTCACAAGAGATTTATTTATTTACTTATATGCTAACCAGTGTAAAAAAGTTCATGCAGATTATGTGAGCGAAGGTGCCATGTACTGGCAAAGCATTGCCATCCTCATGCTATGATGCAGCATAAATTAGTTTTAAAAAATCAGCAGTATTGTAAAAGGCACACGCTTTGGCTCCTGGCTTGTCTGTGTCAGGAGAGTGAGAGCACTGCATCCTGCTCATTAGCACAGAGGCAACCTCAGCTGGCTTACTTATCTGGGAACCTCCCTCCAGAAGGCCTTGGTGTGCAATTGTTTCCACACATGTGAAAGAGTTTTCTCTTCGGAGATTTGTCGTCTTCTGTTTGCTGTTCTGTTAACCAAACTTAGAAAGTATGTTTTCAAATTGGCAGATACAATTGCTTTTGAACTCCTCTTTCATTGTCCTCACACCTGATCAGTATGCAGTATTAATCCCAAATTAGCAGAAGCTTTTGCTATTAGGCATAGTGACTGCCTAATAGGAGAGTTCAGTTCTAGTAAAAGTGCCTAATATTAACTTGGCTGAATATCAGTTTCAGCCACTGCAGCGTCAACCTGAGAATAAAAGCCTCATTCACTCAGATGGTCTTATTTATTAGCCTCTTAAAAGTTTCCATGAGTATGCAATCAGGATTTTTCAACAGAACTGCTATTTTTCTTCAGTTTTACTCCTGCTTATATTTATTTAGAGAGGAGGAAAGTCGGTGTCATTAGTCAGGTCCCTGTAACTGTTTTGCTTGGAATGATCACTTGCAGATAAAAGTGAATAGAGGTGACTTTAGGACCAAAATGCAGCGAGATGGGATACCCTTTACATTCAACAAATTCCCTTCAGATGGATACAGACATGACAGGGCTGGGCTAGAGTTTCAGACGTGATACTTGTGGTCAGGGTACTTATGAATATTAGCATATTTAGAAGGAAAGATGCATTCCTCCAAAGCTGATTGATGCCATGAAAGCAGAAAGAAACACTGGTGAGAGCCTCCTGCTCTGTGTGATGTGTGTTTCCTGAGGGCTATCTGCTCTGGTGGAGCCGTCTCGCTGTGGAGCACGGTGTACTTCCATGATACCATCCTTTTTCATCCTGTGGGGGTGAGGCACAGAGAACTTGTATTTTACTAAAGACAAGCAGAAAGTAAAGTTGACTACATGTTTTTTTTCACCATTCAAGCATTGGTTCATATTGGTTTCACTCACCCACTTCCTTGAAGCACTCACAATTGCAGCATGTGGCAAGAGTTTGCCATGCAGCACCCAGAATTAGCTTAGCACAATGCCATGCTAGAAACAGGCATGGCCTGATGACTCTGGCAGGTTGCCAAAATGACTAAAAAAGATACAGTTGGTACCTGATTTTACTTTGACTAATCCTTTGCAGGGGAAATAGTCTGTAATAAAGACATATTTTCCCTTAGGGGGGTTACAGTTCATTGAGAATAGACCTGACAAAATAATGGGCAGCCTAGGGCTTAAACATGAGAGTAAGATAAGGTATCCAGGAAAGTGTCTGCACAGATACAAGTTCAATTACCAAGAAATCAGGGAAAATAAGCTTCAAAAAGAGTCTCTGCAGTCTCAGCAAGTAACCCACAGAACTGGGATTGTTTATGATATATCCCCATCCTTGAAGAGCACTTGCCTCTTGTTTACTGTAACTGTGGCAGAAGTAGTTCCTACTTGTTATAAAAAACAAACCAGAACAAACAAACAAACAAAACCTCATTCTTTGCATATTTGAAACCGGCACTGTAGTATGTTTTGTTGTTTGCAATTAATTTTAAAGCCCATTTGAGGCTGGCTGGGTTATACTGCATTAGGCTGATTTGGAGCAGACTCCAAATACCATTCAATTTCACAACTAGGTTCAGTTGTACTCCTCCCTGGGCACTGGTGCTGCTGCTCCTACCCTGACTTCTGGAGAAGCATCCGTGCTTTTCCTGCTGTTTCTGGCAGGCTGTGCCTTTCTAGGCAGATGGAGATGGTTGGGTAACTGGAGGTCATCTGACGTTTTGTGGCTGTCTGCCACGTTGTACAGTGCTACTGTAGAATAACTTTTTGTATATGTGTCTGCATTTTCTTCCTTTAGTATACAGAAAAAACTCATCTTGTAATCAGGCCAATAAAGTAAATTATAGTGACTTGCAATTTAACAGCTGGAAAAACCCAGGTACCCTGTTACTGTCCTGCAGCCAGCAACATTCAAGAAACATTAACTGAATTGCCTAAACAAGAGCTGCAATCTATTAAAAATGTCTGGTACTGAGACTGAGCATATCGTTAAATCAAATTATTTTTCCATAGTAATATATATCACTTTAGGCCTAAAGAAAACAAACAAACAAAAAAAAAAAAACCACCATAGAAAGACAGCAATTGCTTCACAAGAAATCAAATCAATAAAGTGTCTAAGAACACATACACATATTCTTAGCATTCTCCTATCGCTCTTAAGAAAGATAAATGTAAATGTTGGTTAATAAATGTAAAAAGCTACTACAAAGGCAGGGAAGTTAAAACAAAATTACTGACCTTTCCGGTGCTGGTAGAGCATCTGTGGAACTGGAATTTCCTGATATCTGGGCTTGCATCAAACTGAAACTTACCAAACATCTGGGGTTTTTTTGTTGTTTTTTTTTTTTTTTTTTTTTTTTTGTTGTTGTTTTGTTTGTTTGTTTGTTTTGTTTTTGTTTGTTGTTGTTGTTGTTGTTGTTGTTGCTGTTGTTTTGTTTGTTACATTTCCAAAATGTTATCTCACATGATTACTGTAAATTTTAAAATATATATATATATTAATGTAAATCAATTCTTGGCTTTCTTTTCTGATCTCTGCACTCCTGTGAGCCTGAAACAAACTTGTTGATTCTATGATTCTATGTTATGCTCTGCACCAAATTAGTAGCCAGCTGACCAGCCAAGAAACACAGTTGTATCTCAGCTTTCATTAATGAGGTTAAAGGTTGGAATTTGTTTGTACAGATTTTTTTCTGCATATATGTAAATCAGTAGTATACCACAGGGCTTGCTGCAGAGGTTGTTTCCATTTAAAATGAGACCACAAATAGGAAAAAAATATTTTAAAACGTGTTCAAAAAACTTAGCGTGGGATTGATTTCAAGAAAGGGAGCTCTGGGATAAATCTTGGAAGGTGCTGAATGAAAATGAAAGTTAACTACCTCAAGGAAAACTGACATAAATGAGGAATAAGCTTTATATATATATATGTGTGTGTGTGTGTGTATATATACACATATATACATATACATATATATATACATATATATATACATATATATACATATATATATACACACACATATATATATATTTAATACAGAGCTCTTTTTGACCATTCTTTTATCAAGACAGTTTTTTTCCTGCATAGAAATTTCTACTGATGACAGAATCGCAGGTGCAAAGTCATGGAATAATTAAGTTAGAAATAAGAAAAATTTATTGCTAGTTTGGTTTTAGCTAACAAAGTTACAGATCATGAATGCCCTTGATTTGTTGATTTTTAATTTAATTAGTTCCATAACACTCATCATTATTTTCTGCCATCATGTTCAGTTCTGCCCCCTGGTTTTTTAATATGAATAATTTTCTGTTTATGGACTGAGCAAACCCTGGAGAATGCAAAGAGTTCTCTCACCTTCTGTTCTGCTAGCCAGCTGGAGCCAGTGGAGGTACTGATCTCTGCAGGACACCTCTGCAGGTATCTTTCTTTACCCAGGATTTATAAATAAGATTGGGACTACCTAATGTACCAGCAGAGGAGAAGAGGGCAATCCTTACTCTGTTCAGTCTGCTTCTGTGAGTACAAGATCCAGTGGTAAGCCTAGAAGGTCTTTGAACAAGTCATCAGTCATCATAACAAATTACAAGTGAGTAATGTATATGACTTGAATTATAGGCACCAAACTTCCCAAAGGTGTTGCAACTGCTGGTCTGACTTCTCATCATTTATTACCAGATGGAAGGAGAGAGGGAGCCAGCAAAAAACAAATGTACAACTCTGAAAAAATGAAATTAATGTAGTGTTCTCTGAGGCTGCCAGCCTGTCCTTGCAAAGACAAGCAGGAAGTAGAAGCAGAACCAAAGCCCTGCTGAAGCAAGTGAGGTTAAAACTTGCACTACAGTATCATCTAGGAGACCAGGCTGGCATAAAGCCAGTGCAATGCACTATAGCCAGTCACTGTGACTTTTGGAAACCAAAATGGCATGTCAGGTGGACTCAGCAGTCCTAATGAGGTGGCAGGTGAGACGGTGTCTGAGAGCAGTTTGTTCCAGACAGCTTGTTCCTGCATTCAGCACAAGGCTAATAAATGAAGAACAGAGAGTTGTGCAAGGAAAATGTGTTTGACTAAAGTCAATTGCACTTGATTCAAAGTAAACAAGGGAAAAAAGACTTGGCATACTGGTGTTTTTAGGACAGTGTTTCTCCAGAGGACCATCAGTCTAACCCTGACTTAGATGCACAGATGATGTTCCCAAGTGAAGCACGGTGCAGGCACTGTTGTTGGATGAGCCCCAAACTCCAGCCTGTTTCTTTCCACAACTTATCTCAGAAGGAAAACCCACCACTCAGTTGCTGTGTAAATCTACCCAAGGCTGAGCTGCTTGATCTATTGATGGATTACTTGAGTCCAACCAGGAGTCAGATACAGGGGAGACATGTAAATCCCCAGGGATGGAGCTGATAGAGGCTTTATTTTATATTGATGCAGGTGAATCCTCTTGATATGCAAACTTCAATGTCTGCTCTGTGAACAGGATATTCACCTACAAATGTCCTTATTAGGCTTTGAGCATTCAGCTTTGTACGTGACGATCACCGGCATTTGAAAAACCATGTCCTGTACAATGTAATGGAACCTCTGTTATCACAAAAGTGGTGTTGTGTGTGGTTTTTCGTTTTTTTTTTTTTTTCTTTTCTTTTCTTTTCTTTTCTTTTCTTTTTTTTTTTTCTTTTTCTTTGTTGTTGTTGTTGTTGTTGTTGTTTTTGTTTGTTTGTTTGTTTTTAAAATGTTGTGTTTTTACACAGGTATGCAGCTAACTAAACACATATATACATTACTGGCTCTTCCACTTCTCTGCCATGAAAATAGTAGCACTATTTGATTATTTAGTTTATGATAATAGTGTCTATAAAAAGCTTTCATCTAACAGTGTACAATTTTTTAAATTAGCTCCATAAGGAATTACAGCGAATGAAGGCGTTATACGGTATTAATTGTGCTTAGGTGAAAGTGAGAAAAATGAACTATTACATTTTCAAATGCTCAACATGTGATGCTATATGATCTTGGGAGGACTGGGACAAAGACAAAACAAAGGAGTTTAAAAATATTTGGTGGTGGGAGAATGGAGGTGGGGTAGCTGGGTCCTGTTAGCTAAAAGGCTTCAATTTAAAGATTGCCTGGTACTGTTAGGCACATGCTATGTTAAAAATCAGTCAGCCTCTAGCCTTCACTCTTACTCGCTTGACAGTTAACTTCTTTGCTAAAGAAATATTCTGCGGTTTTAGTGTTTCTTTATATGTAGTAACAGGACTGAAAATAAACATTGTGCTATTTCTGTGGTAATGCTACTGCTAAATGTGACTAGCCTAGATGAAGAAAGGCTAGATTTTGATACATAAAATAAAATATGCCCTTGGTGTATCAGCTTGCCAGCAGTAGCTGGCTGTACCAATCCCTGCTGCTGTCAACCTTTTCCATTGCCAATGAACACAAACCATTATAAAAGTTACAGCAGTTCTCCAGATAGATAAGATTTTCTGATTCTTAAGTCCAGCAAGCTGTGTCTTTTTTCAGAGTGGAGGCAGGGGCAGTAGATCATAACCATCACACCAAGGGAGATGCAGCATCATAGCGGAAAAAAAAGGGGGAGCACCTTGAGCACTCACCCCAGTACACACCTCCCTTGGCCAAGTCATGGTAGGTGCCAGACATCCCTGTCCACTTGCCACTCCTCGGGCTGCCATACAACAAGGTCTCCACATGTTTCATCAGTTTTCAACAGTGGCCCCAGGTGTCTGCCACCAATCTTGTGAAGGGCAAAGTGCTGGGGAGCAGCCTGGACACCCAAAGCTGCCTGAGGCTGACAGACACCTGCAGGTCTGATGAGAAGGCAAGTGAGGTGTTGACCATCACCATGACTGTGTCTCTGTCCTGCTTGGCTATGGCAGAATGCATTTTCTTGCCTATAAAGGAAGGGCTTCTGACACTCAGACCTCTTGCATTTGTTGATGATGGTATTGTGCTCTCATAATTCATCAATATTGTTCTGACATCTTAAGATCATCTGGTTGCTGAGGATACATCGAGTAATTGTAGAATCACAGAAGGTTCCTGTACCCAAAGGAACCTTAAATATCGCCTGATTCCAATGCCCCTGCCATGGGCAGGGACACCTCCCACTAGGCCAGGTTGTTCAAAGCCCCATCCAGCCTGGCCTTGAACACCTCCAGGGATGGGGCATCCACAGCTTCTCTGGGCAGCCTGTGCCAGTTCCTCACCACCCTCTAAGAGAAAAAGTTCTTCCTAATGTCTAATCTAAACCTACCCTATTTTAGTTTAAACCCCTTGCCCTATCACTACATCCCTTGACAAGGAGTCCCTCCCCAGCTTTCCTGTAGGCCTCCTTTAGATACTGGAAGGCCACTGTAAGGTCTCCCTCAAACCTTCTCTTCTCCAGGCTGAAAAGCTCAAGTCTTTCAGTCTCTTCATGTGAGAGCTGTTCCAGCACTCTGGTCATTTTTGCGGCCCTAAGATGACTTGCTTGCAGTATAAGCACATAATGTAGTTTGTTCTCTGTTTGGTGTGTATGAAGTGTTTGAAACATTTTCTAATAATACTTGTAGTGACAGTACTACTCATGACAAAATGTCTGGATTACAGTATCTCATAAGTCACTATAGTAAGCAGGGTGTGGACTCCCAGAGAAAAGAAAACAACCCTCACTGTCTGGTAATAATAAGCCTAAAAACTCAATTTGTAATACATCTAGGCCTAAAGACTTACCTACAAAAACTAGATAAAAATATGTTATATGACGGTTACTAGATGGCTTCCTGCTATGATTTAGGCAAGGTTGTGATGTATTGCAGGGAAACACTAGGATATGGTTGCATGTGGGGGAAAGAGTTCTGTCTCATTTTTTAAGGTGATGAATGATGTGTGCTGCTTTAACTTCCTTTCTTTCAACTTTCAGAAGGAAATGAGCATCCTGTTCAGCACTCTTCTATTCATGGCATTATCTCAACCTTCTTTGTTTAGGCAAATTCAATGTGGATGGCCTTGATTCAGAGTAATATTTACATTTTACATATGTAAGTTAATAATTAGATGGGGGGAAAAAAGGATAAAGGCATTAGTATGTTGATCTAACTTTCTACAAAAAAAAAAAAAAAAAAAAAAAAAAAGATTTTCCTAAACTGTTACTTGATTTTTTTTTTTTTTATTTTTTTGTTTTTAATGTAAGGTAGAAACTTAACTTTCCACCAGGGTCAAAAAGCCCTAGGATTCCCTGTAAGAGAGATTTAATTACATTTACTGTCAAATCTTCTGGCGCTGCCTGACATCATTTACACCAAATGCAAATGTACTCTCTTGCAGGCTGAAGATTATGTTCATTATTCTTGACTGCAAAGGTTTTAGCTTTACTTTGTTCTCATTTTATTACTGGTTGCAGTTCTTAGCTCCTAATAGTAATACTCATTTGGGTTTATGTTTTGCACAAGGAGGTGCTGCTCCATTGAGACTGCAGTGGGAAGACGCTGTAAGGTATCATGCAGAGTGTTGTTAATTAGAGCTAACACTAAGAGAGTAACACAGGTAATCTTGCATCCCATTAGATGCTGGCAACCCCATCTATCCATCATTTCTTCTGTTGAAACAGAGGGGCCTTCTGCTGAGAACTTCTTGTTGTCCTGTTAAGGACAAGGCTCTGTCACCAGCACCCAGTGAGAGCAGGCTGCAGGCTCCTCTGGTACAGGGAGCTGGTGAAATTAGTGCCATGGCCATGGGGTGTGTGCAGCAGAGCACAGCTGGGAATCCACTGTGGATGTGCAGCACAGCACTGCACAGCACAGGTCTGTGCATACTCAGGTTAACTGCATCACAGATTCCTTGATGCAGGATGGTCTTCTGGTCAGGACAAAAACAACTCCTGCTGTCAGAAATAACGTGGCCAGCAGGGCTAGGGAAGTGATTGTCCTTCTGTACTCAGCTCTGGTGAGGCTGCACCTCAAATACTGTGTTCAGTTTTGGGTCCCTCACTACAAGAAGGACATCGAGGTGCTGGAGTGTGTCCAGAGAAGGGCAAGAAAGCTGGTGAGGGGTCTAGAGAACAAGTCTTAGGAGGAGCAGCTGAGGAAGCTGGCATTGTTTAACCTGGAGAAAAGAAGGCTCAAGGGAGACCTAATCACGCTCTACAATTACCTTACAGGAAGCTATAGCAAGGTGGGCATTGGTCTCTTCTCCCAAGCACCAAATGATAAGATGAAGAAAATGGCCTCAAGTTGCACCAGGGGATGATTCGGTTGGGTATTAGGAAGAATTTCTTCACTGCAAGGGCTGTGAGGCATTGGAACAGGCTGCCCAGGGAAGAGGTTGAGTCACCATCCCTGGAGGTCTTCAAAACACACGTAGATGTGGTGCTTAGGGACATGGTTTAGTGGTAGACTTGGCAGTGCTAGGCTAAAGGCTGGACCAGATGATCTTAGAGGTCTTTTCCAACCTAAGTGATTCCATGATTCTGTGCTGCAAGACTTCAGGAATCTCAGCTTGTGTTTTGGTTTTCATGGTCTTTCTCCAAGTCCTTCCAATACAATTTAATTTCAATTTAAATATTGTGTTACCAGTTAACCTCTGGTGTGTGGTAATGTGGGATCTGCTTATACCCTAAACCTCACAGACTGAAATGGCTTGTCTTACTCTTGCTATGACAGCATAGCTGGGAAAGCTCTGGGTCATCATAATCCCATCAGTCAGTATTGTCAAAGTTCATTTTTTTTTCTCTGCCTTACCTTCTATGTGCCTCACCACCCGGCAATTTATATTTTCCAGTAATTTAGCTTATGTTTTCAGAGTGCTAATTAATGGCTTTCAGCTCTGGGAAAGACATTTTATTTTTAACTCCAGCAAGCTATTTTTTGAATGATTGTATGATTTTATGTTTCTAGTTCCAAACTATTTAATTCTACATTATTTTCTCTTTTTATGTTTGTCACTGTAACAAAATAGACTCTTCAACTCACTTGCCTTTCATGCTTTGCCCTGTAATTTTTGTGATGTTGATTCTTTGGAAAAGGTGGTCAGTCTTCCCATTTGTTTATACAATAACTGCCACAGTAGGATATTTGGATAAAGTTACAATGAAGTCAATAAACCAGTGATATTTTGCTGCTTTTCATTTCCTGTAGACAAGTTAATCTTTAACTCTAACAGCAGACATACTGCGGCTTTTTTTTTTTTTTTTTTTTTTTCCCCAGTGCATGTCTACTGAGTGAACTACTGCACCTGGACTCCAGAAAAAGAGAATGGGTCCACCACATTTTCTTCTCTGTTCTACTGCATTTCTAAGGTTTACGTGGGCTTCCCTTGCCACTTGACTTTTTGCATGAGCCCTCTTTTAATGTGCTGTAGAGTAGTGAAACTGCATCACCAAACCTCTCATCTGCCCAGCAGCTGCAGTCCTTATGGCAGGAATAATGGAGGATAATAATAAAGGATCAAATGGGCACTGAGCAGCTCTGAAGCCAGGATCTGCAGCTGAACTGCAGGACTGGAGTTGATTCAGTGAAAAAAGGTTCCAAAGACCTCTTGAAAAATACTTAAGTATTACTTGACAGTATTTTATCCAACAGTCTAATCCTTTTCAGCAGCTTGCCATACAGCACTCAGAATGACATTTTTTGAATAAACCTGCCATTTTCTTTAATAAAGGCAGAGACTCTTCCATCTGACAACAGACAAGAAGTTTAAAAGGCGGAATAGAGTTGTGGTTTTCTTTTTTTCTTTTTTTCTTTTTTTTTCTCTTTTTTTTTTTCCTTTTTTTTATTTTTTCTTTTTCTTTTTTTTTTCCTTTTTTCTTTTCTTTTTCTTTTTTTTTTTTTTTCTTTTTTCTTTTTCCCTCTGGCTGAAGCTCTTTTGTGTAAGAATTTTGAAGTTGATAGCTTTTCTTTCTGAAACTCTGCAGAATCCAGGGTACTGTAGCTTTTAATGCTTTGTTGTGTTTTGCTTTGTTGTGTTTTCCTGACTTCTGCCTGGCATTTTTCAGATGTCAGTTTTTGAGACTTGCCATCAGCCTGAGCCACCCCCAGCCTGGTAGCCTGCATTTCATACTGGTTTGTACCACAGCCTTAGAGAGAGACACAACAAACCTGACATCAGACAAATATCAGAGCAGTACTTCCTCCTTTGCTCTTACGAAGTGTGGACAGCATGCAATATCTGCACAGAGCTCAGCAGACATCAGTGCAGACGTACATGTTGGACTGGATTTACAGACAGCACTTACAGAGATTTTCCAGAGGGGCTTTGAAAGTATGTGTCTGAGACCTGCAAGTCTTTGGCCTTTGGTACTGAAACTGATCCCCTGCTTGGAGCTGATGTGCCAGGCTCCATAGAAAGCACGAACAGAACAGAACAGAAAGCACAGGGAGAGATCAGCTGCACAGGGCTGGCCAAGGCACGAGTGTGGAGAAGAGCTTGTCTTTAACCAGCTCGTCTCTACAGAGCTGGTGACTTCTTCGGAGAAGGGATCAAATTCCTGTGCAGACAGACATGTATTCCCCATTCACTTACAGACAGGGGGCACGTGGGTTCTTTTATAAACAGGGGGCATGTGGCTCTTCTAAGATGGAGAGGAAGGAAGGGAAGGGGAGCTTTCTCTGTGTGCCTACAGCAGATTGTGTAGACTTAAAAATGAACAAGGCACTGAGCTGTACAGCATGGGCCAGGCCAGGTGGAAGGAAATACATAGATTTACACCTTCAGGTAAAGCATAAGACGAGAGATTGATGGAGAAGATACCTCTTACTTTATATCCCCATGGCAGGGATATCATTTTGGGCAGAACTATCCACGTTCCCATATCAGATGTTTTTTTGTGCTTTTGCCAGCCTTGGCTGGCAACATGAAATACAAAATGTATTATGTAGTCTACTGCCACTTAAGTGGTACTACATATGGGAAAGAAAATTGGAACTGGTGCTGTTACTTGAAAAAAAAATCATTCCATGGCTACTTTGTGTTGCTGATATTTTTCCTTCCATTACTCTTGCCAACAAATGACACAGAGCACTCTGCAGAATGTGAAATCATTTTGGTGGAATTATTTTTCCTTTTTTTTTTTTTTTTTTTTTTTTTTTTTTCCAGCAATTAGAGAGTGACACTCAGCAAACTTTAACCAAATACTGCCTTCTGCCAAAAAGCATTTATACTACTGTAACTCCAATGCCTACATATAAAGAGTAACACTTCCATTGAGACATTCTGATCTACTAATTCTAAGAAAAGCTTTCACATGGGATTGTTAGACTACATATTAATGATCAAGTTCCCATTAAAGGTCTGCATAATGTGGTTTCTCAATCTAAAGTGTGCCAAGTACCTGCTCCTGCCCAAAGAGATGATCACCAGCTACCCACTCACACACACACATGCATACACCTAACCTTTTTTACAATAGGGTTTTAAAGGATCGTGCAAGCTAAGCGATACAGAACTTCTTAGCCAAGAGGCAGCATGCATGGAAATAATCACACAAAACAGATTTGCTTTCCTGCAGTTTGTCAGTATAGCTACCTTTACAACAACTTTTACATGAACAAAAGCCACATATCTTCTTAGAGCCATACAAAAGAGAAGATTGACCTGATTCCTCTTCGTGTCTGAAAGATGACCTGGACCAGCATAACCTGCTTTCCTCCTGACTGCACTCCATGAAGGAGTGGGAAACATCTCTTACCATCCCAGTGTTCTATCACACAAATTAATTAGTCTGTGGCATCACTTGAGAATGTGAACAGAGGCCAGCTTTTAACCAGCTTTAATTGCAGGCACATGTGGCTGGCTCCTGTGAAGAAAATAGTAGTTTAGAAATAATGCAAGAGTCCCCCCAGGACAGAGATGGCACAGCTTCTCTGGGCAGCCTGTTCCCACTATTTAGTTATCCTGCCAGGGAGGCTTTGCCCCATCTGGAAACTGCCCTATTTCTGTTTGTGGCCACCACTGGAAAAGGGCCTGGCATCTGGTACCCCCTCAGAGGCACAGGAGATACCTCCAAACTGCCTTTCTCCATCCTAGCTCCTGACGGCTCTCCTCACAGGGTTCTATTGAAGCCTTATTTATGTACATCCAGACCAATAACATCTACTTCCCATCCTCATCCACAAATACCATCATTTTATCACAGAAGATTATCCAGTCAGTCAGACACGACTTAGCCTAGGTAAATCCTTACTGACTGTTTTCAGTCACTGTCTTCTCCCTTGTGTCCTTGCTCATGCACAAGAGTTCATGCTCCATCCATGATTTTCCCAGGGACCAAAGATGACACCAACCAGCCTGCAGTTCCCCAAGTTGTTCCTTTACCCTTTTATTGAAGATGGGGACAACATTCGCTTTTCTCCAGTTACTGGGGGCCTCCTCTCACCACCACGACCTACTACAGCTGATGGAGACTGGCCTCGTGAGGATGTCAGCCAGCTCCCTCAGCACTCGTGGGTGCAGCACAACAGGTCCCACAGGTGTGGATAAGTCAAGGGCCCACATGAAAAGCACCAAAAATACCTCAGCTTCTGTCATTAAATCATCCCCTCCACCATCCAGCAGCTGGTTCAACTCCGCTGTCTGAAAGTAGCTTGTGACTAGTGCTGAACCACTAACTGTAGTGTCTTAGGCAGAGCTATGTGAAGTATTTTGATATGTTGAGTGTCATTCTGTTCCACCATAACTGTCATTTTCCACCATTTGCTACTTTTAACATGTTTTTAATTTTTTGAGAGACTGTTCCAGCCTGTGTCATTCATCTTCAGTTTGATGAAAGGCTCCCTTGTGAAGGATTTTCCCTCTCATTTAAAAAAAAAATTCCATATGTGGCTATTTTTAATGCTAGAAAAAAGCTTAGTTGGTGGAAGTTTGTCATAGCTTCATGCAAATTAACTGAAGTATATGGATTACACAGCTGAGCTGCCAGTCTAGCAGATATAATATTTGCTGAGTGCTCTTCAGGCTATTGGTAAAAATTCATGCTTTGAAACTCAAGAAAGGTGGAAGCCTGCTGTACTGACTGCAGGTCTGATATGTTCATGGGTAAAAGCAACATGACTTCAATAACAAAATCTAGTAGTATATAGTTCTATACTATTTTAGTTAGACTTGAAAAATACTGAGTTTGTGTGGGCTTTGAGGGTTTGTGGATTTGCGTTTGAGGGTTTGCATCCCCATGAAGATAGACCAGAGAAATTTAGAAACTGCTGTTCTTTCCCGGAGTGTTTATTTTGAAAATGCTAATACCAACTGAACCTGACAGATGCAACTGAGAGTTTCATTTAAAATAAAACTACAGATCATTTTAATTATTCTCTGCCAAATAAATGGCAGCCATGAAAAAGCTATTATTTTTAAGACAGTTTCAGATTCTGAATTTACCAAAAAAAAAATTAATCTAAGAAATAGCTCGCAAACAAATAGTTACCAAAGTCATAACTGAAATACATGATATAATCCATTCTCTAGGTCCCACGTTCTCTTCACCAGCTGGGTTTCAATACCATTTCTACATAGGAACTGAAGCCTGAAGAAATGAAGAAACTGAAGAACTGAAGAAATGATTCTGCTCTTTCTTTCTCTAAATGAATGAGCATGCCTGTCAGTTGTACAACAGTGCAGAAGTGACTGTGCTCAATTTAAAACATTTCTGTTTGTTTGCTTCTTACGTAAGCTCCAATTGAACCTAAGAAATATGTTCTGAGCATTATGTTAAAATAATGAAAACTATTTCTAAATTATGAAATTTAATCTACATTCATGGCTTAGATTGCTATTTTATCAGGAATGTCAGGTCATTACTTTTACACTTAATTTATCAAAATTGTAAATGTGATATGTGTAGTAGTTTGTGTTTTCAATTGTAATTAATAAAGGAAAAAAAGTATGTTTTTAGAAATTTTGCTGATTAGGAAGTGCCTAGAAAGGTTTCAGCTGCTGAGAGAAACCTTTCATTTTCCTTGTGTATCTGAATGCTATAATCCCTGTGTCATTTTAAAAGTTTTTTGCAGATTCAGTGTAGACTGCAGGATAAATTTGGACAGATAATCAACTTATGGATTCTCCTGACTGTATGTGGGTTAAAGGGTACCTTGCATCCTATCTTCAGTCCAGGTGGGAAGCTGGGGTTAAAAAAAGGCTGCCTTCAGGAATAAAGTGACTAAGTGGTGTTCCACAGACTAACTGAAGTTGGTTTTACTGTAACTTCACTTCTCCTTGTACCTTGGCCACCTGAAGTAAAGTTTAAGCAGGTCTGCTGTTTTTACTGTCAGATTTGCCTGTTCTTCCCAGCAGGTCATGTCAGAAGGACAAAAGCAGTCAGGAGACTAGACTATGAACCAAGGAGGCAGGAATGGGACAAGTCTTGTTTGCTAAGAGAAAGACCACAAGACTGGAAGTGATGGAGGCAGGCCATCTTTTTTTTCTGTGCACTCAGATGCAGTGGTTAAGCAGGCAGGGGAGATTTAAAAAGCAGAAAAGGCAAAATGCTTAATTAGTTCTTGAATCCTCCTGGGAGGCCAAAACAAAGTTTCTTTCCGGTTCTTCCTGTTTTTGGTCATCTGAAGGGAAGAGCCTCTGAAGGTCAGTGGCCAGAGGGAGCAGACATGGAAGTGAGGGCATTATCTCTGTTACTAATCACCATGTTTTCTTATCTTTCTAGCAGAGCAGCAATTCAATTTAAATTTGGGAAGTGGGCAGCAGGCCTGCTGCTTGTGTTTTATTTCCTGGCAGATGTCCTTAAAGAAGATATACATGACTTGTGCAGTCTGGATTTTATTTATTTATTTATTTATTCTGAACTCTAAATTTCATTGCTGTCTAGTTGCTTTGAAGAAGTTGTGAATCCTGCAGTCAACAGTTGCTAATTGTTATGGGGCCATGTGCACAAATGAAAGAGAAAGTGATTTTGGTCTGAGCACCCCAAAGTAGGTTCATCTGGAGCTTGCTATGATGCAAGGCTTACAAGTGTGTGATATCTGCCCTAGACTTGAAAATGCATAAAAGATGGCTGGGATTTAGCTCCAAGTTAAGGAGGACAGCATTTCAGCTCCTGTTTGTGGAGATTGGTATTACAACATCAACCTGATAATCTAGTTTTAAGAGCTAATTAATGTTTAGCTTCCTGGCTTGGAAGCTTAATTGCCTAATTATAATCAGCCTGTTATTAAACAAGACTAAGAATGTTACCTACAGAGAGGTGGTGGGAAGTCTTCTAGTATTAGTCTTCCATACTAAACTAATTACGCATCAACATTGGGAAATCTCTTTCCAGCACCACAAATGCAATTCACATAAGTGGTGCCAAAATACACTAAGGACTCACTTATAACCATTGATGACACCAAGCTGAGTGGTGAGGTTGATACGACAGAAGGAAGTGATGCCATCCAAAGAGACTTGGACAGGCTGGAGAAGTGGGCCCACATGAACCTAATGAGGTTCAACAAGACCAAATGCAGGGTGCTGTGCCTGGGTCAGGGCAATCGCGGACATGAGCATTGACTGGGAGAAGAGTTCACCGAGAGCAGCCCTGCAGAGAAGGACCTGGGAGTTCTGGTGGATGAAAAGCTCAACATGAGCCAGCAGTGTGTGCCTGCAGCCCAGAGGCCAACTGTGTCCTGGGCTGCATCAGCAGATGGGTGGGCAGCAGGTGGAGGGAGAGGATTGTGCCCCTCTGCTCTGCCCTTGTGAGGCCCCACCTGGAGTGCTGCATCCAGGGCTGGGCCCCCAGCACAAGAAGGATGTGGAACTGTTAGAGTGGGCCCAGAGGAGGGTCACAAAGATGATCAAGGGGCTGGAGCACCTCTCCTATGGAGAGAGCACCTCTCCTAGGCTGAGAGAGCTGGGGACGTTCAGCCTGGAGAAGAGAAGGCTCCAGGGTGACCTTATTGCAGATTTTCAGTACTTAAAGGGGGCTTACAGAAAGGATGGAGAAGGACTCTTTATTTGGGTAGATAATGATAGGACATGAGGGAATGGTTTTAAACTAAAAGGGGAGATTTAGATTAGAGGTTAGAAAGAATTTTTTCACTCAGAGGGTGGTGAGGCCCCAGCACAGGTTGCCCTGAGAAGCTATGGATGCCCCATCCCTGCAGGCGTTCAAGACCAGGTTAGACAAGGCCCTGAGCAACCTGTTCTAGTGGGTGGCATCCCTGCCCATGGCAGGGGGGTTGGAACTAGGTCATCCTTGAGGTCCTTTCCAATCCAGGCCATTCTATGGTTCATGATTCTATGACTGACGCTAAACCACAAACTTTACTTTCCCTTCGTATGATAGATCAGTGAGTAAGAGAGACTTGGAAGCCATATGGTAACTTCAGTTCCTGACCCTGATGTGTAGCAAAGAAAAGGTGATTGGAAAGAAAGAAGAAAAAAAAAAAAAAAAAAAAAAAAAAAAAAGAGAGAGAGAGAGATACAAGGTTTACAAGGTTTTGATTCAGAAAAACTAATTTCTGTATTGTTAGTGAAGACTTTAATAATTAAACTTTGCTAATCAATTTCCGAAATACTGCATGTTTAAATGAGACAAGGATAAGGTCGGGTACCTGAAAAACAAATAAACAAACAAAACAAAAAAGGTAAGTAAGATTAATACAATTACATGGCACAAAGTAAAATTTTATCACTTGTGTGGGACTAGAGCTCCCAGTGGAACAATTTGAATATCCTGTAGTGGAGCACTTTAAACAGATTTTTAACAGATGGCATCTGCTCAGGGCCCTTCCTGACACTGTATATTTAGTTGAGTATTTTTTCAGTATCTTTTCCTTACACAACTTGGATTTGGGGGAAAAAATGTATTTTTTAAATACTTTGGCTTGGCTTTTAGGATTTTGTAATGTTCTTAACTTTTTGTTGTCTTGACTTTTAGTATTTGGTTGTATTCTTAATTTTTTGTTGTCAAGTTCTGTTATAGTTATAGAAGACTATAAAGACTATAGACTATAGTTATAGAAGACTATAGAAGACTAAACTAAAATGGGTGCTAGGAGATCCTAGAAGAAACCATCCATGTGTAGGACTCCATCAGCAAAGCTCAGCTTCAGAGGCACAGAATTTAAAAGAGGGCATTGAGCAAAATATTTCCCTGGCCAAAAATACTGTAACTTAAGGCAAGGCAAATAAGGAACACTATAATGTAAATTCACAGGGACCATTTGAGGTTATTACACAATCCAGAAAAGGGGTAGGTGTGTGGGTGAGGGGGTGGGGGGTGGGGGGAGAGTGGGAACAAAAACGAACAAGGAAACAAACAAGAAACCTCTTATTTCTGTGCAGAGTAAGAAACTGTCTCTCTTCAATCAAAAAATAATAATAATAATTGAAAAACTCGACACAAACAAGAAAAATAACTTGATAAATCATGTTAATATAGATTCTTGGAAAGTGAGTAATGGTGTTCGGAAAAGGTTGAGTGAATGATCTGAGAGAAACAACATAACCTAAAGGGCATAGCATTTTTCTGTCTGCCATCTACAGCACCTGAAAGGCTCCTTGTCTGTCAAAAGCAGGTTACTATTACATTACTACATTGCAGTAAAAGGACAATTAAGGAAACATATATTGGAAAGAAGATAATTTGAAAATTATGAAAACTGGTCTACTGTGTTACTGGACCATTAAGCTGAGAATGAATGGTATTGTCAACTCATGGAAAGCCATTTTACATAATACAATTTCCCCTATTATAACTGATTGAAGAGGTGGTCACTGCAATATTAGAACTTCTGTGTATTTTACAAGAAATCCACAAATAAAAAAATTAAAAGTAAATGAAGCTATAATTAAATACAATCAAATATTGCAACAGAACTTAAATTATGTTTGTTATTTTTATGGCTGCCATTCAGAGCTTGCAATAGCACTGAACCTGGAGGAAGGGATTATGTCCTTTCCAGCACAGTACTAGGATGGGGGGAGCAGACAGCCTCTTCATTCATTTTTAGTGTCTAATGCATAGACATTATAGCCAGGGTGCCTATTGTTAGTTGTTGTGCCACTTAAAAATGCAGCAAGTCAGGGCAATCTGTATGGCTAGCTTAATCGTAACCATAGTGTTCAGCTTGTATTTGCTGTGCTAGCTAGGAAGCAGTCAGACAGCCAAACATCCTTCCTGTCAAATAATCAAACGTAAAGCAGGAAGGAGGTTTTAGATGAAAGCATAAGTAATTAGGTTTCTGGGATAAAATCAAACGTTGAACTCAAAGGCTTTCAGACTAGTGACTGCTAGCGACACAGGATGCTTGGTTACCACAATTATTTGCTTGCATCTGTAAACCAAACAAATTATTATTGGGGCCCTTCAAAGTGCTTATGTGTAAGTATGTGGGGGGAGAAAAGAGGGCTTTTTCCTTTTTTTTTTTTTTTTTTTTAGAACTGAACAAGAGCTGTGCCTGCAATGCACTAAACTGTTTTGAAAAATTCTACTATGGAAAATTAAAAGACAAGTTACGGGAAGTTGAGAAGGACATGCATTTTCTTCAACTACTTTTTCTCTGGATACTCTTTTATTCCCAGAACTGGTTAGCTGGACTAAGAAACTAAACCAGAAACTAAACCATCCTTGAAAGATGGAAAAAAAAAGGGGCTGTGGGGAGGAGAGGTAAGGTTATTTAGCAGACAATGGAAACCAACTTCCTTCATAGCTGCCCAAAGGCTGATAATGTCACAGTTGCAAGGGCTACTGTGAGCTGGGTGGATGCAGCAGGGATTGGAGGATACAAGTACCACAATCACAGCCTTGATTTTAACTTTAGTGCACTGTACAGCTCCGAAACCCAGCTTTAGTCCTTGTGCAGGTATCTGCATTGCCTTCTTCCCTCAAATGGAACCTGAAGCCAATTGAAGAAAACCTGCATTTTTCTTGCATTAAGCACTACTGTATTCAGGATCAATGGGTGGAAGGTTGATGTAATCACAAAGCTTTTAATTTTTAGCTATTGCTACCACTAAAGCTGATCAAGTCCAGAGTCTTTAGCACAGCATCGAGGTCAGCTGGTCGCCACACCGTTTCGGTTAAGCATCTTCTTTCATGCTCACTCAAGCCAGTACCACAATTTTACTCCTGTCTTCTAAACATCTTGTAGAAAACTGAGATCAGTTATGAAATACCAACTGCTAATGTCAATAAGGAATATAACTTAGGTTTCATTTATATTTTGTTGGTGCCACAAAGTTGCTTGACTTTGGAATGGAGATTATTTTGGGTAAATTTCCTGGTAGTGATGTCAGTGAAATCCTAACATAAGCTAGATTGCTTTCTCTGCTCATTAAAAGTAGCTAGGGTGCCTTTAATTTATGCGTAGTTAAAATACTTTTAATTGATCTATTAATTTCCTTTTATACATTCAGTACTTAAGAGATGATCATTCTTCTCATTAAATTCCCTTCCTACACCATTTAAAATCTACTAGACTGGGGCTTCTCTTCTACAATTGTTTTGGGGTGTTTTTTGGGTAGTTTATGTTCCCTGGAAGAAAAAGAAATTACTCTGTATTGTATGGAGAATATATGCTAAACACAGAGCTCTTCTTGTATTTTTCCTCCCATACAGAGGAGACCACACCATGATTGTACACAGGGTCTCTCTTGACTCTATCTTAACAGTAACACTTGGAGCACCAAAGCAACTAGCATCTTTACCATCTACAGAACCATTATCGTTAGCAGACAGGCATTCATTGTATTATACAAATGAATAAGTACAAAGCATGCTGCAACAGGTAGGCAAAGGGGCTGATGCTGCAGCTGTCTAGACGGTTTCAAGCAATTGAGTCTGTGCAGAGAACTTCATTATCACTTTTTCATCATTTTTGAACCAACAGCTGTGGTATTATAGAAGCTATTTACATAGTTTGTCTTTAGGTAAAAATTCTTAAAAGCAAACAGTTGCGTTTTTGCTGTAACCTAACTTCCTGGCATTTCCCATTACTACCTAAGTTAAGGAATCTCCTTGTTATAGCTTGTGCAAAGATGGTAGAGCACGGTCGTCCGCTAGAGCATTCTTGTAGAAAAGCCAAAGGGTGGGGAAGACAATCTAGGGTATTCCCCTTCTCTGCTTCTGCTCCCAGGCCTTAATTACATGTTTATACACCAGGTGAGATTCTCTGAAGACTCCCTAAACAGCTTTCAGGTGGTTTTGAAGGTGGGGGGTTGGCAAGAGGCCCCATTTTAGATTAAATCTCTTGCCTCCTTAAAAGCTTGCATGATCAACAGTAAGCAGTTCATAATGCTCACGTCTCATATTGGGGCAGATCTTAGAAGAAACTTACGACAATCCACCTTTGTGAGAAATGTTTACTGCCTTCACAGCAACAGTCCAAGAAACACAAATAAAGGGGGGGAAAAACAAACAAACAAAACAGTCTATTTTGCTAGTGTCAATAATGAATATCAGAAGTAAGATAGGATACATACCAAACCAGGATTACTATGAAAAGAATTAATATAATTCCTCATGCAGTCCTGATTCCTCATCACCATGCTTTTGTATTGTTTGCAGTACCTGTGCCACATTGCAGAAGCTAGATCAAGCAGGGGACTAATCTGAAACAAAATTCATCTGTACATGTATTTCCCCCTTTCCTTTCTACTAAAAGATGCAATAAGTAAGAAACAGCAGCACATGCTAAATTCAGACAAGCATGGATGCCTGAATGAACGGATAGAGGAAAGGCAAGACTTGTCTCTGCTGCAGCATCGGTTGTGTATGGCAACCTACAATAAAGTCATCTTAGGTCTTCATGGTTAGGATTTTCTGGCATTGCATTTTAGGACTTTAACTGTAGGAAGAGACAGTATTATTTAGAAAAATAACTTTATTTTTGTGTACTTAGTGTTAAAAGTATCTGGATTGAAAGTTGAGCCTGGCAGAAACCAGAAATCCACAGTTCCATCAGTAATATTTAGACATTGCTGCAATCCTTCTTTTAAGTTTTTGAGAAACTTGAGTCATTTTGGATTCAGAAGTAAGACTTGTGACACAGTAAGTATTAAGTTACAAGTCTAACTCTCATCAGGCACAAAAATGAAGTTTCCCTGAGATGATATAACGAGGAACTAGTATATAAACTTCATATCACATTATCAGGGAAGGCTTAAGAGTACAAAAGCAAGATTCTGCTACAAAAATAGGAATACAAGTCCTTAATACTCCATGCTGAAGATGAAGTTTCCAGGAGGATTAAGAATTACATATTGCAGAACTGCAGCAATCATATTTAAGTTAAATGATGACACTTGGCTTTGGTATATCCCCTTTTGTTTACTTTTCAAATCAATTCCCATGTTAATTTCCTGAGATCTTCCAGCACTCAATATAAACTTTGTACAGTCCCACTGCTTCTTCCCCATTTTTTCTCTTCATTTTTCTTTTCCAGATAGCATTATATTCACAGGAAAAAATAAAAATAAAAATCAGAAATAACCATGAAAAAAATTCATTCTCCAGGCCTTCAAATAAGTTGTTTAGCCAAAGGAAGCCCATTAATCACACCATAACACATATTTATATAATAAATATCTGAAATAGTCAGGCTTCCAAAAACTGCCATCTTTGATTTTGTACCCAAGTTCCAACACTCAAGGTGTAGCACAAGGCATCCTCATCTTCAGAGGCATGTCTTCGCTCCAGCTTGTCCATGGACCAGGCAAGGCCTTGTCACCACCATACCAACGTGGTGATAACCATCATAGCCATTCATCAGCACCACCACCACCAGAGTTGAATGTTAAAGTAGTATATTATTTGTACTGTATATTATTTGTACTTATGTTTCATGACTGGAGAGTGCAGTATTTCAGTTCTTTTGCAGATACAAAGCTTTGTGTCGTAAATATTCTTCCAAACATTTCACTGCAAAAGGGTCAACATCAGTATCAAACTTATTAGCAAAGAAGTGGTGGTTTCGCAGCATCCATTTCAGATCTCCTACCCCGAATACACAGACAGACCGAACATGAACTCCGCTGCATGGTGGGTAAGGTGCACCTTTAGACACATCTCCTTCAAAGTACTGCCACTTGACAAACCTGGCCAGTGCATTCATATCAGAAACATCGTACTTGTCACTAGAAGAAACAGCACCGGGGACTTCAGGGATTCTCTGAATCGTTGCCCACAGGTATTCATCAGGGCTGTAAGTGTCTTTTGCCCACTCAATAAATTTGAGGATTTTGCTGCTTTCTAATATATGTTCTACAAATCTTCTGCTAACTACAAAATAGGCACTACCAGAAAAAATTGGAGTACTGAGAGGTGGCAGTTGTTTGTCTATACCTGTGTTCTTTACCTTACCATCAATAATCTCATAGTGTTTTTTCCACCTTACTTCTTTATAAACAGGCATTTTTTCTGTCTCCAAGCTGTTTTCACCTTTAAGGGCTTTCAATTTCTCTACTATTTCCTGGTTGGTCTTTATAGGAAAGTCCATGCCACAGAGGTTTATTAGGTATTTCCAGTTTGAACTTCTTCTGTAGAGATCTTTCATGCAATTAATATCTGCCTGCACCCTGCTCCATGAAGCATATACAACACTCTCTAGCTGGCTGGAAATAAAGACATTATCAAAACATGAAACTATTCCCTTCACAGCAGTAAAAAAGGATTCTGGAGACTTTCTGTCTACGTGAATGCAGTAAAAATTCTGAGGAGCATAGATAGATCTTAGAAGTCTATCAAGCATCTCGATTTTGTGATAAACCACTATCGAGTAAGCAATTGGAAATTCTGCTTCTTCATTGCTGAGAGGTTCCATAATGTATTTCCTCATCTTAGTGAAAGAGGCACAGTCTGCTGTCATGTTAATATAGTCATTGGCTGTCAGTTTGGGGCGTTTCTTAAATGATATTGATAATGTCTCAAGCTTCACCTTTTGAATTTCTTCTATATCACCCTCTATTATCCTGGTGCAGTTAATATTGCCAATAGGGTCTTCCTTAGTCAGCTCTAGATGTCTCCGATTTAAGAAGTTTGGTTTCTGGTTAACTTTCAAAACTGAAACAACTACTAAAATCAGAGTTAGACCCAAGAAAAGCCTGAAGCATGAGTTGTGGCAAAACCGTAGTTTCCTTTTCAGCATTTCAAATACCAGGTGGCTTTGTAGGGCTAAGAAAATTTGTCCTCCTCTCTGCTCATATCAGCCTCAACAACTTCAGAAGAAACAGTTTGTGTTTCTCAGAAACTTGGTACATTTGTCAGCAAGATGGAAGGAAAACTCCTAAAATGAAATAAAATATAGCTGTCATTGCAGTTACTTAAAAGTTCTTAAAAAAGATTAATTGATAATAATGACTTTGCTATTTACTGACTGGGAAAAAAAAAAAGTGAATACTTCAGACAAAAATATTCTATTGAAAATTAAAAGTTTATGAATAAAATTGGTGTATTTTTTCAAGAAAAATATTGGGACAGGAAACATAGCTTTTGTGAGCTATTTCCGATCTTCTGTCAGCTGAACTACTAAGACTACAAACTCAAGTTCAGTAAGACAGCAAACCACATTCAGCTGCATCTGACAAAGCCAAAGTAAGTCAGATATGTTTCTGACAAGCAAGTATTTGATGATAACTCATCTTCAGAATGTGACAAGAATGTTTTATACACATGTTAGCAGTGACATAAGTTTAATTACAGTTTTAACGTACCACTCACTTCCTAGATACTATTCACAATTCATCTTCTTGCTGGGGAAGCAGTCCCTGAAGACTTCCTAGATTTTTACGTGAGATGCAATCTCTTCAACATCCTGCAGTTGATCCTAGAAACACTATCCAGAAAGGGCTGATGAAAAAGGAAAAAAGAAATTAGCATAGCATGGCTCCTCAGCTTGCAGAGTTCTGAAAACAGCTGTGACTGAATTGCTGAAGTACCTCTTCAAGGTAAAAAGGCAGTAGTTATGATCCATCTTTAAAGCTGATTAGTGTTAAATCCCTACAAAACGCAGAAATCTAAGAGCACAGCAGTGTTGTGTTACCATCATTTAGACACTTTTTAAAAAAAAAAAAAACTATTCAGCAGTTGCTTTTTATGTGGAAGCATGCTGCAAGGGTGAATTGCAACCCAGATGCTACATTATTTTTGTTAGTTCTGCCTTTGTTTTTTTTTGTTGTTGTTATTTTGTTTTTTCCATATTCTGTTTGTAGAGTGCTGAAATGCCTTTGTTCTGTTTCAGCACTCTGTGAAGGGTTTGTCCCAAAGTCATGTGCCTGCTATAGTTCTAGCTGTTGAGAGCACTGCAGTCTACAACCGGATTAAAGAACTAGATGTCCTTTTTGTACTACCTCATACATATAAAATAATGAAGAATAGGATGTTCTTAAACAATTTACACTGCTGCTCAGGCAGTTATGCTTACATATTCATTATCTGAATAATTCAGCACAGATCTGAATTTCAAACCAAGCTCTAGTTGTGAAAAACAATATAATTTATAGTGAATCTCTTCCAACATTTTAATCTTTAAATTAAAAGGTTCGTGAAATATTGAAGTCTTTGAGAGAGCTACAGCTCCTTTCATTTTTATTACTTTCAAGAAAGTTTTAGTGCTTTGAGTAACTTTTTGACTCCAAGCAATTGTTTCCCAAAATAATTAGTAAGAACATTTGTTTAAGGAAGATTGTGCTATATTCTCCTCTGGGTTTTGCTGTTTCAGCATAAGATTTTATTTTCCCCTCTTTTCTTTAAGCTACCTCAGTATCATTTTAGCTTGTAGCTTGCATCCTATTCTTCATACGTTGTGGCTCTTAACTTGCAAAACCCAATACATGTGTGTGTAAAAAATTGAGATGTGGCATTGCAGAGCTTTTTGACAGCAGTGGTGCCATTGGGACGCACTATGCTTTTTGTCCACCACTATGCCCGCAGCACTGCAAATGGACCAGGGGAACTCCTCAGTCACTACTTTTAGATTGTGCTGTAGCATCAAACACAAAGACATAATTTAGAGCAAGTTTTAACGTGCTTTACAACTTACCACACACTTCCTTACGTGACATCCTGCCAGTTCTGACTAGTAAATCTGATCCAATAAAAATAATTGCCATGATATATGAAATAAAAGAAAGATAAAAGAAGAATAGCAGCTATGTGATAGTCTCCATAGCCTCTATCAAGTATATATTTCCATAGAATGTAGTTTGTGATATGGGTTAACTTTAAACTATGGTTTTCTGCTTACTAACCACATCTGAACAAGGATTTTTGTAAAAGTTAATATGTCATTCAAACACACTTACATTTGTGAATTTTTAGCTGTCAGAAACTGGAACCCTTTTCTTTAGGACAAGAGTTAGCATTTCTACTTTATCCTATTCTCAGTTTATATAGAAGCATGAGCACTGAGGAACAACGTGCACTGTAAGAGAATTGCCACCCATTTCTTGTTCTCTGTGATTCAGGGAGACAGAGCCTTAACTGAAAGCTACCATTGAGACCTTCACTTGCTATGACCTCCAAAGACTAAGTTTGCTAAGAAGTCCTTCTTAGTCTGCTTTTAGTGGAAGACTTCGATGAATACAGGGTAAATAATCTGTTTCAGAAATGTCACCTATAGCTAGCTGGTTGTTTTGAGCTCAGAATAAATAGAACTTTTATTTCCTTTATACCAAAAATAGAAATATGTAAACATTTACAGGTTACAAGGCACTTACCTTTATGTATTTTTTCCCCTGCAGTCAGTTCCTCTCACTGACATACCAATTCCACTGAGCAGTCTTACCCATAAGCTGCTTTGTTTGTGTTTGGAATTCCTTTCTAGATGTACTAGAACTTGGCCATACCTCCATTCTTTGCAAACACTGACCTTCACAGAGTTAGGACAGATTTTCTACTTTTTGCAGAAAATACAGCTCTTTCTGCTTTAGAAAGTTCTATGAGCCTGGAATACTCCTAACATGGTTTCAAACAGCAAAGCTTTTGCCATCTTCTTCTCAAGTTCTTGATAGCTTCAGTGTTAACGGACACAGCTTTGTACTTGGGAGAGCAGGAAGGAGGTCTGCACAGCCACCGACAAAAAAAAAGACTTCATGCACAGCCTTGGACTTGCTCTCAGCTGAGGCTTGGTCTCAGAAGTTATGTACTTGACCCATTTCCATCTTCCACTGCTTCCTCCTCATTACAGCTGTGTTTTTCATGCAGCAGTCACTCAACGGGGAAATGCACTGCAGTTGCTGGTATTTGGAAGAGTTGGTAAAAAGGTTTCGTTACCTGCCTGCTTCCCTCTTTCCTGACAGAATTGTTCTTAAATGCTGTATAGAAACCATAAAGTAGACTAAACAGAAAGCACAAGGTCACTTCAACCTGATTTCTCCTACAGACTACCACTGGACATTTAAATAGGCCTTTTGGGAAGGATTACTGTACCAAGTTTAAATCTCCTGTTCTAACGCCTGTTCTGTGTCAGAGGTGAAATAACTTGGATCACCTGCATCTTAATTTATTCATCTATGAAGAAAGTACTCATTACCTTTATGTTCATATCATTATGTTTGGGAGACATTTTGATAGAAGTCAGATATAATTTTCATATTACTGTAAAGGTGCTGTAAAATAGCTGGGTTTTGTTAGCATTGTGTTTACCTGGTTACTTTATAAACTTGTTTTACCCTACATGCTCAGTGGTAAATGTGAGCCACATTATTGACTTGAATGAGTCAGGAAGAGACAGTATGGGTATTTGTGCTAAAGGACTGAACTAGGAACAAAATTAGTCAAGGAAAGGCTGCAGCCACAGACAAGAGGGAGCAGCACCCTCTTAGCCCAGCTCTGCCTGTGACTTCAGATTAGTGTGGCTTCATCCATCCTTAAAAACAAATACAAAATTCCACAAGAAATATACGTTTTCAATAATACTAATTAAAGAAAACATCTTTTACAAGATTATAGCACAGCTCCAAGGGAGACTGAATTTCATTTGGATGTTTTATGCAGACTGGCTGGACTATAACAGGTAACAGCAGTACTGTTACCATCATCACAGAACAGCTTGGGTTGGAAGGGACCTTACAGACCACCCAGTTCCAACCCCCTGCCATGGGCAGGGATGCCACCCACTAGATCAGGTGTGCCAGGGCCCCATCCAGTAAGCTGCATTACACTCACACCAGTCAAGGGGACTCTTATGATGGTGCAGAGGAAGCACCGTGCTGCTACGCTGACCTGCCAGGAGCCCTGGCAGAGGTCCATGAGCCTGAGCCCAGCTGTGCAGAGCCCACCCCTTCGGACGCAGTTCCATGGTGGGATTCGTCCAACACATGGCATGGTGCTGGTGTAAGGAGCAGTACCATTCCCATCCCTCCCAGCCACACATACCCAGCACCTCCTGTCAGTGTGGGAGCAGGCCTGGTCCCAGGGAAGTCCCGGGTCTGCTGGTACGATGCTGAGGGCCTTCATAGCCCCAGCCTGCTCTCACCCCAGGAATGTGTGAACCCAGGGAGGGATGGAAGAGAATGGTGCCTCCTCCTTCAGCAGCAGCACGCTTGATTAAACCAACTCAAGCTTATCATGAAACTGAATCCTTAAAGCAGGGGTGAGGATCATCAAGGAGGAACAAAGGCAAAACAGTACAGTGGATCTGGACAAGGGAATTTGGAAAAGCCCTGCTTGATGGGAAGGCTTCAGAGACCTAGCAGATCACCACACCCTAGTCCAGCAAACTCAGCCTCCACGTTTTAGGTTCTTGTTTGGACTGATATGGCTGAGAGTAGGAGGTGTGTCTTTTCCTTAACTAGGTTAAAAGCAAGAGCTGCCTCTAATCAGTTTCACATCTAGGTAGTGTCGTTCTCTGGGAGAATTCATTCTGCCCAAATTACAGTGCCTCAACTTCTTCCTTCCTCCTTCCAACAGCAGTTATACGTGCAGAATTAGCAACATGCAAAACATGGGTCAGTGGAACAAGCCCCTTCACACAATCATAAGCATAAGCATTTGTGGCTTGTGGCTTTGCTAAACAATTCCTACTTCTCCTTTGTCACGGGGACCCCTTTCTCAACACTCATTTAAAATGCATAGCCCTCATCTGTCCTGTCTAAAGTAGTTCAGAAAACAAAGTGAAACCATAGGCTAAGTATACATATTTTTTTTCTAAGATATTACCATAACTTTTTATGGTAAGTATCTTTTTCTATTATTATTATTTTAGAAAAAGCAGTTAGGACTTGCTGTTAATTGGTACACAGACCCATCTCTTGAAAAGATTATATAGGGCTGGTGGCCCAGGGACCAAAAAACACAAAAGGTCAAATGCCTTTTGATTTTGGCACTCCAGCCCTTCCTCACACCAGTGGAGAAACTGTTGAAGCAAGATGTAAAACACCAGTTCAGCAATGAAACAGGAGGGCTGTGGCCTCCAAAATACACCATGGGCCAGTAGCACCAGAAGCTCAGAAGTGGTTAGGCAGAAAGTAAGAAAATACTTTGGGGTACTTAGGCAGCCTGTACATCTTGCAGAAGCGTGACAGAAAGGCAGGAAGGAGCTAAAGCCCAGCAGTACCACGGAGGCTGGCAGGAGGACAAAAACAGCTAAGAAATGTATGCATGGTCTCCTTGGTCTTGCATGCCTGGCCAGAAGGTTTCAGTGTCACTGCTCCCTCGGGCTGTCGAGCTAAGGTGCCCATAGGTCCTTCCCTTCACTTTTTCTCCTCTAAAAGAGCACCAGAGGAAGTAGATGGAAGTGTTTCTCTACACCTGTTGTAGCTTCTGTGACTTTTGGTATACAGCTCGAGGAGAGGGATCCCAGCAGCACAAACATTAACACGTGCCTTAAGTTTACATCCACAGACATGTTAGCTTTTAGTCAAAACTTTACATCACATATTTGAAACCTTTCTGGCAGTTGCAATAAAATCCTACGCACACTTATGACAACTTGTTTTTTTTTATTTTTATGGAAACCTATTGAAAAAATGCTGAGTGGAAAATGTAGTACAGAATATACCCACATTTCTGAAGTACTGGCTGGGATGGGCCACAAGACAAGTAATCCTTTCGATGGGTGGGGAGTGAGAGTCAGAACTGACTTATTTTCACAGTTTTTTTGCCTTTGGGGCAGGGGAAGGAGATATAAGAAGGCTTCAGCTGGCCCTCAGAATAGCAAGTGAGCTGGCGTCGTCCCAGATTCTTGCTCTTCGCTTTCCCCATTCACAAATTCCACCTGAGGTATCAAACTTTTCCTCAACACTTCAGCAGAAGGCCCTCCACTGATGGTGGATTTGTTGAAAAGTCTTTGAGTTTTCCTAGGGTATATCCAATGTGCTTCAAAGCATACATGTCCTGCAAGCAGTTTTCACAATTGACTTGCTTCCATTTAGGCTCAGCTATGCAGAACATTCATTCTGAGGAGGAAGTGATTTTTAAAGCCATAAACTGCTTGCATAAACACCAACATGCATAAGCACAAGGATGGAATGCGTGGATGTGGGGTTTTCTGAAAAGATGTACTACACACAGTAGGGTCACATTTACTCAACATTTCCATGATACTATCTTAGAAGTAGCTATGCCTGTAACCGAATGAAAGCAGTCGCGTTTGTTCCACTTGTCTTCTGTCTTACGAAAACAAGCACAGCAGCACAAGCAGAGTATTTGGGCTACCATTAGACTGTACGGGGCTAAGACACAAATTCTGAAAGTCATGCCTAGAGCAGCAGGGCTGCATGTGGATGCTCACTGATAACACTCTGCAAGAGTGCAGGGCTTTACCTTCGGAGACAGTTATAAAACAGGAAAAGGAAAACAAAGGCAGTTATTTTCTTTAGAAAGAAATAACACATTTCTAGTGACTTGTTAGCTTAGAAGGCAGCTTTAAACAAACCACCACTGCTACACCTACCACTACATGGACACTGAATGATGGGAGTGACTAGAATTAGGTAGGCAATGAAAGAGTATAATTTTTGGTAGCCCTTCTATTGATTTGTCAGCTACATCTTCCTCACAACAGAGTTCAAAGTCTGATTCCCACTTGCATTAAAATCCTTTCCTAAAGGTCCCACAGGAAGAGCAAAATTAGCAAGAAATTTCAACTGAACAAAGGGAAGTCATTGCTACAAAGTCACTTAGTGACCATCGCCTATATCAAGGAGTCTGAGACTCAGTACTGAACGAAAGTTTTACCTCAAGGTAACTGACACAGAAAGTACACTCACAAATCCCAAAGTAAACAAACAAATAAAACATGCCAAAAAAAACATACATTTAAAGTATGATTGACTGGTTTAACAGTAGAACAGTTGAGTTGCCTTGCGTTCCTCAGGTTAATCTGTGTGCATTGGCTACCTTTAAGTGAAATGCATGTGCTTTTTTTTTTTTTTCACAATACTCTAATGCAGGAGCTGTAATTTCCCCTGGGACTGAGCAGGCTCTGCACTCCTGCTGCCCACCTACAGTGTTTGCTAATCACTCCCTTGTGATAATGCAGTGTTTTAGAAGGGGACAAACTGGCAGGCCCCTTAGCAGGGAAGGTAATGTCACCTGTAAAACCAAACCTGAATCTAATGGGGGAGGGAAGAGGCTGTCAAACTCTTGAGTACTTTGATCCCTCTTCAAGCAAAACATTTTGATTACTGGTCTGAGGAGACTTTCTTCGCCCTTTTTTGAAGGAAGTGTAGGTATGCCCAGTTATATTTCTTTAGTGAGCTAAAGGACAAATAGTACCAGCAGCAACAACCTCCTCTGAAAATACGAGATCTCTTACAGCACTAACATGGATCAGCATCATGCTCCAGTGCACAGGTTTAGCTCTATTGTGCAAGTCAATAAAATAGTTTTTTCTATTTTTAATCTACAGCTTAAGAGGTACTATATGTTTTGTTGTTTTTTCTCCCACTGTTCGCTTCAAATGAGCACGAAACAAGTTTCATCTGATCTGCAAGACAATGCCACATGAAAATATAGTTCAAAAATGTGACTTTTTATTGCCTAAGATGCAGGCACTACCTGGAAAATAGTTTCCATTGCAAAATGCACAAAAAGACAAAATACATGCTATAATTTAGAGTGCTCTGTCAGGATCTTATGAACCAAAGTAAGTGGAGAACTTTGGGATTATGTCAGAATTCAAACAAAGACCAGGAGGAGACTATTAGAAAAAAATAAATAAATAAATAAAATCTTTCCATAAGACTAGCAATAGGTTTTCCATTGTAGCAATGAATATGGAAAGCAGGGTTTTGGTCAGCACATCACTGTGCTCTCAACACAGCAGACTGTAAATCTTCAGCATGTATGTTCCCCAGTGCATTTCACAGAAGTGTAGAAAAAGAGAACAGACTTGGCAAAGATGTTCATGTTTTTTAAGCAACTTTTGGCTTTTATAGCTCCAGGAAATAGGTATTACCCCAGACATTTCAGATTCATAGGGAAGAGACTAATGCTGCTGACTGATATTTACTGTGGGGAGAGCAGTGAAATCACAGAGGTGAGAAAAAATGTATTTTCTCTTGTACACACCTACTTTCAAAAGCCTTGTTCCACTGTAACTGAGCTCCCACCTGACATACAAATACCATGTTATTTTTTCTCAGTAAATTTCAAGTTGAAGTGGATAGACTGAAACGCTAGTCTTGTCCCCTCTTCTCACACTGCCATTTCTGCCTCCCAAGGCCTGTCATTCTTGCCAGCTCTGAGGTCACCTAACTCATATTCCATTAAAAAAGAAATTTAAAATTGCAGGCTCCAAAATGGCAATTCCCTGCTGCTACCACTCCCCCTCTTTCCCACAAAGAAGTCTACTTTTCTGAGCAATACTGAAAGGGGGCAAAGTGCCAGAGCTTCCTGTCAGGCTTCTGAGTCCTCCCTCCCACCCAACCTGGGTCACAGAAAACTATTTACAACTTTCTAAACAGCTTTGCTGTTCTGAAAAAGGAGGTTTCTTTGGGGTTTTCCCAGTTCTAGCGAATTTAATACAAGAAGAAAAGCCACACCTCAGGTCTGCGATTCCTCAGGAGCATGGGGTGTCTGTCCCGTGCACACTGGTCTCACTAACAGGTTTCAGACCCGTTCAAAACCCTGCGCCCAGCAGCCTACTCCGGATGCCCAGCATCCCATGGAGGGGCCAGCCCTGCGCACACTGCCACAGGACGGGGTGCCAGGGGAGTTGGAAAAAAATAGAGGGGAGAAGGAAAGAAATGGATGAAAAATAAAGGGACAAAAAAGAAACGGAGAGATGTGAACTGCATGGACTGGAGCGGAGGAGTGGAGAGGAGCGCAGAGGAAAAAGAAAATGAAGGAAAGGAAAAAAAGAATGGGGAGAGGGAGAGGAAGAAAAAAGGGGAGAGAGAAAGCAAGGAGAGAGAGAAAAAGAGAAGGAGGGAAAGGAAAGGGGAAAGGAAAAGGGAGAGGGAAAGGGCAAGAGAAGGGGAAAAGGGAAATGGAAAGGGAAAAGGAAAGGGAAAGGGAAAGGAAAAGGAAAAGGGAAAGATAAAAGAAAAGAGAAAGATAAAAGAAAAGAGAAAGGGAAAGAGAAAGAGAAAGGGAAAAGCACAAGCAGAAAGAAGCGGGGCAGAAAGGAGAGAGGACACGAAGCACGGGGGGACGAGGTGCGCGCAGGGCTGCGTCTCTCCTGCCCCGCAGCGCGGCACCTGCCCGTGTCCCCACCACACACACACACCCACACCCCCTCACCCTCGCCACCACCACCACCGCCACCCCCCGATGCTCCTTGGGGCGCCACCGAGCCCCTTCGAGTCGCGTCGTGCCCCCCACCCGTGCACCCACCTGCGGGGCCGCCGCTGCTCTCCCCGGCGCGGCTCGATGTGCCCGGCGCCGGCGGGGCGCCCCGCAGCCTGCAGCCGCCCCCAGCGGCCAGCGAGCCGCCCCCCTGCCCTGCCCTGCCCTGCCCTGCGCGGCCCCACCGCACCACGACGGCCCCCGGACAGCCCCGCACCGCCCCCAGCACCACCCAGAGGCTCGGCTCGGCTCAGCGCCCCCCGGCTCGCTCAGACGGTGCCGAGATGCCGCCAGCCCCCGCTTCCCGCTGCTCTTTTTAGCACCTTTATTATTATTATTATTATTATTATTATTATTATTATTATTATTAATCATCATCATCATCATCATCATCATCATCATCATCATCATCATCATCATCATCCTTATTGTTGCCCCAATAATTTTTATTTATTTGTAATAAATAAAATTGCGAACGCGCCGCTGGGAGCGGGGAGGGGAAGAGGGGAGCGCGGTGGGGATGGGGCAGAGACCCGCCTGGGAGGCCGGTTCCAGAAAGCGGTGCCGTGAAACGAAGAGCGTGCGTGTCGCGGCACAGCCAGAGGATGACTTTGATTTGTCCGCGCCCGAAGATAAAACGCGTCCAGCAGGGTTCGGGGAGCGCCGAAATACAAAGGTGGGGTTTGGGGGCGCCTCCTTGATATACCATAAGCCATGAAAGGGCTTACAAAGCAAACAAGAAATTCGATTCCAAAGAAATTTGAAGTTCAGAGAAATCACCTCCCTCGCTAAAAACAACAAACCGAGCGCTGCATCCTGCAGCAGTTTGAGCAGTGCTCGCAGCACTGAAAAATCCCAGGAATCTCTGCGATAGGACTTGGCAGATCGAGGCATGTCTGAGAGGTCTCTCCTGCCCATTCCTCAACCCAGTCGTGAGCTCCCACTGGGGGTTCGTGCATTTGCACGATAAGCAGGATCAAGGGGCTGAAAGCTCACCAGAAAAGAGATTTGCTTTCAAGGCTGGTATGGGCAGACAGTGGTAGGTGACCACTGAAATTGAAATGGGCTGCAGGGCCTGAAATTTGCGATTCCATGTTGTCAAGAATTTTTTTCTTATATGCATACCTCTTGGGTTGAGGAACTGTGTGTAACTAACTACACACAAATTTAGCAATCCCTACCTTTTCCCAGGAGAGTTGGAAAGAAAAAAAAAAAAAAAAAAGACCTGTCTGTAACTGATAGCTTCTGGTAGAGCACGGTACTTACTAAGAAGGTGCTTTTTCTGGAAACCCAGAGGTTGGTGACAGGCTCCCGAGGGAGTGAGAAATCTGGGGGCAAGGAGACAAGGTTTCCCATTTGTCCATGGGAAAACATGGACAGTAACGCTTTGCGGTTACGGCTGAAGACTCTCTATCTGCATGTAAATGCGTAAATTAGAATAATAAGAGAAGTCGTAGGTCGAGTAAATTTAAGTATTGTTCTTTTGTTAAAGTGTCTGCAAAGCACTGTAATGCCATTGCAGTGCAAAGAGTATTATGAAAGGGTGACTTGGGTTTACAAAAGGTAAACTTCGAAGGCAAACATTTTCTTTCATTGTTTTTCACTTCCCCTGCCTTATTATTCACAACTACGAAGGCAAAGAAGTGTGTTGGACGAAAATAAATAAAGCACTAGAGACTGTATTTTGCTGCAGAAACAGAAGTTTCTGTCTACTTCCAATGGAAGGGAGGGATGAGGGAAAAAGCATTAAATATTTACTGAAAGCAGTTATTTCAGAAAAATACATGACGTTTAGAAATCTGCTATTCTCCGACTTTTGCACAGGTACATAGTATAGCTCCTGGTAGATGGGCACTAGAGAGGCTAATCCTTTGCCATGCTGGCAAAAAAATCATAATTTTTTATTGCAGCTTCGTGCAGTTTCAGTGAGTGCATTTCAGTTACAGTACATTTACATGTACAGTCTTTGTCAACTGATCCTGAAAGAAAATGGGCGAGGTGGGTTTCCACCTGGTTTTTGCTCTTCTTCTTTTGTTCCATAGTCAGGCATTGGAACGGGTTGCCCAGGGAGCTGGTGGCGTCACCGTCCCTGGGGGTGTTTAAGGAAAAGTTGGATGTGGTAATTAGCGACTTGGGTTTGTAGGCAATATTGGCAGTAGGGAGGTGGTTGGACCAGATGATCTTGGAGGTCTCTTCCAATCTTAATGATTCTATGATTCTAACCTTGAAGCTGGAATGCTTAAATGACGGTGCAGAAGTTGACCTCCCTGCTGTGGGATGCACTGTTAAGAGATGTGACACTGTGGCAGCTGTGAAACAAAAACAAAACAAACAAACACATAAAAAGATAGAGATTTAATTCAAAATTTTGGAAGTACTG
Source organism: Netta rufina (assembly GCF_964035555.1). NCBI lineage: Eukaryota > Metazoa > Chordata > Aves > Anseriformes > Anatidae > Netta > Netta rufina. The sequence continues at coordinate 36,222,240 of NC_140126.1, read as the reverse complement.
ATAAAGGAAGCCAATGAAACAATTGGAAGAGTTAAAAAAAAAAAAAGACAAAAGTGAAAAAAAAAAGCAAAGTCGTATGTGGGAAATTTTATCACTGATTTTGTTGTAAATCTTGACTCAGTTGCACGAAAGCCATCTGTATGTGAATATTTGATAACAATGGTAGTACTGGCAAACTAGTGAGAAAAAGGCATATAAACAACATACTTCAGATTAAGTTTCAAGGACAGAGTTTTCTGTGCACTTACATAGTTATGGTTCAGGAGAATACAGCTTAAATGTATTTCTGCTAGGAGGACATCTGTCTCATAGGTATGTGTGCTCTAAATTGACACTAGTATCTCATTTGTCATTTGACAGCTGCCTCCAGGCTTTTAGACTTTTTCCTGGAAAATATAAAGAATATACAATGTTTTAAAAGCTTTGTGTTTTTTCTCTTTATGTTCTGTCATAAGTTTGAGATGCAAATAATTTTTTAACCTAATGCTCACTGCTTATTCTTGTACCTCTTGAAATTTACCAATGTTAAGGAAATAAAAGTTCCTGGTTTTGAAAAGCCAGACGTCTATGTAGCATTTTATAATGTTCATAGCTTCTCTGCTAACCTTTAAAAAAGATCACTTCTCTGAATATCGCTGTTTCTTGTGATAGTTCAGATCAATAACTACAAAGATGTTAGATCCTAATATCTAATGCCAGGAAGGTAGAAGTTCTTAATCTCATTATTGAATCCTGTTTTAAAGGACTTCCTCTTTAGTATCTTTATTGATGACTTGGATAAGGGAATTGAGTGCACCTTCAGTAAGTTTGCAAATGACACTGAGCTGGAGGGAAGTGTTGATTAGTGGAGGGTAGGAAGGCCCTGCAGAGGGATCTGGACAGGATGGGTTGATGGGCAGAGGCCAAGCGGATGAGGTTCAACATGGCTAAGTGCTAGGTCCTGCACATTGGCCACAACAACCCCATGCAGCACTACAGACTTGGGGCAAAGTAGCTGGAAAGCTGTGCAGATCTGGGGGTGCTGAATGATGCTTGCCTCAACATGAGCCACCAGCTGGCCAAGAAGGCCAACAGCATCCTGGCTTCTATTAGGAGTAGTGTAATCAGCAGGACCAGGGAGGTGATCATACATCTGTACTCAGCTCTGGTGAGGCCGCACTTCAAGTGCTGTGTTCAGCTTCGGGCTCCTCACTACAATAAAGATACTGAGGCCCTGGAGCATGTCCAGAGAAGGGCTACAAAGCTGGTGAAGGGCTTAGAGCACAAGTCCTAAGAGGAGTGGCTGAGTGAACTGGGGGTGTTTAGTCTGGAGACTCTGGGGACACTTCAGTGCTCATTACAACAACCTGAAAGGAAGTTGTGGTGAGGTGGGGGTTGGCCTCTTCTCACAGATAACTAGTGATAGGACTACAGTAGATAGTCTTAAGTTGCTTCAGGGGAGGTTTAGGTTGGAAATTAGGAGACATTGCTTCTCAGAAAAAGCAGTCAGGCATTGGAACATGTTGCCCGGGTATATGGTGGAGTCAACATCCCTAGAGGTGTTGGACATGGTGCTTAGGGACATGGTTTAATGGGTGATATTGGTGGTAGGGGAATGGTTGGTCCAGATAATCTTGGAGGTTTTTTCCAGCCTCAGTGGTTCTATGATTTTATGAAGACTGTGACTTTGCTGCATTAACATTCCATAAGGAAAGAGTTGCTACAGTCCAGAAATTTGCATTTTTGTTTTCTGTAGTCATCACTAGCGGCATTTCCCTCTGTTGTAAAATTTTGAGACAGTAGATGTTCTTGCCTAGATTCTCTATGCTGCTTGTTTTGTGCCTGGGGTGGGAGGGGGCTTTTTTTTTTTTTTTTTCAGGTGAGTTTAAAATAAGTTTAATTTGAGCAAACCATGCCTGTACTGCATGATCAAGGTCCTCCTGGGACAAACTTCTTCCAAGAAATGGGCTGGCAGCTAGCACTAATTACAGAATAAAAAATAGGCATGGAGTGAATTGCAGCTTTGAAATGCTGAAATTGACTATAAAACATACACTGGTTAAATTAGGGGCCTCTCCTTGCACTGCCATGGTGGTACAACAAAAAGGTGCCTCTCATTGTACCACCTTGGCTGGCTGCCAGCCCCACCCAGCCACTTTCTCACTCCCCCTCCTCAAAAACACAGAGGGAGAAAACACAATAAAAAGGCTTGGGGGTTGAGACAAAGGCAGGGAGATCACGTAACAGCTAGTACCACAGGCAAAAAATACCCAAACAGAGGAAAAATAATTTAATTTATTCTCTTTAAAGTTGAAAAAGTAGGTTGGTGAGAAATAAAAAGAAATCTAAAAGCACCTTCCCCCCTACCTCCTACTGCCCACCCCTCCTTCTCAGATGTAGCTCCTTCATTCCTGACTCCTCATCCTCCCATCTCAAGTGGTGTAGGGGGATGGAGAAGGGGGCTGGGGTCAGTCCCTATCAGCTCCTCTCTGCTGCTCCTTCTCACACTTTCCTACAGCATGGGGTCCTTCTCATAGGATACAGTCCTTCATGCACTTCTCCCACATGGCTCTGTCCCACAGGATCCATCCATCCCCCAGGAGCAAACTGCTCCAGCACGGGTCCCCCACGGGTGGGCGGCAGCTCCCCCCAGACCCCCTGCTCCTGCGTGGGCTCCTCTCCACGGGCTGCAGCTCCGGCCCGGGGCCTGCTCCTGCAGGGGCTCTCCATGGGCCGCAGCCTCCTCCAGGCCACATCCACCTGCTCCACCGGGGGCTCCTCCACCCATGGGAGGGCTGCAGCGTGGAGATCTGCTCCATGTGGGACCCATGGGCTGCAGGGGGACAGCCTGCTCCACCAGGGGCCTCTCCCTGCACAGCCCGCAGGCCTGCTGCACTGACCTTGGGGGCTGCAGGGCTGCTTCTCACAGGCCATATATTTTATATATAATATAATACAGATACATACACACAAATATGCATACACATATCTATACATATTCATCACGAATTCTAAACTAGCGTGTGAGTTCACTTCCTCTCTTCTCTACAATTTTGTAACATATCATGAACTTCAGAGCCCCATATCACAATAGCTTTGAGGTGATCTAACTGCACGCTTTGAAAGACTGTAGACTGTGTATCTGCAATGCGCTGCTCAAGCCTTTCCTTAGATTTTCTATCATATATTGGCTACTTCACAGCCCTTTTTTTTTTTTTTTTTTTTTTTCATTTAAGTCCCAGTAGTCTCATTTCTCCTTCCTGTCTTTGTTGAAGGTAGTCTGTTGCTGTAGCTGGGAGGAACAATTCCACAATAAATAGTTTTATAGACTCTTGTGTTTGTGTTTTGTGTTTTACTAGATAAACATGTATTTCCTTTTTACTATAAATGGCTAACTTATGATCCGATATCATGCGAGTAGCATCTATGATTTAGTTATATTTTTATAATGACACTGTTTTACTATCATTTGTTGCATAAACTCACAGTCTAGTACTACGCTTCTTATTTGCATTTTGCTTAAGTTGCAAACTTCAGGGTTATTGGTATAACACATCTAGCTAACATGATTTCATGCTATAGTCTCTGGTACTACTACTTTTAGAAGTGAGGTAGAAAAAGACTCAGTATCAACACTTTTTTTTCCCAACATATCCAAACAAATTAATGCCATTTCAGGATGTTGAATCTGAAGTTCCTTCTGGTATTATTTATATGTACAGCATATAAAGACTCTTCTCTTTGCTTCGTTCTTTATCATTAAGACCTCAATATCTACTCATAATTTCCCCATGTTACTTTTTTTTTTTTTATGACATTTTGTCTAATTTCTGTAAAATCAATACTTCCCTTATTTCTGAATTTTCACACACTTATGGTTAGGCTGCACATTATCTATTGTTGTGGATTCCTTTTTCTATAGTTGCATGGCTCTCTTAGCTGAAATCAGCTGAATGAGACGTCAGCTGTTTTTTTACCAAACTTGTTCTGCTGGAAACAGAATGTCCCGCTCTGTCCCCTTGGGTAGTCAGTCCTGTGTACCACCTTCATAAATGTACCCTGTATGTGGTTGCTGAGAAAATGCCAAAGTATTGGATCTGAACACAGGATCCTGTCCTGTGATTTTCTGTCACTCCTTGGGGAGTTTTGTTCTATTATGTCAGCCGTGAAGAAAATGTGTAGGCTGATATTTTCCGGTAATGGACTAGGTGCTCCATTCCCTAAGAAAATTATTATGTGTGTATTTCCAAGATTGTATTTAACTTGTATATTTAGTGCACATGAACATATAACAGTATAAGATCTGATTATTACCTGGTTGCAGCTTTACTGTAAACTTGGATGTCACATAATCATATGAACTGGATGCTACTTTATTGTACGCTTTATATAGTCTTTTACAGTGTCTATTTCAAACTCATTCCACTGAATTTTGCAGACATGTTTCCAAATCTGTCTTGTTTCTTATGTCCCTAAGAGTTCGTGGTTTGGTCATGTAGCCCATTACTGTTCTGCCCCAGAGGGTAAATACGGGGTCCTAATTACAGGCTGGTCTGGCTGGTCTATTTACATTCTGCAATTCACCAACTTTTTTTTTTTTTTTTTCCCCCTATGTTTAAATAGAAGTTGGACACAGTGATCCTTGTGGGTCCTTTCCAACTCAGGATGTTCTATGATATTCTAAATCTGGTTTACACATAAATATTTTATTCATGTTTCAGTGTCTCATATCTGTCACAGACAGATGCTGAATGTGAGGTTCCTTAAGACTATAAGACTGAAAATTAAATGTCTTGTAAGAATTTCCTGAGTTTCCTCTTCATATATAACTTATGCCTTTTAACAGTTTTATTCTTTCTAGGTTAAGAACAGCTAGTACCTTTACTTAGTATTGTTTGATAAACATACAGTTTCACTCTAGTTCACTTACGTACAATTACACACTATGATTAAAATATCCAGAAAGAGGAAAAAACAACTTACTTCTCATATTTGCTCCACTGATCTTTAGTATAGGGCAAAATTCCTGCTGGATTCCTTCAGATTTTTTGCATTGGTCTTTCTTTTCCTAAGCCCAGTCTTACCATGTAGTGTTCACAAGTGATGTTGTTTTGTGGCAGACACAAGTATTAAAAAAGAAAAGAAAAATAGTATTTACCTCTTTTTAATGAGTAGGAAGCTTGTGAGAGAAAGGATTTTATTTCTTGCTCTCGGTGCTCTAGTAAGACTTCAGGATTAGCTCTGTTCATGTTAAGTATTTTCAGCCCCCAGAAGACTGAAAAATACCATACTTTTTTCCTCTCTAAAAGTCCAGAAGGACCTTATGCTTCTGGTCACCTCCTGAAACAGTGAAACAAATTTACAAAAGAAAGTTGCCTGTGAAAATATAAAAACAAACACACAAGACTGCTTTCCAAGTAAAAAAATCGGGGTTTGCAATATAATGTAAAAAAAAAAAAAAGAAAAAAAATTATTAGTGAAAGTTATTTATATGTCAGAAAGTGATATTCTGATTTATGTTTTTTTATCCTAACTTGCTGGAACATGCCTAAAAGCCATCTCTGTAACTTTGCAAGGAAGTAGGATCATTGCCATCCTGAAGAAAAACAGTTTTCTCTCCAACATATGAAGATCTGAATTACATTCTCAGAAAGACTCCATTGTCCTGTTCAAAAGCTTCCATGCTGAAATATTTTCATTTAATACATAAATATGACATTCTATTTACTCTTAAAGTTGCTTGATTAGTGATTTGGCAGCTCTTTGTTCTCTACTATAGTGTTCACCACAAGGGTTTATGCTGGCACTGGATATTAATGGACTTTGCTTTAATTTACCAAGAAATCATCCAGTAGTCAGAGACAGCACATTGTTCTCCATGTTGTCTAAATTAAAGAAAATGAAGATCGTAAGCAAGTGTGATTAAAAATTGACTATAAGTCAAAAAGCTCTATTCAGGTAGACACCAACAAGCTGTAATGATACAAGTTGATACAACAGAGCAAATCATACAAGCAAATCACTGTTCTTTGACTACTGTGAAGTCAAAAAGTTGCTGTGTGAGGAGACCTGTAGCCTTTAATTTTAAACCACCAAGCCAGAAAATGAATGACAAACAGAAGTTGCGCTAGTCAGAAAAAAATCCACTTCTTAAGTGAATGTGAAGAAGCTTATATAATAATGCAGCTTTAAGCCATGCCTTTGCAAGAATGTCTTTATAATATAAACTAAGCAGAACAATTACCTGATATGCAGATTTTCTGATATCCGTAGTTTCTGAACAAAATAAAGAGGGAATATATTTCTTCAGTGAAGTGCTCAGTTTTACTGATGAGAAGTTCTGCATAGATGTATACATATTAGAGTGGGTCCAGAGGAGGGCCACAAAGATGATCAGATGTCTGGAGCACCTCTCCTATGAAAAAAGGCTGAGAGAGCTGGAAATGGTCAGCCTGAAAAAAAAAGAAGGCTGAGGGGAGAGCTCATTGCAGCTTTTCAGTACTTAGAGGGGGCTTATAAAAAAAAAAATTAGAACAACTTTTTAGTTGGGCAGACAATGACAGGACAAGGAAGTATGGTTTTAAACTAAAAGAGGGAAGATTTAGATTAGATATTATGAGGAAGTTTTTCACTCAGAGGGTGGTGAGGCCCTGGCACAGGTTGCCCAGAGAAGCTGCAGATGCCCCATCCTTGGAGGTGTTCAAGGCCAGGCTGGTTGGGGCTTTGAGCAACCTGGTCTGGTGGGAGGTGTCCCTCCCATGGCAGGGGGTTGGAACTGGATGATCTTTAGGTTCCCTTCTAATCCAAACCATTCTATGATATGATTCTATGATATTACATTGCAGCAATCATTAACATGACTGTCCAAACCTTTAACAACCTTTACTACTTGCAGCTCCTTCTTAAGGTATGTTTGGAGGCAGCTTATGTCCTGAGAAAAAAAAAAAAAAAAAAGTAAAAGTTCACTTAGAGCTCAGAGTGAAGTCCAGTTCTGATAGTGTTGTTTCTTTGGCATTCTGCTGTAAATTTCTGTACAGGAAAGTTTACGTATTGACAGCATTTTCTGGGAAACTGGCTTGGTGTTCTTACATGAATAAGGAGTTAACCACATGTCTTTATCATGTTTCTCTTCTCTCCTAGAAATGCTTGGAAACAGCTAGTTCAAAACAAATCCAAAAACAACCAAACAACCAACCAAATAAACAAATGAATAAACAAGAAGAAGAAGAACAAAAAAAATATCACCTCTGTCCTGTCACAACAAAATATTGTATTGCACATTCAACTTGTGAAGAAGAGTGAAATGAAGTGATACATGTTTATCATATTGATTAATGCTGGACCTACTAAATTCTGGTGAGAAAGCAAGATCACATTAGAGAATCTTTTAACTTTTTGTATCACACACAATTCTTCAGAAGTTGATTCAGAACTAAAAATTGATTGAATGACTGTATGTATAATAATGTCAACTAGTGTAGAGGAACCAATAATATTAACACTTGAATTTCTGAAAATAAATCATTTAGATTTTTTACTAATGTAGAATATAATCCATATTCCTGACAAACATATAAATGCACAATTTTCCCATGTAGGTAGAACACATAGGGTTTCATTACACTGTGGAGAAATAAGATATAGAGTGAGACTATCCTATAGTTTACTTTTCATTTAAATAATTATTATTCAATTTATTTCCAAAACTCTACTGAAGATTTAAACTGAAGTATCTGAGATCAGAACTTGGCTTAAAGTTTAAGCAACCCATTAGATCAAGTTGCTAGTGATATTCGTAGGGCAGAAGTTTGTATTTAAACGTTTAATAGGTTTTAATGTTTACTGAGAAATTGTTGTAAATCCTTCAAGATTCTTCTGGAGTTCTCAGGTGAGTGAGGCTGCTGTGAATATGCTGACATAAATTTTATGAATTTATCAAAAACTATCAGACAGTGAAGTTGTCTGATACAAACATAGTTAGCAGAAGTACTTGCCAAGAATGTGAAGAATGACCTTTAATTAATCACCTAATTTAGGAATATTCTAAGGACTGAAATGGAAGTGCCTTCAAATTTATAATGACATTCACTTCTCTTCCTTTAAATATAGTGTTGACATTCATTCAGAAACTAACCAAATTGTGTAAACAGGCTGATACCAAGTTGGCAGCATTTCTGAGTGCTCAAGTAAACAACTGGCTTTTGTTATCCCTTCCGCTACTAATTCACTGATCCATGCCCTTGGCACAGGTCTATGAGAAAGCTAAAACAAAAGCAGATAGAATGGTTGATTAAATTCCTTCACAGAAAGGTCAGAATGACAGAATGTTACACAGTTTTGAAAGAGCTACTGATCTTCCTTGGACTTCTCAGTTCAGACTTACTCATTTTCCATCTGGCTGTACTGATGGGATGACTGGGATATGCCAAATAAAACAATATCATTTACCCTGAGCAAAACGGTACTATAGATAATTCTCACTGAGTTGGGTGAGGCCAAAAATGGTGAATTTTAAACTGTGAATCTGAACCTTATGTATGCAAAAATCTCAGCCCAATGTGGTAATTAATAAGGCTTTGAGCTTATGTATTACTGAAATGAAACTAGATATGGTGGTAGAGACCAGCCCATGAAGTCACATTTGTGCCTTCTCTACAAGCATTGTCCTCAGCCTGTTTGATTGTTTGACTGATTTATTCATGACTGACTTTCTAAATTTGACCTTTTGGAGGATTATGAGTTGGATATTGAGTAGTGAAGTGGAGACTGAACAGCCAGGGGCAGGGCAGGGCGGTGAAAGAAAGCATGGTTGCATTTGGTATGTATTATTTCATGGCATCTTCTCAAAGATTTTTCCAGAATACATTGGGCTCTGAGTGATTTGGTGCAAAGCTCCTCCAAAGGCAACAGGTTCAGAAACTCAAATGCTAGTTAATAGGTCTACGATGGGCAGTAAAAATGTATTAAATATATAGCATGAAAATGAGAATGTACTTCAAAACAGTCCTTCAAATAGATTCTCTTCCATGGATTGATAGCCCACTACAAGAGGAGAATATCATTTTTTTCTTTTTCTTCCTTCCTTCCTTCCTTCCTTCCTTCCTTCCTTCCTTCCTTCCTTCCTTCCTTCCTTCCTTCCTTCCTTCCTTCCTTCCTCCCTTCCTTCCTTCCTTCCCTCTCGCTCTCTCTCTCTCTTTCTCTCTTTCCTACTCTCCTTCTCTCCTTCTCTCCTTCTCTCTCTTTCTTTCCATTCTTAACATGTCCACATGAACTTACTACTGAGTTAGAAGAGCTGTTTCAAGCTTCCACAGGTTTGAATACCCTTGAGAAAGTACATGGAATATAATTTTCCTAAAACTGTAACGATTATTTATTTATTTATTTATTTATTTATTTATTTATTTATTTATTTATTTATTGAGGAGGATAAGGTGCAAAAGAAAGCAATTTTTAATTATAACTCCCAAAAAGCAAAACTGTCATCATTTTCATTTCTGATGTATGCAGCTTAACTGGGAGTATTGAAAGAGAAGCACACCGTAGATAATTTAGCAACAAACATCACCAGCTGCAGTATCTAGATCACTGAAGTCTTTCTGTTCTTACAGTGACACACAATTACCCAGCAGCAGCTTGGAGAACAGGTCTGTCAGACCTGACGTGTGGCTGTGCTGGGTCTGGCTGGGATGCAGTTCACCTTCCCCACAACAGCCCACACAGTGCTGTGCTCTGCACTTGTAGCTAGAACAGCACTGGTATTGCACCAACAACTTGTCTATTGCTGAGCGGAGCTGACACAGCATCCAGATACCCTCCAACCACCCCAAGCCCAGTAGGCTGGGGGTGGACAAGAGGTGGGGAGGGGACATCACAAGGGCAGCTGACCTAAACCAACCAACGGGATATTTCATAGCATATAATGTCACAGTCAGCAATAAAAGGTGGGGAAGGGGAAAAGAGAAGGGAAGGCTCTTGTTATGAAGATGTGTGTCCTCCCATATAACTGCTATGTGAATTGAGGACTTGCTTTCCAGTGTGTGGCTGAACATTGTTTGCTGATGGAAATTAGAGGATAATTGTTTTTCTTTTTCCTTCAATTATATTATCTTTATCATCCTGTGAGCCTTTCTTGTTTCCAACCATATTTTCTCTCTCCCTCTTCCTTTGAAGAGGGGGAATGAGATAGCAGTGTGGTGGCATTTAGTTGGCCATTGGTGCAAAACCACCACAATGGCACAAGAATTAACTGCCAGCAGACAGTTTCCATTGTTCATTGGGGAACTTGATGGAAACCAGAAGGTCTTATTTGGTGTGGGATTCAGAGCAAGTGTCCATGCTGGAAGGAGCACTGTGAGACAAACTGATGGTGCAAAAGTGGATGGACTAAGGCCAATATTCTACTTAGAAAAAAATATTTAATACAAACCTCTAAGTAAGGACATAACCTACAAAAGTCCATGCTTGAACTAACGGACACATTCTCCTCATTCACAGTCCTGTGTCTGTCATTCTTTTCAGTCACCAGATCCAACATTTTGGCATATGCACAATTGACACATTTGCAATATTAACATGATAGGTTGCACACTGCTGAGTAAAGAGTCAAATAAACTGAAGAGAAAGTAAAAGAAAACACGATGAAATGCTTTGAACTTCAACGAAGTTGGAAGTACTTACATGAGGAAATTAATCTAATTTAACTGTTCTATCCTAAGTAATGCAGTAGGGCTACTTTCTTCTTTAATACCTTACTTACTGGTAAGGGCAATGATTGTTTATCACACAATGTATGTTAAATGCATGATAGGTTGGGGAAAAAAAAACACAAAAAAAACAGGAAACACATGGATAGAACAACAGCTATTTGTTAGTAGCCATTGACCCTAGAAGCAGCCTTTTGTTCCTTCATATCTGTGTGTTCTTGCCTTTAGATACCACATGCCATAGTTGTGCATGGTTTGGCATTGGTGTAGGAAATGATTCAGAAAGTACTAAGTGCGAAAAATGAATTCTTCATTTTGTTTGTTGCTCCTAAATATTGCTCCTAATAAGAACTTCGCCTGCCTATGGGGGAACAGCTAACTCTGGAGGAAGTGCACCTCAATTTTGCCCATAGTTGTTTAAATCCATGAATGTTTAATAGAAATAATTTTGTACTTTTTCTGGTTTAATAGAGTATTCATGTTTATGGAATTAGTATTAATGTTGTCTGTGCTGTATACTCACTGTAGGGAAATAGTTTTTAAGGAATTGCTTGAGGCAGGATCACAAGTTTTTCTTCCTCTTTTAACTTCAGGGCTTTATTCCACCCCAACTGCCCACAAACCAAAGAAATCAGAAACCAGTCTTGTGTTACTTAGGTAACTTTGCACATATCTTTTGAATTCATAGTTTTGGTTGACTCGGCAGATACTGTGGCGGTTTTGCCTAGCTGGACCACTGAACTCCATCATAACCACTCCCTCACTCCCCTTCCTCAAAGAAAAAAGGGGAGAAAACATGATGAAAAGGGCTCAAGGGTTCAGATAAGGACAGGGATATCAGTCAATGATTGTTGCCATGGGCAAAACAGACTTAAAGTACAGAGGTTAATACAATTTATTGCCTATCACTAGCAGACTAGAAACTAAAAGCAAACTAAAAACACCTTCCCCTCATCCACCCTCTTCTACGTCCTCCCCCTAGGAGTGCAAGGGAACAGGGGAATGGGGGCTGCGGTCAGTCCCTGATGCTTTGTGTCCACCACTCCTTCTCGGTCCCTCTCTGCCCCTGCTCCCTGTGGGGTCCCTCCCATGGATGCCGTCCTTCCCAAACTGAGCCTGTGGGGGCTGCCCACAGGCAGCAGCTCTTCAAGCCCTGCTCCCACATGGCTCCGTACCATGGTGTCCATCCATCCCCCAGGAGCAAACTGCTCCAGCACAGGTCCCCCACGGGTGGGCGGCAGCTCCCCCCAGACCCCTGCTCCTGCGTGGGCTCCTCTCCACGGGCTGCAGCTCTGGCCCCGGGCCTGCTCCTGTGGGGGCTCTCCATGGGCCGCAGCCTCCTCTAGGCCACATCCACCTGCTCCACCGGGGGCTCCTCCACCCATGGGGGGGCTGCAGCGTGGAGATCTGCTCCATGTGGGACCCATGGGCTGCAGGGGGACAGCCTGCTCCACCGGGGGCCTCTCCCTGCACAGGCTGCAGGAGAACTGCTGCTGCCTGCCTGCAGCACCTCCTGCCCTCCTGCTGCACTCACCTTGGGGGCTGCAGGGCTGCTTCCCACTTCCCTCTCCCAGCTGCTGTTGCACAGCAGTTTTTTTTTTTCCCCTTTTCTTCAGTCTCCTCTCCCAGAGACACAACCAGCATTGCTCCGTGGCTCAGCTCTGGCCAGCAGTGGGTCCCTTTTGGAGCTGTCTGGAGCTGGCTCTGATCTGACATGGGGCAGCTGCTGGGCTCTGCTCAGAGCAGCCACCCCTGCAGCCTCCCTGCTACCATGCCCTTCCCACATAAAACCCAAACAGATCAGTAGAGCAGCATTAGGCCAGGTTTACTAGCAAGGCAAGTGACAGTGAGGCAACTTTTTCAGACTCGTTCAGCAGGAGCTGTGTAACTCCTCTGCTCACAGCATGGACAGGTCTGGCAAAAGCTGCTAGGAGGAATATTAGGATCATGTATGCAGCAATTGTAATGTAGCCCAACAGACAAGAGCAGAAATCATGGCTAACCTTTCCCTCACTGTTGTGCAAATATATCCTGTATTAAGATAATGTGGTTGCAAATAGCACGCATTCAGAAGGGGCACTTTGCAGCAGCAAGCATGAACTATGACTAGTTCTATTTCTTTAAAATGCAGCAGAAAGCAGATTGCTAAATGAATGTGTGGTTTACTTGCATAGATGATAGTGCTGTAACAAATGCAGACATGCCCTACATGAGATTGGGAGTATATTCATGATGGCAGGAATATTATGAATTCCACATTCCTTTTGTAATTAGTAATTTTCAGCAGAATCTCTCTTTTTTTTTTTTTTTTGCTCAGTCATTTGTTAGTGTGTGAACAAGGCTGTAATGGTGAGCACACGGAAGGTAAGAGAATGATTTTAAACACTGATAATTAGCAAGGAGGAAAAAATTTAGCCATTTCCTTTTTCTTCCCCTCCCTGCAATATCAGTCATTAGAAACACTATTTATTCTTCTGCTCTTTATGATGCTCTTGCGTAGGAGAAAAATGTTTCCCTCTTGTAATGAAAATTCATAAGATCTCTTCAGCTTTCATAAAGAGAAGAGAAATGAGGACAATGCAGGTAGTTCCTGGACATAAAAAATGCAAATCTACCATTGGGGCAACATGTTGTGTTTTTTTTTTTTTTGTGGTTTTGAGAGGGGATCTGTTCTTCCCAGCGCTTCTAAATAAAACCCATAAGTGGGACCAGTACTCACTATTTTTTTACTTTTCGTTTTAATTCCTTTTGTCATCATGAAATTTATTCTTGTGGCATAGACAGACAGTTTTGACATACTGGCTTATTTTCTTTTTTAAAATGTTCCCAAACTTCTGTACTATCATAAACATCAAATATCCTGTTATCTCCATATTCATTCCCACTTCAGCTTACTCCCTTCTAAGAAGCTATTTCCTGCAAGAAATAGCCCTTTCCTGTAAGCTTTTAGTACCTTTGTCTTCTTTTTTTTTTTTTTTTTCTTTTCCATGGAAAGTGGGAATTAAGAGTAAAATACTTTCCACATCAGAACAGTATATTAAAAAAAAAAAAAAAAAAAAAAAAAAAGACGTAATTAATTCTTTTTTGCTGTGTAATTCATTGAAAAATGAAATTATCCAGATTCACCAATCCAAAATAGTGGGGTTCCCCAGACCTCCATTTTAGGGCCTTTTCTCTACAGTCTTTGTAATTGCTCTGGACACAGGAGCCAAATGCACACTAAGTAACTTTTAGAGATGACACTAAATTAGGAGGAGCTGTGGACTCCCTTCAGGGTGGAGAGGCCTTGCAGAGAGATCTCGACAGACCAAAAGGCTGGGCAATCATCAACCATAAGAAGTTTAACAAGATCAAGTGCTGGATTCTGCAGCTGGGATGGGGTAACGCTGACTTTATGTACAGACTTGGAGGATGAGAGGCTGGAGAGCAGCTCTGTGGAGAGGAATCAGGGGGTTTTGATCATCAGCAAGCTGAACATGAGCCAGCAGTGTGCTCTGGCAGCCCAAAGCGCCAACTGTACCCTGGGGTGTGTCAGGCACAGCACTGCCAGCTGGTGGGGGGAAAGGATTGTCCTGCTCTGCCCTGTGCTAGTGCAACCTCAGTGCTTAGTGCTGGGTGCAGTTTTGGGCACCATGGTACAAGAAGGACATAAAAGTATTAGGAGGGCTACAAAGTTGGTGAAGGGTCTAGAGGGAAAGACATGTGAGGAGCAGCTGAGGTCCCTTGGTTTGCTCAGCCCCAAGCAGAGCAGGCTGAGGGGAGGCCTCATGGCGGCCTGCAGCTCCCTCACGAGGGGAGCGGAGGGGCAGGCGCTGAGCTCTGCTCTCTGGGGACAGCGACAGGACCCGAGGGAACGGCATGCAGCTGGGACAGGGGAGGGTCAGGCTGGGGGTTAGGGAAAGGGTCTGCACCCAGAGGGGGGTCGGGCACTGGGACAGGCTGCCCAGGACAGTGGTCACAGCACTGAGCCTGCTGGAGTTCAATAAGTGTTTGGACAACGCTCTCAGACACAGTCAGGTTTTTGGATGGTTTTGTGCACAGCCAGCAGTTGGACTCGATGATCCCTGTGGGTCCCTTCGAATTTGGGATATCCTATGATTGAAGTTATTTATTTATTTACATTCAATGAGTTGGAAAACCAATACCCATCTAGCTGTATTTGTTTACGATTTTCCCAACTTTCCACAGCTATCTGCTTTATCTAACACAGTCTTGCATGCTATTTTCAGAGGACTACTGATCAGAACAATCTTGACACTCGCTTATGAGTTCCCTAGCATCTATTCATCCACAAGGTATTGCACAACTCCTGATGACACAGCTAACTACTCCCAAACAACTTCTCTGACATCTCAACAGTCTTGTTTTTCTACATTTCATTGTGGGAATCCTGATACCAATCTGTTTTGTTTTCCAAGGAATTCAAGGTATTTTGGAACACAGACTCTCAAACAGATGAGAATTTTACTTACTCATCTTTAGGAATGGAAGCTGCCCGAGATACCTTGCTCTGTATGACTTCTTTTGTTACCAAAACCTCTGTGGGTAGGATTCTCCCTCAGGATTGCACCAAACCACTAATCACACTGAATTGTATCTTTTGTTTCATAGCAGGTTAAAAATCTACATCAAACTTTTGAATTGCTCTTATACTGCGTGATAGACTGGTTCAAACATGTTGATCTGGGTTGGCATGATTCAGCCTTATTACAACTCGTGAGATCACAGCTGCTTAAACTGAGACACCTGTCATAGGCATGGCTGTAAAATGCATATAATCTGTGAAGAAAGCTTGTGTTCTTCAGCAGCTTTAAAACACACATAATTTTAAGTGCTAACCATGAGGTACGTCTACATGGCATGATCCAATGCTGTGCAAAGACCAGTGAGAGCAGTTGAGCTAGTTGAAAGTGGTGCTGTGCACTTTTCATGAAGCCAGTTGAGGGTTCAGTGTGGAGAAAGGGCACTAAGAAGGAAAAAGCTGAGGGCAACTTTTGAACACACATGAACTTTCAAACCAAATACAAACTTTCAAATAGCATGAGGTGCTACACAGTTATGTCATATTTCTGCAACATCTGAATTGCACCAGTAAGTAATCAGACAAGCTTTGTATGTCACGTTATTTTGTAACATGCAAATGGTAGTTGCTAGAATCTTCCGCAATTACCAGAAAGTGTTCAGTAGATTATATCAGCTGTTTTATGGTGCTAACATTGATAGTACTTGTCACTATCCTATTACATCACTTTCCTGTCGTATAATGCAGTCTTGCTAGCCATCACACAAATTTGTTATTTTATAAAAGAACACGTTCCTTTCAAATAGAACAAAAAAATGACTGTTAAAAAATAAACAAACAAAAACATCCTGTGTTTTGCTGTTCCAGGCTAAAATACAGAAAAATAATTTTGAAGCAGCTACGCTTATTAGACATTCTTGCAAGGGTGTTTTGTATATTACTTTGTACTCTGATTTCACCACCTGGTTTCAGCCCACTAAAAGCAAGGCGTGCCAGAGTGTCCTTGGATTGAACTCCTGAATCAATGAGAGTTTTGTCATGCTGGGAATGGAAACTTCCAAGGAGCTGGTTAAAGTGCTACTAGTTTTACTACATGGCACTCTTTTCACCGAGTTACCTCTTGAATATTTCATCAGAGCCCAGTGTGACCAGAATTTCCAGCTTGGCCAGGGCAGCCCTAGAATATCGCAGCATCCACCAGATATTTTGTTACTATTTTCCCCCGCTTTACATGGAGGAAACAGGATATTTCACTGTAAGCCATGCCTAGGAATATACCCCTTTGCAGTATGGTGACAGGATGGTGACAGGAGACAGAGGCTGTGTTGTGATACAAGTCACATGATTTATTATGAAATGGTGAACAGAATATGTTCAGCGGTGCAATAAATGTTGGTTAGTATGATGAGTCCACAAAGCTTATATTTAATCAGGTAACCTGGCACAGGGCCTACACAGATGACTCAACACGTGCTCTTGTTCTCTTTATTCTGTTTTCTGTGGTTGCATATATATATAATAAAAATATTTAAGAACTTATTACAAACAACAATAGCTGTAGATAACTCATTATAAGCAAGGAAGAGAAGTTCCTTTGTAGCTGCATGAAACGGCACTGGAGCTTTCAAGTTACAGGCAGGCAGAAGCTATCGAACTGGTCTTTTGACAGTGCTAGCAGACATGCTCATCACTGAAATTCAGACAGGCTTTTTGACGAAAAATGTCTGCTAACTCTGCTACATTTCAGGTCAGGTAACCAAGTTTTACTTGTGCATGATCCCCATCTCCAGTATGAGCTAGGTGCGATCAAGTGTGAAATAAGGATGCCTAGCATCAAGGACAGATTAAATTTTGGCTGAATCGCAGCAAGGTACCGCAATGAGAGAGGACGACCATTTGACAGGATGGCTCTGACAAACAGCAGCCACCAGTTGAAGAGTTCGGGGCAACGTTTAATCACGCGGCTCCTGGCACAGCCCTTCGTGCTGTTCTATTATTGATATTATACACGTTCTATTACACTGTATATGTTCTATCGCTGTGCTATTTCGACTCCTGCAGGTCTGAGGGCCGGCGGTGTGCCGGCGGGGGCTGCGTGCCACCTGGCGGGCAGCGCAGGTTCCTGCCTCGCCCTGAGGCGATGCTGGGGCCGCCGCGGCCGCCCGGCACCACGCCCCTCACGCAGCGCAACGGCCGCCCCCTGCCCGGCCGGGCGGGGCCAGCGCTTGGCCGAGACCATTTGGCGGAGAGGGGGTGGTGGGGGGGGCAGGCTCCCTCCGCCGCGTTGCGCGGGCTGCGCGCCGGGGCGCTCCCCGCTATTGTTCCCCCTCCTCCTGGCTTGGCGTCGCCCTGGGCGAGGAGGAAGCGGTGAGCGGCGGCGGCGGCGGCGCGGCCATGAGGCAGCTGCCGTACTTCTGCCGCGGCGAGGTGGTGAAGGGCTTCGGGCGGGGCTCCCGGCAGCTCGGCGTCCCCACCGGTGAGCGGGCGGGTGGGACTGACCGTTGGGCCGGCCGTTGGGCCGGCCGTTGGGCCGTTCAACCGCCGCCGGGCCCCTCGGTGTTGCGCCTGACGGCGGCGCCGCGGGCAGGGCGTGTGGAGCTGGGCAGGGGTTCAGCTGCCGTGAGCAGCGGTGGTGCTTTCACGCCTTTGTACGTGCTTGTGAAGTGATTGTTTCGGTAACTAGTTCTCAAAGTTCTTGTACAGCGCGGAAGACGCTCGCTTGTTGTTTTCTTTTTTTGTTTGTTTGTTTTTTTTTTTGACCTTATTAAAGCCGTAGCGGTCGCCCTGATCGTGAAGTGTTTACCTACTGAACGCTCCCCACGTGCTTATTAATATTTGCTGGCGCGTATGTAAAACAGCACGTGCGAGAGATCTGATAGCGCTGGTATCGCCACGGGGGCTGAATCCTACGAAGCTGTTTTATATGTCATGTCTTGCTGAGCAGCATGTTACATCACAGTCATCATCGCATGCATAAGCCTTCAATCTGTAGGCAGAAATTTTAAGTCTTTGGGGGCTCTGTGATGCCCTGGAGTTCCACAAGGTCACTTACACTTTACCCTTTCTAAAATTTTTTCAGCAAACTTTTCCGAGCAAGTAGTTGAAAGCTTTCCGTCTGATATCTCTACTGGTATATACTATGGATGGGCCTGTGTTGGAAATGGAGATGTGCATAAAATGGTTTTGAGCATAGGATGGAATCCTTTCTATAAGAATACTAAGAAATCAGTGGTAAGAGCTTTGCTTTGTGCAGTACTTCGCCTAGAAATTCTGCTTGTTGTTAGAAATGTATTTGGTGTCAGTTTTATATGTTTGTGTTTTGAAGAGAAAATAGTCTCTGTAGCCAGATGGTACGTAGCCACAGATGAACAAAGTTTGTTTTCTTTGTCCTATTCCATCATTGCCTAAGTACTTCAGAGATCAATATTTTATCTGTTTCTGAAACGGTGGCTGCTTATGGTGCTGATAGCTAAGGAAGCATACGCTCAGTAGATGCTTTGAATTTACTAGTTATTGAGATCCCTAGCATGATCTGGCATGATCTAACCTTGTCTGTCTACATTAAAGCTAAGAGATGTGGGGGCACCTTAATATATAATTATTTTCTGTCCTTCTCTTAAATGATGGAATCCATAGATGTGGTGCTGTGGCCAGATATACAGGACTAGTATCCAAAAATGTGTAATAACAGGATGGAGGAGGTAAATTTTGAGCTGTGACAGCAGTGTTTTTCTTGTTGTCAGGTGCTGGTGTTTCTCCTGAGCCTTGCAGAGAGCTCTGTTTTAATTGCTGAAAGCACCTTTGTTTGGGCATGAATCTTCTCCTTTTAAGATCCTAAGTTTATGACTATTCTGATGCCTTTGGCTTTTATAAACATACACTCCAAATTTTTTGCAGCTGTGTTTTCTGAACAAGACGTAGGATGGGGAATCCTTTCTCAGCCTTCACTCCTGGATTTCTGTCATTCATTTTCCTGATTTTTATCATTCAGAGCTACTTGTAAAAGCAGTCCTTAAGCCAGCTTTTTCAGTATGTCTTCATAGTTGTTTCATCATTAAGTTAATGAAAGATTAAGCTTTATTTGTTATTTGCTGCTTTATAAATACTACTTGTGGGAGGCAGTGAAACATTTCTCTTGAATGTTTCTCTTTTTTTTTTTTTTTTTTCTTCCTTTTAATTTGGCTATCAGAATACTCTGTGGTGAAAAACCTTTCTTAAACTCTGTGCAAAAGTACAGTTCTCCCTCCTCACAGTAGCCTTAACTAGCCTCCTAATCTTGCATTGTATGTATTAAATGTCTTAGTTTCATTGGTATGTGTTGTGGTGAATTGGAATTAGAGGTATTAGCTGAACATACTTACTGTGAGGGGAAAAAGTTCCAAGTTAATCATAAATGCCAACGAATTTCTCTTCCTTTAGGAAACACACATTATCCACACCTTCAAAGAAGACTTCTATGGAGAAATTCTCAGCATAGCCATAATTGGGTATATTCGACCAGAAAAAAACTTTGATTCCTTAGGTCAGTATCACAGAATTGTTTCATTCATGCAAGTAATATGTCTTCACTTTCTTTTTCTTCACAATGAGCTGTTTTACCTCTTGGCCTTTGAACTTTCAGTACAATGTTTTCATAAGCTAAATGTAGTAATGTATAAGTTAGTTCAATAATAATAATTTTAAAAAAATGCTCCCACATCTTATTTCAGTCTAAATTTCAGTTGTCTGAGGAGTAATTTTAAAATCATGACCTTCTCATAAAAGCATTGGTCTAGTCTGTTCATTTCTTTTGAAAATGCAGTTCTGTTAGGATTCAAACAGTTCATGAAACTGTTTTGATCTTTTTTCTAAAATTAATTTTGGAACAAGGTAGTGGTGGAAAACGCAACTCAGACATGCTTGAAAAAAAAAACCTTGCTTTTCCAACCTTGTTGTAATAATTATATTCTACCTCTGTGATTTTTCTGTCATTCTGTGGAACAAGATATTTTTGCTTGTTATTGTGTATTTAGAATTCTGATCAGCTTTTAAATATCCCTATTCTTCTATTTTTAGAGGCACTCATTTCAGCAATTCAGGAAGACATTGAAGAGGCAAAAAGGCAGCTAGATTTACCGGAACATCGTAAAGTGAAAGAAGACAACTTCTTTCATCCGCCAGGAGGCAAAATAGTAAACGACCACTGAGCAAACCAATGAGCTTTTTACCTGCTTCTTTTTTTTTTTTCCTCTCTTGTTCCTATTGTGGAGCTCTTATATTTGCACTGCTTACATAGGTACTTTGTCATGTCTGTCTAGGCAATGAGATAGGAATCAACCATATAAGGGGATTTAAGTTTGCACAAGTGAATTGATCAAACCCAATCATTCAGAAGGAGTAGAAAGTGGTTCTAGTTCTTTTTGGATAAATTTTATATCTAAAAATTAGCAATTGTTTAGAGTCAGTAGCGCACATAGAACGTGACTAAAGTGAACTGTGACCTCTTCAGCGTGAAGGGGTGTAGAGTTCACTTAAGTGAAAAGCGTCAGTTTTTAACATACAGATGTTATTCCAACCCCTTTTTCCCAATTTTCCATAATTTTTACATCTCAATTGTAGCTAGCAGCTTAGGAAGTTTTGTTATTGATTGAAAATTTCCTGTGGTGCAGGAAGCCAATGATTAGATAACCATAACACGAATAACTCTCTGTGGTTCTTATTTTTGATGTGCTTTACAGCTGTTGTGGTTTAAACTGTCATTTCAATTGAAATTATTTATTCTAACTTTATTTGAAATAGATGTAATCACTGCTGCTCATTGATTTACTGGAATCTGAGATACGTGCAGCCAGCTGTACAGAAATATATGAGAATGTATGTAATGTACATTACCTCTGTAGTTTCCTTCAGAGGTAATGTTCCACTGAAATTCAGGAAATGAATGATAAAATGAATGTCAATGTACTGTAAAGGTTGAGGTTCTAAGGATGTGGAAATACTATAACAAGACTTGTGCTCTTAGGGCTGTAAGGCAGAAGAGGCAACTTTGCATTTGTATCTGCTGCTGACACCCTAGATGAAGAGGATCTTGAGGTTATTCTCATATTGACAATAAAATGACTGACTTCAAGGTTAGTTTAAGGTACAGAAAAACACCGTCAGCCCTCCACACCAAGCATACATAAGATCCAAAGTTTTGGTTAACCGAGCAGATCAATATCCAGATGACAGCCCTTGGGGATTCATGTAATAAAACATCAACACTGTAGTAGGTATAGCGTATTTATTGCAAGTAAGTGCACCCTTCACTACTCTGAAATGTATGCACATATAAGTAGAGGTGATATTGTCAAAATCAATAGTAATTTGGGATAATACTAAGAATGTATCGTGTATGATTCTAAATCTGTTTTTTTTGTTGTTGTTGTTGTTCTCTGTTAGATTTTTCTATCCTCTGCTCAGCGTGGGGAGCTAGGTAAGCTGCTGTGACTGTCGTCTTCATATTCTTCTGATACTGGCTTGTGCTGTGGCCGAAATATTTTCTGAAATTGAAAATAGTTCTGTCAATATGTAACCTGTAGTTCTGTGTCAGAACTGTCCCATACAAATTGGGAATGCACAGAACTGTCCCATACAATTTGGGAATGCACAATTCGTGTAGTATAGCTTTCTGAATTTACTTGTTCTCATAACCCATCTGGGTTCTTCATTTCAGTCTAGGGTTTAAGAGGGCTTTAAGAAGGTAGCTTTCTGAGTCTTCTTCGTGGCAGGTGCTGTAAGGATGCTGGTTCCACTTCATACTGTCTTAACTTTGAGCCAGCACCAGGGGATATTGCTAAGGAAGGGGTCTTGAGTGAGTCAGGGTGACTTGTTTGCTGTGAAGAGCTTGAACAGAAACTTGAGATGATTTAAATGAGTTGTTCATCAGTGATGTTGATAGCAGAGACAGAAGAAATACAGAACTGGGGGCGCTTATTTCTGCACGAGCACTTGTTAGCATAGACATTTTGATCTGCAGAGCCAAGGTGGTTATATGTTTCTCTACTGAGATTCTGACAGTTCTGTCCTACCTTTTACCTGGATATTTTAAGCATACTTCTGCTCTCTTAAAAGGAGAATATTAGGAAGAAAATTCACTAATCGGCAGTTAGAAATATTTTCTTTAAAAGAAGAACAAAACAACCTAGTGGACTTCTTACGTATAACTTGTTAGGAACTGTATGTAAAAATCTGTAAAAGGATTGTCTTGCAAAAGAGAAAGTTGATTTTTTTTTAATTATTTTAAAATGGAGGGATGAAGGGAAATTTTTTTTTTAGGCAAAGGCTGTAGGAATTCTTGAGACTGTAACATTTTGGCATTGTTACCTTTCTCTGTTTTTAGGAAGAATAAGTAGCAGACACAGAAGTCTACTAAATGTGTTGCCAAATATATATTTAAAGAATAAATTGATGTTTGTCATGGTACTGTAGCTGAACTCTCATAGCTCCCCTATCTGTTCTTCCTGCTTCCCTTTCCTCTGCACACCTGCATGGGTTTGCAGAGCTGAACTCTGTTTTTTCCGCAGTACTTTCATGTGTCTGTTGTGGAAACCATAGTGCCTTAAGCTGGTTGTCCAAGTAATACTTTTCTGTATCTGCTAGTAAATGCTACTATCCAAAATTCAATTCTCTGGTTGTAGAACCACTGGGCTATGGACAGAGAACAGTGGCAAAGGCAAAACTTGAAAAAAAACTTTGTTTGCTCTTGACTCCTATGTGAAGTACGGTGTATGGATACAATGAGCTAATGAACTGCTCTTTGTATGCTTGTCTTCAAATTAGAGAAAATGTTATTAGGTTCATTTGGCTGAGTGTACCTGTCTGTTCACATTATTTAAGATAAAACATTGTATATCGACTATTTAAGCTCAGTACATAATTCCTAGCACAGTACAGACTTTATGAAGGGTTATATTTTTGTATTATATACGAACTGTATTTACGTCAGTTGATGTTGCTGCGTTGTACCATTAATAAAGGAATTGTAATTGTCAAAGTTAAAATCCTTGTCGTAGGCTTCCTGATTGTATCTGATGCAAATAAATCATCTTAGTATATTCCTTAGAGTGTTATGAAGGAGATACTTTAGATGTATGTCATTACTCTGCTTAAACTTCTTTCAGTGTCAGCAAAGAGCTGTTCTTGCTTACAAGCTCAGTACTGTAGTATTTGTGTTCAGTTACTTGTGGTTCTGTAAGGCACTCCAAATAGCGAATGAAGCACAGAGGGGTTTCATGTCTCAATTTGGTTGAACTAGAGGGCCACTGAAATTGTTGGAGTTTGAACAGTACCATTTTTTTCAGTTTCAGATACTTTCTCAAGTAAAACCTAAGTGTATTTAATACTCTTACCCACCTTCCTCTGAAGTCTGTTGCTGTTCTGAAATGAAGATTGGTGGCAATATGAGAATGTACAATAAACTCTTTCCAAACTGCATGTGGGTGAAAATTTTTGGTGAAGAGAGTGCGTCTGCCGCCTCCTGCTGTATGTAGCCTGTTGCCCTGCTCCAGCCGGTGGTGCAGAGGCCCCTCACTCGCCTCACTCACACTGGTGCCTCCTGGTAGCTGGTTTGGAAGGGCACACTGCCTCACCCCGTGGCTGGGGGTCAGGGATCCCACTCGCTCTGGTAGCTGGCACCAATTCCATTCACACACACCGGTCCTATTGCCAGCTGGTGCTGGGACCACTGCACTCGCACTGATAGCTGGCACCACAGGCTGTGGCGCCCCTTCCCCAGCCTGACCCCAGTAGCTGGCACTGATGTTGGCTCACCCACATCCAGGTTTTGCTAGTAGCTGGCATGTAGTCCTTGCAGCATACACACACAGGAGGGAGAGCAGAACTACGGGGAGATAACTATGAGATGATTTAATGAGAGAAATTACAGGATATTCGGGACAGTGTGGTCATTAGGTGCACTTGGCCAGACAGGTGCACTGAGTGGCCCTGTTTTACACATGACTGGCCCTTTTATACCCCCCTGCTCCCCAGTTTGTTCTTCCTGCCCCTATACTTCCCTATTACATCCCCATGGGTTTGCAGAGCTCTGCAGTTTCTGCATCCTCCATGTCTGAGGGTCTCAGTCCACAATCTGATTGGCTGCCAGGCTCATCCTCCCTGGAAGTGTTGTCTGCAGCTTGCTAGCCCATCGATTAGCATGACAGAGGTTTGTATCCTGTCATTGTCTCCCACCTTAGTAGTCTTCAACCAGAGCATCCTGCTGGAATAAACATGCCCTCATCAGTTAGTGTGACTGACCTTACTTGGTTCCCAGCACTGCTTCCCTTTCTTACTACCCCTTGTTGCCCCCTCCTACATACTCACAAAAATTATTCTGTTAATGGTGGCACTGAACTAACAGGTCCTAATAGCCTAAAGAACTTCAGCTTAGCAGACATTAAAAAACATTGTTTCCTCACGTTTAGAAAAACTTAGGGCCCAATGCACACGGAAAAACAGTCTGGATATTTGGTTGGTATCCTTAATTTGGGACAGATTTATGTATTGATTGACAGGGAGACCATTGTGCATCAAGGACCCAGCGACCCACATCACAGGTAGCCTGCGTGAGCACAGACCTGTGCTGTGATGTTTGATGCATGCAGAGTGGCCGTCAGGCTGTTTTGCTGCACAAATCTCTTGGCTGCAGGACAAACTTGAGCAGGACACTATACCAGAGGAGCCTGCAGGCAGCTCCCCCTTGGTACCAGCCCTTAGACCATTTTATTAAGCCATTTGTTGTCAAGCCTGTCTTACCAAGATCCAGAAAAACCTCGTGTTGCTTCTCTCTCTCAGCTCACCGCCTTCCCTGCTGCAGAACAGTTTGCTAAGTATGCAATCTGATTTTGACCTGCATCCCAGGGTCCTGAGGGAACCGGCTCTTGTTGCCGAGCCTCTCTCCATCATATTCAAAAAGTCATGGCACTCAGGCAAAGACCCTGGTGACTGGAAAAAGGGAAACATCACTTACATTTTTAAAAAGGGCAGAAAGGAGGACCCGGGGAACTGCAGACTGGTGAGCCTCACTTCTGTGTTCAGGAAGATCACGGAAAAGATCCTCCTATAAGCAATGTCAAGGCACGTGGAGGACACGGGGATGATCTGAGACAGCCAGCATGGCTTCACCAAGGGCAAATCCTGCCTGACCAAACTGGTGGCCTTCTATGGAGTGACTGCATCAGACAACAAGTCAACACCAATCTGAGTGGTGCAGTTGATACAACAGAAGGAAGGGACGCCATCCAGAGAGACTTGGACAAGCTTGAGAATTGGGCCCATGTGAACCTAACGAAACAAGTGAAAGGTGCTGCACCTGGGTCAGGACAATCCCAGACATGTGCACAGACTGGGAGAAGAGCTCGCTGAGAGCAGCCCTGCAGAGAAGGACCTTTATCTGGTTCTGGTGGATGAAAGGCTCAACACGAGCTGGTAGTGTGCACTTGTAGCCCAGAAGGTCAACTGCATCCTGGGCTGCATCAGCAGAGGGGTGGGCAGCAGGTGGAGGGAGGTGCTGCACCTGGAGTGCTGCATCCACACAAGAAGGATGTGGGTCTGTTAGAGCAGGTTCTGAGGAGGGCCATGAAGGCCTCCCCAGATCAGAGCAATGGAGCACCTCTCCTATGAAGAAAGGCTGAGAGAGCAGGGGATGTTCAGCCTGGTGAATAGAAGATGCTAGAGACAACTTATTGCAGCATTTCAGTACTTCAAGAAGGCTTATAAAAGACGGAGAGCCACCTTTTTCAGGTAGATAATGATAGGACATGGGGGAATGATTTTAAGCTAAAAGAGGGAAGATTTAGTCTAGGTAATGGGAGAAAATTCTTTACTCAGAGGGTGGTGAGGAAATGGAACAGGTTGCCCAGAGAAGCTGTGGATGCCTCATTTCTGGAGGTGTTCAAAGCCAGGTTGGTCAAAGCCCTGGCCAACCTGATTTGGTGTGTGGCATCCCTTCCCATGGCATGGGAGTTGGAATGGGATAATTTTTATGGTCCCTTCCAAGCAAGCCATTCTGTGATTCTATGATACGCAGTGAGCAAGGAAAGAGGAACATGAGAAAAAAATCTGAGCAAGAACTGATTAATATAATGGGTATCTCTATTAGGGTTACCTGATGAGGTTGGCTGGGTTTTCTGCAGGCTGTGAGACTCTGTGAGAAAAGTCCAGCAGCTGCCCCTTTATAAGAGAAGAGCCACTTCCAGCAAGCACCAAAAGGGACTCCACTGCTGGCCAGAGCCGAGGCAGGGGGTGATGCTGGTTGTGTCTCTGGGAGAGGAGATTGAAGAAATGGAAAAAATGATGTGCAACAGGAGCTGGGAGAAGAGTGAGAAAATGTGAGAGAACCAGCCCTGCAGCCCCTCCAGGTCAGTGCAGCAGGAGGTGCTCCAGGCAGGCAGCAGCAGTTCCTCTGCAGGCTGTGCAGGGAGAGGCCCCTGGTGGAGCAGGTTGTCCCCCTGCAGCCCATGGGTCCCACATGGAGCAGATCTCCACGCTGCAGCCCCCCATGGGTGGAGGAGCCCCTGGTGGAGCAGGTGGATGTGGCCTGGAGGAGGCTGCAGCCCATGGAGAGCCCCTGCAGGAGCAGGCCCCAGGCCGGAGCTGCAGCCCGTGGAGAGCCCCTGCAGGAGCAGGGGTCTGGGGGGAGCTGCCGCCCACCCGTGGGGGACCCGTGCTGGAGCAGTTTGCTCCTGGGGGATGGATGGACACCACGGTATGGAGCCATGTGGGAGCAGGGCTTGAAGAGCTGCTGCCTGTGGGCAGCCCCCGCAGGCTCAGCTGGGGAAGGACGGCATCCATGGGAGGGACCCCATGGGGAGCAGGGGCAGAGAGGGACCGAGAAGGAGTGGTGGACACAAAGCATCAGGGACTGATCATAACCCCCATTCCCTGTTCCCCTGCACTTCTTGGGGGGAGGAAGTGGAAGAGAGTGGATGGAGGGGGAAGATGTTTTTAGTTTGCTTTATTTGTGTTTGTTTGTTTCTCACTACTCTAGCTTCTTAGTAAAAATTAATAAATTTCATTAATCTCCCTATGTTGAGTCTGTATAGCCCACAACATTAATCGTTGAGTGAACTCCCTGTCCTCACCTGAACCCTTGAGCCCTTTTCATCGTATTTTCTTCCCCTTTCCCTTTGAGGAGGGGGAGTGAGAGAGTGGCTGTGGTGGAGCTCGTCTGCCCAGTTGAGTGAAACCACCATAAATACCTATGATTCATCAGGAGAAAAACAAGTTCTCAAGTTCTATTATAGTCTGTGGTAATTTATGTACTTACATTTTTCTTACTTTCATACCTTTTTCTTTGAAGATTTGAAATTCTAGCCTGAGTCCTAAGCCAGAAGTCATGTTATAGTCATACAAGATCCAGAGTCAGTTGAATAGTACACGGCTAAAATGTAGTCTGACTTAGGGCGTAGCCTGTAATGAAAGGTGGCTTTGGCCTTTTGGCACTTAAACTATTACTCCTATGATCTGTTTCACTTCCTTTCTTGCAAAACCTCTGAATAGAGTCAAGGAAGAAGGAAATTTGTCATTATTTACATAGAACTCTATGGGAAAGAGAAAGGCTAAAGCACACTGGTAACCCACACTTCCCTTTGAAATCAAGTTTTATACTGTATTATACAAGAGGTAAGTGGATGGTAAAACTGCAGGAGATATGAATTTACAAGATCCTTTTGAAAGATCATTATCAATGAGTGAGTAATGAGAGATAATTGCCTAGGAGAAAGAAAATAGAACTAGATGAAGAGAGCCTAGGGCTTGGGAAACTCCATGGATCAATGAGAATAGCAAAGAAGGAGGTAAAGGGTGTGGAAAGAAGAAAACAGGAAAAGGCCTTGAGATGAAGAAAAGCCTGAGAAGCAAGGGGGTGAGAGAAATTTACCTAAGAAAAAAGGAATTTGAGGCTGGAACTCAGGAAACAGAGGGATGAAAGAGATGCCATAGCAGTTTTGTTTTTTAAAATATGTTTCCTTCAGGTTATCTTTCTCAGTACAGTGGGTGAAGGAGAAGGCAGGAAAACAGAGATAAATAGTGTTGGCTTTTGGACATCTGAGGATCTGTGTATTTGAACAGCTGTGGGTTTGACTTTCTTTCTATACCTTTACAGAATCACAGAATCACAGAATCACAGAATTTCTAGGTTGGAAGAGACCTCAAGGTCATCGAGTCCAACCTCCAACCTAACGCTAACAGCCCTCCACTAAACCATATCCCTAAGCTCTACATCTAAACGTCTTTTGAAGACTTCCAGGGATGGTGACTCCACCACTTCCCTGGGCAGCCTGTTCCAATGTCTAACAACCCTTTCAGTGAAGAAGTTCTTCCTAACATCTAACCTAAAACTCCCCTGGCTCAACTTAAGCCCATTCCCCCTCGTCCTGTCACCAGGCATGTGGGAGAACAGGCCAACCCCCACCTCGCTACAGCCTCCCTTGAGGTACCTAAAAAGAGCGATAAGGTCACCCCTGAGCCTCCTCTTCTCCAGGCTGAACAAGCCCAGCTCCCTCAGCCGCTCCTCGTAGGACTTGTTCTCCAGGCCCCTCACCAGCTTCGTCGCCCTTCTCTTCACCCGCTCAAGCACCTCGATGTCCTTCTTGTAGCGAGGGGCCCAAAACTGAACACAGTACTCGAGGTGCGGCCTCACCAGAGCTGAGTACAGGGGGACGATCACCTCCCTAGCCCTGCTGGTCACGCTGTTCCTGATACAAGCCAGGATGCCGTTGGCCTTCTTGGCCACCTGAGCACACTGCTGGCTCATATTCAGCTGACTATCCACCATCACTCCCAGGTCCTTCTCTGCCTGGCAGCTCTCCAACCATTCCTCTCCCAGTCTGTAGCTCTGCTTGGGGTTATTGCGCCCCAGGTGCAGGACCCGGCACTTGGCCTTGTTGAACTTCATGCAGTTGACCTCAGCCCATCGGTGCAGCCTATCCAGATCCTCCTGCAGAGCTTTCCTACCCTCGAGCAGATCGACACACGCACCTAACTTGGTGTCATCTGCGAACTTACTGAGGGTGCACTCGATGCCCTCGTCCAGATCATCGATGAAGATATTAAAGAGGACCAGCCCCAGCACCGAGCCCTGGGGGACGCCACTAGTGACTGGCCTCCAACTGGACTTGGCTCCATTCACCACGACTCTTTGGGCCCGGCTATCCAGCCAGTTTCTAACCCAGCGAAGCGTGCGCCAGTCCAAGCCAAGAGCAGCCTTTACCTCCAGGACAGTGTAAAAGGCATATTTCAGATCCCTTTATAATATATTCTGCACAATTATTACTGGTTTCCTTTGCTGTACTGTTTTCTGTGAAGTTTCTTCAGAGGTGTCGGTTAGTCACTGAGTCTGAGTCAGTAGCTCTGAGACCAGTGACCTGTTACAAAGTTTGTCATTCTTGGCAAAAGCGCACTCTTAGCAGGCAGTTCTTACTGAAAACACCATGAAGTTGATACGGATCTGTAGGGAGCTAGTTTGGGCAGCCTTGACTACAAAGGAGTAGTCTTAGGAGAAAATTCTTTTTCTTAGGAGAAAATTCTACACTTTTAAACTGCTGCTTTAAAAATAAAACAAATCAAAACAAAACAAATTTAAAAAAAAGCAATTATCACAGTTCTCTTGCTCATATAATTTATTTTTAATGTTATTCATCAGTTATTTCTTGCTATATCAAGAAGACATATTTGTAGGCAATTGTCTGCCATCTCATAAAACACAGACATTTAGGCCTGATCCTAAAATCATAAAAAATCACCATAAAATTGTCTTCCTGCAGCGTCTTGGGAACAGGTTTTTCATCTGAGCAGCCATTTGAATCTCACTGAACACAATGACTTTTAGGAAAAGAGATGTCAGTACTGCTGCTCTCCTAATGAATGCTATCTCCCCTAACAAATGTCTCAGCTTTGCCTGTGCAGCTTTAGCTCCACAAACTGCTACCAACATCTCTTCTGCTTTGTGACATCTGGGGTCTGTGACAGTACATTAAAAGCTCCAAAAACCAGAAAGGAAGTATCACAATGGAGAAATTAAAGAATATACAGCTAAAAAATTTCAAAATATCATTGAAATGTTATGTCCAAACCAAACAAAGTATCTCTGAAATGAACTGGTATTTGAGAAGACTTTGGATACTTATTCAGAAATGTACTTTTGTTCCAGTCTTACTTGCAATTTAGGCAAAATTATTTTAAGAAACACTTTTTTGGTTGTTGTTGTTTTACCATTCAGGGTAAAGTTTTATACAAAACTTTTAATAAAATAATGATAATGTTCACCAGAGAGCCCATAAAAAAGTATCTCTCTATGTCCCTTTCTTGCAGTGATTTCAAGCTTAGGTTTAGCTTGGATTAAACCACTGAAATTTGATAAGAGTCAGGTTATATAAACCACTAACAATAATGAAGTGTAATGTTAATCCAAACAAGTGTAGAGGGCATTCACAAATAAACTTTTTCAATAATGCCTTTTGAATTTTCAGTCTTTGTTTCTTCCTTTTTTTTTTTTTTTTTGGATTAAAGACAACAACGGAAAAGACCTTATATTTATTTGCTTTTTTGGAGAACTCCTTCAGATAAGAACATGAGTTGACTGGACAGATCAGATGTGCTTTTCCAAAGTGCCTTGTTATTATATTGCTTTTAATAAATACAAGTCCTTGTTTTGTCCTTTTTAATTCCTCACATGATTTGAATTCCTTCCTTAGCAAAGGTGCAGTAGCTAAAAGCCTAAAATTCAAAGTGGAGGCTTTACATCTATCCACTGAACTCTTTTTAACTTACCCACAGAAAGAGTCTGAGGTTTTCAGGAACACTTAACACAAACAAACAAATAAATAAATAATCCACTAAGGAATTGGGCCATAACAATTAGGGTTTCTCACACTTACTTCCTCTGTAGAAGGCACATCTAAGTGATTTACATTTCTAGACCTGTTTATTATTGGAAATCTAAAGGAACTCTGCAAGACAGCAGGCAACCAAAGCCAGACTTCTAAAGCTCAGGTTGCTCTCTTAACCACCTAGCCCTACTATTGATGAATAACTGCACTTTCAGAGTAGGTTTGTGCAAAGAATTTGTTCTTCAACAGCAAGGAGTCATAAAGAGAATCCTTTACTGTAGTATGATATATCATATGCAATGATATATGTACTGACAAAAACAAACAAACAACAACAAAAGCAGCATTGTGGTGTTTAAGTTAAACTACAAAAGGAGTAGTATTTTTTTCCCTTTGACATAGTCTGCACATGCCAAACCATTTGCACTAGGAATGGAAAATTTCTTTTGTAAATACTTGCTGTGTATTTTGATTCCATGTAGCCTGAGAAGGTAGTAAAAAAGACAAAAGAATTCATTTCTTTGCAGATATACCTATAGACCATATTTCACTTTGCAGCAAGCCCAGAATCCGTGTGTGTGTTGAAAGGTTTTTTAACAACTAACAGAATTAAGTTTAATCAGACATTGATGAAGCATACAATATTTCAGATATTTTTCATATGAACCATGAATATAGACAAAGCACTTGGAATAGAGTTGCAATCACAAATCTTTAACATCATGTTATAGTTGCACAGTTTCTCTGGCAAATATGCTAAAAGATGAAGAGGAAAAATATCTTGGTTTTGAGGAGCACATGTATGCCAGATAATATCAACACAGAAAAATTGATAAAATCAAGCAAAATTGCTTATTGTACTACAATTCTGTGTGCAACTATAGTTGCATAGTTCTGTACTACTGACACCTTATGCGGTGACATTTGCCATGCAGATAAATATGCCCATCTTATTTATATTGGCACCTTTCTGGTAGTGGTTGTTAAGGTTCTCAGTAAGTCTGTGAATGCACAGTTGGAATCAGTGTTTGCATTAGTTCACACACGTGCACTCATGTGTATTCACACACGTGCATACTGGGAAAGGATTCACTCTGCACAGTACACAGAAATGTAATAACTTAAGTGGCCTACATTTAGTGTGCTACTTAAAAGCCTAGAACACATTTATGTAAAGCTTTAGGAAAACAGTATGTTTTTAGAAAATATTCTCCTCTCTCAAAATGTATTGGCTAAAATCCTGAGCTCTGCATGCTAAGAAATAACCAAACATACGTAACTAAAGTGTTGTCATTTAATAACAAAGGCAGCGGAATAGAAAATCATGAATTAGTAGTTATCTGAAAGAGCAACTTCCATTCTATTCAAGCTCATCTTCCTTATTGTTCTTCAAGAGCCTACATTTAAATTTACAGTGGACTGCTGCCTTCCTGTCCCATATATGCCATATTATCATCTTCATCATCATCTTCATCTCCAAAAACAGCTTCTGTACTCTATCATTTGATTTTCCCAATAGTTTGTGCTCTTTGTTGCTCATATGGGAAAGAAAGGCTTTGGAGTGATTTGTCAGCTTTTCCTACCTACCTTTATTAACAGCTGCATCTTTGGGTCAGTCTTTCTTCCAGACAAGTATAATGGCTTCAACGAGAAGTAAAATCAGATAACAGCAGAGGAAGTGGTCTGGCTTTGCTTTCTGGTGGTAGAGTGGATCATAATACATTCTGCCATCTGGTAATATATCAACATATCTCATTATACATAATACAAATATAATCTGATAATAGATATTTAAAAAATAATAATAATAAATTGAGGTTAGGTGCAAGTGATCTTTGTTTTAAATGACCCAGTAGAACATTTAGGCCTGCTTAAAATTATCAATGTATTAACTTAATATCTCACACTTCCAGTACCACAACTGCGCTCTTACGAGAGCTGTGATGGTACAGGGATATGAGCAGAGAGGGGGTTGATAGGACAGCTGTGTGTCTTAGTTTAGGGATAATCAGAAAAAAGCAGAAAATCCTCCATTCCTCTTTTTGTTACTTCTGAAAAACCTTCAGAAGTTGTCAAGACTGAATTCCAATTTTCTCATTAAAACGGACCATGGACTTTTTCTAAATATGCAAGGTATCCAAATTCTCATTTTCTTTCTTAGCAGCTTTGCATCCAGCTGTTTTATTTCAGTCCTGGGCAGTTTTAAGTTCTGTGATTTAGCACCAGTTATGTATGTAATGAAACAAACCATAAATATTACCAAAGTGTTGAAAGAGACCTTGATTCTGACAAGAGATTTGATGTAATATAAAATATAGAGAGCAGTAAGATAAGGTTAAACAGAGAAGTTGTTAACTAGTGCTGAAGAATGTTTAAAGAAGCTAGTAATTTCAAAAACATGTAAAGCTTTGCAATTAAAAATACATTTATTTATTTTTTTTTTTCAGTTAAGTACTTTCCTTTTTCCATTATTTGTCCCTTTGGCATTTGTTATTTTCCGTAATACTTAGCAGTCACCACCAGAGGGGAATGTACACAAGCAGGTGGACATCAGATATTTATCACGGGAGACCATCTTTACCTTTGCCTTTACAGTCTGATACAAACGTTTAAAGATCTCAACTGGAGTAATTCTAGAATAAATAAATAAATATATAAAATATATAAATATATATTTATTTATTAAAAAATATATATATATCTTTTTTTTTTTTAATTCTAGACAGTTAAAATGAAAGCTCTTCCCATTCCCATGACAGAATTCTTATTGACTACAGAAGGAGTGGGATCACGCCCTCCTTTATTAAAAAAAAAAAAAAATCACATCAAAAAAATCCTGGAATGCACAGATATGAGGCCAAAGATTTGCTACAGAAACACCTTCAAGGTATTTGCAATAGAATAACCAGAGCTTTCTAAAGAACAGCCTTGCAAATATGTCAGCATATTGATCACATAAAAGGCAAAATGCACATATTTGGCCCTTGGACTAATGATAAAGGAAAACAGCAAATGACCAGTTTTAGCCATAGAAAGATCTTTCACTCATCAGAAAAAAATTTACTCAGGACCGTATGACAACTGGGCTTGTGTAACAGTACATGAAAACTAATTAATGAGAACATCCTTGCCTTCATAGGAAGAATTACCAGCTCAGAGGCTTCAGCCCTATGTTTGACCTATCACTTTTCCTCATGTAAAAATGAGTCTCAAATAAGGACAAATGAGGTTCGTGGCTTGTTGTTGAGCTGCTTTGTGGTATTTCTTTCTTTGTCAAAGACTACAGTTCTGTACTTAAGGATCCTATAAGCTTTCCTATATATATATTTCCTATTTTCATATATTTATTTATTTATTTATTTATTGTCTGTAGCTGTTATGGTTGCACATGAAGTTTGCAAATTTAAAAAGTCATGTACATGATGTTTTCTGATTCTGAAGACATTATGAACCAGAGCATCAGAGAGAAGTGTGAACTAACCATATTCTAACAATGGAGCATTGACTGTTGGGGTTAAAAAAATAAGGAAAGGAAAGGAAAGGAAAGGAAAGGAAAGGAAAGGAAAGGAAAGGAAAGGAAAGGAAAGGAAAGGAAAGGAAAGGAAAGGAAAGGAAAGGAAAGGAAAGGAAAGGAAAGGAAAGGAAAGGAAAGGAAAGGAAAGGAAAGGAAAGGAAAGGAAAGGAAAGGAAAGGAAAGGAAAGGAAAGGAAAGGAAAGGAAAGGAAAGGAAAGGAAAGGAAAGGAAAGGAAAGGAAAGGAAAGGAGAACACTGTATTTACTCATTATAGTATTCTGCTACTTTTTAAAGGCAAAAATGTATGACCTTTTTAGACCTACTGATCTGTTTTTGTTATTATGTGTATATTCTATCCTGTTTGTTTTGCTTTCCAAACTAAAATGCCTTCTATTTAAACTTCTATTCAGACCAGAATCTGACTCAATGTCACAGTGATTCTTGCTTCTTTATCAGAACAAGTAACAACTTCAACACACACCCAGCTCAATCTCACCTACTCTTCTCCAGAAGCTGAGAAACTGAATCATATTTTGCCCTTTCCTGAGTTAAGGTTTTGTGTAGCTCTGAAGCTAAAATAGTGCTTTGACAACTCAGTCTATTCCAGCACTTAAAAAACTGAAAGACTGAAGAAGGCTGAAAAATATTCTTTTTTTTTTTTCTTTTTCTTTTTTTTCTTTTTTTATCTGGAGTTGTTCAACATGAATCAGACAATGGCAAAGTTCCTTGAAAACTAGTGCTGCAAGACTTCAGCTGAGATCCCCAAACAGAATTAAGAAGATGAACAAAAGTCTTGCTCCATTTAAATAATTTCCCAATTTTATTTATTTATTTATTTATTTATTTATTTATTTATTTATTTATTTATTTATTTAACTTAGGTGAATTTAATTTGAACCATCTCCCAGAGTTTCTTTATATGACTTTATAAAAAGATTAAATGAGTCCCCAGAATATTAGGATGAGAAATTCAGATGTAAAAAATTGTGGTCCTCTTCACATGCCTTTTCCCACATGGTACATTTGTTTTGTTTTTCTGACTTTAGCTTCTGACTTTTTCTTTATTATTATTTCTCTTGATAATGACTGAACTATTATGAGCTTTCCTAAGAGTCTCTTATAAAATGCAAGACCATGGGAATTCCTTGGAAAGCTTTGATACAACTGCTGGAAGATTTGTTACAGCTGAGACAGCAGCACCCTTCCAAAAGGTCACAAAGATCTTATTGCTGCAAACGTCTAATGGTGTTGCCCAATGACACTGCAACTACAATGGGAGATTGTTCTGCCCTATCTTTGTCGTGCAGATATTCCTGTGTCAAACACACAAAACAGGGGACAAGAAACACAGTTGGATTTAATGCAATCAGAACTGGAAGAATTCTGTTCCTTGCCCAAAATTCTGTCCAGACTTCCTATGCTAACTCCATTGCAGATATAACACATATTAAATCAGTATTGTTTTCTTCAGCTGTGATTTTTTTTTTTGGACTGCACTAGGGTATGACATGGTCTTTGCATATCATAGGCATTTGAATTGTAAAGTGTTTTTTTGTTTGTTTTGTTTTTGTTTTCTGTACAGGAAAATGCCTTTCAGGACCTTATTACTACTTATTACATTCACCAGTGTGAATGTCAGCTTAGTACTATGAAACTCAATGCAATATTAGTGTGAGAATAAAACTATTGATAGGATATGGGATTAAAAAAAATAAATAAACCACTGCATCAGGTGCAAGATGGCCTAAATGTAATCTTCTGGGAAGGCTGCTCCCTTGTTATTCTCACTCCTCATGAGAGCCTAGGAAAACCAGCCTTCAAAATTAACACACTTCAGTTAGGGGACTATGTTTAAGTGCTGCAAGTAGCTACTGAACTAACTGGTAGCATCAGTGTCCATGTTCATGCCTTTTCCAAACTCCATAGCTGTGCAAAGTTTCAGACAGCCTGGACTCTTGTCACTTGAATTCATCCCTGTGGTGGCTCTACAAATTTTGAATGGAAGAGTGTGAAAGAAAGTGTACGCCACATTCTCAAATAAATGTTTCTATGTCTTTAGGATTCACCTGGTTAGACATCAACTATCTGTGTAACCAACTGTCTTATTCACATAACACTTTTCTGTCTTGCTTTTGTTTGCCATAATCATTTGCTTCTTTGTTCAGCTCTGCAACCTGTTGCTGAAGACTGTACAGGTGCTTCCCTAACTGCTGATGGGGCTAGGAGACATGTCTTAGACTCATAGAATGGCTTGGGTTGGAAGGGACCTTAAAGGCCCAGTTCCAGCTCCCTGCCATGGGCAGGGACACCTCCCACCAGACCAGGCTGCCCAAAGCCCCATCCAGCCTGGTCTTGAACACCTCCAGGGATGGGGCATCCACAGCTTCTCTGGGCAGCCTGTGCCAGGGCCTCACCACCCTCTGAGTAAAGAATGTCTTCCTAATATCCAATCTAAATCTCTTCTCTTTTAGTTTAAAGCCATTACTCCTTGTCCTATCACTACACTCCCTGACAAAGGCAGTCTTGTGCCCGGGCAGCCGATGCAGCTGTCCAACTCAGGTCCGGTGCACTTCTGGCAGTATGCTGCACACAACTGACCGCGAAGATATTCCCCAGGCAAAAAAAATATTTCAGAAAAATATTCCGTGTTAAAATAATAAAAATAAATTGCAAAGCACCAAACCATGTTGGCAAATTCAATGACTTAAAGATCTGTTAAGATTTAATGATTTCAGGATCTATTCTGAATTTATCATGAAATTAACAAGTTTCATTGTGGTGTCAAGAAAACCTGTGCTTGTTCCCTAGGGGAAATGGGAAAATTAGAATTATGAATTTTCTGTTCTTACTTATTTGTTAATTTACTTTTAGTTGTTTTGTTTGTTTGTTTGTTCGTTTTTCTGTGGAGAGTGACTCTCTGTTTTTGTTGTTGTTGTTTTTTTTTTTTTTTTTTTTTTGGACCTCTCTCTACAACTTCATTACTACATACATGAAAAAGCAAGAACAGGTAATAATCATATAATCATTAATGTTGAAAAAGACCTCCAAGACCTTTTCAAGCAAACTTCTCCAAATGGTGGGTTTGATTAGCAGATTGGGCCCTCTGTTTCCCTCAGAAGGTGGTCATCTATAGCAGTAA
Organism: Netta rufina; assembly: GCF_964035555.1. NCBI lineage: Eukaryota > Metazoa > Chordata > Aves > Anseriformes > Anatidae > Netta > Netta rufina. Next base: position 36,184,535 of record NC_140126.1, on the reverse strand, counting down.
CCTCTTAAATAAAACAATTAATTCCTAAATGATGTCCCTAACAATTCCCTTTTTTAAAACTTTCTTCCCTTTAACATAATTCAGGTAGTACTGTAGATACTCCAAACTGTTTTTTTTACCAATATACCTTTGTACTTATCAGCATTTTCACAATTTGAAGCATTGAAATAGATAAATGTGATCCTATTAACTACACAAAGGTCTGCATATAAAATTCTTCTGAAAGCAATGGCTTTTGAAAAACAGATAAGAAAGAAAAAGCCAGTTGTTGGGAAGGAAGTTACTTTAGGAAAATTTATGTAAAGTGAGTGGGGTTAATCCTGCTAATACATGCTTACATTGGTTTTCCTTCTTTCATGAACCGGAAAACATTAATAAATAGTGCTGACTTCAGATGTAACAAAAGACAAGAAAGGTACTGACCAAGCTCAGTGCGTATAGAAGAAGTAGCTGGCAGCAGTAAAACTCATCTTTTCAGAGAACTGCATGCACCAGCCTTGCAGACTGTCATTACTACGCAGACACCAGAGCCTAGGTTATAGCAGCTTGGTCAACTTGTAGGGTTTTGTCTCCTTGACTGCTACGATCCACACAGCTGGCATCGCATCTGAAAGAGCAGCAAAGGGTGCCCTGGCTGCTCACCAAATGCAAGAGTTCCCAAGAGACCTCTTGTGTACTGCAAAGGGCTTCTTTGCTGTTTCCAGCTATACCTGATGCTCTAATAATAATGGTAACAAAATTTACCTCTCCCTACATCCCAGTCTTGATTCCTCCCTCTGACAACCCTTTCTTCTCAGTAGTTTTATTAAATAACCACATAACATCGTTATTTTGTAACTATGGAGAAATAATCAATGAAGGTATTACATGGACTATGTATCCGTGCACTATCAAAGATACATTAATGAACTCAAAGCTGCAGGATAGAAAAAGTCTGACCTACTGCCCATTTCTTTCATCACCCTTCTGGCTCCATCATGTTTTCTGTATTGATTGTTTTTTTATGTGGAAAACTGCAATGCATGCTGATTCATTTCCTGCCCTGAACCCAGTGTGAGCCGGTGATAAATGATTCCAAAGCATCTGTGGTGTTTGCTTAATAAAAAATGGAATGGGAAAAAAAATAGTTCCTTCCTCATACAGGATGAACATCTGTCCACTCCGGAACCATTCTAGAAAGCAGTCTGAGGATGTATGGATACCATGACTCTGTCTGCAGATGAAGAATTGAAGCAGTCCCTGTGAGTAGGCATTAGTCTGCAATTAAAAATCCTGGTTTGGCCTTTTTCATTTTACTATTGAGAAACAGCTTTTCTGCTAGATTTGTAAATTCTAAGTTTTTTATATCTATCTAACCACTTTCTCAATGCAAGCACTTTAAAGCAAAAGGCACAAATGTGCACAAGAAGAAAATAGATACTTGTATGAATATAGCTCACATTAAATTAAAACATCTTTTTCTTTCATTAGCTTAGCTTGCAATATATTTTCCCTCTTTTTTTTGAAGTCAGCAGTATTTTATGTTATCATAGTTACTTTTCTTGCACAATAACTAGTAAGCTGCCAAACGCCAAATTAGACACATTAGTCACAGAAGAACAGGTCATACATTTAGCAACTTCTGTATCCACTTTTAGTAGCATGATCAAGGTAGTGACCACTCTGACAGGATTGAATGCATCCTCTACCTTTCACAAAATATCCCTGTACACAGTTTGTACAAGTATTTGCTCCAGCTCCTCAAAACAGAGAGATAATACACTGTATTACTGGCTACTATTCCTACTATCCTACTATTACCTACTACCTCTAAGTGTAGTAAAACATTATCATTAGAGACCACACTTCATGTGCTTTTATTCCCTTCAGCTGCTACATATTGTGAAGAGTAATATCAAGCAACAAAGGTACATGGTTAGAATTAACTACACTGTCATTTCAGTATATCTTATTTATCTATCTATCTATCTATCTATCTATCTATCTATCTATTTATTTATTTTTCAGCTAGAAAACTTAGTTTTTCATGTCAGGTGAAAAAAGTCTGCCATATCAGAAATGTATTAAAGAACTCCTAAGAACATTAAGGTTTTACATGTCAGCAACCGTGTTCCACTGGAAATTCGATATAGCAACGTAAAATCAGAGATAAAGTACAGAGGAAAGTAAAAGATCCACATAAATGTCAGTGAGGTGTCTGCATGCATGTTGCACAGGATCAGTAGCTTGATTAATGTTCTGTATGGTATTTTACTTTTTCACAATGAATCACACGTTTGGTGCCATGCAAACTACTATAAAACGGGGGGAAAAAAAAAAAAAAAGTGCAGTTCCATTTCTGAGCAGGTAACAGCAACAGAGGACAATGAAGTCATTCACAAACCTGTGTTCTGTTTCAGTAAAGGAACGACTAAAATTTTAGGGCTCATCAGCTTTTGCTGGTCTAATTCTACACATTTGGAGAGAGTAGTAACTTCAAGGGGAAATGAAATGCAGTTTTGCCCATGGGGAAATAGCAGCTATTTATGAACTTAGAGCAAATACTACAAAGGAACATCGCCAAAAGGTATTGAAAAAAACAGGCACGTTTACATTTACCAGTGAGGAATTTGGCATTGGGTCAGCACCACTGCATTAAGAACAAGCTAAGAGCCTTGTTAAAAAGACCTCATGCTTCTCTTGAAATGCCAGCTTCCCCTGGTGCTGTGCTACAGCCCAGGCTAAGAATAGATTTACAAAGGAAAACACCATCTCTTTCTGCAGTGGCAGCTTCCTTTGAAATCTCCTAACTGAATGTCAGTTCTGCATGGCTTGGGAGATTTGCCTAGATTGCAGCCAGAGGTATTTTGCCTGCAGGCACTTGCGCATAATAGCAGAAGATAGAGTGTAGCAGAAGGAACAGAAATAGCCACTTTTCCATGTTTCACAGTCACGTTTCCACCTAAGTAACTCTTTATGCTTTCACATTATCAGGTGCCTAGAGGAGGGTGTATGTTGTTTTGTTTTAGAATCGTAGTTTTTTGTTTGTTTGTTTGTTTGCTTGTTTGTTTTCCCCAGCTAAGACTTCTCTGCCATGCTTGGCATCTTCTGTGGAACCTCTGCTTTCAAAAAATTTAGCTCTTTCTCCAAAAAATGCTCTTCAACTCTATGGAGTACCACTCAAAGCATGTGTTAATCCTGTTTTACAGACCAAATCCATTAAAACTCACATGTGATCAGCACCACTATTTATTTTCAAGAGTGCACACAATTTCAGTTTGGGGGGGAAAAAAAAAAGAAGCTGAAATTAGTAATTCATCATATGTAACAACACCTACTTGCTTATTATTTTTCCTCAGCTATACTTCTCAAAGAGCTTTAAAAGGCAGGTAGCATTACCATGTTTTTACACAAAGGAGACCTATTCATTTTCCCAAATTTATTAAAGGGTAATAGGATCCAAACTCAAATCCCTGTCTCCCAAGTCCCACCTAAGCCCCTACCCATGGATATAACACTGCCAAGAAAATGCAGCATGTACTGAAACGATGCCTATGAAACACGTGTCCTGAAAGACTCCATTTACTTGCCACCCCTGCACAGATGGTGTTCTTTCAAAACATTATTAGAAATTGTCTCAGCTTACTAATATGACCTAAGAAAACAGGAAGTTTTTGTTCCTTCTATCATAAAACATACAACCTCAGTGAAAAGGTCACTTGCAGTAAGAATTATGCAGGCACTTGAAATAAATGCAACTTAATTAATACGACATAAATATACAAACAACAACAACAACAAAAGTTACAAAATGTAAAGAAATCTATCTATTTTTGTCCTGGAAACAAGCAACATGCAGCTTCTACCAAAAGAAAGAACAAAATCTACTTTGTGGAGGGTAGAAGCTAACTGTTGCCACATTTATAGAAGACCTGTGTCCTGAAAGAAGAATGCCTACAGATATTGAGAACTTATCTCATATATTTTTTGTGGCATAAACCAAACATTCAATCCTTTACAAATTTCATAAGATTTTGGCCTTTGCTTCTTGGATAAAAAGTCATTCATTCATTCATAAAGGAGTTTGAAATACCTGCTGCTGCTTTGTGGGGTTTACCCATCAGTTTCAAGAACAGCTGAGTTCCTCTACCAACAAAAAACATCCACTCTTGGTTTTGTCCTTGTGGACACCAAGTTGAACATGAGTCAGCAATCTGATTGTGCCGCTATGAAGGCTAACAGTATTTTTGGTTGTGCTAGGAAGAGTGTTGCCAGTAGGTCGAGGGAGATGACCCTGCCCCTCTACTCAGCCCTGGTGAGGCCACACCTGGAGTGTTGTGTCCAGTTCTGGGCCCCCCAGTACAAGAGGGACATGAAGCCACTGGAAAGAGTCCAATGAAGTGTCAAGAAAATGGTGAAAGAAGTGGAACACCTCTCCTGTGAGGAAGGGCTGACAGAGCTGGGACTGTTCAGCCTGGAGAAGAGCAGGGTGTATCTCATCAGCATTTCATGATGATTTGGAATTCAACACATCTTACAGCTTTCACTGCATTTTTGGAAAATGATTTTATCTACAAAGGAATGAAAGAAAACATCCCAGAGAACCCTAGTCAACTGTGTTTAAGAAAATTACATGGCTGTATTATTACATTGTATTATTACCAATTTCTAGTTTGACATCAGGAATGGAAGCAGCAAGCTAGACTACAATTGTAAGTTTCTGCCTATTGATACATTTTTCCATCAATCACCGAATTATTTAAACTGATTCTAAACATTTGAAATAATAGAAAATGGCCATGCATAGGAGTTGCTAACAAGTCTTCAGATATTTTTTATTTCTATTACCTATCTCTGACATGGACATAGATGATCTTTCCTTATATCATCAATGTACTCCTGTGGCCATCCTGCAATTTACCATTTATGCCTTCCATAGAAGTAGCCTGTACTATCTTAGCTGATTTTGTGTTCAAGGACACACCTGCATGAACACTTACACTCTTAACAAAATCGGCAGATAAATTACTTAACACCTGCCTTTTCATCTCAAAAATTCTCTCTCCTTCTCTCATTAAATTTCCTGTCTTTTGAGACGCCATGTACTTCTCTGAGAAGAACAACCTGACACTCTCATTTATTCCTAAATTTCCGTGTATCCACCTTGACTGAGTGGAAAATAATTCCCTTTACTATCATTTTCACAAAGTGAAAATGAAAAAGTAAACCTCATACTTGCTCTTGGAAATGAACACACAGCTTCATGAAACAAAGAGCAAAAAGTAAGGAAGTCTGTCAGAACAAAGCTCATGAGCAAATATTTATCTTTTAAGCATACTTAAGTCAGTGCAGTTTAAGCACATGCCACATGCTTGAACATATGTCCATGTATTTTTGCTAGCCAAAGTTGGAAATTAAATGTGGGCACTGTACTTGCCAATCACAGGAGGAAATTGAAGCCAGGTGTCTCTCATTGCAGAGAGTTACTGATCTTGAATCATCACATCATTGCAGGTACTTAAGTCTGTCAGAAACATAATTACAACCACTTTCTGCACCTAGAAACTAGGAAAAATAGACCACTAGGTCTAGGAAAAATTCATCAGCCATGTGGGATTTCTCAGCTGTCTTTTCTATGTGTGCTTGGTTGTAATGCTCCCATGGCATTTGCATTTGGGGGAATGTTTTGTGTTCAGACTTTGCATCCCCTTACGGAGGTAACCCATTCTGTCCTGCAGCCTGCTAGTACTGTCCTCCTTCTGCTAGTGTTATTGTTGAGCAGAAAAGAAATCTTGCTGCAAACACCAATTTATAAAATCAGGTCAGACTCCCAGCTCTATTTTTGAGGACATTCTTGATCACACTTGCCACCTAACAATTTAATAAGAGGAGTAAGAGAAGAGAGGTGTGTATCAACATACCCTTTACATGCTTGTGAGTATTCCAGCAGCATCCTCAAACCTCATACTGAAGCCCTGTATAAAGAAACAATAAGAAATACTAACTTTTACCCATGTAAAACTCATCCAAGCAGTTAGTAATATATCTATTGATTCCCTTATTCAGGTTGTATCCAGACATACGAGTCATGCACTAGTCACTGTGGCTTCCAGCACAGTTTTCACAACTAGGTGAGCATTTAGAGTTTCTTGTCTGCATTGCAGTGACCATGTGGTGGTTCAAAACAGAGATCCTGGAAACAGCAGGGAAGAGAAGGTGGAGTTGTTAATGCAATAACCTGCCACCACCTTCCTGGACAATGGCTGCAAAGCAGAAGCATTTCTCAGCATTGCAGCTTTTCTAAGGATTATTGTCATTAAGATGTAACCCTCCCAAACAGAGCCTCAGACTGCCTCTGATGCTTTTGTTGTTGTTGCTTGCTTGGATATGGAGATAATCAGGGAAAGGTGTTTGAAGGCTGTACTTTAAATTCTGATTAGCTAAGGGATTTTTTTTTCTGATCCATTCAAAGTCTGTCAAATCCAGAATAAAACAAAATCCCTCCTAGACTTTCTAAAAAGAGAAATACAGTTGGGTGGTGGACAACCTGCTATGAATAACCAAGGGCAGCAGGATGCCACCGCAGAAGGACCCTGTCCCATGGCAGAAGGGGCTGCCCCAGGTGCTAGCCCCCAGCACTGCTGAGCATGGCAGGCGTGGGTGCCAGTTGCCAGGAGCTGCAGGAGCGGATGCTGATTGTGTTATCATTATATGACAGACCAAAAATGACACCTGAGATCCAAATAATGTAAACCCAGAAAAGATCTGCCCCCAGCCCAGCCTGTCACACCAGCATCATCGCAGGAAAGGCTTGAGTGAGCCTTTCAAAAATACAAAAAAGATCTGTCAACAAGACCTGAAGCCAGAGAGGCTGAGATAAAGGCTTCAAGTGATGGCAGCCACAGGGTACGCCCATGGCTGCTCTCAGTCAGTTAGCAGCAGAAAACCTGCCAGTGCACATATTTAAGGAATGACAGTAGCTGCTAAGGGAAAGAGGTGCTGAGGAAAGGAGCAGACACTCAGGCAGGGGCAAGAGAAGCATTGCTGCAAATAGACACCTGAGCAGGGGCAAGACATAAAGAATATCTGCCCCCTGGACTGGGGCAGAGCAAAGAAACACTTTGCTCTGCAAGGGAAAGAGGAAAGAGATGCCTGAGCACAGGCTGGAGGAAAGGGACATGAGAGCAAGTCACAGGGCAGAGCCACCCAAGCAATGCAGCACAGAAGAAGACAAAGGTGGTACACCCCTGAGGGCCTGCAGCCTGTGCAGGAACCTCTGCAAGGGAAGCTAAGTAGGAAATGAGGAACAACAGAAGCAAAGCACATCACTAGCCCAGCCTCATCCTCCTGCACGACCATTATGTCATCCACGGGAGGAAATGCAGTATGCAGAAAGGGGATGGGAGACCAGCAGGGCAAGAGGAGAGGAGAGTGAAGAGAGAGGCAAGGAGCGGGATCCTGAGGTGTGTTTTCCTAAGTTATTGTTTAATTGCTTATTTATTTATTTATTTATTTATTTATTTATTTATTTATTTATTTTCAAAAACAGAATCCACAATTAAAAGTTTCTTAACTAGGCATAAATTATATTAAGTGAAATTCCGTGTTGCTTGTGACAACTTGGCTAAAACTAATACTGTGCAATAAGCCTGTGAGGAGAGGCTGGGAAGGCAGCTACGTAAATGGTTAAGACATGATGGGAGCTTGGATCTGTTCCCATGTGCAGATAAACCAGCATGGCCTTGAACACATGCTCTAGCTAAAAGAATAGTAAGTATAATCTTGCCAATTTTGCTAAACTGTGGCTTGCTACATCTCCCAGGGCCAACAATATGTTAACCTGAGAAAAGCAGAAGTGTTATGGGAAACCTGGCAAAGAGATTGCAGAGGCCCTGTGCAGAGAACTGTCAAGTGATGGCAGCATATCCTGAACAATAATAAGTGGTTTGGGAAATGCATACCCAGTGTGGAGTTACACAGCACTGTCCCCAGTAATAGCATTAAATTAATGGCTTGCTACGCTCCCATTGACTCAAGAAACACAATCTGATAATGGATTCCATTTTAAAAACAAAGAGGTGCATGGATAGCGTCCATCAAGAGGGCTGTGATGGACTCTCTGTCTACCATATCAGCTGCAGAGTAATGGTGCTGTATAAAGACAGAACAGTCTATTAAGACTTTTAAATAAATCATCACAGACAAGATAACCCCAGCTGGGAAAACTCTTATGGAAAAATTAAAGCCATTTGAATGATCATCTGGGAGAAGCTTCCCTAATCGAACATCTGAATTTTTGTGAGAAACAAAGTTGTGTTTTTGCAATAGCAGGTGTTTTTGCAGTGGAAAATTCCACTAACCTTGCATATTCAAAAGTGATTGTGCGGCATAGCAGTGGGGAGTATGTTAAGCAGATAAGAGGAAGGTCCCACTGTCCCAAAAATAAGGAGGATAGCTAAGAAAAACAGGATGAGCAGTATGAAATCAGTAAAAACAAAAATCACAGGCCCTCTTGTCATGAAAGAAGAAGGGGAAGAAAAAAAAAAAAAGGAATAAAGAGAAATTAACAGTTGGTCAAACAAATTTGTACATCTATGATACAGAAGTGCGTTGAGTAGATTGTGAACCACGGGGGAGAAATCAGATGTCAGGTAATAGGGAATACAAGGTTATGACATACTTTTACTGTGTGCTTCTGCTTGCAGGACGCCTGACAAATAAAATATTGTAAATATTGCAAATAAAATAGCTTCACAGAAAATCCTGTCTGAAGAAAATTACTGAGATTTTTCTCACATTTTCAAATAGCTACCCAGATCCTTTACACCAGCTCCAATCTACACGGAGGACAGGACACAAAATGGTAGCCATCCACCCTGCACTGGGAGCCCATGGAGTTACCTTATTTTGCAAACAGGGAAAGGAAGTATAAAAAGCTTTGAATAAAGTCATGGGAAATTATTAATAGATGAAGTTTGGATAAACTTCAAGACTTAGACTTGCTTTCTGTCATTACTGGAATCAATATGAAATGGCAATTGAAATGGGAAGAGGAATGCCAATTTTCCAAACTAGCAGACATACTCACAACAAAACCACCATCTCCTTTTCTTCCTGTAATTAATTAATTTAGTGTGTTTTCTGGGAGTTCTCCATTAATTTATAGTGAAAGTCAAGTCTATGCCATGCTCCAACATTTCACCTATTAATCAGACCCAAAATCAATGGGTGATTGGACCCCAACCCCATGACCCAAATATATGCAACTGTACTACTGAGATGAGATTTCTATACTAAAAGCCAAAAAATCATCTGATGGAAAGATTAAGGCAGTATCAGACATCCTTATGGTGTGCTCTGGTATGTCTGCTTTAATACCTGTTGGATTGGCCTGGAGCCCAAAGCGGGGAAAATAATACCATGCATTCTATATACGAAAGATCTCAGTAAGCATTATCTCCTAATACCAAATATCTGCCTGACTTGGAGCTAATTAGATTTTAATTTCAGAAGAACAAAAATATTACAGATTTTTTAACAAATCAAACCAAATTCCTTTCATCTGGGATATATATTCACAATATATCTGAGGGGCCAGAAATAGCTTCCACTCTACTTTTACCTTGTATAATTGGAAATCCACTTGCGGACAGGGCCAACACCGCTTACCAAATAATCTTGCAATTGGTTTTTCAGGGAACGAGTTATTTTACTACAATTTATTTAACTTTAGTTTGAAGCTTTATAAGAATCCATGGTGATTTCCAGACAATATCTAGAGCAGCACCTATATACTCTAAGAAGAGTTTTCCTTAGTCATATATACACCCTAAAATAAAGTAAAATATCACTTTTTAGGTATTGAGATGTAATCTAGATTTTATGTAGTTAATGTTTATTTCAGCTGTTCCCCATCAGAATGCACATCTGATACTACTGCAAAATGCTTGCATGGGAAAAAAGTGCCTTGTACTTATCTATTAGGAGATAAAACAACCTGTTACCAAAATTAGCAACTATTTAGTGCAGAATTTAACTCCCACTGACTAAAAATTGCTCTTTCTTCTTTATCAAAGAGTTCTCTGGGACTTGATAATACTTTACATACTGAGCTTTCTAAAAAAAAAAAAAAAAAAAAGAATAAATTAAAAATCAGTCCTAACTGCTGTGATGTTTTTTAACTCAGCACGTGAGCTTTCTATGACCACCTATACATGCCACTTGCAGCCTGGCCTTCAGATGGTAATCAGAAATTCAGTGTTTGCAGGTGGCTGTGAGCTTATACCATCTTTTCTAGCTTTCTAATGATGGGATTAGCATTAAACTCAACATGTGAAAATGGAATGATTGAAGTTAGCATTTGGCTTTCCTGTAACATTGTCATATAATATTTGGCTTTTAGTATAGAAACATAAAACATCATTACATTTTTAATGCTAAAAACCTATACTTCACTTTTTAGGTGATGCAAGAAGCCCCAGAAACTTTTAAAAAGACATCTCAGTTTTGTCTAGTTATTATCAGAATCCAATTTAAGTACAATTTTCACTGCCCTGAAAAAACAGGTGGAGCCATTTTTCCTACAAGTTTTAATAGCTTTAAGACAGCAGAGGTCTCTGGAGTCCACTGCTATGGTGAGTTTAGATTATTTATCATTTGCTAATCTGTCTTGCTAGCACAAGTAAATGAGTTGTACGTTGAAGAGCTCTAGAAAGATTTAGTATCTTTACTAGTTAGCTGCTAATGCCACAGTTTAAGGATACTTCCCTATGCTGCTCTCCTCACTGTGACTTTACTTTTTACTAGATGTTCATTACATGTTACACGAGAAAATGTATGTGGTGAAAGTGGAGAGAACAAAATGGAACTTGAACTTAATCTTCTGTACAGCTTCCAGTGACAGCTAAGTAAAAGAAGGAGGTATATCATACCCTACTGATTTACCTCCAAGGTTATCTCAATCCCTAGCAGATATCACAAGGCTGGAAGCACAGTCTTTCAGATCAGCACATGACTGTTTTTCTCAAAGCCACAAAAAAACAGGCCACACATAAAATGACAAAGACACATGTCCAAAACAAGGGTGTGTGGTTACAACCTTACGAAAGAATAAAAAATAAAAAGTAATCTAACTCGTTTGAGGAAAAATACGTGCATCCACAGTTTACATTTCTGCTTCTGAATACTCTTTGTGATAATTACCTCAGAAGTCAACACAATCTTCTACATATAGTAGTTGTAGGTGCTTACCTACATTGATTAATGACAGAATGCAGAAATAAGCAAATACTAGGACACATAAATAAAAGGAATATTTCAGATAGCTAAAAATCCATCAGTGCAACAATGTAACTAGTAGAGAGGTAGAGGTAGAGTCAAGCAGTATGGCAAAAAAAAATTAAGTTGTCTCAAGTCACTAGTTTCATATCTTGAAGGATTTTCTTTGTTCCAGTTCATCAGCTGGGATGATGAACCCATCAAATGGGACGATCTTTCTCATCCCATTTTTCATTTGGTTAACATTCTGATATTTTAGAACAAATGGTGAGATAAAAGTGTCTTTGAAAATAAGAAAAAAGTACATATACTCCAAATGGCTTCAGGTTTTCTAATTTAGTCTCTGACTACAGTATTTGATAGAATCATAGAATCATTTAATTTGGAAAAGACCTCCAAGATCATCTGGTCCAGCCTTTAACCTAGCACTGCCAAGTCTACCACTAACTCACATCCCTAAGCACCACATCTACACGTCTTTTGAAGACCTCCGGAATGGTGACTCAACCACTTCCCTGGGCAGCCTGTTCCAATGCCTCACAGTCCTTGCAGTGAAGAATTTTTTCCTAATATCCAAACTAAACCTCCCCTGGCATAACTTGAGATCATTTCCTCTTGTCCTATTACTTGTTGCTTGCTAAAGGAAACCGACACCCATCTCACTTTGTGCTAATTGCAGAGCATGATAATGTCTTTCCTCCTTTTCTCCAGACTAAACAACCCCAGCTCCCTCATCTGCATCCCTCATGAGACTTGTTTCTCTAGACTCGTCACCAGCTTCATTACCCTTCTTCCAACACGGTCCAGCACCTTGATGTCCTTCTTGTAGCAAGGGCCCCAAACTGAACACAGTGTTTGAGATGCAGCCTCACCAGAGCTGAACACTGGACAATCACTTCCTTAGTCCTGTTGGCCAGGCTATTTCTGATACAAGCCAGAATGTTGTTGGGTTTCTTGGCCACCTGAGAACACTGCTGGCCACCTGTTCAGCTGGCTATTGACTAATAACTCCAGGTCCCTTTCCACTGGGCAGCTTTCTGGTCACTCTTGCCCCAGCCTGTAGGGTTACATGGGGTTGTGTGCCCCAAATGCAGGGCTTGGCATTCAGCTTTGTCGTACCTCATACAGTTGGCCTCAGTTTGTTAATCCAGCCTTTTAATCCAGCCATTTCACTCTGTACAGCCCTCCTAACTTGTACCCAACTTGGTGTCATCCACAAACTTACCAAGGGTGTATTTGATCTCTTCATCCAAATCATTGATAAAGATATTAAAACAAAACAAAACAAAAAAACTGGCCCCAGTACTGAGCCCTGGGGGACACTACTTGTGACCAGCCACCAACTGGATTTAACTCCCAAGATTTAGTTCTGTGTCTCACTCATACCACTTAGAAAGTCTAATGTCTAATGTGTGTAGAGACACTCAGAAGCAAGCAAGCCAATGAGTGCACAGAGTGTTATGTCTGAAATTATGAAGTAAATAAATGCATGTTTTCCAACTACTTATTGACTTGGATAAAGAGTAGGGCTACATACTGGATACCAGAATAAAAAAAATCCAAACAATTACCCACTGAATGAGAATGGTCCTTGGACTGAATCCTGGCACAAGGATCCTGGGTGGGGGGAAATTACATGAAAGAGCTGTTGGTTGGGACTATCTCCTTAGTTTTGCTTTCTCATTGCACAACTGTGCTTAAACTACATTTTAATGTATGCAGTACTTGACTGTTTTAGAGTTCAGATTTGTAGTACTGAAATTCAAAAGGACCCACGTGTAACAACATATAGGAGGTACACAAAAGTTTTAATGCCAACAAATTATTTTCAGTGGAGGGTAGAAATGCTCAATGAAAGTAATCTATGGTGAGCAGCACAAGTTTCCTCATCTGAAATGTATCTATCCCTTGGTTCCAAAAAGGAAGTTCTACCTTTTGTATATTACTTTTTAAGAGAGAAGTAGAAGATCAATGTATTTTCTGTTACATTAGCACAAAAACCTGAACAAAACAAAACAAGAAACATTACCATTCCATTCAAGAGTTTCTATACTATCTAGCAGAATAATGGGTAAAGAGAAAGAAAGTGCTACAAAATAAAACCAAAACCTCCTTCCCTCTCCTTGCTCTCCCCTGACCATGGCCATTCAATTTCATGCAGAAGTATCAAAATGTTACCAGCATGGTCAAAACCAGTCATTGTTTCAGCCTGTCTCCAGGTTCTGTGACTCAGCCGTGGCCATACCATCCTGCATGCAGTCCCTGAAGGACTTTGGCAATTTTGGGCCCAGGCACAGGGCCATGTTATTTATTCTTTCTCTGAGCAGAAAACAAGTCTTGTCACATTTCTGTTCTGCACAGGACAGGCATGGATCCTGGTAGCATGGAGATAATCTCCAGAATCATTTCATAAACATCCACAATTTTTTATTTTTTTTTTTAGATGCTTTCAATATTTTTGATGCAATCAGGAGACAGTGCCAGGTTGAGAAAAGTCTTTTTCATAATGATGAATTAATCATACATGTAGCTCTCCAAGAGTGTATTCAGCATTATGGTTGTATTCTTCTGAAACTGTTTACTCAACATCTATTCATAATTCTCCATGCAGAACTCCCCTATTACAAACTTGTTTGTTACGTCTGACATGACATCTCATGATTTTATGCTTTGTATAGATTTACTTCATTATACTTATTCTACTTTACTGAAACGTAGTAAAATGGATAAAATGTATATACAAAATACAGTATTAAATTTAAGTAAAATATTTAAATGTAATTATTAATTTTGCATTAGTACAAAACTGTTAAGAGATGGTTATACTCGTGCAAAATAGTGGGACCGACTTCTTTCATAGAGAGGCCTTTCGAACAGAAGAGAAAATGCACACCGAGGCCATGGCTGTGCTCACCATGAACACAAGATGGTGCCAGCTGCTCTGCGAAGACCTCTGCTCCTGGAAATAACCGTGTCACCGTTTTTGGCCTTGGAACTCCAGAGGGAAATCTGCTGCCCCGATGGATTGTGAGCTGAGACACAATCACGGCGGGCAGCCTGCATGAAATCTCTGGGGAACTTCATCAAATTAGCTTACTTAACGGTGTTGAAGTTACAGATGGATATTATGCCTTTAGCATTTGTATCTCTCTTCCTTTTTTTTTTTTTTTTTCCCCTCCCACGTTTAGTGTTAGGATGCAGCCTTGCAGTACCATTATAGCAGGATCCAGACATTTGGATAAAGTTGCTATAGATCTGTGCTGAGTGAGGCTTCTGCAAGGCCACCACTGCTGTAAAATAATGCTGGGAGCCCTTCATGTCCCCAGAATTGTGGAAGAGCTTTTCTACTCCCTTTTGGCTCAGTTTATTGCCTCGTTGTGAGGTTGTACTCACTCAGGCACAGCTGATGAATCCACCAACAAATTCTCACATCCTGTTTTACAAACACAGCAGAAGCAGGAAGCAATGGAGCGTGCCTGCTGTGTGGGTGGGTGTTTGTTGGGTTTAGTTTTGCAGCTGATACAGTGACGGTCATGTTAACTTGCAGCATCCTATATATTATGCCTGCAAAATGGGATGTCTGCATTGGTGAGCAGCCAGCAGCCCCGATTAGCAGATCCAGGTGACAGTGACTTCTGTAAACCTAGTATGCTGCCCAAAGACGTTCTGCTGAAACTAAGATTAGTCAAAATGCACAGTTTGAGAAGAACAATAGGAATCCGAAGACATGAGATGGACTAGTGCTTTTGATGATGATTTCTCATGAACTATAGGAGTTTATTAGCAATTATTTTAATGATAAAAACGGGGTAAGAAGCATTCAATTTGTTCAATTGATAAGAAACTGAAAATAAGGAATCATATGAGGGCAAGGTGTCCTGCAGAGGCAGATTACAGCCCTGCAGGTTGTGTCAGCTTTCCCTGCACCCAGAGACTCAATTCCTCAAACCCTGCCAAGGGAGACAAGATGGGGTCTGGGGTTTTGTAAGTCATGTGTGCCTAATATTCACTGTGTACCCATGTAGTGATATGAAATTTTCAGCTGTGACCATCTCCAGGCTCTCAGAAGTGGCCCCAGAAGGGTTTCTCCTGTATGGACAGCAAAGACCCCACAATCTGTAGTCCATATGACCTCTGTTCTCTTCAGGAGTGGCTCTTCAGTAGGACCACCATCACCACAGAACTTTGGCAAAGACTTTGGTTTGTAATTTAATTTACTCTATGCATAATGTTTCTTCCAGTTGGCTATTTCTGCTTTTATGGGTTACATTGCTTTGGCTAAGATATTCTTTCTCAGCTTCTAACAAAGAGATTTTAGCTTGTTTGTCTCTTACTCTACCACTGGGCATGGGCAACTTCCAAGAAAACAATGTACTTCCAACTTGTCTTTTCCTTTCTTCAGCTTAGTCTGATTTTTCCATCTCTCAAACTCTGACCAAATTGCCTTGGGGTCAGTACAGTTTTCCTCTACACATTCAATACCCTAGTGCAGAATGTCATATACCTCTATAAACTGTTGTCCTAAATCTTTCATCTACCATATACTGTACACTTCCACCTCTTTGTAGTGGTCCCAGTAACACTGGTTTTATCAGTAGCTGATACTATCTCACCTACTTAGTAACTAAATGCACTTAGTTATGAGCTATGGTTGTCTACCAGAGGGATCCAGCTAACCACACCTCTCTAGGAACACAGTTCTTTAAAATCATCCCATTAAGCACACATACCACCAGCTAACTATGTAAATGAGTTGTTTAATATAATCTAATAAAGAAATAAACTATAATCATACAAACAAATAGTACTGTTACTACTAATACTATTGATACTAGTAGTAAACAACATTAGCAAACTTAATATGACACCATCTTAAGGCCATAAAAAGTCACTCAGTGCTCTCCGACTGTTCTCTACTCATCCCCACCACAAAGTGGCCATCCCCTTGCACCACAGAGCCTGCACTCCTTTCACCCAGCTATGAGGAGTATGGGTTTTCTGTATGCTTACTGGTATGATTTATCCAATGCTAGGTGAATATGGCTGGGACTGTAACCCCTCACAGGAACAGCACATGCAATTTTTGCTGATTTTACTTCTTCAGCTGTCATCCCTGAGCGTGCTTCTCCTGTGCTCAGGAGTGCCCAGGTTCCCGTATCCACCTGTGCCAGACTGCTGAGGAACTGAGACTGCTCTGTCACTGCTGAGCAGATGGCCACAGGGCATCAGACAGTCACCCCATGGCATGGAGCAGCTGGGCCTTGTCTAGACAAAGAAACAGGAGTACAGAGGTTGAGCTGACTTGTGGATATTTACCTAAACTAGGCAAAGGAAGCCAGAGAGCTGGTTTCAAGTATCATTTCTGAGTGGCTAGAAAATGCTGATATGATATACATAATGCAGGTTTTTTGTTTGTTTCTGCTTCTAGAGAAACACTGGTAGAGGCCGTGGTCTCTTTTAAGTTGGCTAAGCTTATGTTTGAGTTGAAGGCAGACTTTGAAGGACTTTGAAGTTTTGATGTTTTATTGATGTTTTCTATCATATGTATCTCAACATGTCATTGGATAGATTGCTCTTGCTTTAGAAATATTTATTTTGTATGATTTTAATTGGTATTGATGGATATTTAATTGGCATGAATGGATTATGTTCAGTGCTATTCCTTAAAGTAAGATGAATTAGCTGCTCATAGTTTGTTCAAGGTCATAAATCTCATTGCAAAGTTACACTAGAAACTAAATATTTAACTTGCACTGCAATTAAAACTGTATTTGAGGCATATGTATGTTAAATATGAAGCAATTAACACAAAATAGATGATCATAGAATGGCTTGGTTTCGAAGGGACCTTAACAAGAGTTCCAACCCCCTGCCATGGGCAGGGACACCTCCCACCAGACCAGGCTGCCCAAAGCCCCATCCAGGTTGGCACTGAATACCTCCAGGGATGGGGCATCCACAGCTTCTCTGGGCAGCCTGTGCCAGTGCCTCACCACTCTCTGAGTGGAGAATTTCCTCTAACATCTAATCTGAATCTCCTCTCTTTTAGTTTAAAACCATTCCCCCTTGTCCTGTCATTATCTGCCTGAACAAAAAGTTGCTCTCCATCTTTCTACAAGCCTCCTTTTAGGTACTGGAAGGCTGCAGCGAGGTCTCCCTGAAGCATTCTCTTCAAGCCATCTCCAGGTTTTCTCTGAACATCCCTAGCTCTCTGAGCTGTTCTTCACAGGAGAGGTGCTCCAGCCCTCTGATCACTTTCATAGCCCTCCTCTGGGCCCGCTCCTACAGCCTCACATCCTTCTCATGCTGGGGGCCCAGATCAGGATGCAGCACTCCAGGTGGGGCCTCGCAAGTGCAGAGCAGAGGGGGACAATCACCTCCCTCCACCTGCTGGTCACTTTTGTTGCAGCCCAGGATGCAGTTTGTCACCGGCCTCCACCTGGACATGGAGCCATTGATCACCATTTTCTGGGTGGTGCCGTTCAGACAATTCCTTATCCACCAAACTGTCCACCAGTAAAATAATGTTTGAACATTAGTCTCTGAATGGAGAAATGTTGAGATATCCTCCTCATTAGTAATCAATAAATCAGTTTCACAGTGAAGTTTAGGATTATCAGTACTTCAGTATAATCAATAATTGATATCTGATACAATTTCGTCCAAAAGGGAGCATCCATCTGTTTTCATGTAAGTGCTAGGAATGTCCTCAATTTTATGATAGTAATGTGTTTTTGTCATCTGAACTGTGGAGCTGCATAATGTTTGTCCTCCGGAGACAATTGCTCAGAGAAATGTTTGGACAGACTGTATCTCACCTAGTACTGCATCACCTCTGCAGCAGCAGCTGCAACAAGATCAGTGATAGTCTGGACACAGTGCTTAGGAAAGAGGGATTTTATCATTGATACGAAATTGCTGTTTCCTCAGCTTAATTAGATTTTTTTTTCCCCCCATAATACAGAATGCCTGATTATGCAGAAGTTTGCATCTGATGCGTCACACAAACAGACAGTATTAGAGTGTATGAAAACAGAACAAAAACATACCAAACATGGTATGATTCTTCTAGCTGTGACCTCATTTGTAATGTTCTACCTAGCCACAGAACATTAGCTTGAAGAAAGGATTAAACAAGTGGATGGTGCACTTAACAAAAGACATTGAAATGCTTTGTTGTGGTAGGAGGTAGAAGATACAGCACTGTGCTTTTTTACCACTTCATAGAACAGTTGTTTGTTGCTTTCCCTAATCATGAAAGCATCAACCCTTTGGTGAGTGTGTGGCAGGAATGCCCCAGAGCCTCTGCAGAGACAGGAGACCCAGCGGAGTCCTCTCTGGGAAAAGACAGAAAAGCTGCCCTCTATTTTTAGCCCAGCACTGCTATTTGAGTGTGTAGGACAGGGGGATCAAGGTGACTGTCAACAGAGAAAAGGGAGATCGGGGCAAAAAGGTCCAACCGACCAAACTCTCTGGTGCAGTTCTGGAAGAAGCTCTTCTTTCCCTTCCTGTGACAGCTGTACTTCATGGATGTAGAAACCCCATTAGCAGAAAGGGTCATTTTAAACACAGCTTGTTTTCTCTCTGTTCAGTGGATGAAACCTTGCTGCAGCTCTTACACTGCAGTCGCAAAGCACCTTGTATTGATGTCTGTATTTGAATAACATGCTCCTCGTGTCTCATGAAGCACAATACAGATATTTTCAAAGACACAGAGTGTTTAAGTTGCACTGAGAAGAAGTGTAGATAACCAGCCTAGTTAGCAGGTGACAGTTGCTCTCTCCAAATCTACCAAGTTACAGCTTGGTATGCCCCTTTTGGTTTCTGTGAAAGTCAGACTCTGAAGGCGTTTTCTTACTGATGGCTAATTTCCATGACTGCATTCCCTGAAATTTAGCACCCAGGTAGCAGGTATTTAATCCAGGAAGCAGCAGTATCAGAACATGGGGTGAATATGGGAAAGTTCTCTAAATCCCTTGAAAAAAGTCATTTTTATTTATTATCTCCAAGTCCTTGATGGCTATAAAGGAGGTTTACATCTTATCCTGAATCATAAGAGTAGCACAAGTCCATTTTCTCTGGCTTCTGATTTGTTTTCAGGAAACTGCCCCCTGAGTTGTTTTGCTTCCTTCCCCATCTGCCCCCCAAAAAAACAGAGCTGGGAGGAGCTAGTGATGCATTTATTTTTATTTTTAATTTTTTAATAAGGGCATTAAATCAGTAAGGTTTTTCTCAGTCAAGAGATGAGAAGAGTAAGATACACAACGTGCCCTTTGATGATAGCTATCAGGGATGCTTAATGCAGACAGCAAAGACCAAGGCCCTGATTTAGTCTTCTGCAGAAAACTCTTCTGTAGCATCTGAAATCCTGTACTGCTGCCACAAACAGGTTGCTGTTAACTGTTATTCCCATGTGGCTAAGGCAACAAGAAAAGCAACTGCCAAAGTATTCAAAAGGATGTTTCAGTATTTAAAGACAAAGACACGCTCCTGGTTTTGCTGCTTGCTGTTTCTGAGTTTTCTTATTTCCACATTTCAGAAAGTTTGGGTCTCTTCTCATGAATGTGGTCCTGCAAAATAGGTAGTTCTCTGTCTTCATGGCTTTTCCGAAGAAGGATCCAGATCTCCTTGTCTAATAACATAACACTAATGTCACTACTTTTCAGCGCAAACCTCAACCCAGGGAAGCCACAACACTGAAAACTGGGTGCAACAGTCGTAATTTTAAAAGCAGCTAGCATGGACCCCTATTGAAGTGTATGTAAAATATTTGCGCATTTCAAACAGATTTGCAAGATCTTTGGTGAAGACTCTTGAAGGGCTGGCAAGCAGAACCATTTCAAATCTAACATGATCTTTGTACATGGTCATTAACTTTCTTTTAGATACTTCAGCATATTTATTGAAGATAGCATCTCAGGGTTTTTGTTTGTTTGTTTGTTTATTTTTTTCAACTGTTAAAGGGATGGATTTTTAAGATTATAAATCATATAAAATAGTCCATCATCTCTTAAATCAGCTTCAGTGGACTGTGTTCTAATGTGGCATACTCAGGGTACATTGGTCCATGACAGGTTACAAACAAAAGCTCGCTGTTCTTTCAGACACTTGAAGTATAAAATTGCATGAGCTCAAGCATACTTTGTAACTTTACTTGACTGTGGTTATTTATGCAAAATATATGGGATCTTAAAAATAGTGCATTAACTAAACAAAGTGGGGACAACTGTGGGGCACATTATGATTTTATAAATATCAGTTTATCTGCATGTTTATCATCTGTGTATGAACAAAGTCAGCAAATTCATGCTTAGACGTGTTGTTTAAAGAAAAACAAAATCTTTATAGAAAATTATTTTATAGCTGTATGATTTCTTTCCACTCTAGCTTTTTATTTAATAAAACTCATATTTTGTAAATATCATGAAGGTGATTTCTGCATCTAATTTGAACATCTCTGTTTGCCTATGTGTAAGCAGAAATAAACACTGCCATGGACTCTCACTATTAAAAGCACAAAGGCTGGTACACTGTATTATACTAGACATCATTTTATGTCATGGGGTTGATGACATACATTACTTTCTCAGAATTGTATGTGCCAGACTACAATGAGTAAAAACATAAGCTCTACAGAAAAGCAGGCAGAATTTTCTTCAGGAACACCAGGCACAAAAAAATAGCCTTGTTACAGGTGTCCTGGTAGAAAATGTACGTGCTTCAAAATAAATGAAAGAATCAAAGTTAGCACACATAATGTCCTAGTTATAAGAAATGCTACCAATACTTAATTAATGATGGTAAGAATTCAGGAGGTGACATGGCAGATGAGGTCTGATGCAGAAGAGCCTGTCATTTATCAGCAAACACTGCCAGATGCTTGAGATGGACATATAAAAAACTTCATGGTCAAGGTCAAAGATAGATTGCCAATATACTCTCCTACTGCCCGAGGTCTGTACTCTGATACTTCCTGCCTCCTGCATTCTCCTAAGGAACCTGACCTCCACTACTACAAAATCTGTCATTGCTGACGCATTCCCAGACAGTTCTTCCTTGCCAGAGAGCAGCAGGTTCCGTCATACATCACCTGCTATGCATACCCCTGGTTGGCCCATCCAGTATTTATTTGTATAACTTAATTGTGCAAGCTGTCGCACCACATCTCAGCAATAAGCCCAGATATTCCTAATTTGGATTAAAATGTGGCCACCATGCAAAATGTGTCTGTTTTGGTTCAGCCCTCTTCTTCTTTGGAGTTTCAGGTACTTGGAGTAACAAGGAACACGATGAAAAAGGGTCTACATGTTCTTTTCTATTTCCCAGCTTAAGGCAGTAAAAGTCTACAAAGAAAGCAATGTGCACTTCCAGAAGACAGAGACCCTTTAGCATGTGAGGTGGGTGAAAACATTCTAGGTTTGCATATTTGAGACATGAAGTAATAATTTCTCTGTTTAGATGGAAAATAACTTTTTGTCGTAAGTGCCTTTTCCAGCCTGTACTTATGAAACATGAAAAGCATGTTCAAACAAACTGGAAATAAATGGCAAGACGTACAAGATTCCATTCACGTGATGAAGTGAGGATACTGTTTTTATTTTTTATAAGTAAGATGCTCATTGGATAAGGCTAAGGTCTGTCTCCTGATGCAGCATCTTTTATCTTTGACTGTGTTTTGTGGGTTTGACCCACTTCTGGAGCCCTGAAGTGCATGGATGTAGCATTTACCAGGGGCTCAGTATTAGCAAACCTTTGACATACTTACAGTATGTGTAATCCTGTTTTCATTTAACCACATAAAAGGCAAAATCTTATAAACAGTAAGGTAAGTTAGCAGTAAGCATCTCTATGATAGCCTTTAGTCTCACTTGGATGGCTGAAATTACACGTTTACTGACTAATGACAGAGTGGAAGGCCATGTAGTTATATGTGATGGCAGTAGCACTCAGACAGCCCACTTACACAGTCTTGGGCATTAAAACCTATTGCTCCAAACCCTGGTCCGTAAAGCCTGGCGTATAAGGTGATTCGTGAGGTCTTTATTGGGAAAGGGTGGTCCAGGGTGGCAGGTGGTTCTTCTTGGTATGGAGTGCTCCCAATCCTGAGTATTTACATAGAAAATCATCAGAAATGTAGGAAGTATTGAATTCCAAAAGCACCATCTGTGATGTGCAGGAAGGTGTGGGGAGCTGGGGGTCGGCTTCTTCATGTGGGTGATAGGACCAGAGGGAATGGCCTCAAGTTGTGCCAGGGGAGGTTCAGGTTGGCAATGAGGAGACATTTATTCTCAGAAAGAGCAGGCAGGTATGGGGATGGATTGCCCAGGGAGGTGGTGGAGTCACTGTCCCTGGGGGTGTTCAAGGAGAGGTTGGACGTGGTGCTTGGGGACACGGTTTGGTGGTGACATTGGTGGTAGGCGGGTGGTTGTAGCAGGTGATCTTGGAGGTCTTCCCAACCCCAATGTTTCTCTGCTTCCTTTAACCCCGCTTATCTTCCCGCAGTACTAAAACCTCTGCTTTCCACATCTGACACCCTGCGCGGTTTTATTCCGGATTTCATGCCCAGACAAGACCAACAGGTCCACAACCACCCGCCCCGGCCAGAGAAACCACCCCACCCCCCACACACAGCTTCCCCTCCCGGCCCCCTTCCACCGCGGCAGCCCCGGGCCGAGCCCCCACCCCCGCGAGGGGGGCACCGTGCGGGCGGCCGCCCCCACACCCCGCGGCCCGGGGCGGGCCGGGCAGAGCCACAGGAAGTCGGCGGCCGGCTGGGGGTGGGCTGGCACAGGGGGGCGGGCGCCGGCCCGGCCCGGCCCGGCCCAGGCGGCGGCGGCCGTGCCCGATGTCGCTGCCGGTGGTGCTGCCGGGCTCCTGCTGCCCGCTGCCGGGGCTCTCCGCAGCCCCTCCCGCGGCGGCCGCGGCTCCGCTGCCCTCCGCCGCCGCCCCCCCCTCCGCGCTGCCGCCGCTCCGCTCCCGCTGCTGCCGGCCCGGCCCCGCCGCCCGCCGCCCCCCGGCCCCGCTGCAGGTCCCGGCTCCGGCTCCGGCTCCGGCTCCGGCGGCAGCCCCGGTGCCGGCCGCAGGCTCCGTGCTGCTGCCCGCCCGGCCGCTGCTGTCGCTGGGGCTGCTGCAGCTCGTCCTGGGCTGCTGCATGGTGGCGCTGAGCTTCGGGGCGCTGTCGCTCAGCGGCGCCCCGCAGGTGAAGAACGCCTGCCCCTTCTGGGCCGGCTCCTCGGTAAGTGCCGGGCTTGCTCAGGGCGCTGAAACACTGCCAGGCAGGTGCGTGGGGAAACCTAGCCCGGCAGCGAGCTGCAGGGCGGGAGGCAGCTGGGCGCTGGGGCCGAGGATGCGCCTGCTGCTGCCAGGTCGGATGCCGCGTCCCGGTTGCAATGGACCTGTTAAACGCAGTTCAGGAAGACTCTGAGGAAGGCTTTCTTTTCCTGCTCCGTGAAGCTTTCACAGACGTAGCGAAGCCAGCCTTGCTGCCCTTAAGCCAAAGCCCCCTGTCACAGCAGTGCTGATGCGCCCAGCTTTAAAACCGTGTGACCGTGTTGCGCTCTGCGGATCCAAAAAGTTCTCAGTTATGAAACCGCGGGGCTATGCATGTGGTTTTGCAGCACCGGCAGTGATAACAGGCAGGTGTTTGGGCTAAGTCATACACGAGTGCTGTGCTAGGTCAGATCAGTCACAGCAAGTTAACGAGGTAGCCAAAGGTTGGCTGGAGAGGTCAGAAGTGGAGCAGAGCAGCGCAAGGGAGGTGGCAGGAAGGGGCAGTGGTGGACACCTGATGAGCTGATGGGAGACAGGGACAGCATAGACGGATTTTAGTTATGTTTAGCCACATTTCAGGAAAACACGTCCTCAGCTGAAAGCCGTATTTTGGCAGTTGATGAGGTGGGAGTTGGTGCTGTAACTTTTTGCCACCATGGATGTTTTCTGGGTGGAAAACACAAGAAAACAGTAGGTGAAAGTGTCAGTTCTGATTGTGTTATTTCAGAGGATGCCCTTAGGAGTGAAGAACATCATCAGCACAGGCTCCGAGTCTCTGCTTTCAAGTGCATCTTCACATCATCCCAGCATTGTTCTAGCACTCCAAAGGACCTTTTGTCAGAGCAGCGATGAATACATAAATGGCATTTTCTGATCAGTTGTTGACTTCTTGGTAATACTGCTTTTTTAATGTTATAGGTGATCTTGTCTGGAATCATAGGCTTAACAACATGGAAGAGGCCAATGATACTTCTGGTAAGTACGGATTAAAACTTGTTGTAAGCGTATTATCAGAAGAGACTTGGGATTTAATAGTCATTAGTTTAAAAAAATACACTTTTAAATAAAATAATTAATAAAAATAGACTATACTATTGAGTCTCTTTTTCAGATTGTAGAGCCATAATTATTGAGGGAGAAGTCAAAGCCTGCAAAAGGCTAAGTTACCTCTAGGAGTCTCTGCTAAGGGCAGGAGCAGACCATGTCTGGAGGATGTGCTAGTGTTGTTTAGAGAGCACTTTTTGTGTTTGTGTAGGTATAAGAAAATACTAGTTTAGTATAAATAATTCAGCTCTCTGAGGCAGTGCTGCTTGAGCTGAAATAAGGCAATTGGTTTGAAAGCTTTGCTCATTTGTCCTTTGCCAGTGTCTGATAGCAGGTCTGAGCTCTAACCTAAGCATTGGTGCCTTGCAGTATCCAGCGTTACTGTTTCAAATACAGATGACATTACAGTGTTCTGAGAGAAGTAAATCAATGTGCAGGGTGTGCAAGCTGTTTCTGTTTGTAAGTGAAATCTAAAGCTCTGTAGCTCTCAACATCTCAAAGATGGGATTTGAAGGTGTTTTTCTTCTTTTTTTTTTTTTTTTTAACCATATGGTCACTCTCAAGACTGTTTCCAGGACAAAACAATTGTTTTGTTTTTATGCAACACTTCTTTGGGATGTGTGAGGTATCCACATTGTCATCGGCAGGAGGTACCAAGGATCAGAGAACTGAACTGTGGAAGTACTATGGTGTCTTAGTGATGCGTTATTTAGCACAACTGGAGCAAAACAAGTCTTTATATTGGTCCTGTGGATACAAGGAGGAGCCTGGTCTCTGGGGCGCCCAGTCTGGAAGGACCATCATTTTATGAAAATAAATGTAAGCGCCATCCTTCTCAAAATGCCTGAGGCTTGCAGGGTGTCGCCTCTTTCTATATTACACGTGTTCTCTGCTGTTTCTTCTTGTTGTAGTTTACTTTTGTCTGTTGTTGACTTCCAGATTCTTTCAGGCCTTCTGAGTATAAATTTTGTAGGCCCTTCTTGTCTTTCTGAAATACAAAGGCAGCAAACTCTCATCCTTTCATTTCTTTTCCAGTGATTTTAGGAGGGTCGAGCAGGCAAGAACAGGTTGCCCAGGGATGTTGTGCAGTGGATGGGGAGTTTCTGAGATGAGACTGAATAAAGCCTTGGGCAACCTGCTCTGATTTCATAGCTGACCCTGTGCTGAGCAGGAGGATATGCAAGAGACTTCCTGAGGTCCCTTCAGTTGCAGTTGTTCTATGACTATATGACACTGTGAACCTATTTTTTCTCCTTAATTTTATGTATATTTTGTAGAAGATTTTTGAAAGCCAAATAATAAAATGCAAAAAAAGGAAATCAGCACTAAGCAGTTCATGGGGCTTCAGTAAAAATAAAAATTGACAAGAAGAAACTAACTTTCAAAGGGAGTCTTGCATTGAATGAACTAGCCTATCAAGTAAAGAATGTTAGTTTCTATGAGCTAACTCATTTTGGGCTAGATTTCTAATATACCCATCCTCTAGTAACATGAACATTTTCTCTTGGGAGTTTTGAGTTGCTGTGTAAGTTGTAAGGGCAGGTTTCCCAAAGACCTAACTAATGACAGTCAATGTACAGAATGGCTTAGAGTTAGGACGTTCATAAATAAGACCAGAAAACGCATTCAGAGCTAAAACAGATTTTGTTTCCAGCTGTGACTGCCCTCTCCTTTTTGCTCCTTATGCAAGCCTCTTGCACTTACTCCTTGCAAATACACTTGTCATGGGTTCCTCTCACCAGGCTTGGACTGGGTCCCTGATCTCTTTGCCTGTTCAGAAATAGCGCAGAGCCATGTCCCTGGCGCGAAGGCAGCAGTGATCACACGTCTGTCCTCCTGACAGGCCTTAACTCAGGCAGGTGCCAGGTGTAGAAATTCCTTTATGCGGCAAGTAAGCAATGCAGAAAGGATTGATTTCACACGAAGGTGGTTTTATAAGATTGCAGCAGAACCTGGATATTGGGCATGTTGGGTACCTGTGCTAGACCCATGCCTGAAATCTGAGGAGTGAGGATTATTCTGGGCATGTGGTATGAATTACCATGTTTTGCAGTGCTGCAATTTATGTTAGTGTTTAGATGTGTTCATGGAGAGACTTTGGACTGTGCTCAACAGTTACAGCATAAAGTTTGTGGGACTAGCAATGGTCATTATCCTTTTTTCATCTCTGGTTATGTCTTAATCTACAAAATGCTCTTATATTCGTAAGGACAGGCCTCTTTCTTCTTATGCAGAGCTGTTGTCAGTTGCTCAGCTAGCTTGAGTAATTACATGTAACTACGCATTCCAAGTACCCTCTAGAATCCTTCATATGCATCCAAATCCCCCCAAATCATTTTGTTTCTAGCCCAAGTTGAGTAATTACATATAGATTTTAATTTGTCTTTGTGTGCACTGGGAGCCTCGGATGAGGCTGCAGTTGAGCTCGCTCCATCGTTTATCCCTCCCTCGTTTCCGGAGCTGGCACTGAAGCTGAATACCGGGTGGGTGCCGCAGAATGTCTTTAAGGAGGTGTCGCTCCTTCAGGATGAGCTTGCAGTAGGAACACGGTGTTTCTTGAGACTTCTCGTGTTACCTTACTTTTATTGTCAGTTTGCAGTTTTTAAGGGATTTCATAATTGAATTCACACTTTTCTTCACCCCCCTTTAAAGCACACCAAACCTTTCTAGAAGGAGCCCGTTTGCTATTCTGATAAGGGATTTCAGAGCCTGAAAACCTGTGGGAGTGCATCCATTTGCCTGCATCTCCTTTGCTGTCTGGTTCCTCCGATGAAAAGGCAGTGCCTTTGCTTGCAAAGATTTCCCTTCTGTCTCCCCGCAAAGGCTTGGCGGGGGTGCTGGGAGAGGAGGTGGCAGAGGGGGTGGCTGTGTATCGGTCACTGCTGTGCTTGGAAAAGGGAAGGGAAAGCTGCCAGCTGCAGGCGATGGTGGGCCTCCAGTCAGTCCAGAGAGGGGTGGCTGTAGCACAGCAACGGAAGGTGGTGAGTGAGTAACAGGTTGCAGAGTCAGGGTGCTATGAGGCAAAATTGCGCTGTAATCGGCTCCTTCGAAGGACGTTCCTGCAGGGCCAGCATGGCTTTCGGTGGCAGAGCAGCTGAGAAGCCCTGGCTCTGAAATCTTACCTTGCTTGTGGCTTTCTGAGGCTTTTCTCTCCTGGCTATCAGTTGTCAAGCCACTTCTGAAGTCAGCTTATTGCACTTGTGCTCTGGAGCTGATTTTTCCTCCTAAGGAGAAGCTTCCTCCTGTGTGTGCCTGTCTGAATGTGTTTATGGGGAAAGGGTTTTTTTTTGTCTTCCTGAAGTTGTTTGGATATTGGCCGTCAATGGTTCAGGGCTGCAGGCAGAGAACTGCCTGCAGAGAAGCTGGTTTCTTCCCGTCCACTCTGAAAATCCTTCCTTCATCACGCCTGTAAATCTTACTTTAAACTGAAGGAACCTAGCTTTTTTCAAAAAGCACGCTGATTCCTCATTGCTTGTTTGTTTGCATACGTATTAAGAGCAGCTCACATCTGACGGGCCGTGCTTGCTGTGTTAGCCTTGGTCCCACAGGCAGCAGCTCCTCAAGCCCTGCTTCCACACGGCTCTGTCCCACGGGGTCCATCCATCCATCCCCCAGGAGCAAACTGCTCCAGCACGGGTCCCCCATGGGTGGGCGGCAGCTCCCCCCCAGACCCCTGCTCCTGCAGGGGCTCTCCACGGGCTGCAGCTCTGGCCCGGGGCCTGCTCCTGTGGGGGCTCTCCATGGGCTGCAGCCTCCTCCAGGCCACATCCACCTGCTCCACCGGGGGCTCCTCCACCCATGGGGGGGCTGCAGTGTGGAGATCTGCTCCATGTGGGACCCATGGGCTGCAGGGGGACAGCCTGCTCCACCAGGGGCCTCTCCCTGCACAGCCCGCAGGGGAACTGCTGCTGCCTGCCTGGAGCACCTCCTGCCCTCCTGCTGCACTCACCTTGGGGACTGCAGGGATGGTGCTCACCCCTCACTCCCAGCTGCTGTTGTCCAGCATTTTTTTCCCTTTCTTCCATCTGCTCTCACGGAGGCACAAACAACATCAGCTACTGGCTCGCTCTGGACAGCGGCAGATCCCTTTGGAGCTGGCTGATGCTGGCTGGCTGACATGAGGCAGCTGCTGGATTCTTCTCACAGAGGCCACCCCTACAACTCCCTGCCACCAAAACCTTGCCATGTAAACCCAGTACACCAACTCACCTGGATTTGACGCTGTACCCAGGTAACTGTAATGCTGACTTTGAATTAAGCACATCTCTGTCAGCTGCTCCATACTGAATTTCTGCTGCTGGAGCAGTTTGGCTGCGGTCGCCCATGGGAGACAGGGGGCACTGCAGGGAGCATGGCACGGAGCAGTCAGAAGCAGGCTGCTCGTGGGGCAGAAAGCTCTGGTGGTGGCTGGCTGTGTTGTGGAGCCCTGCCTCTGCCATCCAGACATTAACATGGTGGCAGGTGGGGCGAGCATATCTGGCTTTCAGTGGCTTCAAGTGCTTTATGGTTCCTTGGTCAGACAGCAGGCAAGCTCTTATTTTTGTCAGTGTTACAGATGTGGTCAGCTTTTTGGTGAAAGACAGTGGGGTTTTGACTTGGAAAGTAAAGGTTGTGTGCTCTGTGTGATTCTATATTCTTTTACTGCCCTAACTGTGGTAATCATAGGGGTTTGGAATTTGTTTGAAACATTCCTTCATTCAGAAGTATTAATATTTATGTTTTTGAGGCAAAAATGGATGGGTCTTTACCGCAAAACGTAAAAGCTTATGGAACTCAAGTATATATTTAAAAGCTTGAAATATTGTGAAGAATAAATTTCTAGTAAACCTTTTATTTAATTGAAAATTTTCATTAGAATTAGAATGTTTCCCAACCAATTTTGAAAAACAAGATTTTTAAGACTAACTACTGCCCTTTTGATATCTGCACACTGACTGAATTGCATAGATTTAACTAAGATTTAACGTCTATGCCAAAATATGTATTATTTACTTCCTCATGAGCTGTCATTCTTAAATTTAAGCTCGGCTAGCAACAATAGAAAGGACTGTGAATGGGAGCTGCAGGTTGTGACCCTAACAATACAACAGTCTGTCTCTAGCCATGAGCTTTGTAATAGGCAAAGTCATTTGGTTTCAGCGAGAATTACTGTAGTGGTGCCTGGTTCTCTGCGTTTGAGAAGTAAAATAGCTCAGTGTTAATGTCTTGACCCACGTGTGGGTCTTCACCATTAATTCAAGAAATGGCATTCATATAAAGGTTTTAAAGTCAGTCTACACCAATAAAAAGAAATACGCTGCTGCTTGTGAGACTCTATAAAAAGCCTTATGTGTGGCATAAGTTAGGTTTCTTCTCATTCTGTTATCATTTATTTTGATGCTGACAAGGCCTTTTACTAAGTCATATGGGAAGTTTTAATGCTGCATTAAAAGTATGAGGCACTTTTTTTTGTTAAATGAGGTAGTTTGTCTTCTACTTCTGTGTTGTTTTTCTATTCACAGGTATATTGCAGGTCTCCACATGGTACAATAAATAAACTGATAGAAAATTAGTAAGGTCACATAATTAATGCTTAGTTATTGCTATTGCTGCTGTGTGTATGGAAAATCAATACGCTGGCTTATCTTTTCCTAGAAGGATGCTTATAAGGGTTATACGTGGGACGTAAACAGGTATAAGAGGTAATGGGTGCAGAGCAAATGTTTTTCTTTCACTCGCTTTTTAAGTGCCTGCTTATGTGTGAGCCATGTGAGTACAGGTTAAAGCAGTTCCTCCTGGCGTTAGGAACTGGCTTCAGCAGTGGCAGCAGCAGGACAGCACGCAGTCTGCCTGTACGGAATGAGTTACAAGGTCAGGGCCTTACTGTGTAAGTTTGTCCTGCTGCTGCTGGAGCTCCCAGTGACGCTATGAGAAAACTCCACTGACTTCAGCAGAGTTAGGTTGGTTGGCTGACACCATTTAGACCGGGTCATCAAAGGGCATGATGATTTTTTTAGGTGGAGAAGATCACACGTGCAAGAGATTAGCAAATTCTGTCTCTGACATTAGAATACGCTTTGCTTTCCTATAGTTTAATTCATACAAATGTTCATCAAGACTTTCTGCAGCTGTTCACAGTCCATGTCTATCTAATGCTCGAAAGATGAAGGGCAGTGGGCCAAACTAAGCTCATAATTTGAGTTGTGTCTATTTTTATCACTGCAGTTAAGACTAGTTACCTCTATTTTGACTTTTAAAATAGCCTGCCTGCCTTTGGCGACTCGTTCTGTGGGAAACAGTATTTTTTTTCTTCTTGTTCACATGTGGAGGGGTTCTTCTCTTACTGCGATAAAGTGGGACGCCTGCTTTTATGTGTAGGTGAGTAGTGATGGAGAAGGTGTTTAAATTTGCATCTGGAGGAGAATATATCTTAAAGAGCAAGCTGACGAGGTACAGGTTAAATGAACGGACGGCGAGGTGGGTTGAAACCTAGACGAGTGACTGGATCCAAAGGGTGGTGATCAGTGGCACAAAGGCTGGCCAGGGGCCAGTCAGCAGCATGGCACACGAGGGGTGGATACTGGGGACAATGCTATTTAATAACTTAATTAATGATCTAGACAACGGGACAGAGTGCACTCTCACCAAGTTCACAGATGATACAAAACGGGGAGGAATGGCTGATACACCAAGTGTTGGTGCGTCCCAAACAGTGACCTGGAGAGGTGGGGAAACGGGTGGAGAGGAATGTCATGAACTTTATCAGGGGGAAATGTGGAGTCCTGCCCCCGCAGAGACCCCAGGCATCAGTACAGACTAGGGAATGAACTGCTGGAAAGCCCTTCTGCAGAAAGTCTCCAGGGGTCCTGGCAGACTTACCAGCAGGTCCGAGTGAAGTGATCTTTCCCCTCTGGTGAGACCCATCTGGAGTGCTGAGTCCAGTTCTGGGCTCCCCAGTACAAGAGGGACATGGAGCCTCTCCAGACCCAGCTGGACGTGGTCCTGTGCAGCCATCTATGTAAATGTATTACCAACTATGGTTCAGATCCTGATGATGTCTTAGGTTGTATGTGGAAGAATTACTTTTGTCTTCTGCATCTTTAATGGGAAGTTCTGTATATTAAATTTTGCTGTCAGAAGTAGGCTATACATATAACAAAAAACAGATGGTGTTTTTAGTTTTGAAACCGACTAATTTCTGATTTACAGTGCTTGGTGTGGAACGTAGATGAAAAGCATTCTTTGCATGAGATACCCTTAAAACTACTCTGACAGACTTGGGTAACTGGGACCATCTAGACAAAAGTGTAAGAAAAGGTATTGATTCACTTGAGTGCTGAGAAAAGAGTTAATTTAAAAATAGAGATTAAAATCTGTGGTTTAAATGTCTGTACATAAAGACAAATGACACTCAAAGTGCTTCCTATCATTAAAAACCTCTTATCTGTGGTTTTACGGTATTTATAAAGTAGATGTTCCCCTTAAAAAATTGCTGTTCCCCTTAATATTGATTGTTCTCAGTATGTCTAGAACACAATAGTCCCAATTCACTTCAGAGAAGTACTAAAAGCTGCTTTATTTGTTGTTTTTTAGAGGTTAAAACTTACCTTATGTGGTAACGTTACAATTCTGCAAAAATTACAGAGATGACATGTTGTTATTTAAGGAATGAGCATGAACATTAAAGCTCCTCAGCTCTTAGCCATTCTGAGAGCAGCCCTGCAGAGAAGGACCTGGGGGTTCTGGTGGATGAAAAGCTCAACGTGAGCCAGCAGTGTGTGCCTGCAGCCCAGAGGCCAACTGCGCCCTGGGGTGCATCAGCAGAGGGGTGGGCAGCAGGTGGAGGGAGGTGATTGTGCCCCTCTGCTCTGCCCTTGTGAGGCCCCACCTGGAGTGCTGCATCCAGGGCTGGGCCCCCAGAACAAGAAGGATGTGGGGCTGTTAGAGTGGGTCCAGAGGAGGGCCATGAAAGTGATCAGAGGGCTGGAGCACCTCTCCTGTGAAGAAAGGCTGAGAGCTGGGGATGTTCAGCCTGGAAAAGAGAAGACTCTATCTAGGGTACCTTATTGCAGATTTTCAGTACTTAAAGGGAGCATATGAAAAAGATGGAGAGCAACTTTTTGTCCGGGCAGGTAATGAGAGGACAAGGGGGAATGGTTTAAAACTAAAAGGGGAAAATTTAGATTAGATGCTAGGAGAAAATTTGTCACTCAGAGGATGGCAAGGCCCCAGCACAGGTTGCCCAGAGAAGCTGTGGTTGCCCCATCCGTGGAGGGGGACTGGGTTGGATGGGACTTTGAGCAACCTGGTCTAGTGGGTGGCATCCCTGCCCATGGCAGGGGTTGGAACTGGATGATCTCTGAGGTCCCTTCCAACCCAAGCCTTTCTATGATACAATTCTATGACACAATACAATTCTACTATATCATGAATTTCAGAAGTTTTGCAAACTTTTTAAGATGCTTTGCACTTTCCTACATGCTTTGCCCTAGTTCATTGGGGTGCTGGTTATGTGGCAGTTGGACAATTTTGAGGACCTTTGGAAAACTGTCTGGGTAGAAAAGCGCTTCCTAGGAAGGTCAGTCAGCCTTTTTACAATCGATTGGATCAGAAATAGGACTTGTTTGAGGGCTCCAGAAAATCTTCAGCTACCTGTGCTTTTCAGTAGTTGCATGTATTTTATTACTGCACACTTAGTGCAGGTTAAGCTGAGAGAGAGAGAGAGACAGTAAATGTGCTCAAAGTAATAATCTGCTTTAAGATTGATCTGGTTCAAGATTAGATGCCCAGGGGCACTTCAGTGAAGTCCTGGGGAGTTTTGGAAATTGCCTGGAAGGGGAGAGTCTTGAGTTTGGGAATGGGATTTGCATTGCCATAGGTTTCTTGTATTGGATTTGTGATCCTGTTCCATCAGCTGTTAACTTTACTTTGCTGTTTCAGGTTAACCTATTTGTTCTGCTGTCCGTCATCTGTGTGCTGCTGAACCTGGCTGGATTTATACTAGGATGTCAAGGTGCTCAGTTTGTGTCCAGTGTTCCTAGGTGTGATCTGGTGAGCAGACATAGCAATTTACACATATTTCTTCGTAGCATGCTGCATCAGCTGTCAAGTTGGGCTCACAAAATGTGCTAATGTTGAGGTGCAAGTAATGCATGTTGGGTGGTTAAAATACAGCTACAGTGTGCTGGGATTAAAAAAAAAAAAAAAAGACTGCTTGCTCTTTCAAACTTAGATTCAATTCAAATTGTGAACACTCAATAAAATCCACAACAGTATTTTTTTAATCTGTATTTATAAACATTTGTGGTTTTTTTTTGGGGGGGAGTTGGAGTCTTCATAAGATGATAATCTCCCTAAGGTAAAGACCCCAAAAGGGAATGTTTTCAGAATTTTAAGAAAGCATAATTGGCCCAGAAATGGTTTTGTTTGACTTCATTGATAGCTGGGCTCTGTTCAGCATCTGAAGACACAGCTGATTCTGTGCAAGGTAATCCCAAATGCATCTTTAGAAAATTCCTCTTGCCAGCTTTATTCACTGATTTTAATGTAATGATCACTTAAGAATTAGTGGAAAGGATTTTTATAGTCATCTGACAAAGATAAACCATTGGTAAAAGCATGACTGGGTACTGATGGGCTAACTGAAAAAGCCCAGTCAGTATAATTTGTGGGTGAGAGTTCGTACAGTTTTTGCTATACCTGTTCAGAACAATATATGTTTGTTTGTTACTTTGTTAATGAGGTAGATAAACCATTCTGAACACATTCTGAACACATCCTCAGAACACTTCCACTGCAGGAAAAAGCTACCTGCACAGGAAAGAATAGATTGCAAAGGATTTTTTTCGAAGGGGTGTCATTAGAAGCAGAAGAACTTTTGAATGAGAAACAGTGGAATAATATAATTTGAAAGATACAGGATCACTTAGTAATAAAGCTGATCATGTGTAAAGGCTTGAGGAACTCTTAAAGGTTAATGGGAAGATTTTTGACTATTTATTTTCATTCAGTTGCTGCTTCACAAAAAACTATTGTTGGTTCCTTAACATGCCAGTCAGCCCAGTGCAGTGAGAGACCAAGATTACAAGCACTTAATATCAACGTACTGAAGCAGCATGGAGAGCTGTTAGTGTTCTTCAAGACAAGGGGGTTAAACATCTCAGGAATTTCAGAGCATTCTGTGGCTGGAAGCATAGGGTACAGTGAAAAGATGTTCTGAAAATCATGAATTACTCCGTGAAGTGACTTGTGTAAGTGGGAAACCTTTGACGCAATGTCTCTAGAGAATTTGACAGCTAATAAAACAATTATCTCAAGGCACACAGATGTTGAATTTCTACTTGAAAACCAAGATAACAACATTACTCTGAAAGTTACAAACAGCAGTGCTGTACAGATATAACTATTACTGGTTTGGCTGGGTTGAAATTACAGTTGTTGATACTGTTCTGTCCCACAGAGATGCAGAATATATATACCCATGAATCAAAGGATGTGGCTTATGTATTGGTCAAGGGCTTCCATGCTGCTAGGTATTGTAGGAGCTTGGATACTAAAATTGTTCAGTAATCACTGCAGCTTTGATTAGATTTAAGTTGTATTTAAATGTCTTGAGCTTATTAGTAATGCTCTTTCAAATAAGAGGTAGGTGTAATACAGCTCTATGATGGGTGAATTGTTGACATACTGAGCTGTACAAATTTCACTTTAGAAGCCTGTATCCAGTCTGCATTGTCTGAGATACAGTTTAACACAGGCTCTGTATTATGCAGCTGAAAATGCTGTGTAAAACAGGTAATAAACTTAAAAGTGTGATTTTTGTTTTTAAAGGTGGATATGGGTGAAAACAAGATTTGTTTCTGTTGTGAAGAATTTCATCCCACCAAATGCACAGAAAAAGAGAATGCGCTGAAGCTCTACCCAGTGAAGTCATGCAGTGCTGTTCACCTCCTTCTTAAGGTACCCTGCACTTGCTGCTTAAAATAACTGCTTTGATAATGTCCATACTTGGGTAAAAACACAATATTGAAGTGATGTTTTTACTATGAAAAACTCTGTTACCTTCTGGTCTTCTACACAGAAGATTTGCTCATCTTTGAGTCTTGACCAGTGCATTGCTGATCTGGCATGTGTTTTTCATCCTTTCTGTGGTTTATACAACCACAGCTACAGTTCAGTTCAGACAGGACTGCATGGATAAGGATGATGTAAATTTAAGCTTATAATTAGGGGCCTCTGTTTGTCATCTCTCTTGGTATACCCAGCCCTTCTTAGCTCCCAAAGAAGCTAAAATAGAACTTGAAGACAGCATCATCTCCAAATAAAAAAGTGCTTTCACTATCTCAGATTCAGGTTTTTCACAGAAAAGCTAAGAGGAAGGTTAAAATTCTTGGAAGAATAGATGGCCTATAAATCACATCTGAGCAGTATTAAACCCTCCTGTGTCTCTCTGTCAAAGACACACAATAGGGCAAAACAAGCTTTTGCAAATTCTTTCAGTCTTGGAGATTACCTGTTCCCAAGACTGCATCACATACATTTTTAAGAAGTAACTATCATTGTCATCTTTGTGTTTTCTGTGTTTGTTTTTGGTTTATTTTTTTGACATTTACAAATACGTTGATTTAATCTTTTAATTTCCATAATCTTCATGTTCTTCAGAAAGTTCTCTTTGCTCTTTGTGCCCTGAATGCTCTCACCACCACAGTTTGCTTGGTAGCAGCTGCTCTGCGTTACTTACAGATATTTGCAACAAGAAGATCCTGCATAGTACGTGAGTGCAAGGCACTGCCTAATATAAACAGTGGTACTAATAGTATTATTAGATTACATGGTTCAGTAACGGTAGATTGCAGTTGGAAGCTTTGTTAACAGACATTGCATTTGATTAGGACGAATCTCAGATTTCTGCAGAAGAAATTGAAGAACAAGGTCACATTTCAGATCCTGAAGATTTCGTCCCGCCTGTGCCACCTCCTTCGTATTTTGCCACATTTTATTCATATACTCCACGGATGAGTCGCAGGTAAAGCCCCAGACTCTCTTCCTTTCTGGTAGTGTCTTTGGATACCTATGTAATCTTCATTTACATAAGACCGTTTTCTTTGTTTTTGTGTTTGGTGGCTTTTTTTTTTTTTTAAGTTAAAAAACTGATGAGTTAGGAGGCAGTGTAAATACAGTGGGATGGAGGGGTATAATTTTGTAGTTTTCACTTCAGATTCTGTAGTTTCTGAGTAAGAGAAATGCTGCAATTTGACATGACTGAAAACTTTTATGATGATGTCAGGAGCACACCATTGACTGAAAGCCAGGCACAGCTTGTACGAGAGAGACTCCTGACCCAGAGACCCCCATTGCCAGAAAAATTCAAGTCCTTCTTTGGCAGACGGGGCTGATCAAAGGGTGTATTTTTATCGTGCCCTTAAGCCATGTAATCACTGCCCTTGTCTCCGTACCTGGGAAGACCCTGCACAGTGCGAGCAGCCAGGCAGGATCTGTCCCTGTTGCTGTTGCTGGGCTTTTCTTCATCTGTAGCCATGTGATGGAGTTGGAGTGGGAGCAAGGAGGGAGGGTTGAGTTAACATATCAGAGTACAAATGGGATAGTCACAAGTCATTGTAATTGCTCTCTTTTTTTTCCCTTCTTTTTTTTGAGCAGGGAGATTCAGTACTACAAAGATAAGGGAAGAAGGATTTGGAGGATAATGAAA
Organism: Netta rufina; assembly: GCF_964035555.1. Taxonomy (NCBI): domain Eukaryota; kingdom Metazoa; phylum Chordata; class Aves; order Anseriformes; family Anatidae; genus Netta; species Netta rufina. Next base: position 36,147,277 of record NC_140126.1, on the reverse strand, counting down.
TAATAGCTGTATTAATCTTCTTGTGAGTGACAGAAAGGGTGCAGAAAAATTTTCTGTTGCAGAAGGCTGCCTTCTTTGATATAATTAGTCTTATGGAACATTAAAATGTAAATCTGGTGTGGGGGGGATTATTTTTATCTGGGTTTGTTACCAATGGTTTTCCAAATAGTTACATACTCTTCACAATAAGTACAGGTTAGCTTTGTTCATTAGTTTATGATGCTGGTGGGGCTGCATTACTCTGCTGTGAACAGTCAGTGCTTGTAGGTAAAAATGCCATGATGCCCAAGCAGTCTGAGTGGTGGAACTCTTGTTTAAAACTCCTGCTTTTTGCTGTGTGTGGGACTGTGTTGTTTATTTCCATGTTTCGTCAGGAACACTGTGCGTGACCCCATGGTCCTTGCTGAGGTAATTACAGTTCCTGTTGTGGGGCTGCAAAAGTAAAATGGTACAGGAATAGATTCGGAATGAGAAAGCCATCTAAAACTCCAGCCTTTACTAAAAAACATTGCTATGCAAGTCTCGGTTCCAGCATCTCACACGCTCATTAGGAAAACAGAGCGGTGTGAAAACAGAGGGCGGCGTGCGCAGTGATCTCTTTGGCAGATGAGGTATTTATTGAAATGTGCTTGTCACAGTTCCCCTGCTTTGCAGCGGGGCTGTCGCTCTTTGTCTGGCATGTCAGCCTAGATGGCTATCTCCTTCCCGGCAGCAGTGTTTCTCTTTGTCTATTTTCAGCACAGACGGGGCTGCTGGGCAGCGTCCGAGGCTTCTGCAGCCTCGTGTAGGGTGGCGGCCTCGGCGTGTTGCTGCGCTGAAATGTGCTGATCACAACATCTCAGCGAAGGCGATGTCTTTCCAAAGGCTGCCTGCTCGTTTAAAGGTGCCGAGGGCAGAAGTGAACGCAGCAGGCAGGCTTCGTTTCCCTTCCTGGCAGAGAGGGAAACTGCCTCACCCCGGGCTGAGGTGCGGCAGGGCCTGTTCTCCCCCGGCCTCCGCGCCCCGTGCCCGTCATCTGCCTCTTGAGCTGAGCGCCTCCTCTGAGGAGGTCCAGAAACCTGCCTCAGCCTGGTTGCAAGTATTTATGATTTGGGAATTTGAGGCGTTTACCAAAATGCGGGTCAGTTTGCTCAGGTTACTCCCAGTTTGACACGTGTCTCAGCGTGGCCCCATGTGCCACTTGTTCCTTAGCAGCTCAGCACACCCCTGCCAATGAGCCACGTTGTAAGCCTGCAGCCCACAGCCCTGAGGGTGGGAGAGGGTGAGGATGAGCCCATCCCCATCAGTGTCCTGGCTGGCAGCTGCCTGCCCTGAGCTCGCTGTGGCTGCCCAGAGAAAGCCTTTGTTACTGTTCCCTACCTCCCTGTGTTGTCATTTAAGAAAGCTGCTTGCTGTTTGCTGCTCATTTGCGCCTAGACCCTTACGATCTCTGTAAAACCACATGGAGTATGTAATCTGTAACTGCTTGCTACCCATGCAGTAACAGCCTTCCGATATCCTGGGTCTCCGTTACGATGGCTGGAAAAGATAGATTGTGGCAGGGCTCAACTTTGGAGAGAGAGTACCTGCCTAGAGAAGAGGTTAGAGGAACACTACCCGCTGTTGTCCACTGCAATTTGCAGGACTAATGCATGAATTTCTCCCCTTATATAAAAAGAGAGAGTGGACATTAAGAGATAAAGAACAGATTGACAAAGTTGCACGTTCTTTCACTAAAGTTTTATATGCTTTATGCCTTAGCACTTAAGGGAACACTTTTCTAGTTGCATAGTCTCTAATAAGATGTAATGTGATATAGTTCTTGTATGCAGCATTAATTTTCAGTGTGACTGAGCTGCGTAGACCAGATCAAGCATGTTTAAAAATGAAGTCAAACTAAGGTTCAAGAGGTGTGTGATTCAGGGGTATGCAGTGGCTGTAAGCTCAGTGCATATGTGGAATGCTTTAAAAAAATGTGAAGAATTAATGTTAGTTAAACATCAATTTCCATTGTACTTTAAAATTATTTTGGAGTTTATAGGGACAGATGATATAGGCTGAAATGTTTTCTCTGTTTTTTTTTTTTTTTTTAAATTAAAAAAGTAACGACTAATTGCCAAAAATCCTTTTTTTATTTTTATTTTTAAATAAAATTAATTTTAATTTTAATTTTTTTTTTAATTTTATTCCTTTCCTGTCTTAGCAACCTTTTGTAGACAGTTCCGTTCCCTCTGCACTTTCAGGTCATGGCATGGAAAAAAGAGATCCTTCTCACAGCCATCTTCAGTACCTCTAGAAAGTGTCCAGAGAAATCCTAAGCTCTGCAGGGAAGGTCTTGCTCCTCTGCAGCCTATCTCTGTAGACAGCCCCCATCCAGCTCCAGTAGCTAGTAGCCTGAAATGGATCTGGAGAGCAAAACTTGTGGACTTGTGGTTGTGTGAGGTACCTGCTCACTGCCAAATCAGTAGCTTAAAATGTAGGGAAAAGCAGAGAAAAACTTAGCTGACCTGAGTCAAAGAGAGGAAGGTTGCATAGGGGAGCTTCCCTGGGCAGCTCATCACCACTCTGCCCCAGTGTTAAATGAGGTAAGGTAAAAACTCGTTGCCAAAAGCAACATTTTCCTAAAAGAGTTTCTTCAGACACTGCTCTGATTTCTTCCCTTTCTGCTGCCTGACAGGAAGATAATGCAGGAAAACATCTTCAGCATTTCAGCTGTATTTGAGGCTTCTTTATAGTAAATTGAGAAGCCAGGTTATCTGTGAGATATGTGTGCGTCCGACACAGACTGGCTGTAATGTCCGTAGCCGAGCATCATCACAGCCTCTAGTCTCTTTCTGTGCAGCCGTATCTAACTAAACATGAAACGTGAGATCAGGAGTATCTTGAATTTCAGTTATAATTAGGAATTCAATAGTTCATAAAAATCAGAGCTGGGTTATCGTGTTTTCAATGCCTAACCATCTTTGAGTCTCTTCAAGGTAAACCTGAGCCTCTGTGCAACTGCAGTGGGTTCCTGGGTGCACCTCCTCAGGAGCAATGTCCCCTGTGCTCTGGGGAGACCTGGCAGCTCGTGTCGAGTTCCTGAGCCGTGGCTGAGATCCCCAAATGGGAGCTGGCGCAGGGAGGCCAGCGGAGCTGTGTCTGGTGGTGTCCTTCTGCCAGTGGGACACCGTGCTGAGGCGGTGCGTGGTGCCATGTGTTGCAGGATGCTCAGCTCTGATGTGATTCCGCTGCCGCACATTTACGGAGCGAGGATTAAAGGAGTGGAAGTGTTCTGCCCCCTGGATCCACCTCCTCCATACGAAGCTGTGGTGAGCCAGATAAGCTCCGAGCAGGTATGATCCGTAGTGGTCTCAGAGTCTGTCTGCTGTAGGGGTAAGATCTGCAACTCACCTTTAGAGCGTGAAAACTTTTTCCCAGTTGGGTGCCATGGGAGAAAATTACTTGAGTATGGGAGAAGGAGCAGAACACACAGTGGAGGAGCACACTGGTTGTCCTAGAGGGCTGTTGTGCTGCCTCCATGCTTTGCTTCCCTTCTCTGCGTGTAGTCTTCCCATGTTGTACAACATTGTGACTTTTACCATGTGCACTGATCCCTTGTCACTGCTGTTTTCAGAAGACAAATGCTTCCCTCCCAAAAAAGGAGGATGAAATAGTCTGAAGAGGATGTTGAAAATTAATTTTAGAAATATACCACTCTTGGTTTTGCAGTGGAATTAAAGCCCTGTAGCATAGTCACCGTGTAGTCAACTGCTCACTTTCTAAGACGGATGTTGCAGCTCTTGGAAAGCATTGGAAAAAAATGATGATAGTTTCTGATTTTCAACTTCTCTGTTTTATTCCAGGAAGCTGCACTGCAAATAGGTGTGGTGGAAGTTGTTGCTGATTCAGTGGAAACAAGTGGCAGGCAGGCCTCTCAAGGTAAAAAGAACATTTTAGAATTTGCTGTACGGCAGTTCTTCCCAATCCAAATGGCTTAATATCGCAGCAGCATTAGTATTTCTTCGGAAGCCATCCACCATATTTCAAGCCAAAGATGCAGAATTACAATTGTCTTGGGCAGCAGGAACAGAGATTAACCTTTAAAATACAAAAAAAAAAAAAAAAAAAAAAAAAAAGTTGTCCCTTCTCAGCAATCTGCAAGTTAAGTTGCTGACTCTGCATCCATACATTGTAAGAAATGATCTCCAGCTCCAGTGTCTCCATGTGCTTTGTACAGACAATGGTGCCTGTTTGACAATTTGTTGCTGATGAAAAGAGTAAAATGAACAAAATAACATGTTGAGCTAAATGTGGGACCTCTCCATTATTGAGCTTGCACTGGAAGAATTGCTAATGAGTTTCTGCATACTGGCACAGGACGTAGCTACACTACAAGTAGAGGTTACATCAGACCTTTTTCAGCATTGTTTAAGAAAACCATGGAAATTTTTCCAGTCTGTCTTCAGCCTAGCTTTTCCAATTTCTTTGCTGTACAATTGCAGTTAAAATATTTTTGGCTCTCCCAGGTAAGCAGCAGGCAGCTTTTCCAGTACAGCCCTGGTGAAAATCCGTTCTGCTTTGCATTTTAGCTTGCTATTGCTACACAAATCATCTGTTGTTCAACAGATGGTTGTGTGCTTATCCACACAGTGATTACAACACAAGAATATGGAGAGTAAAGACACCTACAAAAACACACACACACAAAAAAACAAAAACAACCAACGTTGCAAATTTCTTACATGACTCTGAGTCCTGCTGACTTTATAAAAAAGCTGTGGAAAAACCTTGCTTTGTGAAGTTAAACAGTTGAAATTATCCCTACCAAGTGATGACAGGAGAAAAAATAGTTTGTTGGTTGGTTTGTTTTTTCCCCGCAGAACTGTACTTTAACCAAATAACAATTCTTTCAAACTTGGCTTACACTCTAGCAGTCTGCCTGAAACTGCTGAAAACCAAGACCTGCATGCTTCTGGTATCTCATCAGTTGTGATGGCCAGAAAGAAATTCAGAGGAGTGGCAGCACACAGCTTAGTTCTTAAGGCCTCCTGGTAGATGAAGCTGCTGTTGCATTCTCCGAGCACTTTGAATGCAAACTGGTGTCAGATGCGAGACTGCATGGTGGCTGCCTGAAGTTCTGAGAACAGAAAACAGGAAAAGAAAACTATAGAGAGGCAGCAGAGTTGGGAAAGTTTCCAAAGAAACAAACAAACAAAAACACCCAAAAACCCAAAACGCATGATAAGGCATTGTTTGAGGCATTGTTTGTATTTAAAAACTTCCTCTCAAGCAAGCAGACTGGAGCACATGTGGTAAATTGTACTCTCCTCCCCATCTTTTTAGTGTGTTTATCCGTCCTGCTTTTATTAATTAGCCTGCAAAGTGACTTTTACCTCTCAGCTTGGCTATTACGTTCATATGCAAGAAGAAAGAAAATTAACATTGCTTCATACAGATGCCAAGGCTTTCCAGGGACAGCGAATTGAAGAAAATAGACTGAGCACTATCTCTCCGCTTATTTGTATTTGTGGAGGTGTATTTGGTCTGGCTGGAGTGAAGTTCATTTTCTTCATAGTATCTTGAATGGCGCATCACTTGTCCTACTTCATTTCGCTTTCTTTTTTTTTTTTTTTTTTATTAAGCTGTCTTCATCTCAACCCACGAGTTCTCTCACTTTTGCCACTCCGATTCCCAGCCCCTGTCCTGCTGTGGGGCTGTGACCGGGAGGCTGTGTGGGGCTCGGCTGCCTGCTGGGGTGAGGCACCAGAGCAGGGGGGTCACATGTGGGGCAGGGTGACTCCACCAGCTGTCTCAGCTGATGCCACGTAACAGCCTATAAATAAGTGCTGAGCTTGTGGTTCCTGCTGGGGGTCTGTTGTGCCAGGGTGTTTGTGTTCAGCGCCACGATTCCCTTGGCTTCATCAGGACTGGAGGACAAGGCGTAGCTCCTGGTGGAAGTGAAGGCTGCCTGCTGCCCACCTGAATCCCAGCTGCTGGCTGCAGGAGGACCTGGGACGTTCTTTGTCCCAGCTGAAATGGTTTTACTGGCTTCAGAAGCCTTCTTGTCCAGCAAAATGGCACTTTCCCTGCCAAAAGCAGTATGAAGACAACCTCCTGGTGCCTGGGGATGCTTGGCAGCTGCCCTGTGTCATCACGTATTGGGTTGGTGCATTTCCAGTACACACCAGCTTTACGCCACTCACACCTTAACCTCTGAGGCACTTTAACACCTGTAACATTATTAAGAATTATCGTAAGATCATGAAATCAGGCTATTCTTCTGATTAGTATTTTTTTTTTTTAAATCCTTTGCCAGAATACCAGCACCACTGTACCTGAAGGACTGACTGGTAGCACAGTCCCGCTAGGGTTAGTGTTTTTATTGGTGATGGATTTAGTCCTGCCTGGTCCTTGGTCTGCCATGCTCTGTTGCTATTTCCTGACGTTTCAGACTGGTGTCTGCTTTATATAGGCTGTGCCACGGTTTTTTCTCTTCAGGAGATTCTAGGCTGTATTCGTGTGGGAGACAAGGTGTTATCTTTAACAAGTACACATCATCCAAGGCTTAATTTTCTTGACGGCTTCAGCCACTGGCAGTTTTCTGGTAGGGTAATTGCATGAACATTTTCCATGTCCTGAATAAGACACTATCTGCATTCATTTTGGTTTTGCCTTTGTGTGAGCAAGAATATTGTTTCCTTGTAAGATGCCAGGTGCCATCAGATGGGGGCACAGAACCAGGTTAGTTGCAAAACGTGTGTCTTCGTCCAGTCCTATGCACTTTGCAGGAGTGACACCACATAATCCCACCTTCAGGAAAGGGAGGAGTATTGATTGACTGAAAAGTTGATACAGATAACAAGAATTCAGGGGAGTCTTTATTTTAACAAAGAACCTTATGAAACAAGGTCTTTAATTCCTATATAGGGACTGGTGACTGATTTATGAGCTACATAATTGTAAACAGTGACTGACTTCTGTGGCCAAATGCTGCTGTATCTTGGTACAGCTGCTTGTATGCAGGAGTATTTCAAGCTCTGAGAGGTTTAGTTTTCTCTCTGAGAAGCCACCTTTTTCTCTGAACAGGTAGTTCAAGGTGAGGTTTCTGTTAGGTAAAGCTGTGTTTGCTGCTGCTCCAGTTGTGTAAGGGTGAACAGGTTTCTGTAAAAATTTAAGCAGGCTTTAGATGAGTATTTCTGGTGAGTGTGGGCATCCGCGCACATACAAGCACCACGTCAGATTTTGTGTCCAGTCATTACTCAAAAAAAAAAAAAAAAAGGAAATAACCTGAAATAGTGATGCTTGCAGATCTGCTTTATTCTAACGACTTTTCCTTTGCTATTCCTGATTCTGCAGGTGATGAAATTCCTAAGTCTTCCAGCAGAGTGAGCCTTTCACCTTCAGCTTCGAGCCCCGTGCCTGCAGAAGGAGCGTACAAGAGAGCCTTCAACCCCTTGCAGAGGCGCTCCAAGAGTGACCCTGTGCTGCACTGCCCGTTGCCCCAAGGTGACTTAATTTTCTCTGTCTGTGCTTAGGTAATGAACCCTCAAGGGAACGTTTGGGCCCAGGGCAGGGGGTTGGAACAAGATGATCTGCAAGGTGCCTCCAACCCAAACCATGCTGTGATTCTGCTGGTCAGAGAGGGTCAGCACCCTGAACCTGCTGCCTGCAGATGTCAGCTACTGTCTCCCAGCAGAGTGCCTAGCAAGAAAGCACAGCAAGGTCTGTGCTCTGTCACATCCCCTCTGTGTAACGCCCTAGTCTTGCTGTCTCTGTAGGCTTTCACCTAAAAGAACAGGGTCTGCAGCAGCAGGCATTGCTACTTCAGGGAGGAGGGAGAATGGTGGAAGAGGAGGAGATAACACCCAGGATTGCTCAGTGTACTTGTACAGTAGCATCTAAAAGCTTGCAGAGGCAATGTCATGGTGCAATTAACAGCAAAATTAGCTTGGGTATTCGGTATTAGCTTCTAAATGTACTCTCCTCCCTCCCTCTTTTCTCCTTCCTCGTAGCACAATAAATAAATAAACCCACAGCAGAGAGCTGATGCAGTCTGTTGCAGATACTGTGGTGTCAGTGATCCAATGCAGTTGCTGTGGGAAAACTGCGAGTGTAGCTGCACAGCCCTTCATTCTGTTGACAGTCTCAAAAATCCACTAGTCAATAGTCTTGTGGTTTTTATTACAGGCTGTTGGAACCCTGTAATAGCTGCTGATACACATTGTCCCTCACAGAACAGAGGTGGGGAGGGGGCCTGTTAGCCGTAACCGTTTGTTTTGAACACAGTTTTGTGGAATGTGTTTGTGTCTCCACTGCATCATCTGTTTTCTCTTTCCCTCCTATCAACTTCCACTGCAGCACCCCAGAGAATCTGCTGCTGCAGCAATAGCTGAATGACACAGAGCCCGTTCAGAGCTGGGAAAGCAGAGCAGAGCGTTTCTGGGGTGGAGGGAATCCATCAGCCAGGAGTGTCTGGGCCCTTCAGGTTAGGCCTGCTCAGCACTGGGCCTGACAGCAAAATAACTGCTGCCAAAGGGGAAGTCAGCTGCTGTAGCGGCGGAAGCTGCTCCACGTTAGTTTGTGCTCATCTTGCTGGAAAGCCTTGGATCTCCTCCTGGTATTGTTGTACTTGGCGTAACGCCATCATTAAAGAGCTGCTCCAACAACCCATGGGTGTCCTCTTTTCAGGAGGGACAAAAATTAGTGATTGTTACTTAGACCAAAGGCGGTGGATTTTTATTTGGGCTAAAGGCAGTGGAACTGACGCCCTGCTGACCTTTGCTTGGTCCTTGCAATGTCATTTTGAATGGCTTTTTGTAGTAGATTTCCAGCTTCTGGTATTACTAGCTTCCAGCTTGAGAAGCAATTATTTTCAGATATTTGGTAAACAGACCTTTTGGCTGGTGATAACTGAGAGCTCAGGAAGGATCATAAAACTCCACAAACTGTGTTCAGCCTGCTTTGTGTGTTAACATTAATACTGAATGCTCACTGCAGCTCTCACCAATCAGAGCAGAAGCAGAAGAGAAGGTAACTGATGTATAGAAAATGGCAAATAGCATTGACAGAAACGTTCCTCCAGGCCCTTTGATGTGTGATATGCACTCAGCCAGAGCTGTGTACTTTATTTTACAAGCATTTTCTGTAACATAGGTTCAATGCAGGGTGAACCTTGCATGCCATTCTGGCTGTGCAGTACTGCTCAGTTTTACTTGGTTAAACTGTGCACTGCATCACCACTGAATCAGTATTGAAATCTCACAAGATACTTGTTGAAAAGTACTGTGAAGCAAGTAAATTGTTTGCTCTGTTGATCTTTGTCTTCAGGCCCAGTGCTCAGCTGTGAGGCTGCGACTCAGACTGAAGTAAAACCACAAGTTGATGCTGTCACGTTGCGGAAGAGCTTGAGAACAAGAGCTTTGAGATCAAGACCCCGATCTTTGATAGACTACAAGTCTTACATAGACACTAAGATGCTTGTGTCACGGTTCCTGGAGCAGTCCTCCTGCAGCATGGCACCTGACATACACGAACTGGTGGAAAACATCAAGTCTGTTTTAAAATCAGATGAGGAGCACATGGCTGAAGCTATCACCAGTGCCACGTTCCTTGAGCAGGTATTGTTACTTACAAGCTGGTCTTGGTTTGGGAGTCTAGCTTTACACTTGCAACTCTGCTTTGTGTGTCAAAATTTTTGAATCCAATTTAAACTCTGTGGTATTTTAGCTTCATATTGGGAACGTATGAGAAGTGATGAGGCTGTGCATGTGTGATGTCTCTGGCCTTGTGGTTGACAGAGCAAGGCAGGTCAGAAGACTGAACACTGTATTTTTTAAAGCTGAAGGAGGTGGTCTTTTGTAGTAGAATCACGAATAGTAAATGGCATAGCAATGTTTTATCCTGAAGGTGGCAGGTGAGAGGAAAGAGAAGAAACTGGCACGAATGGAGGTTGACAAGAAAATCTTGATGTAAACCACTGGCAGCAACTTTTTGTGATTTGTGGCAATAATAAGACCTGAATAAATATAAGACCTAGTACTAAATGAAAAAAAAAAGTAGAAAAGATATGCTTACATCAGTGGAATGAATATTCAACCATTTCAGACACTGCAGACGTCATCAAACAAATGTTTCAGCAGCTTATACAGCAGTTGGGAAAAAGAGTTGATTCAAGCACAGCATGAGTGATTTGCTGTGATAACTGGTTTTGGTTTGAATTGTCATGCAAAACACATCAAAATTTTAATTTAGGCTGTGGAAATACAGTGCAATTTTCCCACTGCAGCCTACAGGCAACAGAAGCCTCAACAGATTTGACACAAAAGAGCTGAAAAGTATTTTACTTAGGAGAATTTTATTTTTCACGCTGGCCTAGAGCTTGTTACAGCCCAGTTGCTTCAGCAGGAAGTAACACTTTGATTCCTGTTGAGCTCTATCTGATGTGCCATAGTTTGGGGTGAACCAGTTCTTGTGCAGCTTTCACCAAAAAAAAAAAAGGAGGGGGGGGGAAGAACAATTGAGGAATGACAACACGCGCCTTTTCTCAGTGGCACTTTTCCTATCTCTCTTGTACAAATGCCAGTTTTACTTTCAGATATATTTATTTATATGTATATTTTTTGAAAACAGGCAACACTACAATTTCTTCCTAGTTGGGTAAGAAACCATCTCTGTGGAACAACAGCCTGAAAACAAACCTGATTTATGTTTTTTCTTTTCGAAGGTGATGGCACCTGCCCCGCAAGCCATGTCACTGAGGGCCCATGAGCTCCCTTTCCGGCAGCGCCCTGGGCTGCTGCACCTGGAGAGCTGCGGTGACCTGAGTACTTTCACAGCAGGTGAAGGCCAGTCAGCAGAGAGGAGGATCCAGAGAGCAGAGCACGAGCGGCCTCACAGTCTGATTGGAGTTGTCAGGGAAACTGTGCTGTGAGGCGGTTTCTCTCTGTTCCTCCGGAGAGCGTTTCTGTCAGGCATTCACGCTGCACAAGAAAACCACCTCTGACAAGCGGGTGGAAGAGGGTGTCGCCAGCCTATTTTTTATACCCCCATGCTCAGGCTCCCAATGGGAAGCTCTTTCTGCAAGCCCTCTGAGGCAGATTGCGAGCTGACCTGCAAATGGGGCTGTTCAGGTGCAACTTGTGTTCGTGAAACAGCATCTTCTGCTGCACCTCTGTAGGCTGCTGCCACTTAGGACAGAGTTGTTTTTTTCCTCAACTTAGATGTGGCAGAAAGGCTCTGTGCCTTGGCTCATTGGGCTGAGGCAAGGACAGTTACCATGTGTGTGCACTTTATGTCTCAGCGAGGAACACAGGGCAGAGCTAATGCCCGTGTTTATTTGGTGTAAATTACCATAGCTCCACTGATTTTTTTTAGCTGGCCTGTTCCAACTTACTTCCTTGTAGAGGTGCTTTTTACGTATTAGCCGACTGACATATGCTGAAAGCATTTACGCAGCCATCTCAAACCCTCTGCAGATGTGCAGGTGACTACCTAATATTGTTTTGGCAGCCTTAACCACTAGGCCACAGTGACCCCTGAGTTTACACTCTTTAGCTAATAAACGAATGTAGAAGCCAGTTGGCTCAAGCTGTTGACTGCAGATAGTTTGTCAAGCTCTGTTCTGTATCTATGCTGCTAACTGGGAATATACTAAGTGTTTCCAGAGGCTGGGATCAGGCACAAAATTTTGATTTGCAAGGCTAGTTGCAGCCTTCTGTGTCTCAGCAGGATGAATAAATACTCCTGCTGCTATTTCAATGATAATGCTTCATTTAACAATTATTAAACAGCTTTCATACTGAAAACCAAAAAGCTTTACAGTGAGTTTTAATTAAGCTTGTTCAGAAGTGGAAACTGTGCAGTTTCACTTATGAAAGATAAGTTGAGTAAAATAAAATGCTCATCTCTACTCTCGAATTGGTGTTTTATTTTTACTGTCTGGTAGAGGAAATACAATAGGGCTCTTAGGATTGCTGGATCACTGGCTTATTGGTACATTTTGCTCTCAGAAATTAAGAGCATAGCAAGTCAAAATTGAGGGATTGTGTCTTGCAGAAGAAAGAACGCATCACAAGTATGTGCTGGCTTTTACCTCGCTTGTATTAAATACTTTGCAATTCCATTACATTTAGAACCCCAACTTATCTTGCTAAATGCATCACCTGATGTGGGAGTTCTTTCGGAGCCTCAGTATCAGCTTCCTTTCCCCAGGTAACATTCCCCTTCCAAAAGCAGGTTGTGGAGTAAGAGAGGGTTACATGCCCCATCAACACACAGAGCTGCTTCCTGCAGCTCTGAACAGCTCTTACCTGGTGTTGTGCTCTGTATAACTGCCTGTCACCCTGCCGGGGGAAAAGGCTGCAGTGTCAGGATGGAACGTAAGCTTATACTTTGGAAAACTTAATCAGATTTCAGTCAATTGCTTGTTATCCTAACAAAACAAGACGAATCTGAATAATCACCTTCCTATCTGAAGATTGGAAACAAATCTACTACAAAATAATGAGTAGTTTTCCAACGTGCAAGTTAAATTTCTCCCCAAGTATTAGAAAGTAACATTGTTAGTTCCAAAAAAGTGATTTATAAAATGATCAAAATTATTCCCAATGTAGCGAGTTAAATTATATCCAGGTGCTATTCAGGAGTTACCAGTCACATACCCATACTTACCACGTTTAATGCTATTCCAGGAAGTTTAAAACATGCAAAGATGTGAAGAGCTACAAGGTCTCTAGCAGCTACCTTTAATCTCCAAGTTCCTGTGACAGTGCAGCCCTTAGCAACTGAAGAATCATTTACATTTCATAGTTTTTTTTTCTCCCTTACGGAAAAGTTTATGCAAACTTCTTTCACAGAACCAATTTCCCATGAGCAGTTTTTCATTTTTTTATTTTTACTATCAGCTTTATTAGCTCTATTACACTGAAAAAATAAACTTTTCATGCCCTTTCTCACTTGCAAATTCAGTCTCGTTTCCATTTGAGGCAGCCCCCCCTTGATGGGTAGCACACCTGCACACACAGAAGCCTTACTGCTCTTCCTCCACCTCCTTACCCAATGAAGAAGCCGCCATGGGAGCTTGGTGGTGGATGAGAAGCTGCCCTCATAGCCCCAGATTTTCTCATTCTAAACTGGGACTGGGGGTGATGTACAAATTTCAGTGCTGCCATACTGTGTCTTTCTTCCTCCTGCTGCCAGGGTGTGTGTGTATATAAATATATAACCTCCTGAATTTCCATGGTCTTAAATGAAAAGGCCTTTCTGGAGAAAGAGCAGAATGCACATCGCATTCAGCAGGGAAATTCAAAGAAGCCATTCAAGAAGTATGAGGTGAAGTATGGGAGAAAAGATGGAGTAGGTACAGACTGTGAAAGACAAGGCAGGAAAGAAGCATCAATGCTCATAAGGTTAAGCATAAAGGATGGACATAAAGTGAATAAAAAACAACAACAAAAAAAAAAACCATCTGTATGTGGTTTCAGTTTACTTCCCTAAAACTCATGTCTTGTACATATTTCCCCTACATAAATACACTTATACACCGAGGCTATAAGAAATGACCAGTGGAGGGGGACGGCACAGGCACGTTAGCCAATTGTGTAAGATGCAGAGACATTTACTCTGATAGCTTTATTTGCTCAGCCATAAAAATCATACAGTAGAGAACAATTCTGCACAAAATTGTGTTTTGGGTTTATGGGACAAGGTTTTGGTAGCAAGGGGAATACAGAGGTGGTCTCTGAAGGGCAGAGGAGTCCAGGAAGGCTGGGCGCTCTTCAAGAGGGAAATCTTAATGGCGCTGGAGCGGTCTGTCCCCACGTGCCCAAAGACGAGCTGGCGTGGAAGAAGACCGGCCTGGCTGAGCAGAGAGTTGCAGCTTGAGCTTAGGAGAAAAAAGAGGGTTTATAATCTTTGGAAAAGAGGGCGGGCCACTGAGGAGGACTATAAGGAGGTAATGAGGCTGTGCAGGGACAAAATTAGAAAGGCCAAAGCTCATCTGGAGCTCAATCTGGCTACTGCCGTTAAAGATAACAAAAAACGTTTCTATAAATACATCAGCACAAAAAGGAGGACTAAGGAGAATCTCCATCCTTTACTGGATGCGGGGGGAAACCTTGTTACAAAAGATGAGGATAAGGCAGAGGTGCTTTATGCCTTCTTTGCCTCAGTCTTTAGCGGCAATACCGGTTGTTCTCTGGATACCCAATGCCCTGAGCTGGCGGAAGGGGATGGGGAGCAGGATGTGACCCTCATTATCCAAGAAGAACTGGTTGGTGACCTGCTACGGCACTTGGATGTGCACAAGTCGATGGGGCCGGATGGGATCCACCCAAGGGTACTGAGAGAACTGGCAGAGGAGCTGGCCAAGCCACTGTCCATCATTTATCAGCAGTCCTGGCTATCGGGGGAGGTCCCAGTCGACTGGCGGCTAGCAAATGTGACGCCCATCTACAAGAAGGGCCGGAGGGCAGACCCGGGAAACTACAGGTCCGTCAGTTTGACCTCAGTGCCAGGGAAGCTCATGGAGCAGATCCTCCTGAGAGTCATCATGCAGCACTTGCAGGGGAAGCAGGCGATCAGGCCCAGTCAGCATGGCTTTATGAAAGGCAGATCCTGCTTGAAGAACCTGATCTCCTTCTATGACAAAATGATGCGCTGGGTGGACGAGGGAAAGGCTGTGGATGTGGTCTACGTTGACTTCAGCAAGGCTTTTGACACCGTCTCCCACAGCATTCTCCTCAAGAAACTGGCTGCTCTTGGCTTGGACTGGCGCATGCGTCGTTGGGTTAGAAACTGACTGGATAGCCGGGCCCAAAGAGTCGTGGTGAATGGAGCCAAGTCCAGTTGGAGGCCAGTCACTAGTGGCATCCCCCAGGGCTCGGTGCTGGGGCCGGTCCTCTTTAATATCTTCATCGATGATCTGGATGAGGGCATCGAGTGCACCCTCAGTAAGTTCGCAGATGACACCAAGTTAGGTGCGTGTGTCGATCTGCTCGAGGGTAGGAAAGCTCTGCAGGAGGATCTGGATAGGCTGCACCGATGGGCTGAGGTCAACTGCATGAAGTTCAACAAGGCCAAGTGCCGGGTCCTGCACCTGGGGCGCAATAACCCCAAGCAGAGCTACAGGCTGGGAGATGAGTGGTTGGAGAGCTGCCAGGCAGAGAAGGACCTGGGAGTGATGGTGGATAGTCGGCTGAATATGAGCCAGCAGTGTGCTCAGGTGGCCAAGAAGGCCAATGGCATCCTGGCTTGTATCAGGAACAGTATGGCCAGCAGGGCTGGGGAGGTGATCGTCCCCCTGTACTTGGCTCTGGTGAGGCCACACCTCGAGCACTGTGTTCAGTTTTGGACCCCTCGCTACAAGAAGGACATTGAGGTGTTTGAGCGGGTGCAAAGAAGGGCGACGAAGCTGGTGAGGGGCCTGGAGAACAAGTCCTACGAGGAGCAGCTGAGGGAGCTGGGCTTGTTCAGCCTGAAGAAGAGAAGGCTCAGGGGCGACCTTGTCGCTCTCTACAGGTACCTCAAAGGAGGCTGTAGCGAGGTGGGGGTTGGTTTGTTCTCCCACATGCCTGCTGACAGGATGAGTGTGAATGGGCTTAAGTTGTGCCAGGGGAGTTTTAGGCTGGATGTTAGGAAGAACTTCTTTACTGAAAGGGTTGTTAGACATTGGAACGGGCTGCCCAGGGAAGTGGTGGAGTCACCATCCCTGGAGGTCTTTAAAAGACGTTTAGATGTAGAGCTTAGGGATATGGTTTAGTGGGGACTGTTAGTGTTAGGTCAGAAGTTGGACTCGATGATCTTGAGGTCTCTTCCAACCTAGAAATTCTGTGATTCTGTGATTCTGTGAGCAAAGCCCAGCAGCTGCCCCATGTCAGATCAGCGTTGGCTCCAAAAGGACTTGCTGCTGGTCAGAGCTGAGCCAGGGGGTGATGCTGGTTGTGTCTCTGGGAGAGGAGACTGAAGAAAGCAGGGAGAGGCGGAAATAAAAAACTGCTGGACAACGGCAGCTGGGAATGAGGGGTGAGCACCATCTCTGCAGTCCCCAAGGTGAGTGCAGCAGGAGGGCAGGAGGTGCTGCAGGCAGGCAGCAGCAGTTCCCCTGCGGGCTGTGCAGGGAGAGGCCCCTGGTGGAGCAGGCTGTCCCCCTGCAGCCCATGGGTCCCACATGGAGCAGATCTCCACGCTGCAGCCCCCCTATGGGTGGAGGAGCCCCTGGTGGAGCAGGTGGATGTGGGCTGGAGGATGCTGAGGCCCATGGAGAGCCCCCACAAGAGCAGGCCCCGGGCCGGAGCTGCAGCCCGTGGAGAGGAGCCCACGCAGGAGCAGGGGTCTGGGGGGAGCTGCCGCCCACCCGTGGGGGACCCGTGCTGGAGCAGTTTGCTCCTGGGGGATGGATGGACCCCGTGGTACGGAGCCGTGTGGGAGCAGTGCTTGAAGAGCTGCTGCCTGTGGGCAGCCCCCGCAGGCTCAGTTTGGGAAGGACGGCATCCATGGGAGGGACCCCACAGGGAGCAGGGGCAGAGAGGGACTGAGAAGGAGCGGCAGAGACCAAGCATTAAGGTGGAAGTCCTAACCGCAGCCCCCATTCCCCTGCACTGCTAGGGAGGAGGCAGTAGAAGAGGGTAGGTACAGTGGAAGGTGTTTGTAGTTTGCTTTTAGTTTCTCACTGTCCTAGTCTGCTAATGAGAGGCAATAATTTCTATTAATTTTCCTATGCTGAGTCTGTTTTGCCAATGATGGCAACTGTTGAGTGATCTCCCTGTCCTTATCTGAACACTTGAGCCTTTTGCATTGTATTTTCTCCCCCTGTTCCTTTGAGGATGGGCAGTGAGAGTGGTTGTGGTGGAGCTTGGCTGCCCACCTGGGCAAAACTACCCCAAATTGCAACTATGAAAGCATGAGTTAGCATAAAACGTAGATATGTTGTTTGTTTGAGATGGAATACAAACATTAAACATAGACTCTAATTTTTAATATGCCAAAAAAAAGTCTGGATTGCTGAGAAGAGGATGGTTCTAGGAGAGCAGTCATCAGAATGGGGGTATCAGAATATACTGTTCTGGAGAGGGTTGAAACTATCTACACAACAGTATTTAGGATTGACATTTACAGCACAAATCCACCTCTTTAATCGTTAACCATAGTTCCCTTCCCCTGTGCACAGCAGTTATTTAGTTGTGCACTGGGTCTGAGAAACATCTCTCCTAACTCGCACGCTACCTGTTCAGATTCTTTTGCTGCTCACCCTCAAAAAAATGTCAGCGTGCAGAGCCATAGATAATCCCTTTATCCATACTTCTTTTTGCTAAAAATTATAAATACACCCTATTCTTGTAGGCTTGTCTCATCAGTAGCCTAGTCTCCATGTGAACAGTTTCTACATCCACTACGACCATTACACATAACGTACAGTGTGGGCTTCTTTGGGGAAGCCAACGAAATCACAGTTCAGTGGTTGTCACGCTGGTGAAAAGCAAGGAAGGAAATCTAGCAGGATGCATTGTCACAATCTGGGCATGTTACATACCACCTTCTGTGAAGTTACGAAAGAGAAATGTTTGCTTGGCTCTTCTGTTTGGTAGCCTGTGCAGAAAACAGGTATGATTGTTCCAGAAGCAATTACCAAAAGCAGGAACTAACAAAACTGCAATTTTCAGTGCTGTGGTTTAAGCCAAAAGCTCCAGTAGCAAAGTGCAGCTATTCAGATACAAGTTGCCTTTCAGTAAAAAACAGTATTAGAGAGTTCTAGGAGTGTCCTTTATAAAAGAAGGTTCTTTGTTAATTGCAATCTGTAATTAAAATGCAGACTGAAGGAAGTGCTCTGCGTCCTGCTCTTTTGGCCTAGCAGCCTCCTCACGTAGTGGTGGGACATTACTCTTGCCTTACTGACAGAAACAAAGCCAAAACTCCAAAGTGTGTGTGTTATGCACCACGAGGCGCTGATTTACTATTATCCCAGTAAAAAACAACAACCACTTACGGTCTTGTAAAGCAGCATTTAAAATGCTGCTTATTAGAAGCAATGCTATAGAGAGTGAGGACCGCGCTGACAATCTCGCATCCCCTGAGATGTGGGACCCGACCCCCGAGCTGTGCGGTACCTGGCAGGCTCCCCGCTTGCAGTCACCCAGCCAAGCTCATCCCGTGGCTGAGGGAAAGGAGCTGTACCTGTGCGTGCACAGGCCGGGCCCTCCTCGGACTGGCTGATAACCTGCATCACCGAATCCTCGGGAGATTTTGTGAGATTTGTGCCCGTACCGCTGAAGGAAAAGCCATGCTTAGGTTTGCCCAGTCAAACACGGAGGAGTACACTCCGGTTCCTACGCTACAAGAAGCCCTAACAAAAAGGATAACAAGCAGGGGGAGGATGGAGGGCGGCGTGCAGGCTCAGCCTGTCTGCTGCGCCATTTGCCAAATGGCTCAGAATTTCTCCAACCTACCATTTAAGCAAATAACATGAAAGGTCAAGTGCTTCACTCTCCCATGCTGGCAATATTTGTATCTCACACTATGGAAAGCCACTCAGTGGCTGAAGGCCCCCATATAGTTTTTCTCAGGAGTCAGCTGTGGCGTGTGTTTTCATTTCTGTACTCTCAAAGTATTCATGACAGCCTATAGAGCACAGAAAATCCTGTGAAGCCTTACTTGAAGAAATGCTCCTTTGTTGGCTTCTGCTGGTTGACTTTCAAATACCATTCATAATCAACCTCTGGTTATACAAGTATTTCCTTTTCTCTCATTATTATTATTTTTTAAACATTGTCACAGGCAGTTCCAGGATTTATTCCAAGGACTGACCTATTGTAATTTTAGGTTGTTTATTCAAATCATATGAGGTCTTTAGGAATTAACCATGCTGATGACCTTTGAAGAAAAAGAGTGTTTTCAGAAATGGTAATAAGTGAGGGCTTTTGTTTGGTTGGTTGTTTTTTTGAAAATCTCATTTATGGAAAACACCCCGCAACGTTTGAAGATATTCAGAAATGAAATGGTATTTCTGTCATGTACAAAGCATCTTGAAATAATGAATTTTTGGGAGGTTCAAACATGGTGACAGTTCACATGGTAAAAAACTGGGATGCAACACTAGGTAAGAAATCAGTTTCATTTAGTGTCGTTTGCAACCTGAAGATACTGCTGTTTAAACAACAAAGCTAACAGCTCTGGTTCACACCTGCAGAAATACAGGTACTCGTACTCCAAGCTTTGTGGCAACAGAGAAGTCCAGTTACCTTACGAGCATCCATGCATGCAGTACCAGCAAGCCAACTCCTGAATTAGTATGAGCAAACTCTCAGCCTTGTCTGAGGTATTTTTGTTTTGTATTTTATTGTTGCAAATCTTACAGACATTAGCGCTCTGTTAAATAAAGGAATGTAGCACAGTAAATACATCACAACAAAACAGCTGGCCAGAGCTCCTTCCACCACCACCACCCCACCCCCCAAATTCAAAGCCCATTCCTCCTCCGCGTCCCCCACCCCCCAAATCAGACCACAGCAGCTTCGTTACAGAGGTCAGAGACCTGTGGCAAAAAACATCAGAGGAATTACATTCAGTAGATGTGCAGTATCAACATTCCAGGCTCACATGTATTTATATATATATATTTATATTTTTATATAGAGATCATTAAATGTTTACAAAGAACAATATTGTTACAAATACAATACTATACTTCTCCCAACGCTTTACAATAATTTCTATTCACCCTCTTTACAGAACAATAATATAACTTCATAGTCTAGGTACTGCGCTAAATATGTACAAGAGATCTCAACCACGTTGCTGTCTTCAGAAATTTATTTTATTTAAAAAAAAAAAAACAACAAGGAAAGCAAGCAAACCTGGTAACCCCAATTGAACCTCACATTTGAACAACTCAAAACAAATGTGAAACTTTCCAGTAAAAAACAAACAAACAAAAAAATACACACAGATTGGATGTTTCATCCTTAATGTAAACACTGAAGAATCAGACTGCACAAAGCAGTGAGAAAGAGAAAAAAATCAGGTCCATCACTGAAGGAGGAATGTAAACCAGCTGTTTGTTCCACCATTTTTGTTAAAATTTAACACGGCATCTAACAAAGTTCTGCGACAGTCCAGAGAACTGTAAGATCCCCTCTCTGAGCACATTTTTTGGAAGTCTTTCACTCTAGGAATTGAAAAGGGATTGCTTAGAAGACAGTTACCAGCAGCATGCACCACGCCATGGGCCTCCCAGCTCCAAAGCCTTACACACACATCCCAGCTGGAACTACAGACTCTTTACAGACCCTGATCCTGCTAACATTCACTTGCTTTATGTTAAGTGGCTATGTACCATGAAAGCATTCGATTGCCCAAAATTTGGCAGAATCTTGTCTGGAAGAATTAAAAACAAAGCCACAGTTGTTTCCCTCAGTACCCTTGCGTGTTCAGGTCTTCCTCATTTCCCAGTGAAGCCAGTTAAAGACCCTACCATGTGAGTTTTGTAGAGCCACAGAAACATGTGAAGCTGGGAGTGTGAACATGGCAGGAACCAGGAGCATGGTAACTGTGTCTACAGGAGTTCACCGAGTTTCCTCAGGCAACTTATGGAAAGGCTGCACTGTATATAATCTAAATTGTACATGGTTATATATCATATTTACATATATTACTATATATATGGAAAGTTCTGAACAAAAAGTTCAAATGATCATCATGAACTAGATGTCTACAGTTAAACAATATACTCACGAGTCATTCACTATCTACTTGCATCAGCCTGGCAGCAGAGGTAAGTCACTAACTGGAATACCAACACCACGCTCTCGTGCAGCCTGCTATTCCAGAGACTGGGATTAAGTGATACAGCAACAAGAACTGCAGTAAAATCAAGTCATCGTACATTAACCTCAACACTAAAAATATTCACTTACTACAATAGTTTATGCACCACTTCATTACCTCCCTTAAATATTTACTACCCACTGAAACACAAAAGGTTACTTGTTCCCTCGCTCTAGACCACAGACGCCCACTATTTCTGAAAGCCAAACGCAGACCTCTGCTCAGAGTACTCGATGGCTCAGCAGCGTGTGCACCAGGTGTGCCCATGCACACGCACATGAGCACACACAGACACATCCAATCCATGAATCCCTGGGATTTCCAGGTGTTGTTACTGGGCTGCAAACGACGCCTGTTTTGCACGGTCCGCCACGCAGCAGTAGCAAAACGAGTGACTGTGACCATGGACGCGTTCTCAAAACAGAAGGGACACGTCCTCGTGTGTGTGTGTGTGTGACCTGTTCTTGTCTTCATCTCACTGGGTCTTCCTATCGCACTCAGACAGAGCAGAAACTGTTTCCTTAAAAGAAAATCAGCACTATCAGCCTGGACTAAATGCATGGTTCAATTTCAATGTAAACACTGGTATACAGTCCTGCCAAAAGTAACTACAAGGAATGGAGAATTTCCCTCTCACTACAAAGAAAAAACGTTTTTTAAATTAAAAACAAACAGAAAAAAAAACAACAAAGAAAACAACCACCAACCCATTTTTCCCCTTCCCCTGTTGTCCCTAGCATGCAAGTTACAGGCCAATCAAATCCTATATTTCCTACGTCTTTTTCATACGAGTGCATATAGTACACACATATATCCGTTAAGTGCCATACAAATGAAAAAAAAAATATAACAACTTAACTTATATAACAAAATAAATACGTTTATTCCCACCTTATCCCTCCCATCGTTATCTATGTCATGAACTAAAGAGGATAAAATTAGACAAGGTCTTTGGACAAAAATATATGTTAGAACTGGCTCAGAGAACAAAATTACTTAGAATAGTATGCAGATCTCTTATATTCAAACTTCATAAATAGCAAGCACAATTTTAAAAACATCTATATACACTGGCACACATTGCTGTGTGCATCAAATGCAGAATTAAGAGCCTAGAAAACGTGTAGCTATTCAGCAAATCCCCATATTGTTTCTCTTGTTCTCCCCTCCCTCTCTCCCCTTTCCTTTAACTTCTAAAACAGGCAAGGGACTATAGAAGACAAATTGCATTTAAAAACCAAGTAGAACAAAAGGGTTCAAAAACCGGGGGTAGAGAGGGAGAGGCAGTTGCCTCCCCAGTTACTTGGTGTAATTAATGCAATTCTAATGTGCTTCAGCAACTTGCAGAGTACCTTTCAGATCATGATAAACTCATAAAGATCATGATAAACTGGTAACAGAAGGTAACTAAAAGGTATTTGGACAGTCCACTTTACTACAGCAGCATTTACTCATTCTTCATAAGCAGGTATTCTTCCTGAGGGCAAAAATATCTTTTTGGTATTCTACCTTTCCTACAGACATAAACCTTTAAAACAGAGCTCAGTGCCTGTGGGAAAATAGGGGAAGAAAAGGAAAGCCATGTGCAGGATGTCCAAGCGAACACTTTGCACCCTTCACTTCTCTCTGGTAAAAGACATCTTTCATTTAGCAACATTTAATTTATTCAGTTTACCAAATAATAGTCACAAAAATAAAACTGGTTATTAGAATGAATCGGAGTCGATCCTTTTTGTGAATCCTGCTGTGAACAATGCTGCTGCTGTTTTCCTGTTTTGCATGTGGAACTGCATTTAGTTTCACTTGTAAAGAGATGCAACCGAAATAGTCCCATATATTTTGCCCCTTCCCAAAATACAGGAAAATGTTACGGAGGAGGGGAGAAAGGGAGGGAAAAGAGATATAAAGTCTCTTTTTTTGTGAGACAAAGAAAGAAATGTCTCTGCGGACACAGAAATGCAGCACTAGAGAGACAAGCACTAATGAGGAAAAACATCCTCCATGCACATTGTGACAGTGAGGTGTCGGCTTTAGATGTAAACTGGTTGCTCTTGTGCAGTCAACAGTCTGTACATGGCAGCTGGCATAGTCTTCATATGAATCTAGAGAAAATAAAAGAAATTAGTCAATATTCCTAGCATGTACCACACTTTGGGAAGGAACTAGCTAAAAGGATACAGGAAAGAAACAAAAAGGAAAGCCTGAGAGTTTTCATACTCTTATTAAAGTATCGCAGGTGGTGACTTTATGGAATAGTGTGATTAGCATCAACCAACACCTAAAGTAGTGGACACAAATATTTTCTGCTTAGGGTTCACCTAAAACACTTGAGAACTGTCAGTAAATAAAAAACGAGAAATGGTGGATTGTCTTTACCCTGGCTTCCATTGTTCAGATTTGAGTAGCAAAAGGCCAAAAGAAGTAACGATGAAATATGTTACGCTGCCTGCGGGCACTGCTCTTACCTCACCAACAGCATTTGACAGAATGTGCACAATTTTCTCATGGGGTGTTGCCACAACACTCTGCCCATTGATTTCAATGATCCGATGGCCAACACGCACACCTCCTCGCTCTGCTATACCACCTCTCATAAGGCTACAGATCTGGAAGAGAAAGAACAGATTTAGCAGGGTCTAGATATGGAAGAGAGGGCTCAGATTGCCCATTTTTGCCTCTAAATTGTAACTCAATATAGACTTGCAACAAATTCTACAACATAATCCATCATAGATTCAAAGTATAATTTTTTACTAGCAAATAACTGCAGTGTATTCTTTTCCAAGAACAAAACTGTCAGAAACGGCTATTTGTGTTTTATGTCAAATACACCACGGTTTGGAAGTTTAAAAGTGTATGAAGGACCACAGTTTAACAATGTTCAGGATGCAAATGCTTTACAAGAGAAGAGGATTAAGAACAGTCTATTTCTTTTGAGAACATACAATAGCTTGCTTAGACAGGAATGAAGCAGGTGAGAACAGTTTCATGTACACAGTTTTCTTTCTCTGACCTGACAGAGCTTTTCTGTTCCTCTGACTAACTCTGAATTTGTGGACTAAGGAGAGTTAAAGACAAAAATAACGTTTACATCTAAGACTTTGCACGTGTGCCAAGTGTTGCTTGCTGCGAAGAAGAAAATGGCAGCTTCCCTCTTCCCACACTGTCACAAATAGATGTGAAGTTTCATGTATATTAAAGCTTCACCAGGGAGTCTGGAAGCTACTTACAATCCCGTTTTGCACACTGAAGCCCAACTGGTATCTGAGGTCCGGTCTCCTGATCAGGACTGTTGTTACTGGAGGACACCTAACTATGTTCAGTTTAACCCGGGCCTGGTTTTTCAAACCCTGCAAAAAGAAACCACCATGAAATATGCTGGCAGAGATAGGGTGAAACATTTAACACAAACACTGGGTAAAAAAGTAAGTGTTAAAACACTGACATGGGAACAGTCCTGAATAAACAGCTCGTTGTATGCTCTAAAACAGAACCAAATCACTGAACACCAGACATGTGTACGTGAATATTCAGTCAGATCAGCACTGCAGCATCAAACGTTTCTTGCCAAGAAGCTGGCACTGTTGTTTTAAGAAACATAGTTGGCAATTCCTTCGTTTCGTAACACAAGTAACATACAAAAAGAGTATGAAACTGGTTTATGCAGCCCACCAGAAAAGCTGACTGTGGTTAGGAAATGAAATTTTAAATAGGTAGCTAAGGCAGTAACAAATACATGGCTTCTCCAATGGGATATACTGCATTCTGCCACACAAATGGAGGGTGCCACCCATATCCAGATCATAGAATTCCCATTCCTTCTTCTCTCTAGATGTACCACCTAGACATACCATCACGAACTTCTTGTTACCAGAAGAAAACTGAAGAAATATGTGTATATATAAATAAATAATACATATATATTGTTGTGAGGGTGGTGAAAACACTGAAACAGGTTGCCCAGAGAGGTGTGTAGTGTCCATCCTTGGAGTTATTTAATCCCCAGTGGGCACAGCCCTAAGCAACCTTCTCCTGCTGATACTGCTTTGAACCAAGGCGCTTGCTAGTCTCAGAGACTCTGTCACTGTATGGCTCCATGAAAAATCAAATGTTAAAATGCACACAGCTGCAATCTGACCCCTTGTACGATTTCAGGTGTTCAGATCTCTTACTTGTAGACTGTTAAGATCCTTTTTCTGTCCAACACAGAAGTGGACACAGATTTTTCTACTCATAAATGCTTAATTCACACAATTCGCCTTCAATAAATAAAGAAATCCACATCAAGAAATAAATGCTTTATAAAGAATACAGCATCTTCCACCTTACCTTATACAACACATATCAATACCAAAACCTATTTCTAAATTGTTTTTATATGTGCAGTTGAAATCTGGGTCCCACTGAAACTGATGGGTGTCCGACACTGACTTTGAAAGGTTCATTTCCACCACATCTAAGGTAACACAATGAAGTTTTTACATCCCGTTTAGTGCTAATGATTCTGCTGCCTCTGGACTCGGCAGTGACTTGAACAACTGAAATGGCATCCAGCCAGTGTTAACTGCCTCAGAATCCTTTTTCTTGTCAATGCCTTGAACTGTCTGGATGCAGTCATCACACGGGCAGCAACTGGCTGCACCTCCACACAATGCTGGGCTCGGCTTGGCTCCTTATTCAAGGTTGCTCCAAGATTAACTGCATGTGAACACCAAGTGGCAAAGCACATGCCTGTGGGGAGTGCCTCAACGCCACTCTCAGCAGAAGGAAGGTCCAAACTCCACCTCTCCAGTGACTGTGTTTAACTCAATGGAGTTAGCTGCAGTGCTCCAGGGCCATCAACATCTACCTGCAGGTCTTCAAATCAACACACAGAGTAAAAGATAGGAGGAACTAAACCATACTAAGCTGTGGCTGTAATGTTTGGACAAAAGTCTGAGGGGATTCTGCCTTAATTTTCTAAATCTGGGAGGGCAGGAGTCTTGCAGAGATGACTGTATCTATGAGGAATTTAGGGGTCTAACTAGGGTCATCTGAGTTCATCCAGGCTGCATGCCTTCAACAGAGTTGAAATCAATGCTCTCTTACTCCCCCTGAAGCACGCTCAAGTTATTTAAAACTATTCTTTCAAAAAGGAACTAATGTGGCCCCCAACAAAAAATTTAGTAATTTTACAGAAAGCACAATTGTTGCAATAGCGCCTAGCTCCTAGTACTATGCAGAATGGTAGTGCATGCTTATTAGAAAAAAAGCACCTGTATCATTTGAACAATTTAGTTGCTTATTTAGTCCTTGAGTTTGTTTCAGATAATAGGCATCACCAGAGGCTTCCAAAAAAGAGACAAGTAGTGCAATACAATCAGGGAATAGCCACCACACGTGGTAAGTTTCTTTCTAGCTCTGTGGTTTTCAGTCTGTTAGTAGCAGAGCTTACATCTATAATACTAAAATTACCTTATTTGAAGTGCTTGCAAGATATCTTCTATATAGCACTCATCTTTTCATAGGAGTCCTTAGAACATGCTAAATGAACCTGAAATCTGAGATATTTCTGCCACATTTAAACTTGTGCTTAGGTCATTCGGTGGTTCCTCTGCTTGATGTGAGAAGCGCCATATGAACAGGTTTACACGCATGGTTATGAAGACATGAAAATATGCAGACCCTGATTTTGTCTAGAAAGACAAAATAAATGGCCACCAGTTCCTATAGCAACAACCGTAAGTACCAGTGAGGAAGAGGAATGTCTGCAGAAGCTGGAGAGAGCAAAGCTGACTGCTGCTGTTTTGAGAAAGTACAGATAAGGCTCATCATAATGAAACTCTTCCTAAAGAGGCTCTGAATCAGAGAAGCACAACTCATCAATGTTTTAGAGATAAAACTGTTGTGAGATAGGAAACAAGTAAGGCTAACATGAAAAGTCTGAATTTGTGGTGAGTTTAGTTTCACTGAAGTTGGCACAGAGATTTTTAATCTGATTTTATTTTTTTTCATTCTTCACCAACGTAAGACTGCTTTTGCCACATTTTTAGTATACTACACTTCCAGGCTGTAATTTCCACTCTCTGAATCTAAAATGGCTGGCCCAGGGATCTATGCACCTATTAGAGCACAGAATTCATGTTCTTGGAAACCGGAATAGGAAGGAAGTCTTTAGAACAAAAATCTGAGTTCAAGCATTACAAAACTGATTCGAGGACAAAAAAAAAAATGTACTTTGTGAAATACAAAAGTACAAAATGCAAAGAAACGTATTGCATGAAACAACCAGCCACCAGAGAGCTGTGTAGCAAAGCAACTTTAACAGCCATATACATAGGAATCAGAGAAGGATTTCTCTTACAGTATGACACCAGATTTACACGTCTGCATGGAGCTCTGTGAGGTATGTCAATAAATCCATTTCACTTCATCTCCAGCATTCCCCCATGATGTACCATTCCTGCTCTTGAAACTCTGATGTTTAAAATACCTCTTCCCTACAGCTAACCCCAACAGTTCCAGTGTCTCCAGCACCTGTATCTCCATTCGTCATATAAAACGTTAAGGGCCTTCAGGTGTGCACCTGGTAATACCTTCCTTTTCAACAAAATACTCTCGTGGTGTGAGGTTCTGCACAGAATCCTTGGCTACACAAGTAAATACACAGCTCACTTTCTGAGAGTCAGAAAACTCGGTGAAGCATAATTTGCAACATACTCCGAACATCACTAAATGAGTAGTGCTATACAAACATTTGGTAAGAATTATTACTTAATAGTTCTGTACTTATAATGCTCTCCTATCATGTAACCCTTTGAAAAGATCCAGAAACATTCTCTGTACCTTTATAATGCTCTGACATGTTGAGAGTGGTAAGCCAACTAGGCTGGTCCCGTTGATTGACATGATCTGATCCCCTATATTCAGCTTCCCAGACTTCTCTGCTGGTCCTCCGTGCATCATATTGGCTATGATAACTGTAGGCAAGATGGATCCCCAACCAGACTCCACAATCACCACCCCTAGGATTTCTCCTTTTTGCTTTTCGATGTAAACCTGTATCATAAGAAAAAGTGTTTCAAACAAAAGCTTTTTCTCAACCATGGAACTGGCCCCCCGTTCCCCTGCAATCTTTCCTCCCCCCACCCCCCAAAACACATATGTAATGAATCAGCAAACACATAACCCCTCACTATTTGCAACCTGACTTCCTAGTGCAAAACAAACAGAGTACTACATTTCAGTTGTATTCAAACATGAGTTAATCAACACTAAGTACCCAGGTTTTGCTTAGGGCTGAACATGCCCTCACACAACTTATTTCTGTTTATGAGCAGAGGGATATGGAAAGGAAGAAACCGTTGTGTAATGGGGGTTCAGTGGACCAAGCTAAATAGAAGTTTGTAAGAGCTTATGACTGCACATTGGAAGAACACTAACTATATGTTGCAGTGGTGCACAGGTTCATCATTATTAGAAGCACCATGCAGCAAATCCTTTCAGCAAATACAATCCTTTAAAATCTGGAATCAGCCACTTTCACTGACACTAGTTCCTCCACAAATGTTATATTATTTACTGTAATCTGTAAATCATATTAATTGTTAATCTGTTTTACATTCATTTCATTAAAATACAACGTGAAATATTTGAAAATTGTTTAATAAAACAAACAGATGGAAAATCACTTCACTGCTCATAGACTTCGGGTTCACAGTTTGCCTTTGATACAGAACTGACAACAGGTTGACTTACTGGGGGAGATATTCTAGACTCACTCAGGTCATTTATAGGAAGCATTAATGGTTTTCTGATTTCTGCCAGCATGGGCCTGCACCTGGTACAGGGGATCTTAATGCTGTTAAGGAGAAAAATGTGAGACATACATCTTTGCAGTTTTCAGATTTGGAGAAGTGAATGAGGTCGTCATTATACATGTCCTGGGTATTGAGCAAGTCGCTATATTCCTTCTGGCTAAGGTCTTCTGGATTGATCCCATTTGCCCTCAGAAACTCCTGGTAGGCCACGCTGAATGCTTGACCTATGGACTGTGCAATCAGCTGTGCCTGCAGGGAAGGGAAAAGAAAAAAAGTCAAACGTTGTGATGGTCTTGTGCACTGCCACCTTCTCTGTTACAATCACACTGTAAATGGTTTATCCCTACAAGTCACGTTACAGTTTAAAAATATTTCTGCACTAAAAATTAACTTAAAAGGCTCAAAAAATGTCATCACGTTCATATGAGAAGCATAAATAAAGCTATCCTTTCACGGGTAAGAAATGCTAGCATAAATGTAGCGGTATACCTGCTGCAGTGACTGAAGCACAGATGGCAAAAGAGAACTCTACCTCTCACCTACAACTCTTCTCATGCGTGCAGCTCCCAGGTGGCTCCCCCTTCTAGTAGAGGCAATGCCATTCTCTGACAAGCCAGCAGAGAAAATTAAAATGTCTGCTAGAAAGCACACAACCGCATTTAAGAGGATATTTCCTCCCTATTTTCTCCCACTCTTAAAACCACCACGTCTGTATTGGCAGCTCCTACCTCATCCCAGATGAAGGAGGAAAAGGGCAGCACCTACTGACTGATTGAAGTAACCAGCCCTTGAAGTTATGAGAAATGGTCATGTGCAGCTCCTTCTCCACCCTGAAACCTCTTTCAGCCTCTCCCCCCTATATTTCTTGTTTCCCTCCATCTCCCTCCACTTTCCTGCTGCTGTGCATCACTGGGTGATCTGTGCAGCACAGAGGAGCTGGATTTGATGTGTACTGAAACAGTCCCTTGGAGAGCAGTGCTGGCTAGGGGGAGGGGAGGGAAGAGAAGGTCAGAGCTCCACAGCTAACTGTCTAGGCCTTAGGGGGGCTGGTGATGAATGAACACTGCCAAGGCGTATTTTCATACAGCCTACCAGCTGTATTTTAAGGTCCAGTTTGGTCCTTAATAAGGGAAAGGTTCCCTACCCTGAAATAAGCTGTGTTTTAAGGCAACTCAAGATAGCACTAAACCTGCTGATGAGAACATGAGCATGATTGCTGGTGCTGAAAAGGTCACAGTCCAGACAGCATTACTTTGCCAATGCTCAGATCAATCCAGCTTAATGGCAAGAACAAGACAGCAAGATAACAGGAAAACTACATCTCCTTAGCTCTACAAACTAAAAGAGGAGACAACTGTGGACTTTATGTTCGCACAGATGCATCTCGTCTCCAGGACAAGATCAACTCCCATTTAGACACCCAGCATTTGGACACATCACTAAGCATTAGCTCTTCTGAAGATCTAGCCCTAGACAGAATTGAAAATCTGGTGCCAGGCTCCTTAGATAAGGACGTTTCCAAGCAGGTACACATTGTGGTTAAAATCCACTTGAGGACTTAAGAGTTTCTGTGACAGTTTCTGTGTAAATTCTTCTAAATACCCAGCTGTCCAAGAGGAAAAGATGACATTGATGCAATTTCTCAGCTTGTTTTTGTGTCACTGAACAATGCTTTCACTGGAACTACAGACAGGTCCTTTCTAAGCCAGGATCAGGTGGCATAGGGATGGATGAACTTAACCAACACAAATGTGGCCTGACCCAAACCAACCACAGGAAGGAGTAATGCCAGTAGTGACCATAAGAAAGAAGCACAGATTCCAGCTAGTCAGGGTATTAAGAACAGCCTGGGAAACAGATCCAGGAGATCTAGATCAGAGTCAAACTACCGCGTGCTGAAGGGCAGCAAGCCACAGCCTCTAGCACCTGGCAGTTTGAGTTCTGCTTTTCCAGCTGGTCAGTAAGAGAGCTACGACTGTACAAACTTGGAACTGGAAATACGGGAACAGCAGTCTTAGAACAGGCAACATATCAAATGAAATTAAATGAAACAAACAGTGGCTATTCTTTTCCTTTTTTTGCACCAGCTTCTTGACTGGCTCTGCAAAACTGGCCGGCATGCTATTATGGAAAAAAAAACTGTGATTTTTTATGTTCTTTGCTAAATTTTTTGTAGAGGATCACTTATACCAGTGTTTTTATCTTTACTTTTTAACCTCAGCAGGGGGTGACAGTATGCACATGCATCTGCAGCCACATAATTTAACTGACCATGGGTTCAGACTAGGTTCACCATTACATAAAATCAACTGCTTATTCAAGGAAACCTTCCCATCTTGCTGGTACACCACAGAGTAGAAGGCATGTGAGGATATTAAAAGAACCTGGTATTTTCACTTTACTTCTGCTAACTAGCTCAGCATATCTGACATTGCACTACAAAGACTTTCTTCAGACTGATGTGCAACCCACAAGAATAGGAAGTAAATCCTTACCTCACCCTCCCTAATTTGTGCAGGATGCCTTCCCTAACTGGCATCACCTCTGTATCATGTACATAATTGACACATGGGAGTGATCCCCCTTCTTCCACCTCCTCCTACAGGAACCATTTGACTTGACTAGTATTAATATGACATTTTCCACAGAGACAGTTAACACTCTTATGTGGAGGGTTTAGAACTGGGAATTTTTGCCTTCCCAAATTATTAGAAATACTGTGTGATATCACTTCATCTAGGGCTGACCTGATTATGAGACTGACAACTATGTATCTGGCCACCTCAGTCTGATGTGTGTGTTTGATTTTACCTTTCATTTACAGACTTTTTAAAAGTGTATAAAATCAGCATGTTTTATACACTGATCGTGAAGACAGGCTATCAAGTAACTAACAGGTAACTTAGTTGACCTACACCGTAGACATTTACTCAACTGTTTCTATTCAGGGTGCCTCAGGATTACTGGAATTATCAATTTTCCTTGCTGGCTTTTAATACAATGTCGGCAACTACTCTTCAACTCAGATCTTCTCAACAACAACAAAAGTCACATTTCTGATACGTATCAATGATCCTTGATGTAGTATTTAGGATTACAATTTCCCTAGGAAAACAAGCTTCTTGGACAGATATTCGCTCTCACGGGCAAATTATGAGCTGGTATATGTAAACTGTGGCAGCTGGACCTTCTCATCGCTACTGAAAGGTACTGTATGAGCTAAACAAAGGGAATTTTTACAACAGTTTTGTGAGTAAAATGCCAGGTCTGAAAGTGCCAACAAAAAGCAAGACGAAATATCTTGTCATGGTTAATGAACAAACAGGACCACTTTCTGTGGGCTTCAAGACTACCAAAACGTGTTTACATTTCCACCCCTAGAAAATTATGAGACAGAGTAATTCCTTACATCTTCAGACTCAAAGACATGGCAAATCATTTTGTACTGTCTCTTTCCATCCTGGGAAGGGTGAGATGCTTCCACATTATCCTGCGAGTTGGACCGTGGCATTCTCCTACGAGCCATCAGAACAACTATGTTCCCTATATCTGCGATGTAAGAAATGGTCCGTAGGGGATGATCCATCATGGTTTCCTGTGGAATAAAAGAAAACAAAACAATATAAGCAGGTGCTTCTTCTTAGTGTACTCCTGGTATTATGAAAACACACAAATGGTAACATAAGAACTCTGTTAAGTCCACATAAAGAGTCATGCATGAAGGGAGTTGCCAATAGAAAGCAAGTTACGCTTTCCAGAAGTAAATCGAAGAACAACTTTTACAAATTAAAGTTTTATTTTCTGTTGAAAAGTACAAAGAACTCAGTATCAGAGCCTGAATATGCTGGGCAGGCATGGGGCCAGCACACAAAAGACTATAAACTTCAGATTATCAAAACCAAACATTCTGGGCTGCTCTAGGCACAATCAATACTTGTCACAACACAGCCTGTAAGAAGTCAGCTGAATGCAGTTAATTTACTGACAAATTCTAATCATTTTCTACAGACATGGCAGACTAACTGACATGGCCCTTGAATGGATTTTGACCTAGGAAATCCTGGGGAGAAGTACAAGACCCAGCACTTCTTGAAGGATAAAATTTGGCAGGTAGGTGCAACTTTATTTGAGTGGCCTATTATAAAATATTGACAAAGGCATCTGTGTTTATACCTGCGTATCTGCATTCAGTACTTTAATTCTCTGTGTAGAAATGAAGAGGTCCACTTCAGTCATGGGCTGAGATTCACCTTCGGGAGCCTGCAAATAAATGGATTAGAGTCAAACACAAACATAAGGTAACATCCTTAATAATGATGTTAGCTCACATACAGGGGTATACTAAAACACAGTCACCAGAATAGCAATGCAAGATAGAATATTAGACTGCAGAAGCTAAACACAAAGATATGGAAACTATATACAGATACATGAAAGTGAACTGGATAGCATTTGAACAATTTCTAACCCCATAAAAGCTTCCCTGATATATTTACTGATCCAGTAAAGTTATAGATGACTGTGACATGAACGGTTTAAAGATTTCATGAAAATCAAAATGATTCTCTCATTTTCACCACATTAGGAGTCCCACTTTAAAGAAGTTTTTCACACATGCTCTTACTTGAGTAATTTCTGTATGGGCTTACAGTGACTGCTCGGGCCAATGGAAACTCCTGTACCGCAGGTAGGTACAGTTTAAGCAGTTCTTAATACAGTTCTGGTAAAAAGGCCTTCACAGTCAGACATACCATTCAAGCATGAATACACTTTAGAAGTCATATCTTTGTCAATAGAAAACCAATGCTTGCAATTTTTTAAAAAAGTTAGAGGTGTTAAAGGGTACTCACAACCTCCATAAACAAAACTTACCACTAAAATAAGTCAATCAGCATATTACTGTGTATATATACATAAACTTTATTTTTCTTTTTTGCATCCAGCAATTTGACACATTTGTGAATCAAACAGACCAGTCTTATAGATAAAAGGTAAAATAAAAACCAGACAATTTTAATCTGTCATTTTACAAAGTTAGAACCTTTGCCATGTCAGTCCTGTTTCTTTAGCATGGATTTTGGGTACTGCCTGTAACCATTTGATAATTCCAATCTTTACTCTACTTGTAATATGAAATGGCTAATGATAAGCAACAAAAAATGGCCAACCAGGCAACTGATTTCTGAGAAATGTCAACTTGTATGGTGGCTCAGAAATAAATCTAAAAAAAACTTGCTGGATGCAGAAAATAACTCAAAATAAAAGCAAAAAAAAATAAAATCAAACAAACAAAAAAACAACTCCCAGAAAACAAAAGAACAGGCATAACATCAAGCTGATGGAGTTTGTACTGCACCTTCTTCCTGCTTTTGGCTAATTTCTGGGCCATCTGCTTAGCATGGAATAAACAGAGACAGGAGAATAGTTAGAGAAGACTTTACAGAGACTCCAAGCCAAGAAGGAATCTGCATGCTAATGCCAGGGCTCACAGACTATTAGCTGTTCTAAATTAGTCCCTGCTTCAATTAATTTATTTTCCTTTTTTTTTTTTTTTTTTTTTGTTTCATGTTTAGCATAACCAGTGTAAAAAAAATGAAAAGAAACCACACCAGAGGAGACTGGAAAAATACAGAAGGATTTTATTTTTTTCCATTTAAAATGCTGCTCTCAAACAACAGGCTTTATTTCTTTGTTCGTTCTTAAGGGGAAAAAAAAAAGCTTCCCCTCATCTGCAGCAGGTTAACCATGCATGACCCATGAAGTTACTTTCTTTGAAGCATCACCAGTGTAAAATGCAAGAGAAGAATTTTAACTATTTTTATTCCAACTTTTTTAGAAATCAAGGAATTTAAATTCAAGTTGCCTAATGCTGAATTAGGCATTGAACCATCTTTAAAAAAAAGCCACACTAAAACTGTACTAGTTTTTCTTGGAAATACAAAGCGACAGAAGCTAATTGTCACCTCCATTTTCTCCTCCTTCCGTGCATATATGCCCAAGCCAACGTTCACATGGCATTTCTGAACAACAGGTTTTCCTGTGACACCTGCATACCATCGTATTTTTTCAAGAAAGGCAGTGGAGCACATACTTCATGTCCACAACCCCTCTGAAAACACTCTCTTGTCACTGATTTAATTGCCACTAGTTTAATTGACTTACATCCAGAGAGATATCACCCCATTGCAACAAATTGATATTTTATGTGCTATTACTGTGATAACAATAACAACATAAATAAGCATCATCACTCTTACAGTCTTGCAATCATTATTCAAGCCAAAGTGAACTGAGCTTATGGACTAGCTTGCTAAAGAAATTCAATACTCACCAGGCTGGCAGATATCTTTTTACTTCCAACAATTAGTGTTAGCTAATTAAATTGACAAGTGTTTTTGTGGAGGGAAGGAGGCTTACTATTTCAAGCTTCATAGAATCACAAGAAGCAAAACATTTTATACTGATGCTCACAACTTAAAATTTGCCAGTTTTAATATAATCAAGCCTGAAAGCAGCAACTGAAACTTTAGACCGTGCTGCTTAGTTACAAGTATGATTATATTCTCACACCAACTTTGAGGCACCTTTTTCAAACTGATTAATAGCCTGGTGATAACGAACTATTGGAAAAGCGATTAGAACTGCTTCATGCTGCAGGCTGTGCATTATATTAATTTTCACTGGTACTCAGAAATATTATAGTTATCTTGAATAGCAGCTGCCTGGCATACAATGGGCAAAGGGGAGACACGCATGAGATATACCATTTAAACTGTTCTCCAAAATATTTCATAGAACTAAGGTGATGGCATGGAACAAACAATTTTAACAAGTGATTTGGCACTACACTGAAATGGCATGAAAGAAAATATGGTCCACAAAAAAAAAAAAAAAAAAAAAAGGAAAGGAAGAAAAAGAAAAAAAAAGCGTCAATGCCTCCCCAATTTAGGACAATTCTATACAAGTGACTTTATTATTCCAATCCTTTTCATCACTGAGTTATTTTTCTGATTTAAATCAGAAGATCATTTCAGAATTCTTAGAAAGAACAGCAACTACCTACTCTACACAAAATAATATATTTTTTTAAATATATAGAGTCTGGAATTTTCATTTAACTTAATTACGTGGCTAGTTGCAATTCCCAAAAACTCAGATTTTTAAAAATCAACACACTCTCTTTTGCTCCATGGATGGCTTAGATACAGTCAACCAATTTGATTTCTACAAAAAATGTACTGCAACTCTGTGAACACACAGATGACACTTGGTGAATGAAATATGCAGAATATTAAACTATTTTCACATATGACTTCTTAAATTACAATCAGCAATTAAATCAGTTCTTATCTAAAAATGTTCAAACCTGACACACAGCTCAAATCTGCTGGTGAAAAATAAAAAATGAAAGCTGTTACTCCACAGGTGAAATGTAGCAGCAATTCTCCACAGATCAGCTGTGAATTGTAATCATGAACATTATTTTTCCTATACTGCTATTAAGATTAAATGGATTCATTTCAAGTAAACTATAGAAAGATGTTTCTCCCACGCTATTTGGAGAAATGAGGCTACAGTCAGAAAATAGTGAAATACCTTTCGTAACACTAAAAGTACCTCTTCATGGAAATATGAAATCAACTAAGTTTGATGAATGTCTTCAAAGCATTGTTTCTGTTGTAACTTAGCTTGACTTCACAGAGATAACTGCTGAAGCAAGAAAACCCTCAGTTCTTCTACTTTTAACTGTAGAGATATGTGTTTACAGAAAAAGCACAGAGAATTGTTTTCAAAATCAGTTCATATTCTGAACAAACACGTGCATGGTCTGAAGGCTCTGCTACAAGTAAGCATTAAACAGATTATTTAATTCAAAAGGAACACATTCACATGGGAGGTATGTGTATGCAGCAGGCCTTAAACAAAGTCCTTCCCACTTCCAGTAATTTTAACTTCAGATTTGTAGATTTTTAAAAGCTCAGCCTTAATTCATAACCTTTCTTTAACTATAGAGAAATGTTTCATACACAGCACCTAACTTGCTCCATAAACAAGTATGAGTAGGGCACAGGTATCACTAGCATTGCATGAGCAATATTTTACACATTTGGCCTAAAGGCAGTGATGAATCTAGCAGCCAGAACTCTGTCATAATGATGTTCTCAATAAAAAAGTTTGCTTTTTATGGGAATCACCAAAAAAAAAAAAGAGCCAAAATCAACAACGATGACCCTACAGTGCAGGGAAGCATACTTAGATTTCCCAAACTTCACCTAGAAGCAGTAGAGTACTGTCAAAGAAGTGTACCATAGTATTGTGTGCCATGCAGTAGGCAAACCGTTTTATGAAATTCACTTAGTTTTAGAAAATTATGTGTGCAGGCTAGGGTGTTACCAGGTCAACCATGTAACTGCTTGGACCTCCATGCTGAAACAGATTTTCTATAACCAAGAATATGCATGCCTGGTCATTTACGCGGATGTGTAAATTACAGGCTTGATGAGTGAAATGAGCTAAACAGATCCCTTCTGTGCTGAGGCACAGCAGTGCTGAGGCATAACAGAAACCTCAGAAATAACTTTATTTTCCTAATTATTTCTGAGAAACATATTTAGTATGAGAGAAGGATTCTACTCTTTTCAACTACATAAACCCACTTTGAATTGGCCTGTTTCTACTTCAGTTTGCTCTAACACATTTGTTCAATCTTTGCCTCTACTAAGGCAGGCCTCATGTCCAGAACCAGGCTCAAGTTAAACTCCTGATGCCAGTTTCCCATCACAGCTGATGCTGATCTTTCTTTTCAGCTTACAGTGATGTGTCCCTCCTAGATCCATCCTCACTGAAGTCCTTATTCCCTTTCTTCCTGTAGCTTACCTTTTGTTGCTTACCTGTGCATTCAAATCAGACAACTTTTCTACCATGCAGACAAGGCACAGCTTTACTCACACCCAAGGCAGGACAGCAAAAGACAGTGGAAGGATAAGTCTCCACTACAGCTTTATGAAGAAGCCATGAAGACTATAACATGTGAGGGCTGAGAAAGCCGAGTGAATACCTTTTACAAAAATTCCACTGAATACAGACAAGCCATTGCTTTTCAAAAGTTTCTTAAGTTTGTGGAGTTGTCCTATAGAGATGGCAAAAGATGACAGGAATACTACTTCCCTGCCAAATAGAGCCTTCTCTAAAATGCTAGCATGCTAGACATTTTTAGAGACAAGGTTACAAAAAATTCTATATTTGAACACCAGCAAAATTAAAATTGTTGGAAGTGTCTCAATATTTCTATTTGGAGCATTTATCTGAGAATTTCATGCACTAACTGAGCCGAGCACTTGGCAAGGAAGCATTGAAAGTAGTAGTAATATTAGGAAGCATAAGCTGATTTTAATAGACAATATTATTGGCCTTCCTGATAACATGCTGTATCTCTTCCTCTCTTTTAAATGATTGTACAGACAGAGTCTGAGTTGGAATCCAAAATAAACCATATAAAGGAAAAATGTATAAATGTTAAACTAAAGAAAATGTTGAGATGAGATTGTCTTGGTTAGCTGAGTTAGCACAAGATGAAGCTGTGTTCCTAACACAAGCGATGTATGAGTAGGAGAAATGTTGTAGCACCTTCTATGAGTACAACACTCCATCCATACATCTTAATTTCAGTTGACAATGTCATCATTGTAACTTATAATACAGCAGCATGCCCGTCATGCTGTGACAAAACAAACAAATGACATGAACATACCATATTCCAAGACAAACTATTTTTTCTATACATCCCTGTACTGCCTCGGGCTTTTCTTTCATTTTTTAAATCAGTTCACAGCTATTACTAGGTAGAGAAAATAGCATCCACAGCATGGTCAAAAATAACTGCGGACTTTACCACAGTACAGGTTCCCCTCAAGCACCAAGCCAGAAGCAGCTGTAATACCCCCTGGTTATCCTCTAAACCTGTTTTCTCTCAACACCCAGTAAAACAAAACTGAGACCACCACTCACTTCACATTCTGGCGTAGAGAACACAGCAGCAGTATTTCTACAGGGAATTATAATGATCTGGTAACTTTTACCTACCACCCTTGTTCCAAAAGCAGCATTATGCAAGTGATTTATCTTGCAGAAAGAAAGATGAGGCACTTAACGTTCCTGAAACCACAGATAACACAATACGGGAGTACTACTACATATGTAAGAAGTTCATATCTGCAATTTTAAGGTACCAGTACGAGAAGTAGCAAGAGGAATCACTTCTCACCTTGATCCTGCTGACAGCTTCCTGAGCTTGCATCATTCTCACATTCTTGGAGGGAGTTTTATCCGAAAGGAGTTGAGTTGAGCCAAGGTAGTTGGCTGCAAAAATGATTCCATCGATTAAGTCTTCAGGATCGCAAGGTCCAGGAACTGTAACACAGGAAAGAAATCACTGCAGAAAATCATACTGAAAAATGGCAAAACAGCAGCACTAACAACTTGAGCCTGTGCCTGATGGCTGTAGATGCTCCTTTGAAATACCACAGTTTACCATGATGACATGGTAACCAGTACTTTCAAAGGTTCGAAACATCAAGAAAATGCTCTCAACATCTCTCCAGCAGAAGCTGTAATTGTTAATCCAGCCTGTCTCCTGCAATAGCTCAGCCTTTTGTGAGCAAGGATCACCCCAGGGCTAAACAGTATCTCTGAGGTTTTGCTGTTATGAAGAGACGTGGGGACTTGGCTCTTCCCTCACCCACCAGAAACAGCCTTGCAATCCTGAGGCAAGCAGTCGTAAGCAGTAAGAGGAAGGGGGCAATTTAGGAACAGCCATCAGCCACTTTCTCACTTGGTGTCAGCCACAGTTAGTACACAGGTAGAGGAAACTCCCTGGCAATGCTTTACAGGTACAACACTGCTCCCCTTACTGAGACTGAGAGCCCAATTATCAAATTGCTGCTACCCCACAGGCCTTTAAAAATCATGATTAGTCTCAACAAGGATACTGAGGGGGAGTATTCAGTACTTTCAGAATTCAGTAAAAATGTGGTTAAACATTCAGAGCACAGGATGTCCCACTGGAAAAAGCAACTTTGAGTCCCCAAAGACTCTTAATGATCTGACTCCCATTAGCTTCTGTGCAAAGTCAGAGGGTGATCAAGTGTCCAACACCTAACAATTTTAATCATTATAAAGCAGCATTTATGATTGATAAGACTTCCAGTGTTTGGCAATTATATCTAAAAATTGTAGGGCTAAAAAGATGTATTTTAACACCTTGCTATATGTTAAAATTGTCATGATCCAGTAGGGTGGTTGGTTTAGCTAAGCTTCCTGTTTTTGTACAAGTGACAAAAAACAACTGATGCTGAAGACTTTCTGAGAATGCAAATCATCCTAAACAATTCTACTGGTAAAAGTGCCCACATTTTATCATTAAAATAAAAAAAAAAAGAAAAAAAAACACAAAACAAAAAACACAAAACAAAACACACAAAACAAAACACACAAAACAAAACACACAAAACAAAAACATTTTTTTTCATTATTCTAGGAACAAAGCAAAAAAAAAAAATCTTACAGTATCAGAATGTAGCTTTCATTAGCTCGGGGCTTATCTTGAGAAATGAAGCGATGGGGCTCAAAGCTTAACACTACTCAGAATGCCAGCTCTAGCTTAGTTTTAAAGGAAGAGGTTAACAACCACTTAGAACAAGCACGAGAAACTTCAGCTCTGAAGAAATGCAAGTCATTTTTAAGAATAAGATAACAAATGCAAGAGCTGAAGATAAATATCACACTCAAATTACACACAGAGACTTAAGTAGATGCATAAACCTTATAAGGGAGCTAGTCTCTTTTGTGTTTTCATTAAATATGAACATTTAGGACTTGTAATTTTAAGATGTTCATCTTGCGTGCTGGCAGAAGCTGTTCAGATACTAAATATCTGGAAGACCCTCAAAATGAACAAGTTATTTTCAAGGACACACAACCAAAAAAACCTGAATTTCTCCCCTAGGGAAATTTATGCATCTGGAAGTGCTATGTATTTACAAACTCTTCCAGTCATGAAACTACACAGCATTTTAAAGTGCTGCCTTTCGTTACTCTATACTCTATAAAGGCCTTATCACAACTTCTATTACCAAACAATTTATAGTCCTATTCCTGATTAAAACACACACACACACACACAAAAAAAAAACAAAAAAACCCCACAAAACTAGTCTGACGTTCTGTAAAGGTGTAGATAAGATTCCAAGAAAACATAAAAAAAGGCATGTGCTCTATATTTTCACTAGAGGTGAACATACATAAAACGCTGCTTTTTTAAAGACCCCTTATATTTATTATCTCTAACAACAGATAATATCAAATTATTATCCATTGAATAGAAGTGTAGCAAAAGTGCTAGCAAGCTTTTTTGGACTACTAGTGCACAAAGGACTTTCTTTTTTTAAAAGGAATTTCCCACTGGACAAAGATTTAAAAAAAAATTTAGTTTACTATTTTTTTTTGTTTTTAGGAGAGGAGGATGCTTTCAGATAGCCCTTGACAGAGAGGGCTACAACCAGCAGACTCATTGAAGTTCAAGACAGATCATTCATTGCCACAAAATTCCAAAGTTCAACTAGTTTAGAAACAATATATGAGATTTACACTAGTTGATGACCTGGATATAGATTCCAAAACATGCAGCACAAATACTGAAGACTAAACGAGTGATCAATTTGTAGTCAAAAGAGAGCGACCATGTAATTGTTTAAACACAGCACCCTATAAAGCAATCCAAGGAGTTCCAGGACAGTCCAAATGAAGCATCACATCAACCATACTTCTGGCATGTCATAAAGCACATAGCACAACCACTGCTGGGGCAAAACAGCAATTGCAAATCAGAATTTGTCTGCTTCTGTCATGCTCTCATAACAAAATGAGTGAATTTTACAGCATGCAGTCTTTCAGTATGCACGTAATGCAGACTCATAGAAAAGCAGTTCAGGTAGCAGGTAACTTGTTTGTTGACATTGCTCTAAATAAACTCAGCACAAATACAAGTGCAACCTTAACTCTAACACAGGAAGCAGTAGTTAATTAGAGGACAAGTGGCTGTAAAACAGTGCAGATTTCCTCTGGCAGACCTGCCAAGTAATCTTATTAATTCAGTCCTGCAAATTAACACAAATGAGGCTGGATTGAGGATGCCAGTTGAAATCAGTGCTACAGAGAGCACTGGTCAACTTGCCTAACCTCTTTTCCTCATCCACCACAAAAAAAAGGACCTGAGACAGAAACCATGAATAGAACACTAAAAAAAAATAATAAAAAATATGCGTGTTTCTGCACTTCAGAAAGAGCCTAGTACAATTTAATTCAGGCTCCAGACTGAACACAATTTTATCTAAATCAGTATACGCAACCCTGGCAGTTTTTCTATTTAGCAAATTAAAATAAAAAAATATACTTCATAAATACTGGAGTTCTTTGCATATATAAAAGTATTTAGTAATTGTAGAACCATCTTACCTTCAACATAGGTTGGAAACGAAGCCAAGCTTTTTCTGGACTGTAATTAAGACAAAAAGGATTTCAAACAAAACAAGGCACGTCAATATATGCATTAAAAATTTCCCGATGCCAAGCAGAAAAAATAAATAAATTATTACCAAGGGAAGATAATAGCTTATTAAGATTTGTTATTCTATCCAGTAGTTTCAAACTCTAACCACCTAAGGTAAGTTTTGTTTGCTCCATTGACGTGTTTATCTATCAGGCAAGA
Source organism: Netta rufina (assembly GCF_964035555.1). Classification (NCBI taxonomy): domain Eukaryota; kingdom Metazoa; phylum Chordata; class Aves; order Anseriformes; family Anatidae; genus Netta; species Netta rufina. The sequence continues at coordinate 36,104,935 of NC_140126.1, read as the reverse complement.
TGCTAAGCTCAGTTTTCAGTTACCTGCTGGTGTTTGGTAGTACATTAACAGTCTATCAGTCAGGGCTCCCCTTTTACTGATCAACAGGTATGCAGGAAAACATGTGGTATCTCAAAGACACTGAATTTTCCATACACAAGTATATGTAGCAATATACAAAATTACCCCTTACTGTTATTACTCATGACTGAAACTATCAGCTGTTAGTTATTCATTACCTAAATTTTGCTGTTCATTAGGGCTGTTCTTAGATGTATTCTCATGTTAATACAGCCTATAAGAAACTTTCCAAATTTTAACACGTCAGGTAGCAACCTGTGTTCTGCAGCATAACTGAATTCTCGAACACTTCCCCACCAGCTGTGTTTATACGGTATCAACCACAGAAAGATCTGTTTGTTTCAAATGCATAAAAGATAAATGAATCAAGAAAGCCCTGTCTTGTATGTGTAAATACTCAGTGTAAAGTAAGACCTTCCAGCTGCAGTTTTCCACAGAAGACACTGTGGCTAACAATTCAAACACCTGAAAGCTACAAATTCAGAAAGACTCACCACTTTGTTATATTCAGTAACAACCCTACGCAGGAAAATATACCAAATAAAATTTTGTGTGTCAACATATAGGTGGTAATAGATGATATTGAAACAGACACTGCTATCATACATGTCATAGATAAGGATTTTGAATAGCCCAAGGCTTACAAAACTTTAATGAATCTACAACTGATTGTATCAGCAGTAACTTCTTCAATGACTGCTCAATACAATTGTATTAAAAGAAGATCTGTGTGTGATCAGAATAATGTATGGTATCTTTTTAGTGTCTTAATAGTATCTGCTTTTATACAAACATACACTTATACATATATGCCAAATTATTTTCCTTTATGGCAAGCAACATAGGTTCTATATGTTAGTAGGAAAAAACAAACAGGCAACTAGGCAGGTTAAGTGACAGGCTGAGTGACTAACCCCAGGGAGTTTTTTCCATTGCAACGAATGGAAAATAGATGTAACATAAGTAATATTTTTCAAGGAATGATGCTAGTCTTGCTATAAAATAAAACAACTCATGAAAGAAAAACAAGTTGCATGACAGACAGCAGAGCCTGTGCAGCCTTTAAGTACTTGTTGTTCCTTACAAAAATGACTAAGCTGTACTGCAAAACCAAGAAGGCTCTCCATCAGATAGTACCAGCATCAATAAACGATCATCTCCTGCTGCCAAAGCACATCAGTTGCTGTGAGGGTACAGATATTCCTTTTAAGATCTGTGGCTCTTTCATCTCTTCAGATTAATGTTTTTTTACCAGACCACCTACCTATACAGATTCAACAATGGTTTGCAGTTGCTGCTGGTGTGGACCTAAGAGGGATATTCAACTGCTGGACTCTGACAGCAGGCAGAGGACAAATCCAATGCATGCCTGCGACAGCTTATGCATGTAAGTGCATTTTCCAAAGCACTTTTATATTAAACAGAGTGCCCGAAATTTATAAATACAGATTTAGTAATTATTGAGCAATCTGACGAACTGATGCAACTTCTCAGGATAAAACAACGTAAACTGTCATTATATACATGTATGCTCTTGCTGTAAAATCTTACACACTATGATTTTTTTTTTATCTTAACAAGGGTCAAAGGACATTTAACTAAGACCACAAGAATACTAAAGAAACAGATAAAGTTGCTGATAAGAGGAAATCTACACCTTTTAATTTTAGATACCCATGAATAATGAAATATTGAGGTATTAATATTTGATTACTCCTGTTAATAATCTTGTTGCCTTTCAGCCTACTATTAGAAAATTTCTATTAAAAAAAGGTTTTATTAAGACCTTAAAGTAATTTCCCCATATTATGAGGCTTCTTTATGACTGTTGTTCTTGCATGGAGGTACTAAAACAGTCATTATTGCTCATTTGAGGGAAACAAAACAGCCTGATGCATCCTACTGTGAATCCTGGTTTACCAGGATTAACTCTGAAGCTATGTGTGAGCACAAATAATAACGCCTAAAAACTGTTAACAGTCAGAATGTACATGAAGTGATAAAATCTGTAAGCTGAAGAAAGCCAGAGGCTTGAATAAGCTAACAATATTGCAGGCAAAAGTGCAATCCACTATTGAAGGCTTTAGCCCGTGAGAAATTACGGATTTCTTAAGCCTTTTGAATCCTTCCATTTTCTTCTAAATGCAAATACCAGTTAGGAGAAATGCATACTTGATACAAGCTTTATTACACCCTTGATAATAAAAAGAGAGAAAAAAAAAAAATTACTAACTAGTGTTCCAATTTTAATCGGTACTTCCAGTCACAGTAGGTCAATTTCTTTCACTATGGAAGATAACTCATGCATTGTTATCAGTAGCAATGCGGTCTTTTGTAGTCCTTTGTGAGCTACTGTGCCTACAGTTTCCATATTTTTTTTTATTTTTTTTTTTAAATAAGCAAATAAACCAAAGGTTTGCATATCTTTCTGTTTACACAGCCAGACAGTTTACACTAATCTAAATACTTTTTATATTCAATTATTCTCTTCTCATAATGTGAGAAGTTCTACTCAACAACTCTCATTTGGTGTTGGTAGAGATAGCACACTGTAAAAAGCTGCGGGGAGAAATGATAGATAAATAAATAAATAGCTTTATTTTGAGGAGCACAGGGTCAAGAACTCCTATACTCTGACTGTAAATCACTGACAAGTTATCACCAAATCAGTCTCTTCTTCCAACAGCTCAGGTTGTACAATGCTAATATAGTAAGCAGCATAAATTACTACCCAACTAATGTTATTTAATGAGGATTATTCATCTCGCTGACAAGCATTACGTTCTTTGTTGGGGGACATTCTGCACAGAAAAAGGAAAAGGGCTTAATTTGCCTCTACTACAGAAGAGATGTTGGCTGTTCTTCTCCCAGCCTGCTAAGTAAATTTTGTGGCAGCCAAACACAGAGTCAGAAATGCCATGACAAGCAGACTTAAGCATGTTAGAAATTCAGTCAGACAGCCAGGCACGCATAAGGGAAAGGAGCAGCGGATCAGCTATTCAAGTTTGTTCCAATTTCGGTAAAAGAGAACGGATTTGCACAGGTATAAGGGGGCAAGGAAAATAAAAAGGCATGAGCATCATGAACAAGACTGTGGCTTTTAAAAAGATTTCACTCTACCTCTTTATTAGTGGAGGGCTCTGCTGTACTGCAGACATCCTGGTGATGTTGCCTACTTGACGACTCAGCACCCCGAGGTGAAGAGGAATCTGGAGATGGAGACTAGACATGGCAAGGAAATAAAATTAAATAATAATCTGAGTGACCAATGTAGAAGTTCTTCTTTCATATTTTCCTCTAACTTGGTAGAGGAAACAAGAGATGAAAGTGAAAAAGAAAAAAACGAAACAAAACCAAACAGGACAAACACATTTTGAAATGTTGTAACCCGTGATTTTATCACAGTGATCAGATGTAACTAACTCAGTATCTCACTGGACTCAACCTGAACATCTAAATCTTTTTAAAAAAATGTGTGTGTATGAAATGAGACAAGTGGAAAACTTAAAAAAATGTACTCAGTTGCAAACAAGACCGAGCCAAAAAGTATGTCACAACACCACACTTTTATGGGATAAATGGAAGTTGTCTGGGCCCACTGCTTCCATTTATTGTCAGCATTCAAGTAAGCTGCAGTTACAGGACTTGCAGCTGCATGAGCACATGCCTGTGGCATGCAGGCAAATGGATCTGAGTCTGCTGAAAGCTGTAAGCAGCACAGACCCACGTCCCAGAATTGGGGCATTCCAGGAAAGAAATTACAAAGAAGTGAGCTGTGATGGCAGACAGGTGAATTGTCCATGAACAGAAAAGGGATTCTGTAAAGATTACTTATTCTTAACTGTCGAACTGGGAAGAGGGAAGAAATGCCTGTGGTTTCCTCTACAAGCATACAGGCTTCCAGGTATGATTAACCTGAAGTGGTAAACTAATCTCATCTAAGCAGAGATGGGCTTCAGTGGTTGTCCATACACGTTATCCACCATCTATAAAACACCTTTAATAAATTGTACAGAGCAATATTAACATATTCAGGGGCTTCTCAAGGCATTCAAGGGCTATTCAGTACCAGTGCAACCAAAAACTATGATTCTCAACCTAGATACAATGCAAAATATTAAAAAATTTCACAGTTTATGCACTTCATCTTAATATCATACACGCTCTCTAGCTCAAATTTCCTCACTTTTCTTCTTCCACCTGTACACAATTTATTGGAGAAGCTGTCCCTCATACCACTTCCTAGTAACGCAGGCAGTGTCATAATGAACATCACTGCAGAAAACCAAAGGGAACAGCATTTGAGAACAGCAGCACGGGATTTCTATCTCTGTGTGACCTGCCTGCACGTATCTTGGTAAGCTGCTGTGGGAAAGACTATTCTGATCACAGGCAGCTCCTGATGGATGCTGGTGACACCAAAAAGCCACGGCGAGGTACCTAAGGTCCCGAGCAGGGCAGACTGGAATGAACGTACGGCACACGAACACAGAGCTGGAATTAATGAAGGTGACCAGCTTGTGAGAGGGAATAAAGCTTCAACCCGGCACGCATTTTGAAGGCAGATTTTAAGAAGGCACTTGTAAAACATGTCCGTGCCAACAGGTGAACCCTCTAAGGAGGCTTCAGCGCTTAGTTATGCAAGCTGGGCTTTTAACCCAGCAGCACTGGGGTTCTACAACCTCCTTTGGCACAAGGAGTCTGGCCCCACCTTTGCCAGCTTAGCAGTACATCACTGACAGCAAAATGGCCCAATGCTGTTCTGCTGCTTTCCTAAACAGCTACGTGACGTATCGGCCACATCAGGAAAGGGCTCTGAGCTGGCAGCAGCTCCAGCCCAGGAGTTCCCTCTGCTATGTCTCTGCTCTAGCTAAAGCGTTGAGCTCTATGAAATAGTGTGCAGAAAGCAAAGTTTCCCTAAGGATGTTCCCTGTTTCCCTAAGGATGCACCCCCATGGTGTTCCCATTCCCACTAGCTACCTAGTATTTCTGCACTAGGATTGAATATGAAGGATGAGCACCACTACCAGCCTAATAATGGCATCAGGATATTGCAGGACTGAACTCTAAACAGTCAACAAAGAAACAAAGTAAAGCATATAATCTTTTAGCATCAACTGTTTCCACACAAAACATTACTTAAAGTGCCAGAAAGCTTTCTTACTGACACACACAATTAGTAACTACAATAAATTACCTCATTTAAACCAGTTGGTTGCTGACGTTTAGGAACTTTGCACCATCTAAAATGTATTAACAGTTACCCCAGTTGCACTACAAATATCTTCACTGTCCTATCTTCATCTACAAAACATCAGTATCAAGCAACCACCAAAACGACCACACAGCCTCCCTCCCATGTGCTGTTTCAAAGTTCACTAAGTTTTTCCTGAAAAAAAAGAAAATCCTCTGCCCTGACCAAAAATACACACATCAGATATCAAGCTGGCTCCCAGGTTTGCTACGTAGTAAGAAGTGAGAGCTCTCCCTGAGAAATTCTGTACAAGAAAGTTCAGCCTTTGAAGAATAGCACTCAGTTTTCTTCCATATCAAAACGCGTGTTCACTCACAACGCACAAGGAAAGAATGCAGTCACAGCCTGTAAGTAGCTTTCATACCAGTATCACGATGGGAACAAATTTGATAGACAACTTCCACAGCTACTCGAAGCACGACAAACCGAAGTCTAAAATAAATGCTTAGTAACAGCCCCATTGTCTCCTAACAAAACAAATTCTAAAAGCCTCAAGAAAATGCTCTCAGAACAAAGCAAATGCATGTGCAGCATGCTGCTGTTACACGGAGAGGTCCAGCAGCAGAGCTACCAAGTGTGTGTTCTCTGACGTGCAGTAACAAAGAAGTAGCAGTTGCTGTCATGAATATCTACTTACATTTTTCTTACGATATTCAGCCTGGTACATCCAAAAGTTTTCCATCTCAATTTTGGTGTTGTTTGCGTCTGTCTAACACACAGCTCCCTCCACCTGAGAAGTCTTCCCTGCTCCTGTGCACTGGAATTTGGTATCAGAACTGGTAACTGGAGAGGAAGGAGTATTGTGTTGCATCTAACCTACCCAGGTCAACCCACCTGGCTGCTGAATAACTCGTGAAGACAAACGTAACTGACCCTGAAACATCTTCAGGTGCGACCACCAGCTTGTGCTTCATGAAAGCAATGCTGGTTTACTTGTTCATGGCAGCAGCTTATCTGAAAACAGTGTAACTTTGGGTGACATACAAAGCTGGGACAGAAAGGATGAAATCAACAAATACTTCAGCAAAGCAAGATGAACTCACACAAAAGACCACTACTTACACAGCAGTAACGTCCACGTACAGGCATCTTGGCAGGACTGGCAAATGTACTCTTCCTCTACATTAGCTCATAGGTAAAGCACGGGTTTTCAATTTAATTGATTTCAGTGATAGAAAGTTTTCTCAGAGATACCCACATATATTAGGCAAAGGTCGAAGGTCCAGCATGTAAGTACAGTTAGATCTGTAATTTCACAAGGAGCTGTAGCCTAGCCACTGCAGGTGTCTACCCACTGTGACTTATCAAAATATTTTTTGCTATTGGTATAAAAGCTACTTTCAGACTGTGACTATGTTCCTTATACACTGTATATAGTCTTATGCATTACACATTATGTATTGTTTTGAGCTGGTGTTAAAGCTGTTTTTCCTTCCTTCAGTAGAAGAGGAAAGACAATGCACCTGAATCCCACAGCCAAGAGCTTTAATAAGCAATCCACCACAGCTGTCCTATTTCAGGACCTGATCACAAGTCTATCACATGGAAGGCATCACTGCAGAGTGTCCACTGTGATAAACTGAGACCATCGACAAATGTTCATAGCTTTTAGATGACATCAAGCACCTGTAAAGGATGGAGCTGAAAGCCGAATTTCCTTATGGTATAACTAATCATCATTACTGTCCTACAAACACAAACACCCTACACTATTATACACATATTTGCATGGTGTGACACAATCTGTGGAATTTAATTTATACCCATGGCATGAGGATGAAACTGGAGTTTGTCTTGTAGATAAACCTGTGGCACAACTGCAGCCAGCTCACTCACCCACCGGTTTCCTTGTGTGGTCCAGGACCCCCTCAACATGGCTAATTTATGCACAGATGGTAACGACGGGCTGCCTTGAGACAAGGTAACTGACTGCTGCTCGGCCCAGAGCAAAGCCTTTGGTTAGCTGCTGTAGCACCTCTCCACACAGGAACTGCAGGCATCGCCCCGTGTGTCACGTGCTGCAAACATCAGCAGCTTGGGGTGCATTGGTTTGAGGAGTGCCCCCAGTTCAGCTCTGCAAAGCTGGGGCCTCCCACCACTTCCCACTGCCTGGGCAGTGACTGAGAAGCCCACTGGAGAGATCCCAATGTCCACAGTAGTCCTACAAAGCTCTGAACAAACCAGATTTCTAAAACACTGTCCACGAGCGTCTGTACAGCAACACTGTAAGTAATTCTGCAGTAAAATTCACAGAATTTACAAAAATGGAGATTTTGACCTAAGCCGTAACTGCGTACCTATGCCACAGCCTTTTAAGATCCCTACCCACTGCTGTTTATATTACTGAATCACAGACACAAAATAAAGATATATGTAAAATAAGAAGGGGGTTAGATTTGACACGGAAGATTCAGAGTGAGCTAGTAATAAAAGTAACTGAGCCTGCTAAGGGAATGTGGGCCTTTACTTCGTCCATTTCAGAGAACCTCACGGCCACAGGAGCCAGCAGCAGGAAGCATTTAGCACCACAGCCGTGCTTTGTGAGCGGTAACTTCTCTCTGAATAAAATCTCAGGCTGCTGCTTCTCGCTCAGCTACAGACCTCCCCAGCTGTACTTCCACCCGAACTTGCAGTTTGCGTGCAGCTTCATGGGTCAGCCCGAAAAGATCAGTGTGGATGCCTCCTGTATTTTCAAAAGACTGCAAGACTAACAAGTGCTGTTCCAGCTTCCAACAGCACAGGAAAAAATCACTTGGAATTGCCCTCACCCATTCAATAATTTAGAAAATACAACAACAACAAAATAAAAATCACCACCACCAAAAAGAAACAAAGCAAGTAGTTAAGAATGCAATGCTCACTGTAATTTTAAAGCCAGTAAGTCACCAGGTGAGTGCCTGTTATCAAGCACACTAATTGATAAACTTACGCTTTCTTCTGTGTGATTGATGAACCACCATAAAACTTTCTGCCCTGGGGATCAAAATGCTGCTTTTTGCTTTTTAACTGGGCTTACTCTTTAATTTTAAGACTGTGGTCTTGACTGAAAGATAACCTCTATTCTTTGTGCTCGGCAAACAGTTTTAAAGGGTCCATTCAGAGAAAAAACACGATATCTTATTAATACAAACTCATCTTTATTTCATTTCTTTTCTCCCCCTCCTATTTTCCTCTCCCCCTGTTCATCTATTACTGAAACCTGCTTAATTATTTAAAGCAGACTTCTTTATTCCTTTGTTAATAATACATTAGTCCTGCTCCGGAAAAAGTGAAGCAAATTCATCTCCATGAAGACACTCCGTTTTTGGAGTCATCACAATGGAGAAAACCCTACAACTGAGAAGTCAAGGGTAGAAATTAAATATATATAACCAAAAAGAACTGAGAAGCAAAAGAGCACAGCTCGGTTCTGTTCGACCTGAAAGGTTTGTCTTCAGCTGTGAATTTCCACTTCACAAATCCAAAGCACCCATGTTTGTAGTTTAATTTCGTGTTAGGTTTTATTTGATGTTCCGCCACCTCAAGTGTCTGCAGAGGAACAGAGACTGTGGCCACTGATGAGAGAAATTTACAAACCAAAGTCTTGGAACACAGCAACAAAAGTGCCTTGCAGGTCAACAAAACGTGAGATCTAGCTTTGAGATCTGTAATTCCATAAATAACTGAATGGGCCTCAGAACAAAGCCACGGTATTTAGTTCTGGGAGCAGCGAATTTCTCCCTCGAAACCACTGTTTTCTCCTGATTATGGCAGAAGTGAAATAGGCAGCCTGCTTCTCCTCTCCGGTCATGAGAGGACAGGACTTCTCCTTAAATCCTCGCCAAAAAAAGATCTAATTGAGTGTTTGTGCCTTTTTCTGCTTTTCTCAACAGGTTCCCTGTGTTTCCACTGCTGAAATAGCCACTATTCTCAAAGCTCTATGACATTTTAAAGATGCTTTTTAGGCTTCCTGTACAATCTATGTACCAGAGTATGCCACCATATTCTGAGATACCTACTACACGGAACTACTCCCTTTTCCTCTCTGTATCCATGCACTGCAGATATCTTCTGTTTAGACCTGCAAATACCACTGCTCCTGTGCTTGGCTAGGCACACTCACAACGTATTTCTGATGGACAATCTGACTGAAAGGAGAAATAGGCGTGAACTATGTAAACAGGGAGATAACCACAGGCATTCAGAAGAACAGTATTGTCTAAAGGATATCCCTGCCCACCACTCCCAGACATGTGCATACCACAAGCCTCATGGTTGTCTCAAGCTATGAACATGATTCAGTAGGATGTGAATAGACCATCTCCAGTTTCACACGCAGGAAACAAAACCTAGCTGCAGCTCCACAGTCTTTTTCCATCATGGGTCAGTTTCCTGATGCCTCATTTCGCACAGCTGTGCAGCTCTGACTGCTACTGCATTTGAAAAAGATAAACACCTGAAGCTAAATCCAAGTCTGCTTGGTTTTAAAAATATATATATTCAGATAAATAGATTTTAGAAATATATATCAATTGCTCATATCTCATCTAAGTGTCAAACTACAAAAAATCTTACTGCATTTACTACAAGGACACTGAGATAATTTTTCAGCATTTATCAAATACACAAGTTTTATACCTTCCCACGTATGGTCCAGAACATTTCTTATCCCAGTGAAAGCATCACTAACAAAGGTGCACAGGACCCGTGGCAGCAAATACTCTCCATTGTTAACTGTTAAGCAGATACTCGGGTATATTATTTATTTATTCACAGAAGTCTGCTGCCTACATCGTGGTACTGCTATTGCTTATTAAAATAGAACCACCCATGTCTGCGAGTAAATTTTCTTTCATTGTGTACTATAAAACATCTCTTCTGGGGAGAAATAAATACAAGTGACTGAAATTCCTGTAAATTAAACCTCAAATAAACCTGGGAACAGACCTTCTTAAAAACAAGCAGACTTCTGCTGAAGTGATCTGTATCTTTCTGTCGCGTTTGTTGCATAAATCTTTCCTAAGCCCCAAACTACACCCAGCTGTAGGCTAGCCAAACACTTTATTGCTAGCTTCTCAAAATAGTCTCTGGATACTTCAAACTCATCCTCTTCCAAGGGTTCTACTGTGAACATATCATCTAAATGCTCAGCACTGAGGAGTGACAGTCACTTTCTTGTGAAGAAGTCAAAAGAGGTTGTCATATTTAATGACTCTCAACTGCAAATCACGCTTATGGCTCCCTGGCTTCGCCACTCCCTCTTGCAGGGCACCTAGCTAAATGAAAAGTGACCGCTACTTAGATCTAGAGAGGCCTTACCAGTTTCAGTATCTTATAATTAACTACACATAATGATTACAAATATTTCCAAACAAGTATTACTTTTAAAATCAAAATGGTCTTGATAAAAAACAATGTGGGTACAATTTCCAAAGCAGACCTGCAAAAATAGTGAAGGTAATAAAAGACCCAATTTACATCAGGCAATAATACTTTTAGGGGAAGAAAAGGGTTCAGCGTTTGCCTGAAGGTAAAACACTGTCCATGTAGTTCCTTCCTATTTCAGGACCAATACCACTAATTAGATTGAATTACTTCTCTGGCTTAGACTGGTTACACTGAAAGGCTTGTGTCTGAGATCCTTTTTCTTTCTGAAGGGAGAAAGAAAGAAAATCTACATTCAGATAAATGGGCTCTAACTATATTTTCAGTGTAACTGATCACTCATGGCCACTTAGACAGCAAAATCCAATTTTGCCCAATTTACTGCCAAGCAATTGTAGTAATGCTCTGTTTAAGAAAGCAGACTGTTCAGAACAGTACATTGTGAAATCTGATTTAAAGCATACAGTAAGGCACAGACGCAGTCTTCAGTGAAAAATAAAAGCCCTGCACAATCCCAAATCTCGTATTATATTCTTCTTCTGCAATATGTATTCCCTTCAATCTGCTCCAGGTCTGCTAAACCATCACTCAGCCAACTTTCCCCTTCCAAGAACACAGACCGCCCATACATCTACAATCATCCTTTCACTTTCCACTGAGCTGTACTTACTGTCATTATACATCCCTGTTTTGATTGCAGCCAGCACTGAAAATCTTGGTCAGGCTCTTGTCTGACAGGCAATGAAAAATGCTGAATGAGAAATTACCTTTTGGTAGAAAACCAGAGCCCCAGTGTACTTCACTACAGGTATTGTTATTGATGCAGACTGATGGAAACCCCTGTTTGACAGGCTGAGTCCTACCAACACACTCAGGAAGCCGAATCCTGCAAGGTGCAGCAATGTTTTGGAAAGCAGATGGAGCAGAAAGGACTCAGTGCTCCAGGGATACCCTGCCTAATGCTGGTACTGGGTGTTAGGACCAGAAAATCAGGAAACAACAGCAAGTTCTTTGGTCCTCCCAGAAGAAGACAGCACTTTGATGCAAAGACAATATGGTGACCAAAATGTGCAGAGAAAGAGTAATGTCACCCATATTTGAACAATAGGAGAGGCTTAATGAAAGCTTCTGGAAATTTCTGATTTAGTTATGCTAAAGATAATTGTTCTCTTCTACAGCATAATCTGGAAATGTTGGTTTAGGCCTTCACAAGACTGCTAATCAACTCTGTAACAGATTTATTTTTTAATAATTTTAAGAGGAATAGATTTTGCAATATATTTTTTTTTAAATTAAAAGTTTAAATGAAACTATAAAGAAATAAAAAAACAAACCTAAACACACTCATCACTATGTGTTTCTGTTTTCAAGCAAAAATAAAACCTGAAAGCTAGTTCTCACAGCTAACTTGCATGTTTGTCAACAACTCAAACCCCATACTCCAAAAATCTCTTTCCACTTGCAGAATATTAGCCTTCACAGCTTTGAAGACAGATGAAAAATGCAGCAGCATGTCATAGATCTGTCTCTGAATTCCCTTTGAAAAGGTTGAGGTGTTTTGAATAGTTCTGATGCATTCCTGTAAGTTTTCAGTAATTCAGTTTAAAAGGCCAAAAACCCCACAGTTCTATCATTTGGTGTTTTTAAAAAAAAAAAAAAAAAAAAAAAAAGTCACAAAAAGCATTCCACAGCAATAAAAAGGATAGAGCAAGCATAGAGCAGATGTTTGTAGTGCAGCTACCCTTGAAGTAATGGCATGGTTCCACATTAGAGATAATTTTTGGTCCAATGCTTCTAGTATACCAGCCATTTTCACATCAGGCATAAATTTAACTTAGTTAGTCATTTATGAGTTTGTTTTATTAGAAATACAGAAAACCCATAAAACTTCAGGGAAAGATTACCAAATAGACAGCTGGAACCACAAACTGTGAATTGATTCTGATCCAAGTTAAGTCTCATGCCAAAAGTACAGAGTTTGAGAAATGCTAATGCTGTAAACCTGAACAAGGGTCTTTGATATTTATACTGCAAATACGTTTTACAATGATAACATATTGAATTTCATAGCACATTTCTAGACCCTGGAAGTGGACAAAGCCAGGACAGGTTTTCTGGAATCTGGATATGTGGTACCACTACAAATAATATTCCCAGATTTCTGATGGAACCGTAAGTATTGCTATGTGACAAAAACTGAGATTTAGAAACCTAGAATTAACAGAAACATGTACGGCTGTATTATGTAAGACAAAGTGTTCTGCTCAGTAGCTACTCTAAGTATCCCATGGGATTTGTTCCAGAAAAAAAAAAAAAGAAGAGTTGTGTGTGTCAAACTCTTGTATAGGTTTAAGAGTCAGTGCTTCAAAGGAAGATTTTGGTCCACTGATGATGTACATGTTTATCTCTTACGTGCCCTCTAGAGTACAAATTTAAAATAGGCAAAGCACTACATAATTTAAGAAGAATGAGTCACAGAACAAGAACAAAGTCCGCCCTCTCTCACTGCAATGTATGTCACAATTAAAGGAACAGGACATACATACGGGAGAGCTGGAAGCTTTGTATACTCACATCTCCATCTAGTGGCCTCTGGTCGTCAGAGTCCCTGGTTGGGCTGATGTCCTGCCGCATCACCCAGATCGGCTCCTTAGGTTCATCCGGGGTGTATGGAGAACGGATGGTCCTTGTCTTCACCTCCTCGATAGCCTCTTTAATATCCTTGATGGCCAGTGAAATTGCATCTCTCTTTTCCTTGCTGTACCTCTGCACGGTTTCTCCTGAGCCGGACGTAAGGCGAGAACCAGGTGGAAGCTGCCCATTGCTTTCATGCCCCCCACCGGCAAGAGTATGAGCCTGCTCCAAACTCTGCTCAGCTTCTGGCATGTCTTCAGCTGCCTTGTCCAGGCTCTGGGAGCTCATGCTCTGCTTCACCTCCGCCACGATCTGATCAATGTCCTCCTCTTGTTCGTAACTATCCATCCTCGGGTAGGGCGCAAACTCTGCCTCCTTCTCTGGGCTGTCGGACTCTCCATCAGACCGCTCATCGTAGTGGTGAAGGCGAGCACCGAGTGCCTCCTTGCGGTAATTGTCAGCTTCCTCCCTCTCCCGCTCGTACAGCTGGATCCCCTCCCTGGCGTCCAGGTCTGGCGTATCTCCGATCTCCTCATACACGTGCTCCTGCAGTCCATAGTCGGCGTACGGCTCGGCATACTGCTCATCCTCGCCTCGGTGGAAGAGACGGTGAGTGTAGACGTAGCCTGAGTAGGCTGCGTTCATGGCTTCCTCGTGTTCGATGGAGTGGAAGTGGAGGTGGTTGGGCAGCGCGCGGGTATGAACGGCCTCGCCGTGCTCAGCCTCGGCATTCTCCGTGTACTCCTCGGACTCGGGCCTGTACTGCACTGCATAGGCGCTCTCATCCTCATTTTCCTGAACCCTCTCTGTCTCGTAGCTGTCCTCCACCGTGGCTATGACATCCCCTTCTGCGGTATCTGTGTGATTGTGGAAGCCGCTCTCGGTGCTGGCGGACCGAGCTAACATCCCTTCCTCCTCCTGCCCTGACAGGCCCCCTTGGCTGCTGTTTGTGTGCCGGGGGTAGCGACTTGCATACCGCTGCTCCTCTCCCACCTCCGCATGCTCCAGGTCAGCCTCCACCGACTCGTTCACTGCTCCATTGGCTGGCTCTTCGCTTACCTCCCCATCCGGCGGTCCAACCAAATGGTTCATGGCAAGTTCTGGTGGGTAGGTCACTTACTCTGTTGACATTTTGTCAATCACACCTGGAAAGAAAAAAAAAACAACAACAACAAAAAACCTCTGAGGTTACTCTTAGAAAAAGTGGAGTCAATAAACAGAAGCAGTAAAAGGCACCCTTCCTTCCCCAGCAGACAAACTTTTGACTTCATCAGCCCTGAAGTCTGGGGACAGCCAGGACAGCAGTATGACCTGTGCGAATGACCTCCAACAGCACCAACCATGAATCCCGTGGGGACAGCACTTCCCACTTTCATTGATGAATTCCTTGTGGAAAAATCATTTCCAAGCAGCTCCTTGGATGTACTCCTTCGGACAGCTGCAGCATTTAGGTGACGTTTGTGGGTATGCATTAGAAAAATCAACTTTGCCACAGGCTCAAGCATTGTAGAGGTGTAACAGAAATGTTTCACCACTCTCCCTACACCTCACTAACCCAGCACAAAGGAAGGATGCGGTAACGTAAAATGACAGACAGTTCCAACACTGCAGTCTGCAATTGCTGAGATACACGGTCCTGTGCATACTACACTCCTTCAATATAGTATCTTCAGCTCAGGCAGTCACCCTATGCACTTTTAAAATCAGCGGAGATAAATAGGGGTTCCCAGGGTGCATCAGAAGCAAGCTATTTCTTCTCCCTAGGGAAGCATATGACAGCTAGATCCAACACAGATAGTTTGCTTTTTCCACCTAAAGAAGGTATGCAAGTAAGAAAATTTCCATGACAAGGTAAGGTCTTTTCCAGCTAAGACTTGCAAGAAATCTGGAAAGAATGGACAGGTGTGTGCCAAAAGTCACCAACCAAATACTCTCCTCTCCCCCCCCGGCATATGACAAAAAACATACTATTTTAGGCAACAAGAAAAGCAGCACTGCAAAGCTTTCAATTTTAAGCCCACAAAGGGAAGAGTAAAGATGTTAATGCATAACAGCCCTCTGGAAAGCCCATCCCAAACAAGATGCCCTGAAGTCAGTTAGAAGCTCTTCAACAGCTTGCATGGAAACAGTTAGGCTGAGATGGAGGATTGCTTGAAAATTCTGCATTGAATCTGTCACACTCCAAGCAGCTGAAAGAAATGAAGCTGCACATAAACACAGGATGACGACCAACTTTCTGAGATCTTTACCACACGCATCCTGGCACATCTTTAACCAAACAATGTTAAGTTAGAAGAGATGGTAAGACTCAACTGCATGAAAACTACCTACAACCCGAGTCAAATAATTTCATTTAAATTTCACTTTTTAACTTTGCAAATAATAAATTATCATTTACAAATGTATTTTTATTTCAATAGAGTTTACATATAGAACTGGGCATCTGAATAAATGCCCCTAGCTCACCTAAGCCCCAACAACCTTCAAAGAAAAGCATGCATCCAAGTCAAGTACATCCATTTGACTATTTAACAATCAGTCTTTAAAACGGTAATTTGAAGAACCATGTGTTAAGGAACCATGTATAGAATAACTATATCCCTTTTCACATGTGGCAACTGAAGACTATTAAATAACATTTTTTAATTTTTTTGTTTTTTAACTCTTAGTAGCATTTTCCTCATGCAGACACCAGGTCTTCCTGTTTTTTCTCACTAGGCCTTCCAAGAGCACTTCATCTCCAGCAAGCAAACAAAAATCAATATCCTAAATAAAATGCCATAGACAGAAGAGAATATAAGCAAAAAAATGGCCTTCTGACCTTGGAAATAGAGACGCAGCACCCATCTGAAATATATCATACTCTCACATTAATTACCCAGAACAGCAGCTGTGCTCCAGTAATCACACATACATGGGAAAGTGCTCTCTAAGCACTCCTAGCTCTGCACTCAGGACTTGATGGATGAGCCTGTCTTTAAAACAGAGAAATCAGAGGCTGATTACTAGAACAACCAGCTGTTTGCTGAAGGTTAAGCTAGCTTCTGCCTGTAAAAAAAGAAGAAAAACAAAACAGAAACAACCTCTCCACATATGTTTCAAGCAACAGTAAGAAACAGCTTAAGTCTGAGGATTTTCCTCTGCTGCTTTATGCTGAAAATTAAGTACTTAAGATACTACCCAAGGGCATACTATCGACAGGGAGCAAGACCACAACACTAACGCTCAGGAAAGCATGCAATGGGAAAAGGTGAAAATGTGAGAGCTTCCAGCTTGGTTTATTATCCGTTTCCCATGTCCAGATGTACAATCACTTGCTTTCTTCTGCATGTGGCCCCCTCCAGTGCATGGGTGCCTGAGTGTAGTGGGGCCAGACCCTGCCCTGCCACCACCCGGGCACGCGGCCCTGTCCCAGCTCCCGGCCACTGTCACTGCAAGGGGCCTTTGTGCCCACGCGTTATAATTGGTCTTTTCAGGTGTGAGAGCCCGAACCATTTCGCACCACTTTCAAAAGAGAAAAGTTAGTGTGCCAGCTGAACTTGTGAGCAAAAATAGTTTTGTCTCAGCCACTCTTTGGGTGTATTTACCCAAAACTCCAAGTCACACTTGAAGCAGAGAAACCTCAGGCTGAATTTGCAAGGGCCACAGGCTCTGAATACAAGTGGTCTTGGCACGCTCTCCAAGGAAATTCACAAAGCGCCCATGATTTGCCAGATTCAGCGATTGTGGTGGTTTTACCCAGGTGGGCGACCAAGCTCCACCACAACCACTCTCTCACTCCCCCTCCGCAAGGAGGAACGGGATGAAAATACTATGGGAAGGGCTCAAGGGTTGAGATAAGGACAAGGAGATCCCACAGTAATTATTGTGACGGGCAAAACAGCCTCAGCATAGGGAGATAGTAAGATTTATTGCCTATTACTAACAAGCGAGAGAAGTGGGAAACAAAGGAAAGAAACCAAAAGGGGCAGCTTCTAGATCCTTCTCACACGAGCCACCCCATGGCCCCCTGCTACCAAACCTTGCCACAGAAACCCACTACAGCAATGCACCGATGTTCCACTTGTATGGCACAGGTACGTGGATAGAGACATGGATAAAAGCTACCTCTAGAAAATCCAGTATGTTCTTTTAGGAAACATGTGTCATCTTCTCAATTTTTAAGGGACTTTTTGGTATGAAATGGCTGAGGACTGAACGGCACACACAATGCCTCTGCAGAGAGAACTCCCCACCTCTCCTGTAAGAGAGGACTTGCTTTTCCAAACTGAAACCTGTCTGGGAAACCTGACTGCTTTCCCTGCTGTGCTAAGCAAGCATACCCCAAACAGCTCCAAACAGAAGTTGTGAAATGCATGTCTATTGCCGGTCAGTGAAAACAGCACCTGGAAAGTCACATTAACACCACACTGTGGGCACACGAATACACACACCACACACAGTCTCATACTGGCAAGGATGGACAGCTGTAGTACCCACAACACTCACCATACTGGAACCGTAAAGCAGGAACATGTACACATGTAAGCCTACCCGGTGCACAACATTCACTACAAGCCCTCATGGAATCCTTGCAAGAACACTGCAATATCCTAAACAAGTCAATCACATCAGTTTTAACACCACAATATGACTTGAATATTTGCTGGGAAGTATTTTAGCCCAATTTCATTCATCTTGGGTGCTTCCATTTCTAAGGTCTGCTTATGAACTCGAGGAGTGACTGCTATTTAACCTATGTTGCATGCCAGGTTTCTCAAGTCAGCTATTCCAAGGACTGCATCAGTTGTTCATAACTTTCAAGCTCCTTTTCTGCAAAAATGTTTAGGGGATTAAGAAAGGGCTCAACAAAAGGCACTAAACACCCACCTCCAAACATCAACTATTTCACAGAACTAAACAAAATTAAAACTGCAGGTGCATTTATTATCCCTACGCAGAAGCACTTACACTACAAGTGCATGTAAATGTGTGCTTGTTACCCATACGCCTTAGTCTAAGCCAACAAATAAATAGGTAAGCTGTTCTTACTAGGAGCGGGGAGGCTGAATACAGAATTTTCTCTTTCTTGGCGTGTTTACTAATTAGGACAAGGTATGTGGATTTCAAGAGGCGCTACCTTCTAACTGCAGAAGTTTCTTCTGATCACAACTAGCCTAAAAGAATATGCAAATTTCTAGCAAAAAGTAAGGCAACACTCTTATTAAAAGAGAGCTACAGCATCAGCGTGGCTGTGGTACACCTACAAATAAATGCAGTGCCTAACAGAGAACTAGAGTTAGCCGCTGTGGTACAACTTCAGGCATAATGGAGGAAAAAAAGGCAAACCCATGAATTTATGACCAAAGGAACACTGAGCTGCTTGAATAGGAATGTCAAGAGGTTTAATTCTGTGGCAGAAAAATAAGCAAAACCCCCCAATTCTTGCGAAGGCATAATTACAAGCATTATGTGGATACCAGTAACTATAAGGTTCCTCATATTTAACACAATAAATGTTCTTAACATAAGAAATCCACGTGGCACGATCGGTATTCCAGCCACACTGGGATGGAAATAAATTGGATTAAGCTGCAGTATGCACCTAATTGACTCCAAAGCAAATCATATGTCAGATTTCAGTTTCCGACTGTTTCTAATTCTACTTCAGCTCTATCCAGGGAATAAAATTCTGTGGTGGAAAGGATGAATGTGCATCAGCAGTAGGCTTTCTGAACCATATCATCTCAGGCTAGCCCTTGATTACAGGGAATAAATTTAAATTTCTGCTTTCAATCTAAAAATTGTTTACAACAGATCCCAAATATCTCTTTAAATTTGAATTGACATCATAACTAAAGAATCTGAACAAGTCACACAGCTGTCTTGTAGAGTCTGGAAATGTCACTATTCCCTGGATAACACATAACAGAGTACTCCGACTGTGCCATCCAGGTTCTTGTAATCCCCATCTTAATCAAAACTAAGCTTTAAACCTGAGCAAGGAACACTAGTCAGGAACCTTCTGTGCCAACAGACCAAGTTCCTATGAGCAAGAACAAAGAGACAGAGGTCTCTTGAGCACAAGGCTGATAAAGCTTTACGGCACTGCAGAAGTCTGATTGCAAAGAAGCAGATCCTTCCCATCACATTTGTCACTGAAGTCCTGAAGAAACAGACACAACGGACTCTGGGAGTATCTGAAGCCATCCACATGCTGCCAGAGAAATGTTACGTGGTACTACAGCCCAAATAGAAGAGAGAGGCCAAAAGCACTAGAGAAAAATCTTGACAAGGACCCACAGGCAACCTGTACCGTGAAGTACAACAGTTATGCTCACGAGGCCAAAGATGCTTTAAAAAAAAAAATAATAATCACAAATCCCAGTTTGAAATTGGTTAAGGAATAAATCTGATTGCTCTCACCAACCAGAATGACAAAGCATCATAAATAAAAGTGCTGTTCTAAAAGCGAAGCTAAGGAACCATGGATTCTCTGACAGGTTATTGCTGTTCTTATTTCTGGATGTATTATGGATTGCATCTTTAATTTGCAACTGGATAATCTAAATTATTAATTAAATCAATTTCCAAGTGAGAAAGAGAAATTAAAACAGTAGATAAGCAATGTCAAAGCACAACATCTAAGATCAGTATTACAACGTGAGACTAATTTCAGTCTCTGTTAGAGGTACAGTTATTAAAAATGAATCTTTACTGCATCTGGGCATATAATTATCTGTAATCTACAATGTTTCCTCCTCTGTGTAAAAAAAAGAAAGGGCACAGTGGAAAACAGTGACACTCCAGTGATCCATTCTGAATGCAAATGACGTTATCTCCACACTAGTGACACTTTCATAAGCAATGAAAAAACATATTTTTCTCTAAACAATAGGGGATAAGATCTATGCTACAAAATGAAATAAAAACATATAATAAAGTCGACACAACAAGCCCAATAAACTTTCCATCTCCTTTTAGGTACCATTAATAGTGTAACAAAAACAACCATGAACAGAGCTCATAAATATGATGTGGTAAACTGCAGGACATGACTATCCTCACAGTGAGTAACAATACCCCGGTCTTCACTCACAGAGAGTAAGCTAGTATGTTCAATAAATCCTTGGATATTCCTCCTCTGCACACAAATAAAGGCTTAATCCTACCTTTCTGGTTGAGACAATCTTACTCAGCTGTGTTCTTGTTTAGCGTTACAGTCTCGACACAAACAGCTACCATGCAGCAACTACTCTTTGATGCAATTGAGACAGAAAACATACCAGAGAAGAATCAACGTCCAAAACACTCTGCGTCTATGAAAAAATTCAAGTCAGTTAGTCCTTCAGATTTGATACCTTGAAATGATATTATGAGAGGAAATTCAGTTTCATCAATTTTGTTATGGAAAGGAAAGTTTTAAAGCAAGTTACACATTGCATTTTTGAATTCTTTAATGTGAACAAGCCACAGGTTGTGTCAGGTACACAGAAACATTTGGACAGTGTTGGGATTATTTCAGCAAAAGAAGGACCTGGCGTTAGAGAAGGATCCCGAGCATACATGTTGAGTCCATGAAAACCAAAGAAAATGACAGAGAGGGAAGTCCACCAGTTAGCACCTTAGACGAACTGGTCGAACTTCAGCAGACAGGAATGTGTTGAAGAATACTGTTTCCAGGAATACCTTAAAAATAAAAAAGCTAGAGTAACAGAATAGTGCACATACAGAGGGATACAAAGCCCCTAGGACAGCTAAGCAATACCCCTTCTACTTCTTAAAGGCATCTGTGACAAATCTAGCAGTTACCAAGACAACAGAGCAACATCTTCTGTCTTCCCAAATTCAAAGGCACAAGATCAGCTCACTGAACAGGTACAGCAATTCTGCTCAAACCCCAGCAACTTCCTACACTCAGCCTCATTTGATCCGTACAAGGATTTGCTCTCAGGTGCTCGTAACTTCCTGAGGGCTTCCAGGTAAGGATACACCCTCATGGAAAGCACCAGGGCTCAGACATCAAACAAGAGACCTGATTCTTCCTTAATTTCTCATTTAACTTCACAAGTGCCAAAGTAGCTGTATCTGAGCCAGGCTGGAAAAGCCAGTGGGACAGGTGGGGTACAGAAGTTGCTTCACCTTTCCTGGTGGTACAGGGAGTTAAAAAGGTACCACTGCCTGGAAACTCGAACACCGAGCTATTGAAAGCACCGCATCTTACAGCCCCTGCCCTCTCTTTCATCCCCCCAAAATGAAAGACTAGAAAACATCGACTCTTTTTTTCAATTGTTGTTTCAATTAGACCTACACTTAAGCCCACACTTTTTTAGCAGAGGCTTTTTCCAGAAAGGCTTGAAGAGTGCAGAGGTGCTCAGACTGGGGAAAAGTAAGGAAGGTGGGGAGATGCGGTACCTATAAAATTCCCAAGTATTGATTATGGTGGGTATATCAGCTCTTTTCCTTCCCAATCTTAACCTTCAAAACAACTGAGTTAACACTTTCCAGCTTTCACATCCTAGGCTCCTTTTCAAGGACCTGATGTATGTTTGGATTGTGTTGTTAAGATGCAGTTTTTAAGTATTAGATGTTTTTTTCTCTTCCTTTAGTGTGAAAGCAACTGACAGAGCCTATACCTGCTTCTGCTCACCAAAATTAGGTGAGAAAGATCATGTAGGAGCTGCTCACTTCCAAAACCTTGTGGAGAAAATGTGAAATCCCACTCACAAACAGATTTCATTTAAAGCTATAGTCACAGCCAAAAAAAAAAAAAAAAAAAAAGGAACCAAATTTACTTCCCTTCCTCTCTCTCAAAAAAAAAGTGATTTTCAGCTGCAATATTCAACATGGAATTAAATACTACATCGGAAGGTTAGAGCTTGTATCTGTGTAACTTCTCAGGAAAAAAAAAAAAAACAAAACACAAGAAACAACTACTACGGAGAAAAAAACAGATGCAAAGGAGGAGGAAGTGGGAATGCATAATATAGGTTACAGCAGATTAAAATTAACTTTTTTATCCCCCCTACACAGACAACTTTCTCTTCTACTGGATTTTCTGTTATCATTTTAGCCCTCAGAGCAAGCACACTCCAATCTCCACCCATCACATTCCCACAGCACCTGCAGATCCTTTTACTTCTGTTTCAAGGGCAAGCTGCTGATTTACTCCATGTTAAAAGAAAACAAAGAAACAACCAAAACCAAACCAAAAAAAGACCAACAAACAAACAAAAAAATCACCACCACCAAAAACACACACACAAGTAAAACCCACGTATCTGCAGAGACCACCTCCAAAGGCTCGAGGGAAAACCGCTCTGCCGCTTCCCTTCCCTCTCGGAGCCACAACCGTGCTCCAGAGCTGTACTGTAAAGGCAGCCCCGTCACCCTCGCCAGAGCCACGTGGAAGGATGCCAAACATCCTTCATACATCCCCCAGCATAATGCTGAGAGATTAGAGAGAAATGGACACCCCACAAGCAGCCCTTCGGCTGCCGCAGCCTTCCTGACGGGAAGCACCGGCGCGGATGCGCCCCGAGGTACCACCACACGCCGCATTTTCAGGAGGCTTGCTGTGCCAAGCATTGTTTTTTCTCCTAGTCTGCTTCAACAATTTGTGTATCCCCAGTGGCTGAGGAAGCCCAGCAGTCCCGTGCTCCTGCCCAGAGCTGAGAAGGGGCAGCCATTCACTCACACGGGGTGGGTGCTCTCCTTGCCCTGCCTGCGGTAAGACCTTGACCGAGACCTGCTTTCAGCACCAGCACCTTCCTGCTACAAGACAGCCACATGCAAAATCTGTTCCACAGACACAATTAGCCCCTAATGAGGGCCGGCGTTTCTCCACTGTCTCCTGCGGCTGCAGCTGGCTCAAAGGCTCAGCCTGGGCACGGGCAGTGCGGGGCGGGTGGCAGGGAGGGCAGAGGCTGCCTGCAGCTGCAGGGTCCCATCGGGATGAGGCAAACACACACGCACACGGTGCTAATCGAGTTACCCTGATCACACGGCGCTGCCAGATCAAGAAAATCAAAACCAGATGCGTTGCATCAGACACACGAAGCTTTTGCCAGTCTCTACTCGCCAGGAAAACGAGCTTACCAGAACCAAGCTGCATACCGCGGAGTTCAGAATAAAACAAATAATAATGAGGGGAATCACCCAAACATGCTTTTTACCCCATTTCCATGCGGACAAGTATAGTCAAGCCATACATACAGACTATGGGAGAAAAAAAAAGATATAGCATTAGTCATATGGGAAACAGAACATGAGTAAGGGATAGTCTAAGCACAGGTGGGGTGCCCGTTGTCTTACTTTTAAAATCATTTTTTCTCCCTCCCCCAGCGCTTTTGTCCCCATTCCAAATACAAATTATTTCAAAACAAACTTCAGATGACCCACATTTTTGTAAAAGTAGGTTACTTTGTCTTCTCTTCTTATACAGCAACACTTGGATTTTAGTAGAAGAGTAAGTTCCACTGAAAATATTTTTATTATGGATTATTAACCTTATCTTTTAAAAATAATTACAAATCCAAGTAGTGAAATTACAGCAGAGAAAAGCAACAACCAAACAGGGCATCTGAAAGGTAAAACATATTTCACAGAGGTAAGATTACAGGAGGAACAATACAAGTCTAAAATGATTCAATACTTGAAGAAATTAAAATATTTAGGTATCCATCTATTAACTTTTCTCCTCCAATGTGCTCACAGACAGTCTGAGAGTCAATGGCTCCTTTCACTTATCCTTAGAAGCTATTGCAAAGGCCACGTATTGCACGGATGCTCATGACCCTTTCTTTCCTGGAAATGGAAGTCCTAATTATTTCTCTTTATTATAAAGAGAAAAATAAGAGGCCTCTTAAATGCTCCATGAGCCCTAGATAAGAGGAATTCTACAAAAATGGGGATTTGAAGTTATTCTGCGTTATCTTTTTATTCCTTTTCAAGGACGGATCATCCCTCCTACAATAGGATGTCTTTCTCTTCTGCTATCCAGGCTTAAATGCCACTATTCTCCAGTGGTATTTCACTAAAATTAAAAACCACGCTGGTCTGGTCTCTGCTCCGCATCATGCAGAACAGTTCGGCCCTCTCTTCAAATACCAGACCTTTTCCTGAGTGACCTTATAAACACGCACACACTAATTTCACTTCTCTTTGCTGTACTTCAGCATCCTTTTGTCCTTAACTTCTTAAAGTCAGGACAAGTACTGAAGATGTGACCTCTCTCAAGAAAAAACAAAACAAAACAGAACAAAACTTTTTAAAATGAACATGGGGTGCCACTGAATTAACTTTAAATACGGAAGTGGATTAGAAAAAAATAGGAAAGTACCACAGAATTAGGTATTTCCCACAGCTCTGTAGGGTGGGTGCTACAGGATTATGTTAACATCAGCACTTCACTACAGGATTTGACTCTGTGTTTGCAATCAATCAGGCCGATGTCTGCTGTTAGGTTACATGGGCATTGCTAGACAAATAGAGCTTTTAGGCCTGCAAACGTTGTAAAGGCCCATGGTAACCAGTAAAGTTAAAGGGGCAATAGATAAATCAATAAATCTGCAGCTTATAAGAATGCACAGATTGGCACCCACACTGTGCACTTCTCAGGGTGCGCCCACATTCATGTTTCAGTCTGACTCTGCAGCACACTTTCGAGGGGCAGCTTCTGATGGTCCCTACCTGCCCTGTGCTTCAGTTCACGTTGCAGAGCAGACTTGCAGATGGATCCTCTGCGCCTCGAAGTGGAACTAACACCCATAACACACTGTGTTTGCTGTCACTTTTTCTGGCCAAAACTCAAAACCCTCTGCGGATGGGATATTCCACCACCTGTCCGTGCAACCTGTTCTGGTTTTGCACTGGCCTTACGGGGAGGAATTCTTCCAGGATGTCCCATCTGCATGTCCCTTACTGTAGTAACTTGTTGCACCTGAAACTTCAGAATTGACCTGACCAGCAAACTTCTCGTTTGTGCATGTCATGCGCCTGCTCGTACAGGTAAATATGAGCCTGGGAAGAAACATCACAGGAGCTGGGCCTGGAGGAACTAAGAGCTGAAAGGGGAGGGTGAAGGGCCAGCAAAAAAGAAGAGCATGCGACACACAAGATAAGAAAACAAGGCAAGAACTGCTTCATAGCAAAGCTTTCTGCAATTTAAACAGTTACAAGTACCACAGCTGAAGATCTTGCAGACAATTTTAAAACCCTGCCAGTGGCACCCTTTTTGATTCTTTAATTTAAATGCTGCTTTACCCTCCATATTAGTGCTTGGTCTCCTTACTCTTGAAAAGATAAGCAAGACATGAAATTCACTGATATTTGCTTATTATTAAGGCCATTGCTTTCATTTTCTTTGCATATAAACCAACATTTTTCCCCTTTAAAAATGTTTCCCATTTAAAAGATGTTTCCAAAAAAAAACACATGAAGAATCAAAATAAAGTCATGTAAGTTATTCAAAAAAATAAGGAGTCACAGAAGAGGAAAAATTGGCTTTTAACTTCTTTAAAGTGTATTTAGAAATTACGTTTTTTTGCTCCTAAATACATTTTGTGAATTTTGTCTTCCAGTATCATTAGATACTGGCTAAGATTTATCTGGTGTGGCACCAAAGCATCACAATAGCCTAATTCAGTTTAAAAAAGACTTGTGAAAATGACTTGTAAAAATGACTTATTTTAGATCAGAATCGTTAAGTGAAACTCTGCACCTCCGGTATCTCTGTATGCATTCCGTGTTTTCTAACCAGAAGAGTGCAACTTTCTTTCATGTAACCACAACTGCAGAAGCTATTAGAAGACTCTTAATTTGGGTACCAGGGTACCTGAGCATAGCGTACCCACGCTAGCAGTGTAGTTACAATTAAGAAGGCAATTTCACCATTCAATCAAAGAACAAAACACACTTTTTGAGTGACATCTTACCCTGCCTTTCCTGTGAGGTATGCACTAATCCAAATCCACATGCACAGAATTACTCTTGGACCAAGCAGACCAGTAAACCACTTTGCGTGACCTCCTACATTAATGCAGGCTAAAATTTTTTGTCTTTTATTTCTAGAGCAACTCTGTTTGCCTCTGCATTTATTTGTTTATTGGCTCCCAAGCATACTCTCTTGCTACTGAGGGACCAATACCTAGAAAGACTAATCTTGTTGGCAAGATGAGGCTGCAGCGCAGCCTAATGACTTTTTGACTTGTACAAACCCAAAATTACGGCTTTCATAGCAACCTTGCTTCATTTCTCAAAAAACACCCACAATTCTCAGTAGGGCATTGTTCTTTGCCAGAAGGGGCTGATCTAACACCTCTCAATGCTGCAGTTCTGTAAATAAATTTACCTTTGAAGTACTGGACGAAAACTGCTTCCAGGAACCACAGAACTAACAGAAATGTTGTAATATCCAGCAGAACGAAATTCACCCCAGAATCAACCACACCAGTTGCTCTGTCACTCTCATATCCACATACAACTTAAGCCAGAACGATGGAGCTTTGCTAGACATGCAGAAATTGAAACAATTTGTGATGCCTTGCCGTGAGGCTGAACAACATCATTCAAATCTCCTCAAAACCCTTTCCTCTTTTACTTACCAGCCTTCTTCTGGCTTAACAATCACTGATGGACGTGGGAGGACTTCCATAAACATTTTGTGCACAAAAATATTTTCCTGTGAGTTTCACCTTTTATATCTCTTATTTATACAGAAGTACTTTCTGCACATAGATAGGCTCCAAGGGTTTACAATTTCATTTCAGTTGAAATTCCCACCACTTTGTACCAAAATAATTGAACAGGATATCAGAAACAGACCACACTTTTGCAAGAGAGAAACATTCAACATTAGATGAAAGCTTGAAAGCAAAAGACCTTTTCACAGAGGTTGTCCCAAATAGCTATATAAATAGACCAAATATTGAAGAAACAAACAGAAAAAGCACAAGTAGAAAGACCTGCCTGTGAAACAGATTAGGACTAATGCCCGTATTTTCTTTTAATATTATGCACAGTTTGCCAAAGATGCATGTCTTTTTTTTGAATAGCACTTACTTTTCACAAGCACTGTGTGAATACTTTTTCTCTTCTTAAGAAGAGAAAGGTGTTAAGAAACCCACATAAATAGCTCTTCAAGTCAAGTAAATCTTAATTCTTATCAAGCAAAATTACAGTAGAGTATCATCGGGCAACATGAAGAAGCTAACGCTGTCCACAGGTCAAGTCCCCAGCTTATTTGATCTTGGTGACAATATAAAAAAATGAGTTAAAAATAAGCTAAAAGCTGAAGATGTAGCTTCTACATCTGTATCCCAGACAAAAATCCTCTTTTCAAGTTTGCAGACTGGTTTTGCAACCACTGGAATCGTAATTTCAGCCGCATCACAAGAGGGACTGTTAAATGCGTAAACCTTCTGCAGAAAAAAATGGAGCAACATATGAAACTGTATTCAGGGTTGGAAAAGCCAACTTAAGATTTGTCTATAATTTAGATTTCTAGATGCTAGCATCTAGAAATTACCACTGCAAATGCAGAACACCCTTATGTAGCTTGTTTATAAAATTACATTCGTTTAAAAAATTCATCTCCAAAACTTGTGGCCTATTTCCTTCTAAGTCATATTTTCAGAATTATCTGCAGTTAGAAAGAAAATGGGATGTTCCATAAAAAAATATATTTTTTTTAAGTCTTTGACTTGTTGACATACAGCTATTGTGAAGCTCAGCATCAAATTTTGTTCAAGTATCAAAATTCCAACCACTCTACACACTGTAAGAGATTATCATCATCCCCAAAATGAAGATGAGAAGTGAGTCAAATCCACAGTAATTTAAGAGACACATATAAACCTCAGATTGGGCTAGAAGCTAAATGGACAGCCCAAAAGACAAGAAGCACATAACAGACCTTTGGAAAGCACTCGTCAACCTGCTTGAGATCAGAAGGTTATTTTAATCAAATGAGAGAAGAATCCCAACACATACAGGAAAAGCTGCAGGACACCATAGGTCAGAAAGTGGGAACGAATCAAATGATGTCATATCCAGACTCTGGGAAAGCAGGTCTGGAGAGGTACAGACCTTTCTTACTGCAAACTTTCAAACTAGGGATTTGGTGAAGCAAAGGTGCAACAGAGGGATGAACTCCTACATCACAAAACTGCCAACATCCACCACAAAGGAATGTCGTGATGCCCTGCCATGCTGCTCTCCATGCACATCTCTGTAAACCCAACTAGGTTAACTGTGAACTACCCACAGCCACAAACAGGAGAAATGCAACAGAAGCAGGCACACCACCACCAAGCTCTCTCCTGTGGAGGCAAGCACACAAAATCTCCCTCTTAAGAGAAGATTACAAAGAAAAAAAAGGGGAGAAAAAAAAAAGCCTTTCCAAACATTATTCAGATTGGACTGGATAGTCTGGCAATAGGTTTCTGCATCGCTGCACATGATGCCACAAAGTGCACAACCACTGAAGCAGGCATTTAAATCAGAGAGTCTGGAAGCAAGCAGAAAAATTTTGCAACAGAATTATGAAGTTATTATTATTATCGCTTATACTGGCGTGAAAAATCATAGTGCAGAACGCAAATGAGCACATAGTAGACCAGTAATTCTCAAGGGGACTGTGTTCAACCACAAATGGGAACACTGAAGGCTAGATAAAGGTCAGCAATAGAAAATTGTTCAGATGAACTACAACCCCAATTCTTTCATTTAAGTACAGAAATGGACCTAAATAATGGCATCACAGCAAGGTTTCCAACTCTCTATGTACTTCCAAACATATCAGAACAATCGAAAGCACCGCATGCACAAAGCAAGGCAGATCTCACACAAATAGCCACTCTAGAAAGAGTAGAGAGAAAATGTGAAATATATAAACCTAAACAATTGGCAAAAACCTAACAGCAAAAATCAGCAAAGGAAATATGTACTGACAGAAAAACTGCTACTTTATGAGGAGGAACACAATGGTGCAGAAAGTGCCTTTCCTTCCTGATGGTTCAGAAGAAATAGAATTAATTCTTTGTACTTTGATATTTAGCTCTGCATGGTCTGGGAAATAACAATACAAACCACAATTCAGAAAACCAAATGTGTTGAGAAGCTGAAATACAGGTTTATTTTGCAGCATTTAAGAGTAACAATGTGCAGACAAACACTTTAAAGGGCTCACCCAGGAAACCTGGCTATTAGTGGAAAAATAGGAAAAAAATAAGTATCAACAAACTCACCAGTCCAACTCAAGGCACGACAGATTCACCTGTTAACAAGCTCAAGATCAGTAATCCATGCATACTGTGAAGAACTAAACCACTCTAATACACTGAAGTAAGGGGGCATTTGTCAAGACTGCAAAGGGGACGAATGAACTGAGGTCAAAACACTGCTGCCTAAGGGCTCCAAGCAGGAACACGTGGTTTCACTTCCATCCCCCACCCCAAAACCCTAATACTTCTCGTGTCCAGTCGGACAGTCCTTCCTACAGAAGTCCATGTCCAGTCCAACACCTGCAGCATTGGCAGGCTTGGGGGTCATCAGCAACCAGAAACCTAAGCATATGCATATGAATTTTGCATATGAAGGAGCAGGTGCAAGCACTTGAATTACCTTCCCCAAATTTCCTACTGATGTGCTCTTTCTGTTGTAATTTTCTGATGTATCACACTTTCTACCACACTGTTTTTCTCCCAGCACATGCCCTTTTATCACCGCAGGAAAGCCCCAGTCACAGCCAGCCATTTCACCAACCTGGCACCCTCCGACATCACCCAGCTCTGCTTCTTGTAAGCAAACACGAAGCCGCCCACAACTCTAAAGTTTTTTTAAGAAGAAGAAAATACCTCACTTGACCTACCAAGGTACCTGCAGGGTTGCTTTTTATGGGGTGTAGTGCCGAGGTGCTGGAGGCAAAGGGCTCCTCTGTGAGGCAAGGTCGGGGATGCCCCATGCCGGGCACAGCCGGCTCCAGGGGGCTCCAACAGCCCCACCACAGGGCATGGCCAGGCCGGGCCTGCAGCCAGGATGGTGGTGCCTTGGGGACAGCCCGGGGAAAGGAGGGTGAAATGCTGCACGGCAGCGAGGAGCGAGGGAAACTGGAGCAGCAGTTCCCCTGCGGGCTGTGCAGGGAGAGGCCCCCGGTGGAGCAGGCTGTCCCCCTGCAGCCCATGGGTCCCACATGGAGCAGATCTCCACGCTGCAGCCCCCCCACGGGTGGAGGAGCCCCCGGTGGAGCAGGTGGATGTGGCCTGGAGGAGGCTGCGGCCCATGGAGAGCCCCCGCAGGATCATATTTTCATCCTCTGTCCTGCTGATCAAGGGGAGTTGAGGGAGCTGTTAAGAGAACAGCTGGGTGGGAGTGGCAGCTGGCCAAGGTCAGCCCACCACATGGACTGAATAAAAAAAAAAAAAAAAAAGTATTAACCAAAAAGTGTTAACGTATATTCAGTGCTCTTTAATACAATATAGATGGTTACCTTCACATGAGCAGGTAACAGGCTCCTCTCTGCAATGCTCTGAAGTTCAAGCCATAGCTAGCAATCCTTCATTCAATGCAGAGAACATACATTATAGATTAGGGACTGCTAACAGGTGTATGACTTAAAAGTATGGGAAAACCTCTGGTAAGGTGGGCGAAATACTAAAAGATTGGTTTTGCCTTCTGTGGTGGTTTTACCGTGCTGGACAGCTAAACCCCACAACCGCTCTCTCACTCCCCCTCCTTTAGATAAGGAGGGGGAAAAGTAAAGCAAAGAACAACTCACGGGTTGAGATAAGGATAATTTAATTAAAGGGAAATAATTACAATAATTAAATAAAGACTACCATGAACTAAACAATTTAACTAAGGGGAAATAAAAGGGAAAGGGGAAAAAGGGAGGAAAACAAACAAACAAAATAAATGAAAGCTATATGGAAGTGCAGAGGAAAGAAATTACTCTCTACTTCCCACAAATGAGCGATGATTGACCACGTCCTTGAAGCAAGGCCTCAACGCACGCAGCCGGTGTTCGAGAGGAGGACCGACGTCTTCTCAACGAGAGCCCACCCCTCCCCTCTTCTTCCTGTTTCCACCTTTTATTGCTGAGTGTGACACCACATGGTATGGAATATCCCTTTGATTGGTTTAGGTCAGCTGCCCTAGTGATGTTTCTCTCCTCACTTTTTGCCCACCCCCTAGGAGGGTTAGAGAAAGGCCCAATGCTGTGCCACTGCTGCTCAGCAGTAGACACAACACTGGTGTGATAACACTGCTGTTCCAGCTACAAGTACAGAGTACGGCACTGAATGGGCTGCTGCCGGGAAAGTTAACATTCCAGCCAGACCCAGTACACCTTCTAAGCTCTTTGGTACTAGTAAGCATAGATGGTATTTGTAAACATGACACCGAAATATAATCAGAACTGAGGTTTGAGAAGTGTTTTTTTTTTCCCATCTCCCAACTAGTGTACTCAAAAGCCCATTTTACAGACTGCACCACAGTAACAATTAAACAAAAGCCTTCTGTAATCACATCATTGAGCTCATTATACAACAGTAACATTAATGTTTTGAATACTCACAATTTTAATCTACACTCTTTTCTCTGTTTTTCTGAGGGTTAAGTCTTGTTTTGAAAAAAATCTAAATGGAGTAAAGTTTCCTTATACTTTCATACACTTTCAGTTCTGAAGCCAGATTCTGGCACAAGACTAAAACACAGAGAGTGACACGCTTCTACCCAAAGGAGAATTATGCCTACTTAATATAAAATATTCAGAAACAGCCAATAACACCTGTGCTTGCAAGTTTTGTGACCATTCTCTCCTCCAAGACATTTTATCATTGTGTGAGTAATTCTATGCAGAATTGCTTTCAGTTTTTAATATAAAGCTTCCGTAAATTTTCTGATACAGCAAAACACAAATCTTTAAGGGTTCTATATGGTTATTAGTGACCCTCTGCTGCCACAGTTGATAACGTACTCTGTTAGCTTAGTGGAACTGCAAAAATGAGCTAAAAGGTTAAAAAGAACCTTCAGAGTTCAAAATTAAACAATAGTTTTAAGCCCAAATTTGTCCTTTCCTTCTCTGAACACTTCAACATTTTATATTGGTGAAGTCGCTACACTGCAGGCATCATCAGCAATGTAGACGCTTACTAATACTTTGATGATTTTTTTTTAAACTAGCTGCATAATTGAGAATACCAAATGTTCTTTTTGTCCCCAGTAGTTAATACTGATGAAACTATGATTTCTACAAAACTACAAAGTACAGTCAAGCTAACAGTAAACACAATGACTATCGAGTAAAACTTTCTTGATGTCATTTGGAGCTAGGCATAGAATTCCACCGAAGTCCAAAATGGTAACTTTACTTCAGTTTTTCTTATAAGGAACATCACGTTGTATAAAATGCTAAATAGGTGTCCAAATATGATGAACTACTCAACTACGTCTCATTCAAACTGAATGATATATAATGTATGACTTCTGTTTTAACTTCAGTTCTTTACTATTTTTTTAACAGTGTAAAGAACCACCAGTGCAATGTTCCGAATCCTGGATGTCGTCACACAACTAGAACCAACTTACAGTTTGCTTGACTAAAACACACTTACTTGTCATTATGCTTATATGTGGTATGTAGTACGCTGAAGTTAAGCCAGTATATTTAATTTTCAGGAAGAAGCATTACCCAGTTTGCGTTAGGAAATCAGCTTCTCCTTAAAATCCATTCCTAAACAGTTCTATGCTGCTGCATTTCTCTAAACAAGAAGAGGTTATTTGTCTATGATTTGACATTATTTCAGCAAGAAAAAAACTAATAAACCAAACCAGAAACAAACAAACATCTCTTCTAAAATGCTTCAGTTGGTAAAATATGGTTTCTAGGACACTTTGGCGTAACCCACTAACACCTCTTGCACCAAACAGATTGACAGATCCCTCCATATGACTGCACACGATCCTGTCTGCAAGGGGTCTCTCGGCTGATGTTCTCAGGTCTCTGCAAGTCAAACTGGTAGAGAAACTGTGGTGACGGCACAATCAGTCTGAAGAGGACAGGCTGAGAGCATAAGGTAAGACAATTTCCTTTGCAGTCATGCTCTGAAATACAGATGAAGACCACAGACATTTCCAGAAGCACACCGATGGATGTGCCTGACTCTCAAATGCAATTCAGGAAGCTTAAATACTAAATAAACGATTTCAGGTGAGTACAGGCTGTAACTTTTTGTTCTGCAATATTAAAAGACTATTGGCTTCAGAGAGTTTAATTACCTTTCCACTCTCCCCTCTGGGGCCCCTCCTTCCCTATGTTACCTAGTCACATGCTATAATGACATTTCCAGATACGGCCGTAACAGACCAGAAATGCTTAGTTTCTATGAGACAGCTAAAATAGTCAGGGACACAGGTGGCTCCCTCTTCAATCTCCTACTCAGGTGTGAAGACTCAAGCAGGGGCAGATGCACAACTGGAAACGAGCACACGGCTACACAAACAAAAAAAGGGTTTTAATTTTCTCAACTGAGAGGTCCTGTCTGGCAAATCAAGGATGGCCAAAAATGCACAGATGAATAATACTATCTCAGCAACAGCAAAAAGTATTAAACTGTTTTTTGACAAAACTCATGGGAAAAGACAGGTTAAGACAACAGTAACTTTGTCTTAGCACTTGTATCTAGGATGCAGCTGGAACTTGCAACAGTTCCTAAAGGATTATAAAGGAAACTGAGACAAAGCACAAAACAGTGTGCTAGTTCCTAACTAGTTACCCCAACTACCCAACAGACAGGCTGTGATGGTAAAATACAATAACTCATTAACTCAGGGAATTGGTGAGACAGCTATACGAGATACAGTTACCGCAGTTGGATCTGATCTTTGTAGGTCCATCCCATCTGAAGTACTCTAATCCTAAAAGAATACAAGGGTCTTTCCTGCTTCAGAAAGTTGAGAAGGCTATGAGGAAAGGACCCTTTATTCTGGCTAAATGCAGAGGAATTAGTGTTGAAAAACAAGACGTGGTAGATAATTGTGTCCCAATTACAAAACAATGAAGTTTAGGTTTGTAGGAACAGCAGGATTCTGTGAGTGACAGGATGAGGATAATAGACTTGGGAGAGGCACCAGCAAACAAATAATTACAAGATGCTTGGAACACAAGACCTCTGAGAAAAGGCTGAAGGAAATGACTTTATTTAGTCCCCTGGAAAACAAAGAAAGGAAAAAAAAAAAAAAAAAAAGCCAACAACACAAAAAACAACCAGTTTAAAAAGGCAACTACAAATACTGAGATCAGATTTTAGGGTAAGCAAAACAAACAGAAACAAACAATGTCAACCAAATCTAGCCACTCCAAGATGGTAGTAATAGGTGAATTTCAGGCTGCCAGGCCACTCACACTGGGGCAGTCCCGTTGATAACACTACATAAAGCCTAAATTGTCTGTATAGCATCAGAAATAGGAAAGCTGGGTATGAATGTAGCAAAACTGGGACCAACAGCAAATAATCAGCTATGGGAGGGCTGTTTGCTTGGCAATAGTTGTGTCAGACACAAGGAGGTACAAAGGTCATGAAAAGCTAGGTCCAAACTCAGGGGGGAAAAAAAATAGGAAAAATATATCAAAGCTGGTGGAGAAAAATGGAAGGAGATGGCTGTGTGGACAGCTACAGATGACTAACACAGGGATTCATGCCCACAAGGAGTTTGGGGGAGACCCCCTTGGGACAATATGCTCTCCAGCAGTTTCTTAAGACTTTGCAGGGAGGTGGGGAATATATTTACACATTGATACTTAAAAAGCTGTAATATGCTGGTGATCATATATGTGATTCCTTGGAATCCGCATTATTCTGCATCATTGTAAACTCGTAAACTGTTATATTTGATTGCAAATAGCATAGACTACTTTGGGTAGATCACTTTGTTGTTCTACCCATTTCCTCCTAGTGTTTATTTTCTTATTCCTTTAATCAATAACCGTCTTAATAACTTACATCAGCCAAGTCTAAAGTCTTTGTATGATGGAGGGAGTGTCAGACCTTGCCAGTAACAGAAATGTATGTAGATAGCAGATATTTCTGACATTCTTACAGGTTGTGTGTTAGGTTATGGGATAAAATCTCATCTGCACACCCACCGAGCAGAGAAAGGCACTGGCAGATGGGGATAGCCCAAAAAACACCCTGCCCCAGCTACCCCAGGCCCATCAAAAGCCCATCTCCACTTGGACAGAGGAGCACAGGCCGTGTGTGTGTGTGTCCCCTGGGAGCTCACGCTTGGCCTCGCTACTGGTTCGGGCCCTGGGCCATGGAGCAGCAGATGCCTCAGCTCCTTCAGGCTGTGGGATCCAGCACGGTACATTTTGCTCTAATGATTAGTACCAAGCCAGACACAGACAAGACACTCCCTGCTCTGTGCATCTGATACGCAGCTGATGCAAGCCTGCAAAACTAAACCCAAACCAGCTTGACTAAAATATTTCTCAGTTAAAAAATTATTAAATAAAAATAGTCTTGACCAAAAAGGTTAATTATTTCTGCTAATCACCACTAGAAAAGTGGTTTTGAAAAAATATTGGAGTCCAATTTCCTGCATTGAACTTACCAAAGCACTGAACAGCTGCAGTGCTTGAACAACGTTGATGGTAAACCTTGTGCCACTGCTTCAAGCTTATAATATGTTGAGTATTTTGTACTGAGACAGAAAGAGATGCTCCAAGAACATAGCTAGCACCCAAAAATTCTTGATTTCTATCTAAACCCTTCTTGGCAGTGGGCAAGTCACATAAAACCTCTCCTTTAGTATCCCTTTCTGTGAACAATAAGCAAATAGCATGGCACTACAAAATTCAGGTTACTAGACTGCAGTGAAAATCAATCAGTGAATATTTGCAGTGAATTCTGAAAACGAAAAGGACATTTTCAGTCAGCTAGTCCTAAAATGACAGACACGGCACTAGCAACATGAAATACAGTGGGGAGGAGGAAGAAATAAAAAATAAATAAAAATTAAAAAAAATAATCAACTTCTATAAGCACTGGTAACAGTCACACCCTATTTCCTTCATTCCTTCACCTATTTTATTTTTGTGCCAGGGACCAAAATAAAGCTTAAAATAAAGCGAGTCTACTTAAGAATTCAATTTATAAATAAAAAACCAGTGTAAACCTGCAACACATCTCCTGAAGATAATTATCTGGAGAATTTATGAGAAACGTCTACTTGGTACATAAATGAATGCAACAGCGGTAATTAAATCAAACATATCTCAAGCACATTAATTATATATGATGTAAATTTTTCATTTCAAGTTAAATCAGGCTTACTGACTGCAGCTGACTGAGATTTAAATATCTATAAATAAAGACTGTGAATTTAACTGTAAAATTTATCACCAAATTTTCTGTGCACTGCCACAGAGATGCAAGAGGTTAAGAACAGGAATATTTTATTTCCTTTAAATCAAACTGGACAGCACTTAAAATCAGGTGTTATAGTGAAGAGACATTGCAAGTAGAGAGAGCTGAGTTGCTCTTCATGTTGTAAGATTGTAAGGTCTTCCAGGTGCTAAGTAGCTGGCAGCAAGCTGAAGTGGTATGGTTTTTTGTTGTTTGAAATGGATGCTGTATTTTTCAGCAAAACTGCGTAATTTTTCAGTTTACAGGGTTGAGGACTGCCTGGGAAGTCCTACTTGCTGTATGTAGCCTCACTGAAGCAAATGGGCATCACAAAGAGGTCAGAAGATTCCTTGCAAATGTCCTAAAATATTATGGGAAACGCTTTTAAAGGCAGAGGGCAATTCAGCAGTTTCACAGCACTGCCTCAGGGCAGACCCAGATTCTCTTCACAGGCCAGGACACAGACTGATCCTTTTAATCCGCATATGCTGTCCATCTAATCTTGAAACTACTTTGGAAGGAAAACTGTCAGTGCCTTCAACAAGGGCTCTAAGGATGCCCACAAGCTTTGTCACCTCCTTTAATACATTTAAAATTTCAGTACTTTATCCTTTAAAAATTGCCTGAAAAAACAGCAGGAAAACATAAAATCCTTCTTCTGATAGGATTCAATAATGGTGCTTTATTAATCCTACTCAACTTGACAGTGGGGTGACAAAAAATAGAGAGAAGGCTGAAAAACCTTCCAAACTTAAGTTCTGCATTAACAATGCCATCTTACAACCCATTAAGAAATACCTGCAGAGTTCTCAAGAGATAGGACTGAAAAACCACAGACACAACCTGACGTTCAAAGAATGGCCCAAATCAGATTTGTTGAATTTTGTAAGGGATTAATTTCACCTCCTTTAAGCAATTTATTTTTCAATCCCAAGTAGACAAGAGGCAAGTTTAAGAGTTTGTTCCTGGAAGAAAGGATCAGATATTTCCTTCCAAAAGGTAATCAGACATCAATCCTATCTTCTCAGCTTTGTAATCCCAAAGGACTGGACTTCGATAGACCCATACCAGGCAGCATACAAACACAAACTAAATTCGCTTCCTGAAACGTCGGTTGGTATTTCACAAGGCAAACTTTGTGCACTGTGTCCATGGATAGCACTCAACTATGCAAGGTGCAAACTACAGATTGGCATCTCTG
This sequence comes from Netta rufina, assembly GCF_964035555.1. Lineage (NCBI taxonomy): Eukaryota > Metazoa > Chordata > Aves > Anseriformes > Anatidae > Netta > Netta rufina. The sequence goes on along the minus strand of NC_140126.1, from coordinate 36,067,038 downwards.
TGTGGTTTCTCAGCAGACAGCTTCAGACCTGAATGCACACGGAGATATGGAAAACATCTTGTATTTAAACTGGTTAGGATCAAAAGTTGTAGGCACACTAGCAGGCTGAATGAGGAAAACCTACAGAATAGTGCTGTGTACAGACAACCATGTTGTACAGAAAAAACTTACAAAGCCAAGGCTAACCATTCGTATTTCTGGAATGCTACACTGAAAACCAGTTCTGTGATGAAGTAACCTCAGTCTGACTAACTCCAGCTCCAATTATACCTTTCCTGAAAGTGGACTCCAAGGCCCATGCTACAAGACAAGCAAATCTTAAAGGTCCTCTATAGGCACAGAAGGGTCTGTTCTTGTAGCCCTCCCTTTGATTTGAGACCAATGTGGTATGAACCTGCACAGCACTTAGCTCTGCATGAGGCAAATACATAAACATTTCCAAAACCAAATTCTGATTATTTTGGGCTCATTTTAAGTGTACCTTGACAATGTACACTGCAGAGGTTTTCTAGGAAGACTGAATAGTTAGTTTAACACCAAGACTTTAGTCTGAAATACTTTTAACATGGAAAAGTTTAAATATAGCATTGTGGAAAATGTTGTCAAAGTTTCTTGCTTTCTCCTTCTTGGCTCTAACTTCTGAAATATTTTAAGGACTGCTTTTCTGAATACAAGAGTTGTTTTACCATTCCATTACACAATTTTATGTACTTGTTCAGTGTTGAACAAAAGAAAACCCTAAAGATCAGAAATTTAGATTTCATGGAAGGTCATCAGGCACAAAGGGAGGAGGAAAAAGTACAGAATCTTCAAAAATGAATAATGAAATGTAAAACCAAGCTTGCACAAGGTTAATCAAGGTAAAGATACCATTTAGATCAACAAAATATCTAATTGCACTGATTTCATCATTTAGACTTCTTGGTTTTTGATTATTTCAAGATGCTTCTAATGCCCTTTAGTCTAGAGCATCTTAAGATTTACTGCTTGAGAACAAGGCATCAATTTTAATTCCTGTAAACGTATCTTCATTGGACATTTGCATCTTTGGAGAGCTCCTTCATGTATTATTCAAAGGAAAATAGTTACATATATTCAATACAGAGGTCTCACTCAGTCTGTGGAGCCCAGAATTGCTTCTGTTCAGTTCCCAGGAATCAAGATCAGAATTCAGGCAGCAAACCAAACAAGTTCACAAGCAAAACCACAAGATCTTACTGAGTCCTCAGCCGGCATCTCAATCAGAACCAATGAACAGGTACAGAAACTGGAACAGGTACTGGAACAATTCACAAGCATAATTAGGGCAAGCTTTCTGGTTTCCTAGAAGAGTCTGGAAGAGCTGATCTTGATTTTAATAAAATAAAAACCTAAGAAGCTGGAAGTGGAAAAAAAAAATCAACATTTTTTAAACTGAATGATGGTATTGGTAAAAGAATTAACTGGCGTTAAGTTTAGTAAGGAAATTAGTTGGTTTTGCAACAGCTTTCAAATCTGGGGCTCTGGGGAAAGCAACAAAAGTGTTTCAAGCCTAGCTGTTCTTAAAACATCAAATTTTTATGCACAGGATTATCTGAGACATCAGGAACTGGTGAAAACACACCAATTTCTGTAGAAGGGTATTCCTCTACACATTTCACCTTTCTCTCATTTTGAAAGGATGACTATACCTCATTTCTGAGTGAGGAAATTCTTGGAATGCTGTAAGGTTGAGAAAACACCGTAACATACTCTTTGTTTTTATACTTTTTCCTAAGTGTTCGTGGCCAGAAACAGGACACTTGGATAATGGACTTTGACTAACACTGTAGCACTATTCTTGCGAGCTTCTGTTAATCAATGCAATTATGTTAGATTTAACAATTGCTACAGTAACGCAGGATATTTGCATATAGCTTACATTTAACTGACCAGCATTTAACTAATCAACATTTTCACAACATGAAATTTTGTGAAATCTTTCTTCCCTCCTCAGGCTGAGATTTGGTCCAACACCTCTTCCTCTCTCTTCTCAGTCTCAGCTTTCCTTGTTTTCACTGCATGTTATGCCTAGTCCTCAAATCCTATGGTAAGGCAATAGGTAGGGTAGGAGGGTGGGTTTATTACTGTGTACTTCTTCTACTGCTCTTTGCTTCCTGCATGTCTCCTTCCACTGCTCCTTCCTTATAATGCATTTTCTCTGTTCCAGGCTTCTGTTCCTCCATGGGCTGCAGTCTGTCAGGGGTGTCACCTTGGTGTGGATCCTCCAAGAGCTCTGATCTCTTGATGCAGCAGCCACTCTTTTAACTAAGTTCGAGCAGCAACACCATGTGCTTCCCTGACTGGCTGACATTTTGGTGCACGATGGGTTGTTTTATTCAATTTTAAGCCTGGCTGAAGTGGCTGGGACTGGTTTATATTGCAAGGTTTTGGTGGGATCTCTGCAGGGGGAGGCCGTAGCTGCCTTGTGCTGGGCACAGCCACTTCCTGCCAGCTCCAACAGGAGCCAGCACTGCCTGGGCCGCACTGCCAAGATGGTGGCACCTCTGGGAAAACTTGTTTAAGAAAGGGTAAATAAAAAGCTGTACAGCAGCTGTCAGAGAGAGGAGTGAGCACCAGCCCTGCAGCCCCCCAGGCCAGTGCAGCAGGAGGGCAGGAGGTGCTCCAGGCAGGCAGCAGCAGTTCCCCTGCGGGCTGTGCAGGGAGAGGCCCCTGTGGAGCAGGCTGTCCCCCTGCAGCCCATGGGTCCCACATGGAGCAGATCTCCACGCTGCAGCCCCCCCATGGGTGGAGGAGCCCCCGGTGGAGCAGGCTGCTCCTGATGGAACAGACCCTGCTGTGGGAGGGATGCCATGCTGAAGCAGGGGAGAAATGAGGAGGATGGCGCAGCTGGGACGAAGTGTTACAAACCCTGATTCCTCGTCCTGCCTGTGCTGCTCCGGAGAAGTTAGAAGTCAGGAATGAAGGAGTGAAGCTGAGCCTGAGGAGGAGCTGTGGGGAAGGTCTTTAGCCTTGTCTTTGCTCCTCAGCATTCCTCTCTATTTTTATAAATGACAAAACTTTAATTATTCCCAAGTCAGGTCTGCTTTGCCTGTGACAATAACTGGTACATGATTTCCCCTTTCTTTATCTAGACCCATAATCTTTTCACCTTATTTCTCCCCCATCCTGTTGAGGAGGGGGAATACAAGAGTAGCTGTGTGTGTGTGTGTGCAGCTGCAGCCAAGGTCCACCCACCTTACTGGCACAGGGCAGCTCATGATCTCTGTAGAGATGCTCCCTGGCCCCTTCGGTCCAGACCTGCATCACTGCCAGGGATTCAGCCACACAGGGGCTAGTCTCAGTTTTTGTCTTTTTTTTTTTTTCTTTCTTAATTTCAACCTGTTCAGTTTCTCTTGTCCAATTAGGTCCCTCTGAATGGCAGCCCTGCCCTCCAGCAGACTGACCATGCTACCTGCTCCCAGTCACTGCCTGCTACAACACATCCCCAGAAATGTGTTCCAACAGGACCCACTCCGGGATTTTTTCCAGGGACAAAAGTAAGGCTAATCAGACTACAGTTGCCAGATGTCCTTTTCTTTTGAAGATGGGGGCAACGCTTGCCTTTCTCAAATGGAGGGAGACCCTCCCCGATATGCAGGACCTTTCAAAGATGACAGAAAACAATCTTAAAAATCCTTCCAGATTAAAACCTTATTTCTAGAATACAGACAATATAAATGACTTCTGTGTAGTCACTAACCACCCAAAACGAAAAAAAAAAAAAAAGGAAAACTGTTGTATTTGAACCGGAATAAATCATGATTGTTCACCTTCAGAAGTCATTTACTTTATCTGTTTTGATCTTATTTATCTTATTATTGTCCTGTTTTTCTACTGTGTAAAAAAAATTAATTACAATTTTAAACATTTTCATAAATTTAGCTATACTATTCCCTCTACAAGCTCTAGAAGCTTTAGGCCAAACTGGACAGCAAGATGTCCCAAGGTACAATTTGGATTGAAAATCAACATGGATAAATGCTGAGATAAACTAATTACATTGCTCATTCATTTATGTTGAAGCACTCTAATTCTATAGAGAGACGCACAGGATAAGAATCTGAGCAGAATGGATTTGCAGATTACACGTGCAAAATAGTACCCAGCATAATGCAGTCCACGCTTCCTTACTGCATAAGCAATTTCCATTCGTGTTCTCTCAGGCGTACTGTTCTATTTGTGACATGAACCAAATTATATTTCTATTCTCAATTAGTTAGAGATATGACAGTATTTTGCACCAAGCAGACCTCCTCCAAATTCCTTCATTTCCTTTGGGAATTATTTTGGACATTTTCCCCAATGTAAAATCATTCAGTAAGCAAAAAGAAAAGAGCAGAGCTGCTCTTGGAGACAACACCCAGGAAAATTGAGCAAAAGCAACATCAGCCTGCAAAACCGATTACTCCAAGCTTCAATTGTGGCCTTGACATTATTAATTTGCAAACACCCACTGCGCTGTTACATTGCCTCACAGAACCTGCATTCAGAAGACAGGCAGGAAACATGCCATGATCACAGCTCACAGAGCAGACGTGTCCTAACCCAGGTCATGCTCCATCATAAACCAAAGTTTCTTGTCAGACTGTCAGCCACATGGTTTACAGCCCAGGTGAAAATAGTTCACATATACAGACAGGGGTAGAGGCTTCAAATTCTGAAAGAGAGAGGCTCATCCAACTGGAGCTTTCCTGGATCTCAAATCTACTTGAAAAGCAAGAAAGCCAAACTCCTTCTACACCATTCACTGGCTACCTGTGTAAAAAGGATGCTTAGATGTGTTGCAATTTCTAACCAACATGGGAGAGGACAGCTAGCATTCAATACAGAATACATACTAACATGTTTAAAACACTAGTAAAGAACCATTAATTACACTGGGTCTACACCCCTCATTTAAAACCATGAATAATAAACAGACGCCCTGTTGAGAAGAAGCCCCTTGGGTATATGTTGCAAGATTTCAGCTTAGCATCTGAACTGTGTATTGCAAATCGCTAGTTACAATTATGACAAGGTCTCTGGTATTCTCCCAAATGCATACATGGTTCTCATCTTGCCTGCTACAGATTACATATTAATTCTAATTAGTACAAAGGAAAAGATAATGGAAGAAGTCAAGTGTTATAAATTACACAAATATTCTGCTGGAGAAGCTGGCAGCCCAAGGCTTGGACAGGTACACTCTGCTAGGTTAAAAACTGGCTGGACAGCCGGACCCACAGAGTGGTGATGAAAGGAACGAAATCCAGCTGCTGACCAGCCACCAGCGGTGTTCCCCTGGGAACAGCGTTGGGGCCCATCCTCTTTAATATCTTTATTGATGATTTGGATGAGGGAATTGAGTGCACCCTCAGCAAGTTTGCAGACGACACCAAGCTGGGGGGGAGTGTCAATCTGCTGGAGGGTAGGAAGGCTCTCCAACCTGGACAGGCTGGGTCGATGGGCAGAGGCCGATGGGATGAGGTTCAACATGGCTAAGTGCCGCGTCCTGCACTTTGGTCACAACAACCCCACGCAGCGCTACAGGCCTGGGGCAGAGCGGCTAGAAAGCTGTGCAGAGGAAAAGGATCTGGGGTGCTGGTTAATGCTCATGAACCAGCAGTGTGCCCAGCTGGCCAAGAAGGCCAACAACATCCTGGCCTGTATCAGGAATAGTGCAGCCAGCAGGACCAGGGAGGTGATTGTCCCCTTGTACTCTGCTCTGGTGAGGCTGCACTTTGAGTACTGTGCTCAGCTTTGGGCCCCTCACTACAAGAAGGACATTGAGGCCCTGGAGCGTGTCCAGAGAAGGGCCACAGAGCTGGTGAAGGGCCTGGAGCACAAGTCCCATGAGGAGCAGCTGAGGGAACTGGGGGTGTTTGGTCTGGAGAAGAGGAGGCTCGGGGAAGACCTTATTGCTCTCTACAGCTACCTGAAAGGAAGGTGTGAGGAGCTGGGAGTCGGCCTCTTCTCACAGGTAACTAGTGATGGAACTAGAGGGAATGGCCTCAAGTTGTGCCAAGGGAAGTTCAGGCATTGGGACGGGTTGCCCAGGGAGGTGGTGGAGTCACCGTCCCTTGGGGTGTTTAAGGGAAGTTTGGACATGGTGCTTAGGGACATGGTTTAGTGGGTGGTATCTGTGGTAGGGGGATGGCTGCAACTTTGTTACTCAGACAACTCAAGAAAAGCTCAAATTCCTATGGGTTCCTGATCTTTGCCAAACAGAACAATTTGTGATGAGTCCAGAGCTACACATGCAATGGTTGTCCAATACACAAATCTGCCTAGTCAAATGGCTACTGCCAAATTTACATGTAAAGAAGTTCAGCTCCTCTTTTTCTCAGTGTAGGTACTCAACTCATTTTCCTATTATCTGATCAATAATGTCAAGAAATATGAACGGATTTATTTATTTTTGAGATCTCTGCTTTTCTTCCAAACTTGGCTGAAACTTGTATAAATTTCTTTTTCTTTATAACATTGGGCTACAAAAAGAAAGGAAGGGGTGGGCATATTTAAGCACATCCCCTCCCCAGTGGATTAACTTCAGGCCTTTGACAAAAAAAGACCAACAATCAAACTGCACAGGTGGCATACCAAAAGCTCTACAATCACTAGTCATTCATACCTTGAGATGTTGTTTTACATAAAATGGTATCAATGTCCCTGTTCCTGTCATAAATGACACCTGTGGCATTTCTGATAAAAGTATTTATTGATTCCAGAGGCCTCCTAGCATCCATGGTCACCTGCTCTGGTTTGAGTGTTTCAATGTTCTTACTATTAGCAAGGTTTTCCCAAACTCTAGCCTGACTCTGCACTGCTTCAGTGGAAGCTGGTTACTCACACCATCCCTGTCAAACCAAGCACAGACTGCCCACCTTCTCTTTAGTGCAGCTGCACTATTTCAGTAACCTGCAAGGCCCTCCTCTTCCCTGGCTGAAACAATCCCCACCTGTCTCACTTTTCATAGCCTTCCCTACCCACCTAAGTGCTCGCTTCCAAACTCATTCCAATGCAGAGTGCAAACAGGACACAGCACCCACGTCCTCTCCAGGAGCCCTTCATGCCTCTGCTAGGGCTACATTCCTGTACCCTCGGTACAGCCCTTGCCTTTCAGCAGCAATACCATACTGACAATTCCTCTCACACTGTGAATACCTGCAACCCACACAGACGGTTTCTGCAGACCTACTGCTTAGCCCGCTGCTCCCGTCCATCTCACCCTTGCCCCTGCTGAAGAGCAGCACCAGCCTTTCCCTTCACCCTCTGAAAACGCGTCATGATCGTTTTCTGTCCTCCAAAACACCGGTGTTGCCTCCCAGGCTGCTGCCTCTCCACTGAAGTTTTCACACCATTAATGAAAATATTGAGTATTACTCACAAAATCCTACAAAATCCTGATATAGATTTCCAATTCAGCACTGAGTTAGTGGTATGTGGTTGCTCTTATTTCACTGACTTCCTCAGAAATGCTGAGAATGTAAGAACGGCTGAGAAAAGAATACTAAATTAAACATAAACAGCAAAACAAAACATCTCCATAGCAGATGCCTCTGCTTTTAGAACAAGGAGACTGTGAGAAACAAAGTAGTGTTTCTGCAATAGGAGGTGTTTTTGCAGTGGAAAATTCCACTAACCTTGCGGATTCAGAAGTGATTGTGCAGGCATGACAGCAGCACAGCAGTGAGGAGTATGTTAAGCAGGTAAGAGGAGGGTCCCACTGCCCCAAAATACAAAAAACAGAACAAGCAGTGTGAAATCAGTAAAAACGAAAATCATGGGCCCTCTAGTCAAGAGAGAAGAAGGGAAAAAAAAAAAAAAGGAAAAGAAGAAATTAAAGGTTGGTCAAATAAAATTGTACATACATGGTATAGTACTAATTGCCTAGTAGTTTGTAAACCTGTAGTACTCAGCCAATGAAGAAAGCATCAAGTAATAGGGAATATAAGGTTACGATAGGATGCCTGCCATTGCAATTGTGACTAAAATAGCTTCAAGAAGATCCTGTCTGAGAAAATTATTGAGATATTTCTCACAGAGACCTTTGTACCTCACACTTACCAGAGAAATATTATAAATAAATAAATAAATAAATGGCCAAAATAATCAATCACTAAAGGAATCACAGTCCTTGAAAAATTCCTCTCCAGGAAGCAGAATGAAAAATGTAGAAGACAATAGATTAATAAAAATGTATTGGCAAATCTTTACAATTCTTAAAAAAAAAAAAAAAGAGGAAAAAAGGAGAACTTACTAGAATTAGACTCTTTTCCACTTCTTTAACCTGCTTTTCAAAGTAAATCTCTTGCTTCAGCATTGACAAAGAACACATGCATCTCCTTAAGCTACTTAACCTTCTTCCAAAGTTCACAACCTCTGAAACCACCACATCATACCAATGTAAGGCCCATGTAGTTTTACATAGTGCTAAATGTGACAGAATACGGTGCATTCAATGTTTTAAAACTCCTACAGACTGAATCAGTCTTTCACTGTAACAACACACAGAGCTACCATTATTTCAGTACACCAATACTTGAAAGAAAAACACTAATTTATAACAAGAGGTAGCAGACTAAAAAAAAAAAAACCTTCTTCTGCCACTAATCAAGTTTCCACCAATGAAACAAAGTGAGAAAACAGAGACAAAATGCCACACTGCAGGTCCAGCCAGTAAACCTTACCATAACGTATTTATCTGGTGCTGTGCTCCAGCAGTAAAACCCCCAGCTACTCACAGAGTACTAGTACGTGATACCACCAAGGGGCATTCTGGACTGCTAAGCTGTAATGAAGTACAACCTCCTCCACACATGACCTTGAACAGCGTCCTTTGAGGATGCTGGAAAAAAAGCAGCAGATCATTCTTCAAATCAAACATGAAATTCAGCATGACTACACAGTAATGTTAAACAGAAGAATCAACTTAGCTAACAAGGTCTTTTTTTTCCCTGAAAATGACCCACATGAAATATACAAAGGAAAAATACTGAGAAATTCAGTAGAAGAGTAAATCACAAGCTAGAAAATTTAAAAAAAAATAAATAAAAATAAAATCCCCTGAAATCCAGAGAAGCTGTGTTTTTAAACCAAAGGTTAGCACCAAACTCCTAACACACACACACACAAAAAAATAATAAAAAAATAATCCTCAGTAGCAACCGAATGCCTTCCGATATGGCAGAATTTACAGCAGTCAATGTTTGTAGAAGCAATCCTTTCTCTTCATTTTATTGTAACACTGATATTTGACATTGTTGGATTGAAGAAAATAAACAAATTCTAGCCTTCTTGCTATGTAAGGTGGTCACATATACCAAAAGCATGTGGAAGGAGAGATGGAAAGGGAGATTAATAAAAGCACAAGTTGAAGGCTGGACATAATCCACTCATTTGTAAATAAACACTTTATATTGTTTACACATACCTGAAAACAACTGAAAATCTAAAGCAGAAGAAAGTTACGATGTCAATTTCCAAGCTAAATATTTCAAAATTAGAATTGGTACCTCTTAGAAAAGCTGTGAAAAGGCAATACTTAGTTTCCTTTCGTAGTCTACCTGAATTATCAGCTGAAAATAGCACTATATTTTAGGGAAAGGATAATTGTGGAGAAATTGTGCTGGTGTATAAGGTAGATAAAAATGCTGGCTAGAGATGCACCAGTTATCATCATCCTGTGACAATAAAAAATGTCCACCACATTTTCATTTGTCAATTCAGATAATATCCAAGAAATCCAGACAAAATAGATAAATAAATATTAAAAATAAATAAATCTAAATGGCATCGCTGTCCTAATAAGTCATGCTGATACATTCCTTTTGATGCTTTCAATTCTCTTTTGTGGCACTGAAAAGATAATACATGAGATCAGCCAAGTGTCTAGCAAACCTATTTATAACTGAGAAACAGATGAGTTTTGCTTTCTATAACCCACTGTTTTTCATTGTGTAGCAACTGGTTGATGCACAACTACTACTGATAGCAGGGATTCAAAATTATTTCAAACTTCTGTTGAAAAATGTCAAAAGAAAATACTTCAAAAAACACACAGAAGTGATTACTATGAAGTTCTGCATCTCTTCTAAAGTAATCAAAAACACTATCCTGAAGCGCTCATCCATCTGTAAGAAATTGTTTGGGGCAAACAAAAGTGTTATCAGCTGCACGATCTCTTCATGAAGAGATCACTGCAATTGCAAAATGGTTAGTGCTGAAACTAAGAGAAGCCAAACTTAAGGCTTCTAATAACCTCCCTGAGTAATCAATTATTCAATTAATCCTAAATCAAGCTTCTGTATGAAAGAAAAAGCAAACAATGGAAAAGAAGTAGTCATGGTTTGGCATACAGTCCATTCAGAATTGCAAATGAAATGTTATTTTTTTAAAAGCATAACAATTTAAATCTACTTTTAGATACATGAATCCCAATTCTACACTTCATACAAAATTAACTCTTTAAGAATCCATATTGCACCAAAATTAACACAAGGGTTCACCAAAAACACGATCAAGAATGAGCTCATCATTATAAAACAAAATGCAGATGAATGCTATGGATCTACATGTAAGCAGTTCTGTGGAGAGGCCGTCACATTCATGAAGTATACCTGATGTTTTCACAAAACTTGATTCCTTTGGAACAGAAATACATAGGCATAAATAAAGCTTCATTTTCAATTACTATTTAGCAAAAAAATAAAACAAAGAACCAAACAAGTTTGTAAGATTTACAACGTATGCATAATACTACAATGAAAAAAAAAGCTACAATGAAATGGCCTGGAAGGTACTGTTTTATTAGGCTGGTACATAAACACGTTGAAGTGATTAAACACTTCTTATTTCTCATCCATAACTTTTTAACCATTGACCAATTTTAAATTAATAAGGGCAAGAGTCTCAAGGACGGTACATTTTCTTTAAGCTTCATGGGCAATCCCAAATCATCTTCCCACTTGGGGAAACTCAAGCGCAAGTTTGGTAGCTGCTAGCAGGCCAACCTGTGGGCATGATCTGGTCAACAATGCTGCACGTGTTCAGATTTACCTTATCCTCATCCTATCCTGTTTCTTAACCAATTTTCTGCTTTTTTTGGGAGACATGTAGATAGGATATGGGGAGTGGGATAAGAAAGAAATAGAGCAGTTTAAGAAAGGCAGACTTCTGAAATCTCTCAAAAATCAGGTTCCATGTGACCCAGTCCTTGTATAATTTCTCAAGTTTTTTGTCTTCTCAGAAGCGCTCTGGAGATACACGACAGCTACATATTACAAAACAACTCCTCAAATCCTGTGCGAAAAGACATACAGAAGCTGTATTCATGAGCCATGTAAGGATTCTGCATGGGACACGTCCAAGACACAGAAAGGTCATTCAATCCCTGAGAAGTAATTGTGCTCATTCTCTAGGAAAGATACATGTATTCCATTTGCCTACTGCAATTTTACTGATTACAGTTTTAGTACAAGGGATTCTACAGAAGGGTCCAAACAAACCAGAAGTTTAGCTCTTTCCCTGTGTACAGAATCAACCTACTCAGCAATCACTTCTTTGATGAACGATGGTCCTGCTTGGCATTACTCCAGGACTGATTTCTTCTCAGTTTTGCAACACTCTTATTGAACTTTTCTGGTTTCTGGCATTATAACCATACGAAGATGAACTGTGACAGAGAGCAAAATATCAAGTGTTGGAGAAATTTCACAAGCACTTCTCAAATACAGAAATGCAGATCTGAAAGTGACAATTCCTTGAACATGCAGTTTCCCATCCCAGTATTTAGAATATTTTGTAACCTATCCATACACTCATAAATATGATCTGATCAGGCAACAGTTTTTTTTTTTTTAAATTTCCCCAAGTTTCATAAACTTCTATGTTAGAGGAGAACAATTTCTAGTTGTTCTCAAGAAGAAATTCCTTATTAATATAAAAATCACCTTAAACCAGCTATGCAGAATCCAAACTAACTAGTTTGTGGGGTTTGTGTTTGTGTTTTTTTTTTCTATGTTGTGTTTGTGTTTATAATATTACCCAATTCACTTCTTAACCAAAAACAAACACACAAAAAATGATAGCAAATTCTTCCAGCAAGAATAGAATCAAAGCTACCTACATTATGAAAAGACAGACAGAAGAATGATAAAGTCACTTTGCTATCTGAAGCCTGAATTAAATTAAAAATTAAATATTAAATAATTAAATTAAAAAGCCTAATAAATAAGCATATTACCTAAGAAACAGCCTATCTAGCATGTTTTTCTCTTACAGATTCCTTTGGGTGGATGTTTTTTTTGCCAGTTACAAGCAAGTGTACAAAATCTTAAGAAGCTATCTTTCCTTTTGAGCTCACCTGCTTCTGAAACTTGTTTTCAACGTCTTACACTGTACCTTCAAAAAAATGAAAAATTAGAATACACAATTAGCCATAAATCATTGATGGCTACAGGTTGCATCTTGTTCTTAGCTACATCAATGCAAATACTGGGTTGAAAATGCCACTGATCAACTGAGCCATTCTGAATTTAAAAGAGAAAGTGTGAAAAGAGTATAATAAATTGCTTCCAATAAGAACTAAGAGTTACTTAAACAGATTTGTTTGAGAACAGTACCAAAAAGGAAATGTGGAAACTTGCTTCCAAAATAGCTTCCAAACAGCATATGGGCATATCCTTCAGAGATGTCCACAAAGCCACAATGACATCTCAGTTTAGTTCCCAAGTAAGCCTTTCAACAGTAACAAACACATGGATTAAATACTAAGGATAGACCTCCAGTTGGTTCTAAATATATGTAACTCCACAAAATTAAATATAGCTTTGCATCACTGACAGGTTTGTAGCAGAGCTACAAAGATGTAAATCAGCTGTCTCTAGATGTTTTTTCCTCATTAAAATTATGGCTTTTTCTACATTCTTGGTGCAAATGAAAATCTCTGTTAGGGGCTTAGCTAGTTACCCTAGAAACAGACCGTGAGCTCTGCTAAATTGAAGGATCTTTCGGACCCTTTCTGCTTCCCATTCATGTGCTGTTCCAGATTCCCAAGGATTTGTAATCCTGGGATACCCAGCAAGAAAATCCCACTTAGGGAAGCTAAATTCATAAAGAATGCCACTGATCGTACTCTTCACTTGCACTAATTTCCACCTCAGAGGTTTTGGATGTCACTGCTCAAATGCATGGCCTCAGCTGCTGTTCAGGGCTTCCACAATGCCACCCCCTGCTCTGCAATGCCATTCACTGCTCTGGAAGTGCTTATGGGCTGGTCTCCATGGGGCATTTCTGGGAGCTATTCTAGACCAAGCAATTAGTGGAAGTGTAAACAGAAGCATGCGACATGATAAATACTATCAAAATTAAGTAAATACTGCTTTAAACAAAAAAGGTAATCTCTTCCATGTAGAGAGGATTATCAAGTCATTACTTCTACTCTTACGCCCCCAGCATCAAAGCAGCAATGTCACCTTAATCTTTTTGGTTGCTCCACATATATATATATTAAAAAAAAAAAAAAAAAAAAAAAGTAGAAGAGCATTTGGAAATATTTTTCATTACCTTTTTCCAGATACTGATAGCGCCTTGCACACAATACACAGAGAAGCCAAATCTTTGCACAAGCTTCAGTGAAATTAGCCAAATGTCACATGACTGATTTTTTTTTTTTTTTTTTTTTTAAGAACAAGCCCCAGGCAGTAATCACTTCTTTACATGTTTTGAATTTATTGAGAAACAAAAGCTAACATTAATCTTAAACCTTACTAGGTTCCTCAGAGTCACAAATCCTGCACCTGAGTTGTGTGTCCATTTGCTTGAGACTGCAAATGCATTTCCCTTCACTGTCTCAGTGATTTCTGGTTTGGATTATACAGACAGCAATAAACAACACTGGCAAATTTATTACCGAACAAAAATATGCTGACAGTTCCCTGGCTGATTTTCCAATCACAATTAAAATTCATACAGAAGAATGGCTATTGCTGTACTGTGTTATGCATATACAGCTTAGTGGACGTGGACTTGAACACTTCTAAGATGTTGTCACTGAACTTCAGGCCGTAAAAATGTGGTGTGTCCTCAGTCTCCTCAAACTGCTAACACCAGTCAGGAGGAACACAGCAGTCAGGATGCACAACAGACAGGTTTCTCTCTGTTTCAGTGAGCAGGCTTCCACAAAACAAGCTATCACTGACACAGCCATGTGGGTCACCTCACCAGAGCGAGCAACCAACACGTGGCACACGGGGAGGGAAACCACGCTACCTTCTACACCCCACTTCACTGCTGCTCCAGTCCTGCAGGTCTGCATAAGTCTGGCGAATTAATGGACTTCACACAGCCTTGACAAGCAGCAGAAAGATCTCAAAGAGATAAAATATAACAGTATATGCTGCATCTCACTGATGGACACTACTTTCTGGGAGACTGCAGAGCTGTTCATATTCAAAGCTCAGGCTCTTCTTTGGTAAAATGGAAAAAAAAAAAAAGGTTGAGGGAGGAAAGGAAGGAGAAACAGTATTTAAAATCTGTTAAATTATTAAATACTTGCAAGGAAAAAATAAACTGTTCCATTTTTAGTACATCCAGGAAATTAGTCAATTCAATGAGATGATGTACAATAATTTTCTCAATTCTGAGTATCACTGAAGCCACAACACCAGTCCTACAGGCGCAGTCACACCATTTGCAGGCATGATCATTCAGCAGAGTCAGGCTTGATGCCTCATTATGGTCTTTTGATCCTGTGCAAGCACAGGTTGTGATTGATTGCTCAAGAGGCTCCACTGCCCACTTCACACGCTGAAGGTATTATGGTGATGGGTAAAATGTGTAAGTGGGGTACATTAGACAGAATACCATGAAATTCAGGATCATTAAAGAGAATTCAGTAGTCTACAGAAGTAATGATAATCACTCTTCAATTAATAAAGAGCATTTGGCACAATGAAGGATTTTAAAAGCATAGAGAATATGACTCAGTGATACGAGACAATGAGAATCCTCGGAGCTAGAATGGCATCCTTTGAACCACCTACAGGGGCACAGAGAGAGAGGACCAAAGCAGCTGAAATAGCTAAAGACACTTTGCAATCATAAAAATTACTCTGCCTTTTCAGAATAAAAAGAAAAAAGTTACATACAAACGCACATCACATTATTGTCATAGCCAGCTGTGGCAACAAAAGAAACTCAGCTAGGAACGATGTTTTCCCCGAAGGGAGATGGTTACATCACAGACCCACGGGGCCTGTAAAGCATCTTTTGTTGATCTACATTAACTTCTGAATCCTATAAATCATTTCCAGTCAGAATACCTAGCAGTGTTTCCATTAATCCTGCATTACCATTACAATTTCTTGTCATGTTTACTATGATACAACAACCTTCAACTTCCTTGTTTTACCACTTCAAAAAAACTTAACTAACCCCCCTCCCACCCTGTATATTATTAGTACAGTGAGGGTACTTGTACAGTGTTCCCATTTTTTCCCTTAATCCCTTTTTACCCAGCCCATATTGCTCTGTGCCACTCACTGTGCTTCTATCTGATCCTGACAATTTAGGTCGACTTTTCTACAGATTTCACTGTCCCTGTATGTTTTCAAAGGGGAAAGGCAAGTCGCACAAATTGTGGTCGTGTTCAGAGTCACATCAAAGTCACATCATTGGTACAGGGCGCGCTATTTAGACACATTCCTCTGACCTGCAAAGGTCAATAAATAAATAAATAAATAAATAAATACAAAGCATGACCATATGCAATTCTGCTATGACCACCCGCTAGACAAGTGATGCCAACTTATCGAAATGTACTAATGTATATTCCTAACCTTTTTCACAATATTCCTAACCTTTTTCACAATCAAACTTTAAATATCAAGCTAATGCAGCTGGCGACAGAAAAAGACAAGGAATGCTGTTTCAACAGCTTAGCTAAAATGGAAAATAATTTACTCCATCACCACATGGCTGTGCTCATGTAAAAAACAGTATCAGAAAATTACATTTGATGAGAAACAAACAATACAAATTTAAGGGGAGGGGAGGGGAGGATCTGTTTACATCGTTTTCAAGGATGAAGTCATCCCTGATCATGAAATGCAAAGTCGGGTCAAAATCCCTCAGAAAGAGATTATTCAAATTAAGGACCACTCCCTACCATATTTTCGAGGTCCACGTACCACGGAGGATTGATTTCTCCAAAGGCGTACACCTTCCCTGGCTCCCTGAGAGGCTGTTTCACAGTCTGGTAGACCCCAGAGTTAAGCTGATTTTTCCAACGCCTGGTTTTTTCTTCCTGTTTCTCATCCCATCGCTCTCAGTTAAGCCCTCATTATCATGCACAGTTTTGTTTCCTGCTGCTTCTGTCAGGGGGCTGCAGGCTTTTCACCAAGATCCTTCCCCTTAATTAACAAAAGGGAAATAAGATTTCAGTCTGCTCAAAGTACTAAGAATAATCCCTACCCCTGGAACATCCTTGTGGTGTTTGTTTCAAGACAGGCAACCCATACCATAAGAAGCACACAACTGAGGCTGAGATCAGAAGTTTACAGGTTCATTTATAGCCAAAAACCTTAATGGTTCATCTCTGCCAGTCACCGAGCATCTCTGTCAGCGTGGCAGGGCAGCAGCAAACACCATCTTACTCCTGCCACACGCAAGCACGAACAGACATCATCCCAATACATTAAACATTATTAAAAAAAAAATCCAAATACAAAAGTGCGGAAAGCTGGGCTCAGAGAACGGGAAGACTCTCCCCTGTTGTGGAGCACCGAAGCCAGCAGAAGAGCAGCCAGGCGCTGCCGAGTCGTTACCGTGAGGAGCCAAAGATCTACTCAGGCACCAGGCCGCTGGCTCCGAACTGAGGGCTGTGGCACAGCTCCGGGCACAACGAGGGAGCGCCTGCCAACTTCTAAGCTCTCAGGTCTTCCCATCAGCCCAGTCCGTGGTTCTCCCGCAGTTTCCAAGAGATAAAGTTATATGTTTTATGAAGCAGATGTTTCTAGATGAAATGCAGACCCGGAGACAGGAGCCCACTCGATTCTTCCCATGTGTCCTCCACAGCCACTCCCTCTGAGGTAAAACCCGCTATCCCATCACCTCCTGCTTGGGGAATGTGCCACACACACAGGGCACTTGTGAACAGGGCTCCATTTAGGAGAAGATTTAGCCTCCTCAGGACAAAAAGGAACAAGTGGACATAACAACGACGTAACTTAAAAGCCAGAGTCTGATGGGAGGGACGAGAAAAAAAAAAAAAAAAAAGAAGAGGATTAAAAATCCTCACCACATACAACCCAAACACATTTAAAATACACGGTACCCACAGCAAAACAACAACAGATACACATTTAATTCTACATCTGGCGTATGTGAGATTACCTTCCAGACTTTGTCACAAGCGTGCGACACGTGGAGATGAACCAGAAGGATGACAATGCTATTAGCTCTTGCCAGGAGAAATTCAATTTTCACATACTTCACTTTGGAAAAGGAAAAAAAAAGTAACTACCACAGCAGAAGGTTTCCTCTCAGGTATCTGGGGCTGAGACTGAAAGAATGACGATCATAAAGATAATTCTAGAAATGCAAACAGAAGCACTGCTACCACCCTGAGTCCCCAGATGCAAAAACTTGCAACAATACCACCGACATCTCATAAAAAGCAGGCTGAAATCAGTGTTTTTTTCACTCCATTTTTGCTCCTGGCACTCAAATGCTTCCTCACAAGTGACAGTGTCAAAAACTTCATCAGTTCTCCGGGTCCGTGCCTGGTAAGATAGGAACACCTACAAGAACAGATCTGGGAGTAATTAAAAGAGAATTCAGAAACCGCTGCCTGTGGGGAAAGCAATACCTTCAGCTGCTCTTCAGCAACAGAAGAGGATGACAAAACTTCACAGGTTTTAGTCTCTCCTCAGCAAAAATGGGTTCCAGATTTCCATCCTCAACCATTAATGTGCAATCCATCCTTTTTCCCTTTAGACGGGGCTTCAGATGGCAGACTTACTCTTTTTACAATAAAATCATGGTGGAGATCTTTAGGGGAATTTTCCCTCTCAGTAAAAGAAAGTTCATACTTTAAAAATTTTGTTCTTAAAGGGCTGAGGGCATGGGATCTTAGGCTGACTTCAAAGGATTCAGTTAATAAATGAGCAAAAGAATGAACAGGCTTCAGAAATAATGTAAGTCTGAATATATAAAATTCACGTAAAATAGCAGGTCCCTTTTATACTGTATGCCAAGTCCTCATTATGTATTTAGCACTGGCAAACGTCACAGCAAATATGAGATAACTCAACTCACTGACATGCTGTGTCATCAAAACACACCAGATGGATGTTGCACTTACACAAAGTCACTTCCCTTCCTCGTTCCTCCCCTCCAAATAGGATGTAATTTTTAAAGAGCAATGACAGGTGCCAACATTGAAAATCCTGTGCCGATAATTACTTACTTACCTGAGCATAATCACTACTCCAATTACTTCAGTCAAAACTAATGGTAAAATCTGGTGTTGGTCCCGAAACCATTTACAAAGCTGTACTGCTGCAGTATTTGCAAGGCTTTGGAAAGGCTTAGTTTTACCCCAGTGAAGACAGAATCACGCACAACTGAAAGTTTCAGAGAAGTTTGATTTTTTCTAAATAATCTCTTCCCTGCCACCAACCTAACACACACTTCCCTCGGACTGACTGAACAGGTGGCTACTGGTACTTCTCTGCACTTTCAGCATCCCAATTTCTCCTCCTACAGAAAAAATAAAATTAACTAGACTCCTCCCTTCCCCATGTTCTTTCCCTTATCCTCATGCTGCTCTACTTTCCACCTCACCTTTAAAATACTGCCTCGAGACAGACCACACTGTCTGACCCAGCTTCCAAGACACAACATGTGTCTCCCTATTTGGGGACACCAGCAAGTGGCCTCCCCACTGGCTTCTAGTGAAACTGCAGCCATAAATCTCTGTTTTATATTCATCCTCTTCTCTACAAGCAGAGTCCCCGTCCTAAAACCCATTAGTGTTTCAAACAAGTCCTTCATGCTGTTCAAACTACATACGAATAATGACAATTACAGTGTACTACTTCATACTGACTTGGAAATCCGATGACATATTTACAAATGTCTTCTCTTTCTGCCATTGTCCCTCACAGACGCCTGGTAAAGACCAATGATATCCACACAAAGGCTTTGCAGGCTTTGTTGGATCCTTACTCAGAACCATTAAAACTGTGAGTTTTATCTGGATCATCAGATATGCCCACTGCTCAGCACCCTATCACAGCTAAAAACCCAACACAGAAAAGCTGTGGCTTGTCTGCTCTTACACCTTAATAACAGTGCTAGGTATTGCAGAAGGCCATAGCGCAGCAGGACTTGTGTTAAGCATCTGAGAGAGGTAAAGACTTCAACAAGTGGGATAAGTAAAGTGACAGCTTACATGCATCTAGTTGGAAGAGGCCAATCTTTCAGGGGTGTCTGTCTGATTTTTTAAATACTCTAACCCTTAATAACAGTGACAGAGTATTATTTTAAAAAGAGTAATTTTTTTTTCGGTGTATTGCCAATATCTCTTTGCTGTTCATATGACTAGTAAACCTTCAGACTGACTTTGAAGGTATCTTAACAAAAAATATCTTCATCTTCCTTGTAACACACACAAAAAAAAAAATGAATTATCCAGTTACATTACATTATCCTTGTAATTTAGCCCCCTGATTTCAGGTGTAAGACACCTTCAAAATAAAACAAAACAAAAAACCACCAAGCCACAAAACCAGTACAAATCCTTAAGTGTTTTGAATGTCTAGTGGCCCCCAAATAACTTTTTCTACAATGTCATGGCTCTTGGGCAGGAAGCTGAAAAAAGTCTTCCTTTTTCAAGCATTTTCTTTTTACTAAAAAAAGGAAGTCTTACTTTAATAGTGTTTATGCTATTCCGTAACCTGGAGGGTACCTACTGAATGCTTATAAACCTGCACCATGGAGACTGTGGAGACTGATGTTTAAAAAATGCCAATTAAGAGACAAATATGCAGATCGCTGACGATCAAAATTGAGTTTGACCTGCTTTGGTTTCAACCTAGTTACATGCCGGAAAAAAATATCTATATACATGTATATAATCTTTGTGCCTTTACCTCAGAAGTCATTATCTTCATAGTTAGAGATGCTGAAGAAAAACTATGTTCAACAGAACACAAATCTGCATACAAAAAATGCCAGATCCCAAAACTGCCTGTGTTCCACACAGAAATACACTCTCCACTGGAATTTTAATTTCTGAGAAATCACCAAAAGGTAACATTTTTGAAGTAAAGAACCTATTACTTATTTGAAAATTTACTATACTAACTGCATAAAAGCTATGGTTTTGCTTTTAGTATATAGTTTTAATTCAACTGTAATTCCACGTTGCCATTCAGTTCAAAATTCTTGTATGGACTACCAGGGGATAATTCATCCTACCAGTGGCTACGCTGATCTCATCTAAGAAACATTTTGGAATTTGCTGGTAAAGGACAACTAACGACTAGATCCCTGAGGGCTTCATAACCAATGCACCAGAGGACACGAGGTGATGTTCCATGCTACTGGGGTAAACCACAGAGTAACCTCACACATTTCTGAGACTTTTTGATCTAATGTAAGCAGTGATACATGCAGCCAATATACATCACAATATTTTTTTAATTATCCTGCTTTGTAGCTTACTTATTTAGACTTCCATGAGACATAAATTTTATATTCAAGATACTGAGATAGGTCAATGGCTGCGAACCATTGACCAGAAATAATGAGATCAGCATCTAACTAGAAATAATAGTTCTTTTTAATAGAGTAGTTGGAAGTGTATCCAGAACATGTTTTGATGAATTGTACACCAAACTGTTAAATGTGTGTAACTGCTGAAACACAGATGTGTTTTCTGTAGCCTTAATTACATCTAAATTTACGTTCAGAACCAGCTTGGCCTAACTTGAAATTCAGTCATTCAGTCTTTACAGTTTTCTTAAATGAAGAAATAAAAAGACATCCGAGCGTGCGTTAAGCTCATTAACAGAGTGTACCCTCCCGGTGAGTAAAGACAGAAGAGTGGACTCACGTGTCAACTTCACCTACAAGTGAAACTGCTGATGCCAAAACCATCACGGCCCAACAGGTGCCGCACTCGAAACGCAGCGGGAGAAAACTGCATGGCTCCTGCAAGACTTTGAAACAGGGCTGAATCGATCAGACTAATTGTCATCGGCAAGAAGGCTGAACGCTAGGAAGTCCAGGTGTTAAAATTCAGGCAGAAACATGAGTGCTAAGGGCAGAGCAGCCCCCTCCAGCGATGCCCAGGTCACTGCTAGGAGCACAGCAGCTCCGTTACCTCTCCCGCTGCCCTCGCCGTGGGAGCGTGTTCCTGCAGGAAGAAGCTTTCAAGGACTTTGGGATTTGCTCATTGTTATGTTGTTATGAAATAAAATTAAGCATGCCAAAATCTGAATGATGTCATGGCAATCCAGTAAGTGGATTACATTAATCATTTATCAGCAAGGCCAGATAATTCTTGAGCGAGAGCAGAACCCTGAGCTCACCCCTATTTATCACTCCCAGACAAAAGGCACTACAGCTGAGGATATCAAAAATACAAATAAAGCACATGGAAAGGGTATTTAAAATGCCCACTGAAATGTACCGAAGTTACAGAGCTCCGGACTGGCTTCACATAACATCTTTTATTTAACACAGAACATCTGCATTTCTGCCAGGTCACCACAAAATTATTAGGGGAGATTTTCTTCATCAGCTAAAAGGTAACCGCACAACATGCAATCAGGAGGAAAGCTGCTTAGTAAACCTTTAGTTTTTTAAAAACAGCGATCAAATTGTGAAACTGCTGCAACGTAATCTGACACAAAAACAATTTCTGTATTTCTGGGGGTTCCTTTTCTCTCTTTTTATTGTCTTAAAAATCCAATTAAAAAAAAAAAAAGCAGACAACTGCCAGGTCACTGGTTAAGATGATATAGCTGCGTTTCAGGCTGGATGGAGTGACCACGGTATGAGGGACCTGCCCGGCAGAGCCCGTGGGAAGCTGACCATTGTTCCCAGCACTGCAAGCTGCCAGACCACCACGGGGCAGAGGGAGGCCAGCCTCCACCAGCCCTGCCTCCTGCTGCCTGGGCTGCGAGCAGAACCGTGCACACAGCATCACTTTTTGGAGACCCCTGAGAAGCGGTACCTCGGTTTCGTAATTTGGGAGGTGAGGGAGCCAAGCCGGGTATATGCATCGCATGCACAACTTCTGCCTCAGTCACCCAGTTTGAGCAGGGTGTAGATCAGATGGCGTTCGGGGATCCTTTCCAACTTAAATTATTCCTGGGATCATAAAAGAGCTGGTGTGAGAAAGCTGTTAAGAGAAAATAAAAACCCCACAGCTCCCCACGCACGTCCCGCAGAACGGGCCAACTTGCCCCTCCAGGAGCGGAGGCAGCACCTGCCCTCCCAAAACTCTGGATTTAAAGCCTGTTACCTAAAACCTTGTTTTTATATCAGCCTAGGGAAGACCTAGAACAAGAACTTCTAACCTCCGCTTCCTCCTGTACCAGTGTCCGGATGTTTTTTTAGATATTACTGTCAGTTTATTCTTGGAAAATACGTTTCTTATTTATATTTATTTGGTCTATGAGTTATATTTAAGACTACAGAAGCACCCAAACATGATCAAAATCCCATCAGAATATGCATTATACGAATGCACAGTAACAGTAAAACTATCGTCAAGAATAGCAGCTCTCATATCAGAATGAATTAAACAAAAAATGGTAAATAAAACCTAAGCATGTTACAAAGCAAAATCATGTTCATGCTTTCAATTTTCCATTATGTCCTGATTTTTTTTTCTTCTGCCTCATTTAAAAACAGTTTTTATTATCCAGTCCCTAAATTCCTGCTCACCCCAATATCCACTGCTCTGTGAGCAAAATGTTTTTTGTTGGAACAAAAGTTCTGAATGACCACCAAAAGCGGAACGATCAGAAACCTTCTCTCCTACGTGCAAAAATGAAAATAACTGCAAAGAAAGAAAATGATTTATCCAGATCAATTCAGGGTACTCAAACTTCATCTCCTAGGTATCAACCCAGCACCGCTATCACATATACATAAAAGTGGTTCTTCCCCTTGCATACATCACTAGCATGGAAAAAAATAAAGTAACAGCGAATGAATTGGTAAAAAGCAGGGTAATTGCTCAGTCGATCTTGGTATCAGATGGCCAAGTCCATGGCTCTGCTGCCCTGATGTTTTCCTGATCTGTGCTTACCTTTTACAATTGAAAGTTTAAATATCAAAATCAGTACGGATGCTCTTGATGCTTAAAAATCATGGACACAGAGGTTCAGAAAAGTTTAGTAAGTCTGTAAAAGAAACTACCATTAAAGGGATTCCGCCAAACATTCCAGGGACGTGCTCTAATCTGTCACATTAGCCAACAGATTTCTGATGATGTCCCTCACTCCTAACTCTTAAATACTCTTTATGTGTATGATAAGGTGGTCTTCTTAAACTTACAGAGCTTAATTTTTATTGAATTCCTCATAAAAAATATATATATAACTGCTGGCTTTTGAGCAAGATTTCATAGACATGAGCCCTTCCCCCCTACTGTCATATATTCTTGGATTATCTGTTTCATCTAAAAAGAATTTAGAACATCCCTTTTCTTTTTTTAATGATTCTGAACTCATTGTCTAAATTTCTCAGATCATCTTGTCCTTTTGCTGGATGACAGGAAAAACAGAAGCTCCTACTACGGCGTACCTCACCTAGACTTTTTATTGCTTTACATACTTGTAATCCATTTCTTTCACTAGTTTCTTTTATGATGTACAAAACCCCACTGCTTATCAACAAGCGATTCTTTATACAGTCTTGTTAGACAGAATATTCTTGCAGTAATGTCTGAAATTAGCCTGAACAAAGCATAGGAAGTAGCCTGTAGCATACAGTACACAGGACATGACTATGTAGACATAGTCCTGTGAAGACAAAATGGACTAGATGGACATAACAGAGCTGCACACCACTTTCCCAATGGCATCTCCCTACTGTCTCCTTGGAAATTTGACTCCTATTTCCTCCGATGTCCTGATATCGCCCTGATGCCAGGATGGACCATCTCCAACAGGAAAGGTCTGGTCTCACCCTACAGCACTGCGGTGCCCTGAACTAAGTCCTCTGCTCCTCATTTCACTTCCTATATGTATAGGAAGCGTTGTTCAGAATTAGGACAGGTACCACTTTACACTTGCAGATGTGAAAGCAGCAAAAAAAAAAATGTTTCCATATGCCCCTTCAGTAAAACAAGAAACATACAGATTTTTTTTTTTTTTTTTTTTTTTTTTTTTTTAGAAAAACACAGTGTCATGCATTGGAAACAGAAAAATACTATCACAGTGCTCTGAGCAGCTGGCTTATCAAACCAGTCAATACGATGAAGCAAAACCAATCAATCTGTTTTTCAGAAACCTTTAACCCTATGCAATATGTATTACACATAATCTATTAGAAATAATGAGCAGAGGGCCGCCTGCTAGACCTCTCATTAAGTAGGAATCTTCATCTTCTGTAAAATGAGAAAAACATATCTAAAAATGCATTACCAGAACATTGATGATTGACTTAAACCGCCAGTAATAGGATATTGTTCAAAGTTAAGCCTCAATTAATCAAGTTGCATAGCCTATGGACAATGTGAATTAAACTATCTGAACTGCCTCTATTTCTTTTTCATTTTTAGTGGAAAAGGTCTGATTCTTCTAATTCATAACCTAGCGTAAACCCAGAACTGCTACAATCAACAGCCATCAAATTGTGTGCTGAGGGAAAAAATTATGAACCTAATCTTGAAGTGTCTAGGCAAACAGACGCACATTGAATGTTTGAGCTCTTAGTTTGATTTTCCTTTATTTTGTTTACTTGATGACTCCAAAGTTTATTGGTATTTTTTTTTAAGCGATCATTAGCTTTGGATACTAACCCTGAACTTACTTTGAAGATGCAGTAAAACCCCCAAACCAACCTAGGGTGTACCTGCCCGGGTAGATTTACTACTCCATTCTCCTGATTTTGTTTGCCATAAACACTACTGCACACTGAGACACCCTCAAGCCAAACAACTAAAACACAGCAAGTGACTATCCTTATTGACCTATGAAAAACACAAAGAAAGAAGATGAAGAAGAGCTTCCTTCCATTTCTTCACACCTACTTGTCTTTCATGCAGCTGCAGATTCATAGGCATTGTTTATAAAAAGTGAAAGTTACCTGTGTTTTAATGACGGACATAATTCTCACACTGCAGGCTTTTTAAGCTTAAGAATGCAAACATCGTATACGGCTGTGGCTTAAAATGATATAGGAGAAGTCAGAATCCAGTTCCTTGCTCAGTTAAAGTCCATCTGCATCTGATCGCTTGCTTCTGATCGGTGTTGTTTATCAGAGAAATCAAACATTAGCCTCGAAATTAGCAGTCCCTGATCCGAAAGCACTACGGATCCTCGATAACTGCATACAGCAAAGAGAATGTTCAGCCTTATTTCCAAAAACCCACACCCACTCTCCCTGCCCCACATGCACAAAGGTACATCGGACGATACCAAGATCTCCACCCTGGCATCCGTCACACCACCACATCCAGCATCGCAGAGCACCTTCGGAAGCATTACTTCCTATTGTGTGAACGCATGCAGACAGCCTTTAACACACAAAAAAAAAAAAAAAAAAAAAAAAGGGAATGCATTTTTAGCGTTGCCCAGATGTACAGAACCGCTAGCTTACCACGAAGGGATGCTTCAAAGTATGGGTATTCATATAATGATGTGTATGTTATTAAGCCAAGTAATTGTGAACATTACTTCATCTGAAGGAGCTGGGCAGAGTTACACTGTGTAGATCTGGTGGCTCTCCCCCGACTCACCGAAGCACCTGCAGGCACCAACCCACCTCCCCAGCACCCTCGCATCTCGCAACCCCAGGGCCCGTCTGCGAGCATCGGAGAGGCCGGCCTGCCCTGCCGGGAGGGAGGCAGCCCCGCAGCACCATTTGCGTTGCAAGCCAGGCTCTCCCTCGCTGTTTCAGCAGAGACTCACAATTTCCCAGCACAAATCTGCGCAGAGGCACGGCCACCAGCTCCTCTCCCCCCAGCGCTGCTCTCCTTCCCCTCCCCGCCGCCCAAGCAAGAAGCACAGACGCACCTCGATTTATTCTTTTTTTTTTTTTTTTTTTTTTAATATTTTTTTTGGTCATTTTTTGTCTTTTTTTTTTTTTTTTTTAATCCCTTCACCCCACCGGGATGTTAACACCTGGGGAACACACTCACGCACTCACGCACTCACACACACACACACTCTCTCTTTGTCACCGCCGGCTGGCTCCAAGGCAGGTGCCGCCACCTCCGTTGCCGACAGCACCCCCCCCCCCCCCCAAAAAAAAATACATATCTATACATATCTATACAAATCTATAGATAAAATAAACAAATAAACGGAGATGCTGCGGTTTCTGCAGCCCAGGCCACCCCCCAGCCCCGCGGGGAGGCGGATTTCTCTATCCCCCCCCCATCCCCGGTGCAGCACCGCCGGTCCCCGTGCCCTGCCCTGCCCTGCCCAGCCCTGCCCCAGCCTCCCCCTCCCGCGGCCGGGCCCCACCGGGCACCGGCAGCCGGTGAAAGCCGAGGCCGCTCCGTGGGGCTCCCCCCGTCCCCGAGCTGCACCCCCGGAGCGCTGCCCCCTTCGCCTCCCCGCCGCCGCCCCGCACCTCTCCTCCCGCCGCCGCCGCCGCCGCCGCCGCCGCCTCCGGAGCCGCCACCATCTTCCCCCGGCCGCCGCCAGCACCGCCCGGCACGGCCCGGCCCGGCACGGCCCCTCCCGCCGCCCGGCTCCGCGCCGCCCTCCGCGTCAGAGCGCCCGCCGCCGCCCCCGGCCCGGCCGCCATGACGGGCCGGGGCCGGGGCCGGGGCCGGGGCCGGGGCCAGGGGGGGAGGCGGCTGCGGGGCCGGAGATGGCGGCCCCCGGGTGCCCAGCCCCTGGGTGTCGTCGCCCCGCGGGCACGGCTGGCGGTACCTGCGGCTCGTCCCTCCGCAGGGATTGTGGTCTCCGCTCCGTGCAGCGCAGGGCAGCTGTGGTGGCCGGTCTGCCTCCGTGCTGCTCCCCAAAATCCTCACGGGAGCGGCTGGGCTCCCGTGGTGCTCAAAGCAAGGTGCCCCCGGTGACCAGTGCACCGACCGAAGGAGCACGCAGCTTTAGCTGCAGCCGCACTGATACCTAATCAAAGTTGTCCATTAAAAAAAAAAAAAAGGAGGGGAGACATCTTAAGGTGCCTAACCACTAACGCAGAATTAGAGTGTTTCCGTCCTAAATCGGTGCGTTTTGGTAGCACTGCAAATTTGCCTCTTCCCAGAGAATGCGATGAGCAGCTGTGATGTGCTGAGGCGTACCCCGGTGCACGCTGCCTTTAGTAGCTGCGGCACGTACGTGGTGTCATAGTCACTATCGTAGTCACCGTGACAGCGTGGCGTTACTTTGGGATTTAGTCCCCTCCGCTGCCTTCCAAAAACATGCCCCAAAGAAACTCGCAGGCTCTCGGTAGTAGCATGGGGCCTGTGGCGCACATCAGCCACTCGGCAGGCACAACTCTGCTTCCATGTCCTAGTCAAAACGCTGCAGTACTCCACCAGTGCGAACTTTGAAGAGGAGAGTACGAAAATACGCATTGTTAAAGAAATAAAAAAGTGTGACTTCTGCTGTTTAGACAACTGCTACCCTTTCCTCTATTTTTATCACATTGCAACACTTACTCTTTTTTTTTTTTTTCCTTCTCCATTGCTAATAGCTTTTATTTATCGTTGTTGTCCTTTCTCATCCTGGAGACATCTTCCAGCCTGATAACTTCTGAAGTAAAAATAAAACCCGGAGGAGATCTCTGCACCTTCTTTTCTGCAACCCTGGTATATGGCCCTGCTTGAGACCCCAGGTGTCAATGCAGCAGGTTCAGAATGTGCATGAGAGACATCCAGAGCTGTTCGTTCCTGAATGGTTGCACTAGGTAAAACACTTTAGTTATGATTGACTTCCTTCTTTCTGTCCTCCATCTCAAAATAATCAAGCAGTTAAGACCTGAATATGCTCTACCCTCCTTTAAGAGGGAGATTTGGCTGGCTGAGCTCTAGGGGTCCC
This sequence comes from Netta rufina, assembly GCF_964035555.1. Lineage (NCBI taxonomy): Eukaryota > Metazoa > Chordata > Aves > Anseriformes > Anatidae > Netta > Netta rufina. Next base: position 36,038,797 of record NC_140126.1, on the reverse strand, counting down.
TCCCAACCTATCTTATTCTGCTAAAGTCTTACAGTTTTAAAAGACTAATAATAGCAGTCTTCATGATTGCTAAATTACGTCCAAGAAGTATGCAGCATTATAAATCCATTTTTCTCCCAGAGCTACATTTTTTCCCCATTTGTTTCACCGCTCATCGTGACAGGTCTTCTAGGGCACAAGTTACTTGTGAACCTGAAGAGATGCTACTGTTAACACAACAGTATTAGTGTGCTAGCATTAAGCACTGACTGTCCAGCTTGTACATGTTATTGGTTGGATAATTATTTATGTCAATATTTTTCTCCTTCAATTTTTACAATTTAAATGCTGGAAATTATGGTCTGTTTATTTTAGAAATTAAGCCTTACTTTAGGCAACACAGTTTTGCTCTTGCTCTTTTTGAAAACGTAGAAACACTTCTAGAGCTTTGTAAAACCACACTTAGATGTAATTAATCTCCTGGGCAAGTGTAAAATGCCCTTTTAAAACTGACCAGGTCACATTTAAAGGTAGTAAGTAAAACCTAGCCAAAACACCGGTGCCACAAGTTCCATGAAAAACCTGCAAAATTTATTAAATGAAGTAAGTCTAAGCATGGATGTATACAATTTGCAGACATTAAGTTGTAACATTGTAAGAGTGACAGTTTTCTAAATCATTTTGGTGATCTGTAAAAAATGCAATCAACCAGATTCTGAAATATTCAGACACTTCAGTTATATAAACACTGCTATTAACACTGAACTGATTTTTCATTGTATATGCTCCCCCTTTCCCCCAGTATTTCAATTTATAGACAAGCATTTACATCATTCCATGTATCAATGGCTTTTGAGGCTCATTCGGCATAAGCCACTGCGTGGGAGTGCCAGTAAAGCATCTCTTTCACAGGGAAGAGCCTGGTCTGGACATCTAATTAACTGGGCCTGGATATTTCAAACGGGAAGAAATTGTGTTGAAGGCTTTTTTTTTTTTTTTCCTTAAAAAAAAAAAAAAAAGAAAAAGAAAGAAAAAACAACCTTCTGTAAAGTACATTAATTGGATTCAGCATGTCTACATTCCACCTCTATGCATATATCCATTAGCCTACATAAAAACCTTGGCAGTAGCAGCTCAGACATTTTTTTTACTACCTTGCTGTACTAATCTAGTCAGCCTGAATGTATTTTCAGGATCTAGAAATTGCAATGATCTTAGGTTCAGCCTTGGGCCGAAGGCAAAATAGCTCTCCCAGACTGAAAAGACCAGTGTAAGCTTGACATGGTTTTAAGGTCAGATAGCTCAAGATCCACTAGGGACAGAAATGAGTGCTTTTTGCTGTCTGAAAGCTTGGAATTACAGCTTTTATATGTCAAAAAACATTAAGCTCTGACTAGTGTTTGTGAAGTACCTGCTGCTAGAAAGCACAGACTGATTCAGAGGTGCTTCCTGATGTTAAGGGAGGTGCCATTCAGAACTGGAAATGTTTCCAAACTCTGATGCTGGACCAATGAGTGCATTTTAATTTTACTTTGTTGTTGTTGTTTGTTTGTTTGTTTATTTTTCTGAAAAGAGAAACATTCAATGTAACTTCTTTTCCTTTGCAACATCCAGGTCCAGTTAATAAGAACACAGTTTTATTGATAAAGTCTCCCACACATCCTATCCTCTTGCTTACTTTGGTCTAAAATAGGTATGTCAGAAATGCAGAGTCACAGCTAGTTTCCAAGGATGGGAGTCACCAGTATCATCATTTATTCTGATTTCCTGTGGATAAAATTTCACCCAGTTTTGTCTCTACCAAGTCTGCCACTAATCTGCACTAAAAACACTTAGGTTCCTTGGGAATATTTGTTCATAAGTTAGTTTCTCGTGTCAGGGAACGATAACACCTTCAAGTCATCCTGACACCAGACAGATAGCCTCTTCATTGATCAGGATTAAATATGTCTTGAATCCTCTTGGTCCTATTTCAAGTATTAGTCTTTGCTCCCAAAAAGTTGACTGAAAATTCCTACAAAGCTTATTTTCTGATGATGCCTGTCATTCCAGTGGGGCAAGCATCCCAGATACTGCAACAGAAGAGTGCACTTCTCTTGGGTTGCAATTATCGCAGCCTGCCTACCTGTAGGAACAGGTTGTCCCTTTCCTAATATTTCAACAATCTGAGGGAACAATATAGCACTAGCTATGCTTTGAAGCATTTATTTTGCCTGAGGGACTACATACATAAATATTTCATTAATTTAAATTATAAAGAATGCAGCATCATCTAATGAAGAGGCCTTTAAATAGACAGATGGCAAGGAGAAAACTCTTCAGGGTATAATAGAAGAAAACATCTGTGCCCTCTGGAACACTAGGCAATAGACCTCATAACAGAATAAATGCCCCCCTGCCCCGCAAATCTGAAAACCTGAGATAGAATAAAATTAAAAATCATCACTAATCAGTCATATGGGTAATATCACATATGGTAGTATTTGGGGAATTCAGCAGCAACACATTGAAGTAGGCAGTTTTGTAAGTACGGAGAAATGTTAAAGGGCTGTGATCTACTTGAAGGTCACCCTCAACTTACTATCCCTTTTTTCTTTTTTTTTTTTTTTTTTGACACAATGTAGAGAATTTTGCTTCAACTCTTCCCCTTCAGTAGTGAATCAATTACTATTCCTGCAGTTTGGACAGGTTTTTCTGAGACATGAACATAGATAAAACAACCGAGCTGATGATGGTTCTTTACATAGAACTGCTAAATAAAGCCATAGTGTGTCTTTTTCCAAAAGGCTGTAACAGTTTAAAGGCGGTTTGAGAAAACACCCTGTGTCTTATAGCTTATGTTATACATTCCAGCCATGACATAAACACTCTAGAACATTTAATGACTACAGTGATGGAAAATAAAACATATTTTTTCATGTGTAACAGTCAGAAGAAATGTGTGTGTAATGAGTACAAAACACATTTATTTATAATCATATTGAAGAATTTATCTACATTAAATACCTTTTTTTGTTTGTTAGTTTTGCTTTGTTTTGTATTTTGGCTGCTTTTTCTCAGAGCAGCCTTGAACAAAGTGGGATATTTACTGAAGCCCATGAATTCAGAGATTGTTATCTCGCACTTGGCACACCCAGATGAGGTTTTTCATATTTGTTCCCACTGGCATACAAGGGAATCTCTAATGAAACCTACAGATCAGGAACCTCACAGAAGGAGCAGAAAGGTTAAATTAAGTATGGCAGCTGCCCTGGTAGTTTTAACCTCAGAGGTCTTTAGCAGGTTAGACTAGCCAGCACTTGGAAGTGGTGGGTAAGGGAGCATAGGGAGCCTGGAGAAGACTGAACCTTTGCTCCTCCTCAGCTACCTCCATCCGCAGGACTTCTATGACACGAGCAATTTCCATCTGAATATCATTTGTGTTGATCTTATTAGCAAGGACATTTCAGTGCATTTAATGCAAATTAGCAAGGACATTTCATTTGTAATTCTCTGACTTCCCATTTTCTAGGCCTTTCCTTCCAGACCTTCAGATGCCCCAAAAAGACCTTACTCCCTGAGCAATCTCCTCCAGCATGCTGCCCAAGTGAACCCAATAGCTCCACTGCAGCTTTCAGGTGGTAATTTACCTGCTTATGAGATCCTCATAGCAGATGGGGCAATTCAACACTACCTTGCTCTTCGCTGCCTAAGACCTATCAGCAGATGGAGTTGGGCATTGCTAGTCACCCAAATGAGTTTCTCAAACAGCGACTCTGAGGAGTCCCAGCCTGTGGCTCGTATTCACTTATCCAGCAGGAAAAACAAACAAGCAAACAAACAAAACAGTCAGAGGAGGCATTCTAGGCTATGTGTCTTCTGGCAGCATGATGTTGCCAGTAGCTTCACCTCTGTTTCATCAGCAAGCTGTTTCTGAGGCGTCTCCAGGAAAGGGCACAAAGGGAGTTTAAAGCCTCATTCAGAGAACGCAGCAGCGCTGTTGGGTTTGCAAGGCTGAAGGAAGCAGAGGATTTGGCAGGGTCAGTGCCTGTTCCATCTGTTGGTGAAGTACTCAAAATGCCTTGCCAAGGACGCTTGCAGGTAGTGCAGAGAGTAGGAGTGTTTGTTTTGCAGACTGCAAAAGGAAAAAAAGAAAGTATAATTCGTCTGAACACTGGATTTTTTTTTCTTTATTGTAATTTTTTGTCACCTCAGCAACAAGCCCAAAGGCTCCATATCTTCTGGGCCTTTTCCTGGAGCTGGGTACTGCCTGCACAGAAGGGCTGATGCCGTAGAAACCAGCCACAAAAAAAAAAATATAAAAAAATAAAAAAGCTAGAAAAAAGCAGTCTATATATAATAGCTCCAGTGTTGTTATTATTTTTTTTTTTAATCCGTAGCCTGCTGCCTGCAACTCCAGGTTTTACACTAATGACTTGGCACTTGCATCCTTTACAGTGGTTTTGTCCTTTCATTTCAGCAAGTGGAAAGATCCTCAGCGGAGGCACTTGCATCAGAGGAGCCAAGCAGAGACAGCGAAAAGAGATATTCCCAGTAGAGGATCACTGGGATATCTAAATCCCTTCCAGCAGCAATCTATTGGATCCAAGAGGGCTTCCAGGATGTGTTGCAAGGCTTATTTTCTCAAGATGAAGCTCTTGTCAGTTATCAGGTGTGATCTTTAGCTGTTTCTTCTTTGAGCACATAACTATCACAGCATTAGCTATGTCATATAAAAATGCATTGTGCTATACTACACGTGCTGTTGGATTACTTGGTGCTTTGCAACTGTTTAAGCCACACTGTCTACAGGACTGGAAATGTTCTTTTAAACACTGTTTGAAACAGAAGTGCCACTGAAATTGTGAAATCCTTTTTTTTTTTTTTTGTGTGTGTGTGCGTGTTGTTTTGTTTTTGCTTTTGCTTTTTAAAGTGGCCACTAATTTTAATGGATCCATTTTCAAGTGTCACTTGTGATAACTTGAGATACCTGGGTCTCACAGACTGAAGAAATGTAATGCAAATCTGAGGGAGTTGGTGTCTCACCTGATACTCAGTGATACATGAAGTAAAACAAAACCCCATCCCAGTATAACTTATCTGGAGTCAACGAAGAAGTCATCCAGATGGAGGCCTGCATTTGAACTGCAGGAATGAAAAAGTCAACAGTTTTTACTGAAATATGAAGCAGTTGAGGTATGCAAGAGTTATGCAGAACCAACCCAAGAGAAGCTGCTATAAAAGTCAGGGATATATCTGATTTTAATAATGCATACAGCTGGATAATAAAGTCTTGAGGAGAAATGAAATAGTTTTCCTATGAAAACACAGAAGGAACAGGCTAAATGAAAATCAGTGGCCTGTCTAGTCATGTGTTTACGTTAATATCTGCATTCATTCAAATTATAAGAGCACTTTATAATGTATCAGAAGTCTGCTATAACATGTTCTGTTAAGATGATATCAAAGTACAGAGGTAAATCAGTCTCTAAATGTTGAACGTGTTACTTTGTATGCTGAAAACAGTATATCATCCTTACCAAAGAAAATTAGCTCAGAGAAGGCAGTCAGAGGAGGCCTGCTTATTTAAAATAAGTTCAGATATGTCTATTATATTTTGCTTAGAAAGATCCTTTTAACCTCTGAAAAAAAAAAAAAAAGGCAGTATTTTACAGGAAAATAGAGAAACCTGCAAAATACTGAATTAAAGCACTAAACAATACTTACCAAAGTCACAAAAACACAAAGTTTCATTCCAGTATGAAATAAATAGATTGTAAACTTCCTCAGGAATAGACGCCACCACAGTAATGTTCGTTATCGAATTACTAACTATTAAGTGCCAGACCTCTGACTATTAACAGCTGAAAGATAGAAGAGCTTTATTTCTTTTTTTCTTCATTACTTTTGGTTGCTAGTAATCTGCTTTAATATCACCGACAAGATCTTTCAGAATACCTGACTTTTCAGAATGAAAATCAGGTGCTAAACACAAAAGCATGGGAGAAATCCTGTTCTCCCTGTGCCGATTCATCAAAATGCAAACAAAAAACCTCACCCCTGTTTTGTGCCAGAGAGCACTGCTTACCACATTTAGCTACCACATGCTGCATTCAAGCAGTTTTCTTTTTTGCCTGAGTGGGGACATAGTCCTATAGTCCTTGTTACTGCTATTGCACCTTTGGCACTACAGAAAAGAGAAAAAAGAAACAAAACAAAACATAACTATTCAGTGGTGCAGAAAATAACAAAGGGCATAGGAAAATATCTTGCAGACTAGTTGTCACACAGGAAGATGTAAAGAAGGCTCTACTTCTGCCATCTGCCTCTGTGTCAATCAGTCTTTTAATGCTACTCTGATCCTATGGAAGACCTGAAGGCAGGTTTTCTTATTGACACTGCCAGACTCCCATAAACACTCAGCATAAAATACCTTACTGTGCTCACAACTGGACAGACCAAGCTGGAAATCTGACAAGGAATTCCTTTGGCTCCCCTCACTGCTTAACTAGAGCGGTTATGCAGGTTTCTCACGCTGCATGATGGCTCTCTTCTTTGGGGTAGTGAGACTCTGTTACATTTTGTGTGACACAGAAAACCTTCCAATTGGTTTCTCCTCCTGCCCTCCTTTCCCCTCCAGTTTAAAGGGAAAATAAACTGGTACCTCTGCTCCCCTTACAGAAACTATTAAGGAGAGGGATGGAGATAGGCAATTTCCTTTCTCTCTCCTTTTTGACAGGACTCACCCACAGCAGTTCCAGTGTTATTTCCCACCAGCTCCCTCCCACAGGTGAGCTGCCTGTTTCCCAATGTACAGGTAAGTTTGCAGTGATTAATATTGCTACTACAGATAGCAAAGAACTGATGTCTCGCATTTCCTTCCCCCCTGTGGTTTTTCCTAAATACCACTCAGTGCAGGGATGGCTTTGATATGCAGGGTAGTAGTCAGCATTTTAAATATGGATCTCCGATAAGCATGTACCACCTACTTCATTAATGCAATTATGTTCTCTTTCTTCTTCTTAAAAACAACACAAAACAAAAACAAAACAAAAAATAAAAAACAAAAAACACCACCACCACAACAAAAACAGTTACATAAGACTTGGGCTATTATAACTGACTGATGACTGAGAAAACCCAATTTTTTTTTTTTTTAAGATAGAAAGGGAATTAAACTATTTATATTTCATATCATTTAGTTTCCATCCCCGTTCAAACCCCCAAGAAACTACTTCTGATGACACCCACTGTCCTCACTGATTTCTCAATGAGAGCAGTAGTTGCAGTATCTCTGTAAGATGGTGCAATCACAGATGGATCAGCTGGAAGCATTTTTAATTTCTGCATTCATTCAAGTCAAGAACTGCTAAACTGCTGGGACAGAAGAAATTATGAAATCTATCCATCATGAAGGCTTTTTGAAAGCGTTTGCATTTCCAGTCAAACTGAAAAGGTTTTGGAGTAAAAACAATAAATCTGTTGTGGGATACAATAAGCTACAATGAAGTAAGATTTTCATCTTCTCCGAAAACATTCAAACTTGTTTGTGCAAGGGTATGTGGAGAGAGAAAACTTCTGCTCCCTTAAATTGTCAAGCACCTTTTTGAAACAAAAGGGAAGAGTAGAAAGGGAAGCCATAATCAAGAAGAAAAAGGTAGAAAAAAATAGGAAAAAAAAAAAGGGGGAAAATGGACAAAAGGGAGAAAATTTGTGTGGCCAAGGCTCCGTTAGAGTTGTAGCTGGCCAGTACTGTGGATGACAATACAGAGAGCTCTTTTAAATATGGTAACAGCAAAAGGAGAACCAAAGAGTTAACACTGGTCCATTACTTAATGAGGATTGTAACCTCACAAATAGGGACGTAGACAAAGCAGAGACATTTAATGCCTTCTTCACCTCAGAACACCAATGATGGGCCCTGGAACCCCCAGAGGCCCGAGTTGGAGGATCACACCTGTGTTAATGATAAACTTCCAGCCAACCCCAACTTGTGTGGGATTTGCTGCTCCACATGGATGCATATGACTCCATGGGACCCAAAGAGATTCATCCCAGGGTACTCAGAGAGATGGCAGATGTCATTGTGAGACCTCTCTCGATTATTTCTTTAACAGTCTTGGGAATCTGGAGAGGCCCCAGTCCATGGGAAGTTTGCAAACATTGCTCTAAATTTCGAGAAATGCAAGGAAGATGACCCTGGTAAATACTGACCTATCAGACACACTTCAGTGCCTGGTAAAACGATGGAGATTATTCCGGGAGTTACTGAAAAACACTTCAAAGACAATGCAGTCATTGTAGTGCAGTAAACCCGACATGGGCTTATGAGGGGAAAGTCCTGTTTAATTAACGTAATTTCCTTGTATGACAAGGTTACCCACCTAGTTGAGCACGGGAAGTCAGGAAATGTAGTCTTTTGGATTTCAGCAAAGATTTCAGTCCTGTTTCTCACAATAGGCTTCAGGACTAAATGTCTAGCATACAATGAGACAACAATGTACATGTAGTAAGATGGGTGAACAACTGGCCAACGAGCTGGGCTGAAAGGGTTGTAATGCATGGGGCTACATCAGGCTGGCTGACAGGCACTAGTAGGGTTCCCCAGCGCTCCATTCTGGGGCCAGTTCTCTTCAGTGTTTTCATAAATGACTAGCATATAGGGCTCAAATACATACTATCAAATTTTGCAGGTGATATGGAATTAGGAGGAGGTCTTGACTTCCTCCAGGGTGGACAGGCCTTGCAAAGAGATCTTGACTAATTAGAGGCCTTGGCAATCACCAATAATTTGAAGTTTTCCAAGAACAAGTGGCAGGTTCTGTACCTGGGATGGAGCAAACCTGGTTGTACCTACAGAGAGGCTGGAGATCAGCCCCACAAAAAGGGATCTAGGGGTTCTGGTTGGTGGCAGGTTGAACATGAGCCAACAGCGTGCCCTGGCAGACAAGAGGGCCAACTCTGTATCCTTGGGAATACCAGGCACAGCGCTGCCAGCTGGGTGAGGGAAGGGATTGTCCTGCTCTGCCCTGTGCTGGTGCAGCCTCGCCTCAAGGGCTGTGTACAGTTTTAGGTGACACAGTATGAGAAGAACATAAAGCTATTAGAGAGTGTCCAAAGGAGGGCTACAAAGATGTTGTATCTTTGTCTAGAGGGGAAGACGTATGAGGAGTGGCCTTGGTTTGCTCAGCCCTGAGCAGAGCAGGCTGAGGGGAGGCCTCATGGCGGCCTGCAGCTCCCTCATGAGGGGAGGGGAGCGGAGGGGCAGGCGCTGAGCTCTGCTCTCTGGGGACAGCAACAGGACCCGAGGGGACGACATGGAGCTGGGACAGGGGAGGGTCAGGCTGGGGGTTAGGGAAAGGGTCTGCACCCAGAGGGGGGTCGGGCAGTGGGACATGCTGCCCAGGGCAGTGGTCATGGCACCGAGCCTGTTGGATTTCAAGAAGCCTTTGGACAACGCTCTCAGATCCACGGACTGAGTTTTGGGTGGTCCCGGGTGGATCTAGGATGATCCTTGTGGGTCCCTTCCAACTCAGGATATTCTATGATTGTATGGTTATATCAAGAACATACACAGCTGCAAATCTGACCAAGACACAAGAAACATACCCGCTCAGCCACACCCATTGATGGGTTAGCAAGGAACTGCAGGCAAAACAGAACCTTACAGATGCAACAGAACCTGAAGGATGCAAGGATCTGGGATATCGGGGGGGTGTTGGAGGATTCATGCACAGAGCGTAAGGTTCCTATTTCCTTTTACCTCAGAAACAGCCATGTTGCTTTTCAGTAGCAAAGCTGTCCCTGTAAGGAATGAAATTAGGTCAACAGATCATCATCAGCTACTAAATTTTCTCAGCTCCAATTATATATTTGCAGCTGTGATAAATCTCCCTGTTTAAAATCACATCATCTGCAATACAGCCAAACACACACACATGGATGTACTCACCTGACCTGACACTACAGAACTGTGATGTCTTTTTGTTTTGTGTCTGCACAAGTTTAATTAAAGATGCATGCTTTTAAATTTATGATGGATAATGACGATAAGCAGCTGGACTGATCTCTCACTTCCTGCCTTCTATCTGACTCTTCTCTTGCTAATCACTCATTGCCATGGAAATCACTAAGCACACTTTCAATTACTTCACCTTTTCCAATCAGATGGACCTAGCAGAGAGATTAATACTTGTGTTTGAACACGTATATTTAGAAGGAGAACAAAAGCAAGACTTTTGAAACCTCATGGATTCTGCAGCCAAAAATCTTTGCTATCTACCTTGTCCTTTGTGACATAAGCCACCAGGAAAGGTTATTTTAGTCAAAGAAATACTGATACTGCAGAGCATGTCAGAGCTGAGATAGCATACATGCAAAAGAAATAAAAGAAAAGGTGCCCCACATTAAAAAATGTCTTTCCCTTGTGAATGCTCCACTTTAGATGATGAAAAACACTTACCCTCGAAAGGTTGTCTTCTTCCCTTAGACACTTCTTGACACATCATTTCCATTTCCTTTCTTACTTTTACTTCTCTGCCACATACTGCAGAAAATAAGTCCTTCAGATGTTTTGTTACAAAGCTGTGAATCACGACTTGCTTTTTAAAAGTATATGAAATCCAGACTGTAGGGAACAGCCAGGTGCTCCATACCTTTGAGAAAACAGACAATACCACCACTGTTTTCTGACACAAATCAAGTGAGTTCTAAAGGGTATTGTATGCTTATGAGTAGCTGGGTAGCATTTACATTTATTACAATTGGAAAATAGTGGAAGATTTGAAGCCCTACATCAGAGAATAACAACAACAAATATTACAGAGTGCAAGTGAAAGAGATGATGATGCAAACACATTGCATTTTTCAATTCTTTTCACATATCAGTAATTCATTCCTTGCACATGCATCTGATGAACACAGTATCAGGATTACGAGACAACCCAAGAAACGTCTAAGTAAACTTAACAATTCTGGGACATTGAATTCCAGTCATGCCCTCTAAAAAATGTAAAATATACAGTTGTCTAACCATATTTAAAGAATCTTTCACATAAGCTGTTATATTGAAATAACCTAATAGCCATGTCATAGATTAAAAAAATAAAATAGAGAGAGGAGAAAAAAAGAAAAAAAAAGTAAACCGCACAACATTCTGGTAATAATAATGAATTTACACAGCATGAATGTCACTTATTTGGATAATAGCCTGAAATGAAAGCTATTTAGAGAGCTATTGATTGCCCTGATACACAAAGAATGAAAACAAATTTACAGCAGCATTAACTGAAGTCTATGAAAGACATTTTAACACAAAGACAATTTTGATATGAAAAAAGACCATTTTTTGATAAATGAAAGCTTAAAACTATACAAAAGTAGCATGCTATCTGAGGAGCATAACTGCAGATCTAAACACTGATACCATCTTAATGCACATATATGTACATCATTAGAAAGTTTACAAAAATAATGAGGGTACCCTCAAGCACCTTTTCAACCAGATCAGATTAGGGGTCATCTGCGTTCTCTTCATCAGGTAGTTGCATAAAATTTGTGCAGCAAATTTTACGTTCTAAAGGCAATCAACTGGGATCAAAGTAATGCAGCTCTATATTACAGCTATCTTGAATCTGAAAGAAGCAAAGTGTATTTTTTGAACGTAAAAAGGCAGATACCTAGTTTCAAGATTTTAAGCTCTCTGAAACATATTCCATTCAATTATAAAAGCATTTAAAAAGGGGAAGCACTTCAGTAAACAGCATGCTGAAACTTGAAGATGTTGTTACAGTCACATGAACTTCATTCAGCTGCCCAGGTTCTTGGACTCTATAAACAGTATAGCCAGATGTCTACTGTCAAAATCAAATTTCTTAACATGTACTACTACTGTGCATCATCCTTTCATAAACTAGGCTCAAACAAAATATGTAAGAATGCAACTGAAAAACCCTTACTCATTGATGCTCACATAGACAATAAATTAAATCTGCTGACATCATATAAATTCATGGAAGATGGTGTGATTCCTGCTAAAAGAAGCTTATCACCAAAAAGAGATAAGCAATATGTAGGAAGGGTATATTTTAGCAATGATATTCTACTCCAGGGTAAATACACTGTCACAGAAAACAGAGTTTTTAGGAGATGAAAACTTTATTTAAAAACTGCCAACATGTAACAAAAACAATTTTACACTATTTTCCATTTTCTACAGAAATACAATAACTTACAGCTGTGCTTAGTACATTCTATCACTAATACATATAAAAACAAGTCTGCTGATAAATAAGTGAAAAAAAAAAAATCCATTTATCACCATCACCACTAAAATTGTACCTGTAAATTTTGGAAGACATCTGCATAGAATGGTTAGGGCTCTAGGGAAGTTCTTTTTTTTTAAAATATATTTTGTACTACTAGAATATGTAAAAATAGAATTAACATGCAATAGAAAATATTCAAGATAAACAAGGTAAAACTCAGTGTGCACAACTGGAAAGCAATGTTAGGATGTCCTCCTATGTTTCTAACTAGACACCAGAGATCTGAACATTTTATATGGCAAAATTTCAACTTCCCTTTACAGCAAAGCTAGGTTTATAATGATGAAAATCTGTATCTGGCTAGGTTCCACTGGAGAAGGATTAAAAAGAGGAAAAGATCTAGTACTAGATAACAACAAATAATTCTAGAACATCTCAAATGAACATTAAGTAGATGCATTTTAAAAAGTAAAGTTGTTACCCAATTATAAGCATCTATGAGATGACAGTGTGACAAACGTGCAGTTTACTGTTGCACCATGAACATATACAGCAAGCTTTGAGAACAGTAAAACTTAACCCTTTCACTATTTATTAAGACTTTCTCCCTTCAGCGTTACACCAATTATTACGTCTCACCTAAAAGCTTACCATTTGTCCCTAAGAATTTTGCATACTCAGTCAACTGACCGATAGTACCTTGATACGCAGTACCTCCTAGAACTTGTTATGTGTTACCCTGTGAGCACACAGGTACAAAGTACGAGACTTTTCTCAACCACAAAAACAAAAAAGTTTTCCTAGCTCTTGATACTTGGGTAGTACCCATATTAGTCTCTAGCTGCCCTTTTAAACCAGTAGCACTCCAGAACCTGAACAGTTTTTCCTCAACCACAGCACTAATGAATATACATTACCCTAACAACTTTTATTCGTGAGGTCATGAATATGACCATCTGAAATCACTTACAACCCATCACACTAGGTATGTCAAAGCCACCATGCAGTGACTGATGCCTTCTCTGCAGCATGGCCTGATTCTTTCCCAATGAATTCAAGAGGGAATTTTGTCACTTGCTTTAACAGAAGTAAAAATGATCTCTTCTACCTTGTAACCAATGACCGGATGCACAGGAACAGCACAAAGCTGTGCCAGGGGAGGATCAGACTGGACACAAGGAAAAATTTCTTTACCGCAAGGGTGGTGAAACACTGAAACAGGCTTCCTGGGGAGGTGGCTGATTCTCCCATAGCGTTCAAGAGGCATTTGGACAATGCCCTCATTAATGTACTCTAACTTTTGGTTAGCCCTGAAGTGCTTGGGCAGCTGGACATGGTGATCTTTGTAGGTCCCTCCTAACTGAACTGCTCTGTTCTGTTCTAAAATCAAGCACGCAGACTGGTAGCAAACTGCCACATCCTGCAAATTGTTTCTGTGAAAAGACTCTATAGGTTTTATTACTTGCTCATACTAAGCCTTCTGATCTAATGAAACCCCAAATTAAGTGAACCAAAATTGTACGTATCTGCTCAGGGCTTCCTATAAACCCCTTCTGCCTTCCCACCCCAGCAATAAGATAAACTGAAAGAAACATGTATGGGCAGAAAATGCCCCTGCAGTAAATTTTGAATTTAAAATGACAAGCAGTATTTTCAATAATGCCTTGTGATTTCAGGTGCTCATTTTAGAACATTCGGAGTGAATGGTATTGTCTAGGAGAAAAGAGTAAAGGTGATAGCATTTTGCAAAAAATAAAAATAAAAGCCCTGTAAGAGAGAGATTTCAAATCCAGTAGTTCAAAACCAGAAGGCATTCAAAATGATGAGGAACTTAAAAAAAAGTCATATCAAAAATTCTTCTTTTTTTATCATAAAGACAATACGAGAAAACACTGAAAGTAACGTACCAGAAGAACCATTTGATGTCTGTAATTCAAATATCAATTTCAGTTGCCAGCCTGTGTCTCACATCCTCTTTCTAGTCTCCTCTGGTGCTAAAGTAGTTCATCAAAAATGTGCCTTTTTCCTCCTGGGGCGCTCTTGTAAGCTATCTGGCAAGTAGGACACCAACTGAACACCCACCCCCCAGTCCTCCCAGTCTGCAGAACCTTGCCAGTTCTTTCACTGTCTCAAACACGAGCTATAAGCACTTGTAACAAACCCCACCATGAATAATTTGGTCTGTGGATGCACACATTTGCCCAAGATCATGAAGGGAAAGAAGATGAAGCCACAGAGGGGAAGAAAGAGATCTTGCTGCTTTCAGAAAACCTTGACACTGGCAATTATCTCTCTAGAACCAGAGACTTAAGACAGGTCTTCCATGGAAGACTTCTACTCACTGATCATCAGCATTACATAAAAATAGTCCTATGTGGGAGGCTTTGCCTTTTTTTTTTTTTTTTTTTACAGGATGTTACATGAACATGGCTCTGCTGCCATTCATCCACCTGTACATATACACATGCTTACTGTGGGAGAATAAATATCAAGAATTTGTTCACATATCTCTACTAATGAAAAAAAAAATCCCTGAAAAAAATTCATTTTATAACTAAGTAAGACCAGTGAAAAATGAACTTAATGCTTTATAATCATTATCCTGTAGAACACTGTTCATTTATTGGATCACTTTCCAGTGTTTTACTGTTCTCTTATTCTTTCTGCTACAAAACTTAATATTTATCTAATTTATCAACATTGGAAATCAAAAAATTACAATGGTCACAAATGTGCATCTGAGAATTTTTTATAGAAAAATATTGCAAAATAGTGTTTAAAAACAACTGTTTGTCCTAATATGAAAGCTGTGAGAATTAAATACTTTTTCACATATCTTGATAAAATAAACATTTTGCCCTTTGTAGAATAGTATTTTGATGGACATGAGAGTGCTACAAAATTAGTGTTTAATGGCATACTTAAATATCATAGTGCTATCACTATCGTGAATCTTAACGCTACTTAAAACCATTTAAGACATCCACTATTTTTTATTACATGAAGTTAAACAATACATTCCCAAGCACGTTTTACAAGATAGCTACCCAGTTTTAAATGTCGACACTTCCAAAAAGAACTGGAACAAAAGGGAATTAACATAGTAGGTATAAACATATTTTGTCTTATAAAAAAAAAAAACAAAAAACAAAAACAAACACCAAACACAAGTTTTGGTACCTTGAATCATTTATGTGACTTTTCAACAGGTAATAACGTAATCTATACCCTGCTTAAAACAAACAAGAACAACAACAACACATACCGAACTTATCTATTCATTCTACACAGCCATTCGTTCAGGGAATCATAATGTATTAGTGACATACCAGTTCCAAAAGGAACATACAGGAATACCTCATCCAAGAAAAGCTCTTTGTTTCACCACAATTTTATTCTAATCAGAACATGTCCTGTGAACAAAATACACGCCTCCCTTTTGCTGTGGGCTCTTCCCCACCACCACCTATATAGAAGGATTAGCAGCAGGTTTGAGATGGTGCAGGAAAAGATGCTTAATAAACTATACTTCAGGTAAGAGTTCCGCTCTTCAGGATAGAATCACAGAATCATCTAGGTTGGAAGATCACCTAGTCCAACCTTTGGGTATTTACATCATCAATAAACACATGCCAGCCATCAACAACTAAAAGCATTGTTAATTCTAATATTGTCTCCTAACGAGTTTAAAAATAAAAATAAAAAAATCTGAGATACGTAGCATGCCAACACAGATGCAGAGTAAGAAGCTCACCATCATTACAGCTATGCCCATGTGAGATACTCAGCTGTACACTGAATAGCCGACTGAATTGTACTAGGGAACTTAGAGAAGAAACACAGCAACTCCCAGGAGCTTCCTGCAAGACTATAACAGTAATTTAAGATACAGAATAAAAATATGATGTAGATGAGATGGTAAGGTACAGTATTAGTGTGTGGGTAGATATAAAACACTACACTAGACAAAAAATGTTAAAAGCCAGCTACTACATGTTTAGCATTTAGGTTTTATTTTTAAATCAATAATTATAAACTGTAAAAATGTACCCTAATTCACTATGACTATGCCCTGAGAAGTAACATTACACACTAAGTAAAAGCCACTAGAAAGTGTCAGGTTTATACTTGAAAAGCATAAACTGTCTACAAGAAATTTCTTGGAAGCACACATTTCCTCCATATATTATATTATTTTTTTTAGCAATACATCGCTTTTTCAGAGGAAAAGATTAATGAAAGTTTATGTTAATTCTAGTTTTCCCAAATTTAACTACTACCTGAAGCATCTACCACCACATATATATATTTTTTTTTTTCCTTCATCACCCCTCCCCACACACCCTTAAACTGTTCTGGGGAAACTAGATGGCTTCATAGATAAAGCTTTTCACCTCTGAAAGAGGATTTAGGTCTGGCATGAGGTTTCCGAAAAAACTGAGCCTGATGAACTCCCCTTAAGGACATTAATCAGAGCACTTTTTGGGAGGTAGACAGTTATCTAGACATGAAATGAGGCCACCTCACCAATGCTTTGCTACATTCTTCTTTTGCTGGTTGGAAGAATAGACAAGTTGTTCTGAAGGAAACATACCTCTGAACACATGGCAAAAAAGACGGAAAATTTTCTTAGACAGGGACACTGACCTTCCTTTGAAACTAACTTGAGTGTTAAGTGCATTTGAGAATAGCTGATTTATCCTCTCTTATATCTAACATTAAAATATAGCAAGTTCCAATTGTAAAGAACTCTTATCCCCAAATGAATACAAGACAAACATACATTTAAAAGTCATATCTACATTTCATTTCACTGCTTGATTTCCATAATTGCTCTAGAACATACAACCCAACAGTCGTGGGTTTATTTTTGTCTCTACACTAGAGTGCAAAGGTTCACTTCCTACTGAGTACAAACAAAATCTAAGGATCATTACTCCCTCACTGAAGGCAAAACAAAGCAAAAAGCCTTGTCCAAAAATTCAGTCCATCAAATCTCTGAAGACTCACTGCTTAAATTATTCTGTGGTAGTCACATTTTGTTCATTGTATTATATGTTATTCTGAAAAAGTATGCTTGCCAAGTCTGGCTAGACTGACAAGCTTCTCCAAGAACCTTTGTTTCTGCTCATCAATATTAGACAATACTGCTTAAAAATTAATTATCTACTTAGTAAAAAATTTAATCCTATCCATAAAGACTAGCTACATATTCTAGTAAAGTAGGACTAGCACAAAACTAGAAATGCTAGAAATTTTGATTGTAGAACAGATTCTAAGCTTTCTTACCATATTATTACTTTGCTTATTTGTCTTAAAATAAGATCTATATAAGTTAATTAAACTGTGTAAACTATTTACTTTTCCCCATATTTAAATGACACAAGGATTTGATTGTATAAAGAATGTAAGAAGTCAACAAAACACTAATATGCAGGTTTAAGTAGATTAACAAATATTAATCGGAGCAGCTATAGTGGTGTGCTCCAACATTAACATTATACAGGTTTATTGTAGTTATTTTTAATGCTGCACGTTGCTCCAGTGACTGTAACACACAAGATACCAAATGCCAGTGAAATAATAGTTAATGTATGTAGCAGCAGCAAATTCAACCCATTAAAACCGTGATTCCTTCCATTCTAACTTCTGCAGTTTCAAATTGTTCCTCAAAACCCTTTATTTCTAGCACAAATACATTTCTACAAGGATTAGTCCAGTGAACAAAAAGAACGTGCATCAATGCAAGTGACCTACTACAGTGGAAGGTAATTTCAGTAAAGATGCTGAATTCTATATGAAGATGTTTAAAGATGTGCAAGGTTTGATTTTGTAGCTGAAGGAACTTACAGAGAGTTAGAGCCTTGTATTCTGCAGTTTCTGTTGGACAGTTTCTCCGTGAAATAGAGAAGATTGATATTAAAATGCTCTGACCTCTGAAATACAAAGAGACTAAAATGCCTGAAGTATCTTTACACAGTAACCTCTATCCATGTTAACTGCCAATGCCCTGGAGCTACTTTTCTTGCTGCAAGTCATGCCCAAATGGGACTCTGAACTAATATTAAATGGCAAAATAGGTGTGTACCAAAGATCATAGTTCCAGAACATCGTACCATTGTGAATTTAATACGATTTGCTGGAAGTATCTCTCCATTCATTTCACGTAAGAGGCTTCAAGATACTGACAACAGGAAATAATTTAGTTATCTATTTTATTCATCCCTATAAATTACATTGTTATAGTGAAAAAAAATTAAAGCCTTTTTTTTTGTCAGCTTACTGTTTACGTATCTTTCCAGACGGAAAACATGACTTGTTTCAATCAAATTCATTTCCATTGTTTACTTTTCTATGTGGCAGTCTATTCTGAAAACATTTCTAAAAGCAGCAATTCTCATTGGATTAAAAAAAAAAAAAAAAAAAAAAAAAGGGAATTTTTCTATCAGGTATAGGCTTTAAAAATTCACTCTTTGGATTCATTCTACAGTCACCACTGTCCTGTGCAAGTAATAAAAATATCAGCACCATCTCTTATCAGAGCTCTCAGAACATCTTCCAAGCACAAAAGCACAATGGAACTCTATTCAGCTATGTAGGACCAAATCTTGTCTTCATACAAGCATGCATAACTCCTGCTGACAAAAATAGGAACTGCACTCATTCATTTGAGGGCAGTTGTTTGATCTTAAGTGTTTATGTCAGGAAGATTGTCAAATTCAATAGCACAGTACAACCATGATTTAGCTCCAAGAAAGCCAAGTAAGACTCCAGATTACAGTCTGGAAGAAATATCCTATGGGTTTCAAGTCAGGGTCTAGCGTAAATCTTGCAAGTTCCTCTAAAAGCCTCAATCACTCCAGTGCAAGAAGGGAGCATTTCTTCCCTCCCACAATTTTAAGAAACATTTCCTATCCTGCTCCCACTTCTCAGTCTTCTGTCTGCTTCTGTTCTTCTTATGAGGTAAAGGTAAACAAAGAAAACACAACTAAGTTACTGTCTAACTAACAAAGGAACACGAATAAGGTCCTTAATAGACTGCCAGCTGATGTCACAGTTACCAGGTTCCTACTAGTCGTTAATGGGATATCTGTAATCAAGCTGACCCAGGCTACTGCACGTGCCTTAGTGTATCTTTCATACACAAAACACAACACATCTTCTGGGATGGGTGTAACTTGCTAGAGTTGGGTTGACTCTAGTTTGTATCTGAACGTACCAATTTTGCAGTGGTCACACAGAAAACATCTTATGACATAATAATCCTCTAAAGCCATTCCCACACCTCTTCCACACATCGGCTACATTATTCTGTAACTAAAACCATCAGCCAAGATGGCATCTCAGATCACATCAAAACAAACTGCCATGTAATATCTCCCTACCTTTACAGAGGAAGGTATAGATGCTCACAGAGACAAAGCTTTGCCATGTAGATCCTCAAGCCTAAGTCAGACGTATCTAGGTACTACAAACAGAAGAGCACATATTCAGAAATGTCTGTGCTACTTTGTGGCTGAAATGGATTATGAACATCCTCTATAAGACCAGAGGAGGTCAATTTTCATTCTGAAATGCATGAATAACCTCTATCCACCAAATTATTTACGACTGTTCGAATTCCACAACTCAAGTACCACCTTTTTCTTTTCAGGTGATAACTTTTTTGAGCAGGCTACCTGTCTTTCAGTCCCTTGTTCTTGCTCTCTCTCTCTGCCCAACAGAGACAGCAGCTTGAAACCTATTGTAGGCAGGAGGCACTTTGGGCAGGAGAAATATACAGCAATTTTGGCGAAGACTCTAGCTTGAAAATCCAATCCCCTCAGAGAATATTCTCTGTTTGGAGCAGAGGCAATGTTGCCATTGTACAAACCTCTACAGTTGTACAATATTTCTCCCCTTAAAAATCCCTTTTATAGGCAACTCCTAAAGAAACAACAAAACAAACCATTCATGTTTAATTCCACCAGAACAGAAATGTATATCAAATCCCCTTAAAATTTATAGTTATGTAAACAGAGGTCCTATGGTTGGAGAAGTGCAACGAAAGAGGGTTCCAAAGGAAAAAAAAAAAGAACAACAAAAAAAAAAACAACAGAAACAAACCACAGAAGCCCTGCAGAAGAACAAGAAGTGAAGAGACAGCTGTCTCTTCCTGCTGTCTTCTCCTGCTGTCTTTTTTTTTTTTTTTTTTGAATTGTACAGTCTCAACAACCAGTCAGCAGAAATACTTTTTAGTCCACCATCTTCTGGATTTGTATGGTGTTGGTTAACTACAAGTTACCAATTTGTGACTTGGCAGGCTGATATTCTGTAGTGTACGCAATACATTCAGAAATGTTTATCAAGTGTCATTAATTCTGGATTGTTGAGGTAAAATAAATAAATAAATACAAAGTAGGATATGAAGGTAAATAAGTCTGCTCTATGAAAAATATTTCCAAATATAGCTCAGACTGTAAGTGTGTGTGTGCTTGTGATGCATCTGCTTTTCAGAATTCCAATTTCATATACTTTCTTGTCAAACTCATGTGACAACTAATAGGGGAAAAAAGTTACAATAATAAAAGGTATGACTCCAACACCATTACTTCCTCAAGGAAGAAACACTGCAGTCTGGTGTTCTGCTAAGGGTAGCTAATACAAATGTAATAGCCCTCACTAAATATAGTCTGAATCCAATGCATTTTTAGCACGATCCAGTATAGTAAAGAGGAAAAACATGGAAACAGGTTAAGCTGGTACCGACAAATTCTCCTATTCTTTTTCCAGACACTCTGTTTCAAAAACGTACTTTTTTTTTTTGTTTTCTTAAAAGCCACATGATTCAGAGTCCACCTTAATTTAAAATTTAATTAAGTTAAAACATAAGACAATGGCATGGTAGGAAGCTGGCACACAGGTAGAAAAAGAGTGACTTCTTAAAAGGTTAAAGAATGACAAACTGTATTTGCTTAGTAAAAAGGTATGCCAGTTCTTAATAAATAAAGTGACAAACTTCTACTCTGAGTATCAATTTTAGGACTGACCATTACGAGAGTGAGAAACACATGGTTAGCTAACATTTGCAATGAAGACATGCGTTTGTGTCTGAAAAGAGAATATTGCACTAAAAGAACAACCCTGAAGGCTTCAAACACTTCCTTCACTGACCTAAAAAAGTAACTAGCCATTTCCTATAAGCAGTAGCAAACCTGGCTTGGTCCGCATCTCTGCAAGTTGATAAAACTTTATCAATGAACCGGTATTCTGTTTCTGGCCCGAAAGAGTCCTGCAAAGGAGCACGCTTCAGCCGTTTTTTTTCTTGAGTATAACCTTGTTTGCAGATGGATTCACTCAAACCATCAACATCCATAGCTTGTGCCATGTGACGTGTCACAGAACAGGGGTGTGAATTATGAAAAGCTTCATCACTGCTGTCCACGGATGACATAACCGCACTCAGAAGAGGAAGTCTGTTGCCTAGGTGGTGCTGAAGGTAGAACACACGCCTTCTTCAGAGGAAAAGAAAGAAAGAAAAAAGGAAAAAAAAAAAAGTCATACACTGAAAACAATACGCTCTTGCTCTTTATTTGCGTTATTTGCCACCCCACCACATTTCTCCACAAACACGCAGGAAAGCTGCTTATTGAAAGCTGAATGACTGTAAAGGAGCCATTGTACTTTTCTATGCCTATCTCAGTAATAAAATTTGCATTACCACCCAGCAAGTCATTCCTCATGCACCGTCAAAGGACATGTAAAGTTCACCTCTTTCCCTTGCAAATAGGTGTCACTGCACAAAATCTGCTGTTATGGTCAGACTGTACAAAGCAAGTTCACCCGAGGCATGGTGCATTAGGTTACTTTATGCAGGAATGAAGATAAAGAGCACAGACAATGGAAAGGGACACATGCCTGTGTTGTAGCTGTGCCAAAGTTGAACAAAAAGACAGCTTCTGTATCTCCAGAATTATTTTAATCTAGGAACTTCACAGACATCATACTTCATGTACGGATTCTCATATCTTGTCTGATCTCACTGTTACAGAGCCTAATTCTTTATCAAACTGTAGAAATTTCCATTTCTAGGAACTGGATGTCCCCAGCACAGCCTCTCTGTTCAGCCTAGAGAAGACTTTTTGAAGAAAACAGCAGAAATTTAACTACAGAAAGCAACTGCTGTATACATATATTTGCATGTATGTAACAGCTAGTCTCCCTCAAACCCCACAAATGATCTTCTGTGATTACTAAACAGTAGGAATACAATCCCGTAAACATCTGATCTTGTATTTTAATAAGGGATTTTGTACTTAGGAAGGGTATCAGATCAACTCATACAGCATATATATCTTCAGTTCTCATTACTGTAACAGCACACATACAAATGGTGGAGTTTTGCCACTGTGCTTTCCAAGTGAGCCAGGCCTGCTAGGTAACACAGTGCAGATAAAAACTAAAATCCTATATATTCATTCATTTTGCTTAGCATATTAAAAAAAAAGTCTCAGTGTCACTTTGGCAAACCTGCTCTTACCTTGTTAGGCATATACATGCAGCTAGCAAAGCAGACGGTTTCTGTAGATGATCCTTCAGCCTATCTATTGCTACATCTTTTGCCCTTTATACATTTTGTGTGCGATAAGACCAATTAATAGCATCTTGTGTCTCTTGCACAAACTATACGGACAGGCAGAGCTTACGCCAACAAGAAATTTAACCCAATAAAATTTTCCATTCAAGAGCTTTGATTATTCTCCTGAATGTTTTCCAAACGCTCAAGACATGGTAGCTTAGAAATCTTCCATTGAGTAGTACCTTTTGAAATCATAAAAACTACTTGTCTGGAAATATCAGGCAAAGAACAATCCAACAATCAGAAAGACACTCTTTTGACAAAGTCCTCTTACCTATGACACCACAAGGTTTCATGCCCTGGGTAAGCGTCAATCAGATCAGTGCAGAGATCCAACTCTTCCTCTAAATAGTGGGGGACATCCACGCTCTGCTCCTCTGCACAGGCAGCTTCTGCCCCTTCACCTTCTTCCTCCTTTTGAAGACTAGGGTTTTGCTCATTTACCATTTGATTTCGTACCAGTGTATTATCATCATTCACAGTCCTGCTTATCAAGGATTTGAGTAAGAACTGGCGATAATGAAATCCGCTGTGGTCTGAGACATGCATGGATACCCAATATTTAGTGGAAGCAAGTTCATCAAGGAGAATCTGAAACAAAAAGCAGCAACAGTCATAAACCGATATAAAAGAGGAATTTACCACTATTGCTTCTGTGTTGAGGGCAACCCTCTCTTCTAGTGTTTTCATAGATTATGTCAGTGTGGTTTACGAACAAACACAGAAAAATGTGTTTAGTTTAAGAACAAACACATAAAAATGTTTAGTTTAAGAACAAACACAGAAAAATGAAATAACCACAAGAACCTTTTCCATTGTGTGCTGACAGGTATTCCCCTAAAGAAATTATACTTATTCCAAACTCTGAAAAGGTAGGTGTCACAGCAATCCACAGGATCAGGAAAACAAAGAAACAAACAAACAACAGAAAACACAACAAAACACTTATGACAAGGTATAAGTAGTTCTTAAAACCTCAAAATGGCTAGGAATAAATACTAGGTAGAGGGTACATCAAACTACATGGATGTTATTCAATAGAATCATTTTAATTTTTGCCTAGTAAATGATGGGTATTTGAGATTAAAAAAGGAAAAAAGATTCAAAGTACACTTAAATTTTTCAAAACAGAATGCTGATCACTAACATGTTCTAAATCTTAGGGCTTATGGAATAGAAGACTATTTGTCTATAACTGAGATGCTTGACTTAACAGCTAATTGGTGAAGTCACAGAAAGGCTTTCAAAAGAACTTAAATTAATGATTGCAATTGTTCATATAACATAGCTGACACCTAAGAATTTTAATTTGTGGACTTTTTTTCATTTCTAGGTAGGTGAGTTTGGCTACTGGACAAAGCTTCTTTCACTTTATTTCCTTTTATTAGAAGAAATGGCTACAGCCTTGCATTGCTCCCTCTCTGGAATTTAAACTCTCAAAGAACTTAGAGCTGTACCTTTTTCATTAATTTCTGAAGAACTGTATAAAACCTTACTGGTTTTAGAGCCTTAAGCCCTCTTTCTAAGATACCTCCCCCATTTGAAAGAACTGACTGATGCAAAGCAAGTTGCATAGGCACAAGTCTGTCTTTTTCCTCGTGCAGCACAACAGATACAGCCTCCCAGAAATAAAACGAAAGATATACACAAAACTAGCAATACACCTCTTTTATGGTGCACCTACTCTAAAAGTCAAGAGAGCAAATACAAACAATGCAAAAAGCACCTTCTACCTGAGGTAGGTGTGGAAAAGACAGACCAGCAGCACCATATAAATCAGCAGACTGAAATGCACTTTTAAATAATAGTGTTGATAAGGTCCATTCCTTGATGAGGATTGTAACCTCACAAATAGGGACGTAGACAAAGCAGAGACATTTAATGCCTTCTTCAGCTCTGTCTTCAACACCAGTGATGGGCCCTGAGATCCCCAGAGCCCCAAGTTGGAGGATCACACCTGTGTTAATGATAAACTTCCAGCCAACCCCAACTTGTGTGGGATTTGCTGCTCCACATGGATGCATATGACTCTATGGGACCCAAAGAGATTCATCCCAGGGTACTCAGAGAGATGGTGGGTGTTTTTATGAGACCTCTATTGATTGTTTTTTAATAGTCTTGGGAATCTGGAGAGGCCCCAGTCCCCTCAAAGTCCACTGAGAAAGGCAAGGAAGAAAACCCTGATAATTACCAGGGATGTCGATCTCACTTCAGTGCCTGGTAAAACGATGGAGAAGATTATTCTGGGAGTTACTGAAAAACACTTCAAAGACAATGCAGTCATTGTAGTGCAGTAAACCCGACATGGGCTTATGAGGGGAAAGTCCTGTTTAACTAACGTAATTTCCTTGTATGACAAGGTTACCCACCTAGTTGAGCACGGGAAGTCAGGAAATGTAGTCTTTTGGATTTCAGCAAAGATTTCAGTCCTGTTTCTCACAATAGGCTTCAGGACTAAATGTCTAGCATACAACGAGACAAGAGTGTAGTAAGATGGGTGAACAACTGGCCAACGAGTTGGGCTGAAAGGGTTGTAATGCATGGGGCTACATCAGGCTGGCTGACAGGCACTAGTAGGGTTCCCCAGGGCTCCATTCTGGGGCCAGTTCTCTTCAGTGTTTCCATAAATGACTAGCATATAGGGCTCAAATACATACTATCAAAGTAAGTATGTCAAATACATACTGGCAGCCAAAAAGGCCAACTCTGTACCCTGGGGAACATCAGGCACAGCACTGCCAGCTGGTCAAGGGAAGGCATTGTCCTGCTCTGCTCTGCTGCAGCCCCACCTTAATCTGTCTGCAGTTTTGGGTGCCACAGTACGAGAAGGACATAAAACTATCAGAGATCTATCAACTCATCAACTATCAGTAGCTAAAGGAGGGCTACAAACATGGTGAAGGGTCTGGAGGGGAGGACGTATGAGGAGCAGCTGAGGCCCCTTGGTTTGCTCAGCCCCGAGCAGAGCAGGCTGAGGGGAGGCCTCATGGCGGCCTGCAGCTCCCTCACGAGGGGAGCGGAGGGGCTGGCGCTGAGCTCTGCTCTCTGGGGACAGCGACAGGACCCGAGGGAATGGCATGGAGCTGGGACAGGGGAGGGTCAGGCTGGGGGTTAGGGAAAGGGTCTGCACCCAGAGGGGGGTCGGGCACTGGGACAGGCTCCCCAGGGCAGTGGTCACAGCACTGAGACCACCGGAGTTCAGGAAGTGTTTGGACAATGATCTCAGACACATGGTCTGAGTTTTGGGTGGTCCTGTGTGAGGCCAGGAGTTGGATCCTCTTGGGTCCCTTCCAACTCGGGATATTCTATGATTTATAAAGGCTTGGATTCTATTCCAGGCTTGGAATTCTCAATGGGGCTAATGGTCCCCATTCCCAGTTTTCAACTTAAAACTTGATTAATTTCTCTCTGTTCAGCTGAACTGAACTTAACTGATTTAAATTCCTGAACATTAAAAATGTAATATCCTATTAAAAACAACATAAGGTTTAATAATGAAATCAGAAAAATCAGACCAGCCTTTATTCAGCTGCAATTGATACTAGGCACATTATGAAGAGCTTATATCTCAGGTTAATCTGATTAATTTAACTGACACGTTCATGAGCTACAAAGATACAGGGGAACATTAAAATTGGATATTTTACTTCCTCAAATAATGAAGAGTAAACAGAATGATTCCTAGCATCATTCCTTATCTGAAAGAGAAAATCTTGTTCAGAAAAGCAAAACTGAAGAGCTCTATTAAACCTCTTGAGATCTACAGCAAAACTAAGGGTGTCTCTTCCAGGAACATCAGAGTAACAGTGGAAGATGCTTCAAACAACTGAAGGTGTTTTGTTTTGTTTGTTTTTTTTCCTCCCAGATTAATTTTAGCTGATAACAACTCAATTTTCTCTATTTCAACACCAAACAGAGCAAGTCCTTTGCCACTCTGTGGAAATAACATGAAAACCTCCCCCTCCATTCTTGAAAACCTCTTTTATCTTATAGGGTAAGCCGAGTACAATGGAATTGGCACCCTGCTCCAGAACAGGACGCACAAGCCGACCTTTGCCTCAACCTCTGGGTTTGCACTCCCTTTTACACCCTCCCTGACCCTCTTCTTTCTTTTTTAAATGTGCTTACCAACCATAAAATGCAGCTCAAAACTTCCTCCTTGGTCCGGTACACTGGGGAAATGAAAGGGGACTGTGTCTGGGGAAAACACTTCCTAACAACCACTGCATAAATATGCCAATGTCCTCTCACACACAAGACAGGCATTTTTGGAGTTTCAGTCATCTAAGGAAAAGCCAAGGCCTTACCGGGAATGACAACAGGAAAAAATTATTTTGTGTGTTTTTATTTTTATTTTTTTTTATTTTTAACTATATGACCCGTACAGTCACTCTCCACCCTCTAATTACGACGTTGATTATTTCTGTCTAAAGAAAATTCAAATTTGTCCACCATTCCTAAATAATATCCTATTTTTGTCCTTGCACACTAATGCACTGTGATGGGTTTGAATTTTAGCAGACTATACTGATACTACTCTCTTACACTTGTTCTCCAACTAATTACACACTCCTCTATTACTAGCTGCTTGGAGTTAATGTTCTTCCCCATTAGCTAATTGCACCGTCAAGGGAAAAAACTGAAGTCAAGCCTTCTCCTCCTTTTCTGAGTTATGTATTCCAATACCAGAAAGATAAGATGGGCTTGGAACAATCTGTTCTTGAAAGATCTGTAATTAATATTAATGAAGACTATTAAAATACACTGTAAACTTGCTACTATGATTGAAGTTCTGCAGGAAAAACAAACAGATTTCTATATTCAAACAAAATATTTTTTAATGTCTAGTGCAAGAATAAAGACACATCCATATTTTGTGAGAATATCGTCTTAGAGGTTCAAACTTTCCTCTCTAGTATTTCATATATTTTTTCCTGAGCTTGAATTGAGTTTCAGCCTGCAGAATGATTAGGTTTACAAAAACAAAGGTAAAAAAGAAAAAAACACCAAACAGCCTCCAGCCCCCAAAACCTCCACATCGATGATCTTGAGGTCTCTTCCAACCTAGAAATTCTGTGATTCTGTGAAGTTGGTTTTGCAAAGTATTATTTCAGTGATACTACAACATACACATTATATTTCTGGGAATCTATTTTCTGTCCATGGTATTAAGAACAACCTAATACTACTGGCAAAGTTTTCATCACAGCAGAAATATGGCACTAAATAAAACAGTGTCCTCTAACTTGAGGCAATCGAGCAAGAAATAAATGGCTGAAGAACCACAATATCTGTTTTATCTGCTGTTTTTTCTGCACAGTTTCAGCCTCCAATCTCAATGAAATTTATCATTCTTAAGCACACAAGTGGCTGAACATATACATGTAAAATGAGACCTCAGGCAAGAAAAAAACACATTTATATTGTAAAATTCTGTAACATCCACATTTACCCTGTTCTTTTTTTTTTTCCTCTCTCTCATGACACATCTTGCAAATAATCACTTTCTAATTCTACCTTTTAAATCTAATAGATACAAACTTTATCTCAAGATTCTTTGTATCTTCCTTGTTCCACATCTTCCTAATTTTCTTGCATCTGAAACATCTAATGCTAAGCCATCTAAAGAGCATAGTCTCCGAAGAGAGCATCAGTGCTGCTATGAAAAATATCTGGATTCAGTATGGGGATTTTCCCAGTGGGTTAAGCCCACTTAGATGATCAGCAGCCCTGGTGAAATTTTGCCAATGGCTATGAAAGCCAGTTGGACAAAACCAGAGAAAACTATCACTTCCTTAGTAACAAGGCTAAAGAGAAGACCAATAGGGAAACCGGGATGGCTGCCAAAGCAAATAGAGTTGGGAATGATCTAACAGATTTAAGCATTTTCCTCCACTGGCACACTTGTGACTTGTCACACAAAACATTGACAACTGCCAATGAATAAAACCACCACAAAAATTCCAACTCTGAGAAGCATTCTAGCAAGATGCAACTACCTGAGTTTATTTTGACTATTAAGAAAAAGCAGGTGCAAAAAAACATTTAAGGTTTTAACCCAATCTTTTAAGCCAAACTACTGTCAACTAAAGCATAAAATTACTGAGTCTTAATTAATAGTGTTAACAACTTTTGCCTCCTTCTCCCCCAAGCTTTTAAAAAAGCTATCAAAGATTTACGTGAAAGTGCCTATTTCCTATTATTTCTTTAACCTTAATTTCTAACCTCCAGGCTATCCCAATCCTGTATCACTGATCTTTCCATACCTATCTTTTCACATCTTACTTGGTAATTCTGTGTTGTCTCCCTCAAGGAACCTGGAACATGCTTGCTATCTACTACTGATCTGACACAGCTATTTTTAATTTTTCTCAGGTGACAACAGGAAACGAGCAAAACAACATCCACTGCTAGCAATAGCTGGCCCATAAGACTTAGCAGTAAGAGTTCTACAGACTCAACCTCCATCTCTAAATTCCTCCCTTACTTCTGCTACAGATTTACAGCAAAATACTGTGAGTGCTGTTAGAAATGCAAATGATGTGTCACTGTATCTGCCTACAATTCACAGTCAATTCACCTATCATTTTAGGAACCACAATATTACAAAACCACCCATATAATTTTAGATCTTGTCACATTGAATTAATTCAATTTTCCATAGGTCTCAAAGTTTTAAATACTACCATGTGCTATTAAATATTCACCACCATGCAATACTGCTGGAGCTGGAATGGCCTGATAGATGCCAAAAGCATAGCTGCCAAAAGATGCTGTTGGAGTTAACAAACTAGCTATCAGAACTACTATGTGTTCTCTGTAATTCCTGCTGTCTTAATACATCAATACTCTGACCTGATAGAGAAGCAGAGTAAGTGTAGGAAAATAAGACATCATGTTACACTATCATAATAATATCCATCGTGTGTTGTCTTTTTATTCTATTAGGAAATTCAAGATTAGTGTTATGGAACATTTTTTGTTCCTTCTTTGTTTTAGCTCACGTAGTCTTACCTATCCTCTACCTGTTCACCAACACTAAATACCAACAGACAAACAGAATGTTGTACATGGGCAGGAAAAATCTGTTCTTTCTGCAGAGCATAATTTGACTATGCTGGCAAAAAAAATGCAAACCAGTACATATTGCAATGTTTTGCCTGTTTTTTAAGAACATGCTCAGCTGTCTATACTCACTTAATATGACACTATCCACCCATATCAGAGGATCTGCTTGGCAAAATATATATATATTTTTAAACAAGGAAATTTAAGACTTTATTCATTATTGCATTATACCTTGACAGTCAGCTTTCCCACATGCTGCAAAACCCAGATGCGATGGGACCAGGCATTGTAGTTACTTGGGTATCTCCCAGCAGCTTCAGAGCAGACATCCATTTCCTCCTGCACTAGTCGATGAATTCTCTCCACAGGTGCTGCTCCCAAGTTTCCTTTATTCACAAGAGTGGGCAAGGAGTTTTCCTGAATTAGATGTTGCAGCACCCATCGTCTAGTTAAATGATGTACAGTGTTAATGATGAGAGACTAATTTTTAGAGAAAAACAATTTTTTGCATTTATATAAATCAATCAAGCTTTTCTGAGATTTCCATTATCTGAACTATGCTGTAATTAGAGGCTGAATAAGAAAACGTAGCAAACACAACCATCTGAACTGCTCCCAAACTGAGAGCTGTAACTTTATGATCACATTCCAATATAATTTAACTTTAGCTGTATTTGTTTGTTTGCTTACTGTAAGTAGCCATGGCTACTTACAGCATACAGGAAGAAAACAAAAAGAAACAACAAATAAGGAAAACAATTCAAGGTCTGCACATGATTTCTCACAAGTTTCTTTCAGAGGCTTGTATAGCACTAAAATAAAGTTTAAAAAATTAGGCAGAAAAATGTGACTCAATAGAGATATTAACTGTGCTTCATGTGCGTTTTTTACACTTCTCAGTACTGCACATTGCAAGCAAAATTAATTTCTGTACATCATCAGCAGAAAGAAAATGCAAAAGACTGAATGTTTCAGTGGCTACGGGCTTAACTGAAACAAATGTCTTTACTATCAAATAATACATATTTGATCTGAAGTCTCTGAGACACGTACAGACTCCCACATGGCTTTTCAATTTTATTTTGGACTGGCTTCTGTAGTATTTTTACATGAGGATTGTATTTTGAGAGATGTCCTCAGTGCTACAGAAAATGTACATCTGCAGGCTCTACAGAGAGCTGAAAATTATGGCAGATATCTGTGCAGCAGCAAGTGTCAAGAGAATGCCAGTGAGACCACATGGTCTGGAAATGGTCTGGAAAGCTGGACATATTTCAGTTTGTGCAGTGGATTTTTTCTATTTTGTACTGACTCATATCAGTCTCAAAAGCAATTAATAATTATTTCATGACAGTGTCAGCTAAAAAAATAAAAATTGAGAATTCTCCCTTGCAGTTCCATCATACATAAAATAGCAGCTGTAAAAAAAGATAATACTCAGGAAAAAAAAAAAAAGAGTAATCTGTTTGCTTTTTGTCTCATTTGAAAAATGTTTATAACATTCTTATTCATTGATATTTATTTAAACCATGCCTTTTTCTTAGTTACTTTAAAAAAAAGATTTAAGCTACTAGAAGACAATATGAACAATTGTAATCTGAACATTACCATCTACTATTTTTTTAAACTTCAGTCACCATATATGCAAGAAATGGGAAAATCTCAACCATTCTCGAAACTACTTTTTTATTCTGAGCAAACACAAGAAAGAACAACAAATTATAACACTAATAAAAATATTCCTAATTTAAGATTGCATTAAAGTTGGAGATAGACATTTTCATTATTTCTAAGATGTAAATAAATACTAAGAACCTTACGACTTAGCTTGTAGTCAAACTTCTGACTAGTTTCATAAAAGTATGTTGGTCCATATAACAATATGCATGGCACCAAGCTCAACATTAGTTACATGCTAAAATTTGTTTTCTACTGCTAGTTACCACATAGGAAAGGCTAAACCATGACAAACTGCAGGGTGTTCTTCCATTATTTCTATGCAATCCTTTTGCTTCAAACAAAGCAATCACGCAGCATGAGTAGTCAGAATGAAGATGCTGAAAAGCCATTGAAGGGTAACAAAATTAAAAATCAGCACTGCAGAAACTCATTAATGTTGTTGCTAAATCAATGCCATTAAGATAGAAAATAACAGAAACTAAGTGAGGTAATGTTACCCTATAAAGTGAGTAACACCTAGTAATAGTCCATGTATTGCATTCTATGTAAACTTCCAGAATTTTGAGCACATCCACTAAACTCAAAAAGATGAATTTACCAACAACACCCTAATCCCAAAATTCATGTTATCTTTAAGACTGAAACTTGTGTATGTTTTTGATAGAATATGAATCCCCTCATAGGATATTAACTTCACGGTTATCTCAATACTGGGCATGTGAAATACAAACATTATGAACTGCTTTCTAATGTTTTCCATTCAAATCTCTTGAAAATTGTCTGTAAAAGGATGAATAAAAATGTAAAAAAAATAAAAAAAATCACACATACCAAGAAATTTTATCATAAAATTGAGCAATGTGTCTATACTTCACTCAGCTGTGCTACAGGAATTTTACATACACTCAGTCATGACTAAAATAGTTAGCTCTGTGTTTCAGTAATTCTGGAGTTACATTTTTCAAAAATGTGGTCTAGTGTTTTAATATTTAGCATTGGTGATTTAATGGCACTGTGTAAATTAGAAATGATAAAAACATATCCACCAAACCAAAAAAGACTAGCGAAGAAATGGAAAAGAAGACAACTTTAGTTACAGAGATTAGCTTTTATAGATTCTTCTCTTTCCAAAGTGTCTGTAGGCAAACAATAGAGTTATAAGTTGGGGGGGCTAGGGGACAGTAACCCACAATGCTCAAATAGTTACTATTGGAAACAAAATTCTCAGGATGAGAATTTTAGGTCCTGCAAGACATGATAAACCCTTAGGAAAAATGATCCCATCTCCAAAGCTCATTAAAAAATATGCCATACATTGGCATATGATTGTATATTTTGTGTATATCATGTGGCATATGATTGTAGTTCTAAGTGTAGAATAAGAGAAGCATCTTCAAAAGCTAAAGCACTGAATTTTACAGTGACTGGCTCAAAGAATCTGCTGTACTTCTAGTTGTCCTCTTCCATCTAGCACTCTGCTTAACTCACTCACAGAAGAAAACAAAACAAAACAAAACAAAAACACCTAGGAAGAGCGTTTAAGTTTGGGAAAGCAACAGAAGGCATGGGACACAAACCTATGAATCCACGTTTCTGGACTCTTTGGAAACTTGGTTAACGCCAGTTTTCCAAGATGCAAATCTTTAAGTGGATTTAAAGTGCCAGATAGTATTAATTCTTTCCTACAAAAGATAAAATAAATTTGTATGAATAAAAGATGTGACCTGAAAACAAAACACAAATCCCAACAACAAACAGCATGGCATTTTGTTTGCATTAAAGTACAATTTCACTGTCAAATTCAAAGGCTTTGGTGGACTGACCCATTCCACTTGGTTATATACGGGCATCACTATTCAGCCAGGCCCAACAAAATAAATCCAACTCAAATAAGTTTATCTTAATACACTCTATCTGTTGGTTCCCAATTCTAACAACCACCAACAAAAAACACTGAAACAACTGTATTTTTGGGCGTGGCCTCTATCACATTTTCTGTTACTAATCAGAAAGCCAAGGAGTTTGGGCTACATATAATGCCTATTAACAGTAATGTTGCTTTTGTCTGCACACTCTTAGAAGAGTATTAATAACATAAGTTGCTTCTTTTTTCTTTGATTCAAGGACTGCCAATAGAGTTACATATATGATGAAATACCTTTCTTGAAATTAGGCCTTCAGATTATTTTGTATATCTGAAAATACAGTCACTCTTCCACACAGCTTCCCCCCCCCCCATCTTATTTTCACACACAATTTTTAAATATGTCTCAAGATACAGTATCACTGATTCCTAAATTTAGAAGGAAGGGAGGAATATTCTCTGTGTGTAAAATATTTTTCAAACTCACCAGAAAGGCAGAAATCACTACATTTATTCATAGATAAAACACCTTCTGGTTGGGGGAAAAAAAAAAAAAAAAAAAAAAAAAAAGAATTTGCCCTAACAAAACTTACTGTTCAGCTAACAAAAGCCTTCCCAGAGCACCCCTTCAACAGACATAGCAGAGTGAAAGTCTGTATTTTACTTTTTTTGCCTTCTTTGCACATAATTCCCTGCTCCACACCCTGTTAGCCTTTCCAGATTTACAACTCTTCCAGCCCCTCTCAAGCATGTTTGTAGACATCACCCTGTCACTGGTTACTCCAAGAACATTAGCTTCCATCTCCTATTATCCAATCTACTTATTAGATAGCTGCTTTGAAGTTAAGATACGGTATGATCCAAAATTGCCATTTGATTTCAGTAAACATGCCTCTTCCAGAACATCAACGTGCATAAAGCTGTAGCAATTTTGGCTTTTTGTTCATTTGTTTGTTTTTAGATGATGTTGTTTATCACAATCATATGCATGGCACCAGGTTAAGCTAGAGGAGTGACAGTCGGCGAAGGGCATAGGAAAAAAAAAGCAAACAAAAAAATCCTGGTGGGATGGGAAAGAAATACACTATGAAAACAACTCCTACGTACCAAGTAAAACATCTCTGTGGTGTGAATCAGAACATAGCACGGCAATACCGTGGCAGGTGGAAGAACTAGTCTATTATTGCTATGCAAAAGGTGATATTTTGGTAAAAAGCATGTACACGGACAGAGAAAGAGCAGTTCAGATCAGTCCAGCATTAAAAAAAAAAAAAAAAAAAAAAAAGCAACATGTACAGGTTTAGATTAGATATGGATTACCAGGACAGCAACCTTCCAAGATGTAGACTCCTCGTGGGGATATTGCCCTTTCTATCCTAAAGTATTAACTGCAAATAAATAGGCTCAAACATATTTACTCTTAAATTTGTTCTGAGTTTTGCAAAGTTGAGGAACATCAGAGGCAAGATTTAAATTTTCTGCTGTGGTAGAAAAACAGTTTTTAGCTTCACAGATTTACATTCAAGAGATACCCTCATTCATAAGTAAGGGACTTCAACCATAGGTATGATTACATTATTATAAACTCCAAATAAACCTCTTT
Source organism: Netta rufina (assembly GCF_964035555.1). Classification (NCBI taxonomy): domain Eukaryota; kingdom Metazoa; phylum Chordata; class Aves; order Anseriformes; family Anatidae; genus Netta; species Netta rufina. The sequence continues at coordinate 36,003,740 of NC_140126.1, read as the reverse complement.
CAGTCTCTTTAAGCAAATACCAGATTTAGGATATACAACTTCCAGCTCAGTTTTTGCCACATGAACCACTGCTGGCTCTTCAGCCTTCAGAATTCTAGTTCCCGTAAGAGAGAATGTGAAATGCTCTTCACTTGCCTCATGTTTTAATGACATCTGTGAAGTCACTGATATCTCATGGGAAAATATTTGAACTTTCAGAGCTTCTTGTTATCTGATGCCTTTTGACATTTGATCAATCATACATGTAAGCAACGATATCAACAACAATGATGCCTATGACAACTTCCTTCGTAATAACTTACAGATTTTGGTCATAGTAGCTTGAAAGATTTTTCAACTCATAAAAACATAAAGCAAGTTATGATTAGTAACTGCAAATGCCTCGTTGCTCATTCTGTATGACAGGAATTTCCCTCTGAGTTCTAAGAAATGACACATCTCCTTTATCATGCGTTCCTACACCACACAATTGGCTCTCGATCAGTTCTCCCTGCTTAGGTTATAGGCTCTGCCATTCTGTAGCTTCCCAGTTTCTTCTAATGAAAATAAATAAATAAAAAAAATAACCTGTGCAGGCACATTACGCTGTTTCGAATAGCTCCGAAGTCAAGACAGACATATTATATTACCTGCTCTAGCAGATAGCATATTTAAAGCTTTATGTTCCCCTGTGCTTCACTAACGACATACAATTTTCTTTGATGGTCATTTGAGCTCAAATACACATTAGCCTTCCACATCACCACTTGTCTTCTTGCTCTGCCAAGCCCTGTCTCCTCTCCAAGGAAGCGATTTCCTTTTCCTACTCTCAAACAACCACATTCTCTCCACATTCAGTGCTGTTGGGTCAATCACTACCTCTGAAGCTCTCAGCAGAGAATACAATGTAGGAAACGTATTATCTCAGCCTAAAATGATAAACTTATTAGATTGTACACAAAGTACTCTGCAGAAAGGGCTGCTATTCAGTAAATAACTCTTATTCTTTTTATTTTAGGCTTCTCAGAATCTATGATGCAAATAAAACAGGGAATTTGTGTGTCAAGAGCATGCGATGAATCTGGCACAAAAAACATCCTCTGCAAGATGAAAACAATCATCCCACGGCTGATCCATCATGTTCTGCAAGCAGAGTGCGAGTCCCACACAATTAGTTCCCTGCTTATAATAATCCACAGTACAAATTTATCTCCGGTATCTGTGCAGAACATAGTGTGTCTTCTACTCAGTGACCACATATATCATCCATGTCTGCCTGCCTTGATCTGTAGTATGCTGAGATTGGAACCACACAGCATAGTAGGGAGGGTGAAGTGTTGTGCTTTGGTTTGGGTTGTGCCATTGAGTGCCTACCCTTTGAAAGGGCCAATGCCTAGCAGCAGCCTAAACCAAGGCAGGTGTAGATTCGGCACATCAGAACCTCATCTAGAGCACTCAGAGGCAAATCCCTCAGCTACTGAATGGCTGGTATGACATCAGCCTCTCTCTGAACGTGACACACAGTGCTTCAAAGACAAACCACCAACCAGGCCACCCCGCCAAAAATCAGAGGAGGACAGACATCCTCTCAAGTTTTTTGCACACTGAGGTAAACCATAAAGGCCATAAAAGAGACAATCTTCACCTACGTTCCTTAATGTTGTTAGTCCATTTGCAATTTTAAACTACCCCGCTCGTGTATGTCCGAACAAACTCTTTCAGCTGTCAGGCAGAAAAAAACGCACAGACTGTTAAGGATAGATGCATTTGCATCAAAAAAAAAGACAAAGCAAAAACCTGAATTCAGTTTTATGTACCACAAGATTACATTACTCTAATAGCTCTAGTGTTTATACATGCTGATAACTATTTTGTTACTTGACAGCTACTTGGGGGTATACATTTTCAAGACAGTAAGTCCTTTGCTACCACTTCCACCTGCCTTTCTTATACTCGAGACGCTAGAGAGTGACAGATCCCAGCAGAATCCTCCGGAACTGTATCACCAGTTAAAAAACATATATATATATATATATAAACATATATATACATATATGAATTTCTGATATATAGGGCTGACAGCAACCCACAGCCATCAGCTTTCTAGGTCATTTTGTTCATTTTTTCCTACTGAAATTAAACTACTACTTTTGTTTAACTACAAAAAGTGTTTTTGGTTTTCTTTTCTTGTTTTAAACAAGAGCCCTCCTGGACACTAACAACTTCCTGCCAGCCCTCTAACCACTCTTAAATTATTCCTTTTAGACTGTGTCATATCTTACCTGGGATGCAGAAAAATATTCTCCCACCTGCAGGATTTACACAAAAATTATCTGCTTCACAATGCTATGAATACAACTTCCTCCCCTTCTCTTGCAGTATATTAAGGGCTATTCAGCTTTGACAAGCTGCACTGGTAGTAGTAGTAAATTGATCAGTTTGCTCAAAAGGACTCAGGTATAATATTGAACGAATGGTAAAATGGGAACAATGAAATCAGACAGCAGACATCAGTTGGGTGCTATGCGATTTGGCAAAAAGGATACGTCCATCTAAGTTCACAACTCAATTGAAGCCTGCCTCAACTGATGGACAAAAAGAGAAGTGGCAGTTCAAATGGGACTCCCATCCAAAAAAAAAAAAGGGGGGGGCCTAACTCCTGTATTCACGTGCAGCAGCGTAAACTTTGTATGAAACAAACAAAAACCAAAACCAGTATGAAATTATCTGTGAGGCATACAGGATAAAAGAGATGTTCAACATTCCTTCAGCACTCCTTAGCTGAGAAGCTGTTGCTGTGTCATTAACTACCACTTAAAGCGGAGCTTATGGCTGACTTGCATATTCAGGCCCAGGTCTTTCTGATGTCATTTGCTCAGGGCAACCTACCTCACGTTCCAAGCTGTGGTGAAGTCAGGGTTCAGTAGCAGCAGTGTACACGTGATATCCACCAGCTCTAAAATGAGTATAAGAAAAAGAAAACACAAAAATTAGCAATGGTTCACAAAGAGCAGTGGTCTTTCTGAAATCCTTTAGCCCCCACCTGTCCTTAACATCTTCCCTCCCATGGCTGCTACATCTATGGATGCCTGCCTCTGCAAAACACTGTTATATCTCATTCCAGAAAAAAAAAAAGAAAAAAAAGACAGGTTAATTTAAAGGGGAGCAGAATCAGCCATATCTTCCCTTTTGGCTATTGGAAATAATGGACTTCTATATTGTTAACTACTCTTATCTAAGAAGTCTGCAGCTGGAAATTTCTGACTGCTGCCTGTTTATCTATCTAGATAGATGGTATACATACATACGAATAGATAGACATACAGATGTATAGATATATACTGTATATCTGTACATATATACAGATATGTAGATATATACTTTTATATAGAGAGATATAAATAACTAGATAGACAGATTCAAACACATCATATGCTCTCAGAGATGGACAGGAAAATTACTTAATTTATATTTTAACCAAGATGTTTCTCAGAGAGGTCAGTTGTTATTTAACTGTGTGAAAAAGTGGAATAGCTTTGTTTATAACTGCATACCTACTTGTTCACTTATGTCTGACAGAGCAAGTTTGTGCTCCTCATGATGCTCTTGCCTATAAGTTATAATTTTGAATTGACAATTTTGAACTGAGCTGTTAATGGTGACATTTTAAAAATTACATTAAAGAATTAAGCCGAATTTGTTTTTTCATGTTTCTCTTTTTTGCCCTTTTGTTTTGTTTTTGACTTTAATGAAAATTTTTTGTTTAAAGACCTATTTGTTGCTGGGGCATGAAGTGCATCTAAGATGTGCAACCACTTTTCTTTATATGATGCCTAAATGTACACAGCTTTTTCTTTGGCTTATTCAACCTCTGAGACAGCAAAGTACTTCAACACCTATTTAACACCTATTTAATTTTACACGGATAAATTGCCAGTGTCCACAATAAAATATTCAGGATTACTCACATATGCAAAATTTAACACCTAGTAAGTATTTTGCTGGCTATGGTTTTATTTGTACGCTCAAAAAGTCACATTGGCAACATCCATCAAATCAAAAGCAGATGTATAAGAAGAAATATAAAGTAAAATTGTGAGCTGTGGTTGTTTCATTTACACTTTCCATTTAACCTTCTTAATATATTAGCAGTTACTCTACCTTTTACAAAAGTCTATAGATTGTATGTGTCATCAATACACACATTTAAACACTAATTATTCTGTTATTATTACCTCGTGTCATAAACAATACTAACATATAGTAACACACTTCCTGCCTTCCAAAATGCAATGGGTCAACAGCTAATAATCACTTCTTACTATGTTATGCAAGGTAACATAAATCTTCTTTATGTCAAATTCACATAACTCCTATAGGGCAACTGAGAGCTTCTTGAAGGAAAAAATCCAGCAATTACTACCTTTGCTGCTAAACACAAACCAACGCTAAAAACCAAAAATGGTTCTCCTATATTTAAGTAACTGCATTGTTACTCTGTTCAACCAACCTTCTCCCCAGCTGGTGTTTATTACATACAACAACACAAACAGAAAAGAAGGAACCCCATACAAAATGTTAGTATTTGCTTTTCCCCTAGACATGAGCCACATCCATCTTAGTCTTGCCTTCTATTTAAACTAAACTGCCAGCAGATTGCTGGTGTAGTACATTTTTTAAAACATATCGTGAAGAGTTTCAACCGCCAGATCTAGGTTGACTGACACTTATCATGCATTTCATTTTCAGCTGCTTATCACTTTGCAAACAAGTCTGCAGGCTGTATCTAAAGGGTCCAATGCTTCTGCTCAATCACAGAAGTGTCAAGGCACCAGGACCGCACAATAAGGAGATCTGCTTTCAGGACCTTTTTTATTTGCTATAGGAGGAAAAGGTATTTGCTATAGAAGTGAAAGGTAAATGGGACTGCAAAATGTGGGATAAGATGAAACTGAGAGAAACAACAGAGTACTGTGACAAAGGACTTCATTACAGACAACACAGAGCTGCTGAACTTGGACATTAAAAAGTCTGAACTTTTTAGGGTTGAATTTTATTGATTGTTTTAGTAATTATTAGGTACCATTGTTATATAGTCTATGACATATAGGATATGTTAAATGAAGTTTATTACAGCCTATATCGATCTTTCAAATTCATTTACGAAACAGTTTTCAGAGACTACATAACTCCACGTAGAAGAATATAGTTTGTTTGTCCTACAGTCATGATTTCACATTAATGTTATTATTCTGGTATTGCCCAAGGTTTGAAACAGCACCAAGGCATGCACAATTTAAGCACTAGCTTATCTAACATTTTGTTTTACAGAAGTGTTTGAAAAAAAAAAAAACTAAAAATCACCGTATCCTGAACATAATCAAAGGAAAGAAGCAGACAAAAGGAAAGTCTCCAAGCAATAACCATTTCTTTCAGTCCAATTTACTTTGACATTTGCTGTAACAAACAGCAGATGTAGATTTCACGAAATATGAATTCTGAGCCAGAGATGTCAAATGACACAATTTTAGTAACCTCTGAGTTTTTCCATGCAATGTCATGTGACAGATCTGGCACACATAGGTAGGAGTTGCCAGATAGTTCTCTTTGTGTCAATAACAAAACTCAACATGTCTTTTATTTAAAATTTTAAAAGCACTTTCTGCTGGATACATTTTAATCAAAATACAGCATCACAGATGTTCACAAAATAGGTATCATTCTGTACATTAAAAGCTTCCTCAGATGCAAGAGGGCAACAATGACTGTATATTTTTAGCTTGTTTTCTTTTCAAATGTGACTGTATCCAGATTTTTATTTCTGTACGTGTATCACACTAATGAGCTTTTCAGAAGAAAAAAAAAAAAAGATTCCACTGTTTTAAAAGAAAAGAAATTAGAAGAATTTAGAAGAAGAAAAAATTCCACTGCTTTAGAAGTGGAATTGCAGATTTATGGGAAGTAAGGATATTCTGGGAATGTGCACAATGATATTCTGAATAAGGAGAAGATATGTAGCAATTTCAGACAACTGTCTTGTTGATGTGCACAAATAATATACATGCATATATTAAAACAATTTGGAGAAAGGATAAAAACATATTATCAAACTGGGACTTCTAAACTAGAACAATAGCAAAAAGTACTCTTGATTGTGGATCCCAGAAAACGTTCAAGCTTTCAAAAGAAGCCATGATAAAATTAAACATCTCTCAGTAAGTTATTAAGGACTGGCTTCTTCTAGGATCCTGCCAGAAGAGTATCAGATGAAATCATACACCTTAATTGGGACCCTGTTCTTCTTCGTTCTACCTAAAATGGCTTATGGTAATTCAGACAACACAGAAGAAGTAACGGGAGACTGTATTTGCAACCACTGTTTATTACAAATAGCAATAGAATTCCCAATTGGGTTTGCAGCAGCAATAAATTTATACTTTCACTATATTCAAAAGAAAACAGCTACCTTGCCAAATTCTCACTCTGAAGTCTTACCTACAAAAAAGAATTCAGAAGGAAATCCTTGAGGATATTACATTTCAAATGTACAGAAAAGGTAATGTCTCTTGATACAGTATGACTACTTAACCTATGTTAAAAACAATTGTGTAGGTCTGTCTGGGAAAGACTTCTACCTTCATTTCCTCCATCTCTGTAGTTCAGTTTCCACTAGAATTTCCTATCAAACGTGAGACTCTTTTAAGGGTACAGCATGCTAAATGCTGTAAGCTGTACATTGCTTCTAAATGTGCTACTAACAAGGTGAGGTCCTGATCATGGTTTACAGGAGTTTCTCAGAAGACATGAAAATACTGTCGGTCATCTCTTCTCAAACATGTGACATTGGCTTCCATAATTAAAGAAACAAAGGAGAAGGGAGTTACTCTTCAAAGGAAGAAAATCAAACAAGATTCAATAGACAAACAGGTACTTATATAAACTTTGCAGCGCTCCACTGTTTTGATGCATAATTTTGGCCTGTGTTTTGAGAGAAGAGATTCTGAGATGCTTCATCTGTGAGGAAAGTAGGGACGCTTTCTGAACAGTCAGAACTCCCTTGCCATTCCTGCTGGACAGACAGGAATGCACCAGACAGACGGTGTCACCACAAGAAAGCACAAGAACCTGCCTAAAAGGAGCAGTGTGCCAGTAAATTTGCATCCAACTGAGAGAAACATACAGGAAGAAAAATTTTTAAGCTGACTGCCATTTAGAAGAGACCTACAGCCATAAACAGAAAAATTAGTTTCCTAAACTACAGCTACCCTTTTTCATTCTTGCTTTCAACAGAATAAGTGACTTTGTAAAGAGTCAAATATCCCATGTCACACTTGCTTATAATTCTTTAAAAAAAAAATCTTTAGAAAAAAACCACCACGCATTCAAAATAGACAATACATAGAAAAGTATTTTTCACGCAAGTAAAACAAATTAAAAAACAGAACAACAATAACAAAAAAAGGAAAAAGGGAATAGAGTTTTACAATTACTAAGTTGTTTGGACACATGATTCCTAGTACCCCTAAGTCTAAAAAGCATTGCACTTCTTTCTTACTTCAAATCCACCCATCTCCATAACTGCCCTTCTGTCTCAGGGCATACTTCCTTCTGTACACAGAAATGGGAATAACTCACTTCCCTCTCAACCTTCCAATGTGGCAAGAGAGGAAGGATTTGCATTGTCAACCAAGCAGCAATACAACTTGTTCGTGTCACCATGAAGCACAACATAAAGCCTGAGCGCTGCACTCAGTTCTGTCAGAGCAGGTTAGGCTGCCTTCAAGAAGGGGCAGTGTAGTGTCCAAAAAAGGTAAATAAAAAATGTGTGTTAAAATCAGGTAAAATACTATTCTACATCTGGGTAACTTACCATCTTTGTTCAGCCATTGTTTTCTTTGTCTGTAGAGTAGAAGTTTATTGTGGACATATGGCAAAAGAAACTTGACGCACCAGCTCTCCACACCAAGCTTGTTTTCTACCAGGACTATAGGGCTCCGGTTATATCTGGCTTCAGGACAGGGTATTAATCCTATTTCATCTCTTTAAAAACAAACAAACAAACAGAAAGAAATATAATTAAACTTACTTGCAGTATTTACCAATTATTTTTCTCAAAAAGCAGTGCTCCCTGCCAGTTCATCACCTTTTTCCCTGATGTTACAGAAGTCTGTGCTCATTATTCTCAACTCACCCTCTTGTTTCTTCCCAGACTTCAGGTACGATAAAATGTGTTTTGAGAAAGCCATCCTCTGCACAATCATGCAGCAAATTAACTCAGTAATAAGTGATTCAAACACGTTTTAAAGTGCAAATAAAGATTTAAGTTGAGGGGGGAAAGAAAAAAAGCCTAAACATATTTTATCACCACACAATTTATTCAGACACAATATAAAAGCTAGCTGTGGTTTTGGTTAAGCGCCTCTACAAAATTTTATTTTAGCTCCCCAGTGCAGTAGCAACAGAAAAACAGGAACATTTCAAGACATGCTGAACAGCCTCAATGTAATGTTCATCCATGACCGGATGAACAAGAATGAATTCAAAATCTTTAAAATGCTATCTAAGAAGATTCCCTCTGGTGATTCTGGCTTTTCTGAACATACCCAGAAAAGTTACACCAGGTTTTCTCAAAAATCTTGAATGGGCAAGGTCCCTGCTTTGTATTTTCACAGTACCAACATTAACCAAGCCTCTAGAAAAAAAATCAAATAAATAAAACATGGGCACAAAAATTAATACCAGCAAACACAGCAGCAGCATCAGAAGCTTTTTAGTTTCAAGGGGCGATATAATTTTTTCCTTTTTCCTCAGCTTTTAGTATGCATGAGTGTTGGAAGAGTGGTCATAACAGCTTCTTAAAAACAAACAAGACTGTCAAATTATTCACACTCACCTGAACCAAAAGCAATATTATTCTATACTTGCTATTATGAATGATTTCGCCCTTATGCCCTGTTTCATAGAAAAATGTCTGTTGCTGAGAAGGGAGCTCCTCAGGTCTCAGGCAAGAAAAAAAAAAAATCTGCTGTGGTTTTCAGAACCACCTTAAATTTTCTCAGTACAAGGCCTACACATATGCTCCAACCCTGTAACCTCAACTCAGTTACCTTAAACTAATTTTGTTACTGGATAATCTGAATACGCTGATTTAGTTCAGTGTCTAAAAGCAAAAGTGACACCACGAGCTTGTTAAAGAACAAGTATATCTGCTTTTTCAGGAAACTGATTTGTTCTGTCAGACTGCAACAAGCCACGAAGAGCACAAGTAACCTGAGGGAAGACATCCCCAAATAGCTTGGCTCTGTCTCCAAATGCACAGCCAGGTCCCCTACCCATCCCTCGTCACCTGGGAACAGAAGAGGAAAACTCTGCATTTTACTGCCCACTACACCATAAGCAGTAAGTATCAAAAAAAAAGATTTTAATGCTTGCTGCTCCACTGAAAAAACAAGTTAAGGTTTTCACAAAGCTAGTCAGATTAGACCTACAATGTCACTCCAGACTGCTGCTTTCAAGAGGGTGCCTTATAGCCTAAATTTGGTACTTACTGCTGGCTCCATTGCATTTATGAATCTTAAACCTACAGTCCTCGGTCAAACTTTGTCTGGCCTTGCATACTGGGACACATGGGGCCTCAGCTGCAAGAAAGATACAGTTACCTGCAGCTTTGCTAATTAACTCTGTGAATAACCACTAAAATTTACCAGCTAATGCCTATAGACAGTACACCAAAGGTAAAGAGCAAGGGGAAAAAACAAAAAAAAAAAACAGAGAACCACACACCCACACCTTCTGTCCTTACCAAGTAAAAAAGGTCTGATTTGGGAAAGCTAAATTTCACAACGCTGCATTGAAGATGCCACAACGACAGATAGGGTTTGCAAACACTCCAACAAACCAAACACCCCAACTCTGGGGTCATGCTCAGCAAGCCAAGAGGCAGAGGACCATACCATGGCACAACGAAAATTGTGAAGACACAATGCAACACAAGAAATGGTGTATCTGGTAACTGCTCGGTTTTCCCAAGATGCAAACCAGGACTTGTCATCTGGTAGAGATGCTGTCTACAACACCCTGGTATTGCTTCTGATGACCTGGGTGGTTCAGAAACCATATGTGGCATTCAGTTCCTGAGAGGGAACAGAATTTATACTTTAAAATACCAGAAGAGCAGATTTATCCACGACAGGGTGCCTAACTTGCGGCCAAAACAATCCCTACAAACCACCACCTTTTCCAGCTGGCTGCTCCTGAAGGCCCCTCTGGTCTGCAAAAGGAGCAAGTAAGAGGGCAGGCCATTCATTTTGTCAGTCCAACAGGCACTGCTTGAGAACTCCTGCAGCTTTTGCTCCATCGTACACCCACAAGAAAAAAGCTTCTGCAGCAGGACTCATGTGCAGGCACCAGTGACCCAATTAGCGCTTGTAAAAGTAAATGACTGAAATACCCCTAATCATCTGCAGACAGCCTTCGGCCACAGAATAGTAGGATCATCCAGGTTGGAAAAGAACTTGAAAGATCCTCAGATCCAACCACCAGCTCTTCTGGGGTTGCTGTGACTCCAGAGCGGGACCTGGCACTTACCCCTGCTGAATTGATCCGGCCCAGGCGTGGGCACACCTCGGTCATATCGACATGACTACACAAGCCAGCTGCAGGACGGAGGATGCCCACATTTATGTCAAGATACAAGCTGCTCACAATACCAAAGGAAACAGTAATCGAGGGCTGCTGTTCTTTGCTATCACCTGAAACACAACCCACTGTGAAAGCAACATTTCACTCCCTAAATTCTCTGGTTTTCCATTATTGTCCGGTGAATTTTATGATTTTTTGGTGTACTTGCAATTCTTTTCCTAAAAGCAAGTACTCTGGTCATGTTCCAAAACCTCCACGAATTACCTTTGGATTTACAGGTGATCAATGTGTCATGGTAACTCACATTCCTAAAACACACGATGGAAGCTGCTAGAACTCAGTGGATGATTTGAACGAGGTTGTCACTGAAGGCCTCAGTCATTACAGAGCTTCTTCAACCTGCATGGAGACTGGAGAAGTTACGTGCAACCATCTGCTGAGCTCTGGCAGCAGCAAGACGAGTTTCACATCAGTAAGGACTTAACAAAGAAAACTTCTTTCTCGGTCCCCAGCAGAGAAATTTGCAATCATACCAAAAAATGCCTCGATTTAGAGTTTTGAATCTCATAAAACGAAGAGTGTTTTTTAAACACAGTAAGAACATGGTGAATTGAGACAGAAAAAGTGATCCAAACTGAACTGATATAAATCATTGTCTGCAAACTAGAAAGCACCTCAGATTTCACACACAAATGCTGGGCTACCATCTAAGAGTTCAGCTTCCCAATTACACCCACAACTCAGGTACTTTTTTGACAAGTGAATCATATATTCTGTTTGACCTCACATGCATAAGAAAAGCAAAGTTGATAAAGAAAGCATGCACTGATCTGTTCAGTGTTGGCAGTCCATCAGTTCCAGTGGGACAACCCATGCCAATGATTTTATCAGGACCTATCCTTGTAGGGACTGGGTAAAAGTATCTTCCAGTAAACTTCACAGCTTTATGAAAGCTTGCTCCAAATCTAATTTAAAATAAATACATAAAAGAGAAAGAAAAACATTCTAGTTAGCCCAAAATTGAATTTTTACATGTTTTTATTGTTCACCAGAGACAACACCCTGTTTAAACCTTAGAAAGCATGGAGCGTGCCAGAATAGAGCATCCATTCCGACAGAAGCAATGGGGGCAAGTGAACAAAGTCTCAGACAGCAAATGGGACAACAAATACTGTACGAGTGATTAGAGTTGGGGACAAAAGTATGAGGTCCTGAATGCACACTGCGCACTGGGCAAGCCACTTATTCTCTGCGGAGCCAGATTTAAGGAATTCAAAGCTGGATCTGTGGCACAGACGGGACACTCAGCTGAAGAGGATAATGTTTGCCAGGGACTGCAAAGGATCACAACCGTCTCGGCGCACTGGAGGAAGGCAGGGCGTCAGATCTATGCCCACTGGGGCTGCAACCCGCTGCTCCAGAGGCAGAAGGCCTGCAGCCAAGGGCCTGGCGCCTGTTTTATCCCCACGGGAGCTGTGTCCCAGGAGCTGGGCGGGCTGACCTCCCCCTGCCCACCTCGGGGGAGCGGTACCCAGCCCGTGCCCGCTCGCTCCAGGCATGACACAGCGCATCGGTCTGGCTGCACATGGCTCTTGTAACCTACTTTCATCCCCTGGATTGCACTAAAGGGAAGAGCAGCAGCAGCAGCAGCAGCAGCAGCGTGTTCCCCCAAAACACAGCTTTACCACCGCTGAGGAATTTCGGAGAAGCAGTGCGGGACCGAAGAGGCTCAGGGCGTTCATTCACAAACACCGCCTGCACACCTACAGCCCACCACGGCTCACCACCTAGCAGCGAAACTCCACGGCGGAGCGCGGCGCCTTGTTGTAGGCAGCACCCACAGGCTGCCTGCTACAACCCGGCCACCTACCCAAGCGCTTAGCTACAGGCCGGGCAGGCGAAGGGCAGCCGGGAGGGCAGCCCCGGACCCTCCGCAGCCCCGTGCCCGTGCCCAGCCCCGTGCCCAGCCCCTGCCCGTGCCCCTGCCCGTCCCGGCGGCGCCGCTCACATGTGCGGGTTCCGCGCGAAGGCGTTGCGGATGTCCTTCACCACCCGCTGCACCAGCACCGCCACCTCCTCCGGCGACTCGGCCATCTTCCAGCACAGCACAGCACAGCACAGCAGAGCCCAGCAGAGCCGTGCCGGGCCCTGCCGTGCCGTGCCGTGCCGAGCCCAGCCGAGCTCTTCCGGGGCAACGCGGGGCCGCCGTGCGGCTGGGGCGGCCCCGGCTCGGCGCCCCCCGGCGGCTGGTGGCGGCCGAGGGGACGGCGCCGCCCGCAGGGGCCCGGCCCCGGCTGCTGGGGGGGGGTGGGGAACCGGAGCCGTGTCCTGAGGGCAGAGCGCGGCGCAGACAGAGACATTTGTAGAAAAGGAGCTGTGTCAGGGCAGTGTGCGGCAGAGGGAGGTGGATGTCCCCCCTGAGAAACGCTGAATGTGTGCCCACACGTTTTATGTAGTGTGGCCCCACACCAAGTGACACAAGGCGCTGATGGGAGTGCAGGGTTAAAAGCCAAAATGAACGTGTCAGAGACCATCTTCTGCAGCAATTGCTAAAAGACAGCTTACGACTTTATATGTTGCTTTCCACTTGCTCCCTGAAATAATATTTTAAGTGTTTATGGATGCTGAAAAGCCTGCTGTAATATTTTTCCTCTCACGAGAAAGGGCAACCCCACCTCCTCATCTTCCCAGCCTGTCTCTCCTGAAGAGCCTTCACTGCAGCCCTCACCTCCCACCACGCCTCTGTGCTCCCAGGAAGATCCCAGCCTTGCAGCTGCACACACAGCTCTAGCTCACACCGTCCTGACCCCCCACAAACTGCCTTGAGGCATTTCTCCATTATGGTGCATTGCTTACATTCGTGCAAATGCTGGAGGTGAACCTTAGTTTGTTGGCCCGGGGGATTCGCTCCTGTCACATCACTCCAAGCACTTTGCTCCTCAACCCTGTCCATCATTCCCTGACAAGCCTGCCAGTTACTCTCTCTGGCGCTACTTGAACAGAGATTAACCGAGGTGGTGTAACAGCCTGTTTGGGAAGTCCCCTCGGTTTAACACACTTATGTCCATTTTGGGTCATGCACTACTAGTGGATGCTGTATTGCTTAAAATTATGTCTTGTTAAATCAGGTTTTCAGTGATTATGCTATAAATGAAGATACAACTCAATCTGAGTTTAGTAATATTTATAAAATGCAAGTAAACAGCACTGGGTGCATGGGGAGTCTTTGCTCTACCAACATGCACACCCAAACGTTGAACTTTCTAAATATATATAGAACATGGTTCTATAAAAAAAAGTAAAAAATAAAAAATAAAAAAAAAAGAACAAGGATGAAAATCCAATTTCCTTGGATTTTTTTTTTTTTGAATTATTTTATTTTATTATTTGGAATTATTATTTATTATTTGAAATTATTTTATTTTGAAGGATTTAGAATCATAGGATGAATCACAAAATGGGTTGGGTTGCAAAGGACTTTGAAGATCACACGGGGATGATCTAGTAAGGATGCCACCCACTAGAACAGATTGCCCAAAGCCCCATCCAGCTCGGCCTTGAACGCCTCCAGGGATGGGGCATCCACAGCTTATCTGGGCAACCTGTTCTAGTGCCTCACCACCCCTCACAGTAAAGAATTTCTTCCTAATGTCTAATCTAAATCACCTCTCTTTTAGTTTAAAGCCATTACCCCTCCTCTTATCACTTCATTCCCCGATAAAAAGTCCTTCTCCAGTTTAATAGTAACATAGGAAATATACTTAGTTCTCAGTGCTTGACATTATTTTTTGAAGAAAATGTTCCTCAACATTCCTGTATATTTCTGAATCCTGCTAATGTCACTGTTTGTTAATACTGAAACAGTGTATGTTCTCACTTTTTTTTCCCTTACCTCCTTCCGCACTCTCATCCCCCCACCCCACATTTTCAAATATACCCAGCAGTGTGCTTCAGAACACTTCTCATTTGAGTAGTCTTCTCAGCCTTGACAATAGGAGAGGTTACAGAGGTGCAGGAGACTACATTATCTGTTATAGCAATACTGATAGGAAACAATTTTGGAAAAATCTCTCAAATGGCAAAGTTTGTGAAGCTGACATTTGTAAGGGCAAATACCTTCTTTAGAATGTAGCACCATTTTCTTGTTCTACCAATAGAGTTCTGGTGCTGAATGAAGCAGCACATTTTAGAGAAATTATATGGGAAAGAAGCAGTTTTTGTGGGTTAATAAAGGCTGTTAAAGTCACATTGCATGTTTTATTTGGTTTTATGCCTTGCTTTTTTTTTTTTTTTTCCTAGTTTTCCTGCCTTACTTGTTTGAAATGGATAACCTTCATTTAATTTTTCTCCAAAGATGATGTTGTTTTTTATCTGAGAAAAATGATAAATAATAGAGAGAAATAATAAAAATGAGAAATAATAAAAAAGCATTACTTTCTTTGTAATATATGTGGAGAAAGTTTATTGTATGTCATTTTCTTATATTAGCTAGTTAGTAGTTTACACTGGAGGTCAGATTGTAATTGTGTTACTCAGATATTGTCAATTGCTTCTTCCTTGCAACAAAACCAGATAATTTGTATGAAAAATTTATCCTAATTTAGTGCTGAGTCAAAATTTAATATGCCAATATAATGCTTTAGCTACAATAAATTGTGTTTTATTATAATGATTTTTTGAACACTGTAAGAACTGTAGTTTTGACTTGCAGAAAATGGACTCCACGATCAGTCAGATTGTACAGTAGGTGTGTTTATTCTGTGCTGGGCAGCACAGGGGGTAGTCCCGCCAAAGTTGTGTGCACCTGACGCGGCAACTTGCCTTGGTTATATGCAGTGAAGAGTTACATATGCATGAAGTTTCACAATACACCTATACATATTCATAACCTGTCCCCACTTCATATTAAAATTAGTTCCAAGGAGTCATTTCCATAAACTCCTCCCATCTGCTCTTGCGCAGTGTATCCTGGTGGTGGTTGTTGGGGGTTGTGGGGATGAAGATTGATGATTCTTCCTCGTCACCGCTACCTGACCTCTTGTCTCTGTGCAGACTCCTTGGCTCTTGTCCATTCGCAGGATCAGCTTCTAACAGTTTCTTAAGACAGGCTCACACTCTTATTAGGAGACTGGTCTTGGTAAGGGGCCCAAGGCTTCTTGCTTTAGTTATGGTTCATTTGCACAATGAACCATAGTTAACCAAGACACTAAGTAGCATCCTAGTTTAATGCCATCAGCACTTTATCACTACTTGATAAACTAACTCCCTCTGTCAGTGTGGCTCAGTTCATGTGATCAATGTATTGGTGGGATAGTAGAAATGGCATTGTTGAGGGACACTGCAGACATGGTCCTCAGCTGGATGAAAGAGAAAAGGAATGGCTAGAAAGGAGGAGCAAACCTCACACTGAAATGTGCAGAAAAATCTGAATATAAGGTTTCTCAGAAACATCCCATACTTTCTATAATTTTTGTTTAATGAAATTAAATTGTGGCTATTAGGTTTTCTATGTTTCTCCAGATTAATTCTTTTCCATTCTTACTAAAAGTAAATGTAGTTGAAGTGCCAAGAAAAGGTGCTCATGCATACTAAACTATTCACTCTCTTTTGTTGAATAATATTAATCTATGTAACAGTTGAAGCTAAATTGATTTTAATTCTAGAGTAGCCTTAGACAAGAAATGTTAAATTGCTAAAACATATACTTGTGTTTTATTAATACATATTTATTACGGTGAAAATGTTCCTAATATGCCAGGTAATGTTACTTTTTTTTTTTTTTTCTTTTTTTTTTTTTTTTTCTGAAAATCAAACTGCATTTATTTTCACTTAGATCTCCTATTAATCTGGAGCTGTTCCAGCAGCACTTGTATATATATGTGTTCTGCCAAGAGGTTTGAGTACACCTACCCTGTCCGCTGCAAAATGGTGGCAATTGATTCAAATATCCACTTGAATCAGCTAATCATGCACAATCAACGGAATCAATTAAGATAAGTCTGTCACCATGTTTTTTCCTCTTTTAAAATGTGATTTATTTGTTTTAAGTTCTGTGAAGGAATAATAATTGTTTTAGTGCTGGGTGTGTACTATTATCCATACCATTAGTCCAATGTTAGCTAAGACAAAGATATCTTTATACAGTTTTCCATATCAGCAAACTCATGTTGAAAATGCTTCTCTACCTAGATAAATGTACAGCTTACCTCTGCTTTCATCATGATTTTACTTATGATTGTTAAGGACTGATGCAGACAAGTAATATCTATGACTATTTTTTGTTTTCCATCCTATAGTAGCATGAAGGTGGGATGATTGCTTGGTTTTGTAAATGAGCATATATTATTTTGTGCCTAGGTCATCTTGAAACATTTTTACTTACTGCCAGAGGCCACATTTGGCTGCTTTTGAGAATGTTTTCTCATTTTTTAGGGAAAGTCACAAGTCAGTCTCAGAATATTTCCTTACATGTAAGAGCACTAAGTTTTATAGGTAAAAGCATTAATTTCTATTTAGGATACAGATGATAGAGAGTGGAATTCTGTGACTTCCTGACTTCACTTTGTTGTATATTTACATATTTTAATATGCATTATTACTATTCTTCATACCAGCCATACAATATGTGAAAGTATGTAAATCAGTGACAGATGGGCTTGAATGGTTTAAACTGAAGAGACTTGGAGCCTACATCTGGAAACTGAAGGGACAAGGAAGAAATTCCTTACTGATGTCAACGTGCGTGTAGTGGATGGCTGGATAAGGACTGCATGCAAAAGCAAAGTACAAAAATTTACTTTTTATGGTGATCTAGTATGCAATTTTTATTAGACTGGATAGATTTCCTTACTCAGAAGGAATTTTTCTCCCACTTTATAAAAGATACAGACTATAACATGGGAATCTAGAAGATGGACTTTGGTACCTAGGAAAGAAGAAAAGCATTATGTCTATAGTGACAAGAATGGAGGAAATACTTCATTTTGGTGACATAGAAGGAGGTCACAGAGGAGCACAATGCTTCAGGAATGCAAAATAATTCATTAAACAATTCATCTAATAATTCATCATGTAACACCTATAGACTTTTTACCATAGTTACTAAGAATAGTGCTTGGTTCTATACGAGGACAGAGTTGTTTAGCACTCTTGGTGCAGGGAGAGGGAAGGTGATACACTGTATGTATAGAAACACTGCAAATCAGAAAAAATGACATTTTAATAAGCTTTCTAATCTACTCTTTCTTTAATATTTTTGTATAATATTCATCAGGTATATTACTGTTTAATTACAAGATATATGTTTTTGAATGTTTGAAACTACTTTGTGATTAAAATGCTATGTACATTCTTTGTATGATATGTTATTTCTGTTATGTGTTATAAAATAAAGTTAGAACCTTGTGCAGTAATTTTAAAAATTGCAACTATATGAAAGATTTGCTGAGGCCCATTTATCTATATTTTCAATTTCTAGCAGTCTTCATTTCCTTTTTTTTTTTTTTTTTAACTGTCTGTGATGTACATCATGAATGTAATTACCATTATTATAAACTTTGATACAAATGCTATTATGTATAAACAGCTAGTTATTTGTTACAGGTCTGCCCTTATGTCTAGTGTTTATGATGTCTGTGTTATCAGCATAGAACTGCATGTGTGTATTGCTGAATAAAGTGTAATCCACACTAGCTCTGAAAGTATGTCTGTTGATAAGTTTTAGACTGTTTCAGAAAATATGCATAAATGTACTTACAATTAAAGTCATGAAAGTAAACTAAAACCCTTGTTAGGCAATATGAAATCTGAATACAATTTCATTTAGTAAAGGCTTAAGCTTATCTCTAGGTCTAGTGTAAAAAATTTTCTAAGATATTGCTTTTTCCTTTTTACACTAAACAAAGTGAATATAAAGGATGCATTAGCCTTGTACATTAGCACATATTTTATAATTACAATATAATAGTAGAAATAAAATTGCAAATAGTATATAGCAAAAATAGTATATATATAGTAAAAGTAGTTTAAAGTAATATTGTTTATTATATATATATCATATATTATACTAGTATAAGTAGTGTATATTATGCTAATATAACATATTTGCACAGGTTTTAAAGTTAGAAAAATAAAAATAATACAAGAATTCCTGCATTATTATTATTAATAATTTTTGTACATCATGACAATATATACATCCTGTACATTGCTTGTACTGCATGACTAGTGCTGCTGGTGAGGTTATCTTTTCTTCTGTATTGACAATGGCAATAATTAGCACCATCATTAAAATTTCAGATTCCTCAGCTAGTTCTATACTCAGTGCAAATTTTGTTTTTTAATTGAAAGGAAATTTAAGCAATTTGGGAAAAAAATGTTAACAAATGTTGTTTGAAATGTTATTAATACTTAATCTGTCATTCTCTCTGTAAATGTTAACCAGTGTTTTATTAAAAGGTCAGAATTAAACTATATCACACGATTGTAATTGTAACATATTGAATCAGGCTGCTGCTTTCATCCCCCTGTTAAACTTTAACGACATGCTGAAATTGCATGAGAGCTTAAAACTGTCCTCTTAGCAGTTTAACTGGAGCAAGCTGTATATTAACTTGGTTAAAACATGCCCATGTGTTCTTAGGAAGTGCTGTTCAGTTCTGAAAAGTGAGTATTTAATAACAAACGGTAGCATTCTGCTCTAGAGTTCTTATTCCAGTGTATTTATGGCTTTAACCCAGCAGGTTTAAGGGGAAAGTACATTTTTGCTACTTTTTGTGCCTGTTAACCTCTTCAGATCAAATGCAAGAACGGACTCTGATCTTGACTTTTCTTTACATAAGGGTTTCTTCA
Source organism: Netta rufina (assembly GCF_964035555.1). Taxonomy (NCBI): domain Eukaryota; kingdom Metazoa; phylum Chordata; class Aves; order Anseriformes; family Anatidae; genus Netta; species Netta rufina. Next base: position 35,984,270 of record NC_140126.1, on the reverse strand, counting down.
ATGTGTTTAGATGAAGGGATCTTAGTACGTGGCTGAGGCCTGCCAGTTCCCATGGAAGTTTGTTACCTGCTTCCCACATCAGTGAGACTGGGCAGGTGGTACTTTGGCCTTCTGTCACTGACGGAAGTGCTGTTATGCTTAAAAAATCAAGGTGGCCCTCAGCTGCATTTGAATAACCAAGAGGGTAAGTGTTAGTTGTCTGCTATCGATCCCACTGAGAGGTACTTAGGAAGTGAGCTGCCTCTCCATGGTGTGCTGGATTCAGCTCCATGTGCGTCCCAGCTCTGTGCTGTGCTGGATCCCAGGTCTCTCCTATGTGCTGAGGAGGAGCAGAAGGAGCTGCCAGTGCAGTTCCTAGGTAGCCCTGGGGCCAGGCCACTATCCTCAGCAAATGTGAGGGTCACAGCCATCTGCTGTGGGGCTGGGTGAAGGCTTTGGGTGGCCTCGCTGCTCTCTTCTGCCCCTGTCCCCTCAGACACCCCTCTGTAGGGGCTGCACTTCTTCAGCTGTTACTTTCAGGGTGCTCTGGCTACCCTCAGTTGAAAGGGCTTATTCTTAATGGGAGAGTTAAGGGTGCCTAGATGGGTGTCAAAGGTATTCACTTGTGGAAGTCTGTGTCCAAAACATCAGTTAGTAACTGAAAAACTAGGGCTGTTTTTTTGCCTTGGTCATGGCTTCCAGGGCCCAGAATGAACAGCAGAGATCTGGTAGCCTCTCTTAAGGAGGAAAGCTGAGCATAACTTGATATGGGTATCTTGTTTTCTCCCCAAAACTGTCATAGTCACTGGTTGTGCACTAGGAGTTGCCGACTACACAGGATAAAGTGAAGCTCGAGTGCTTGTAGGTGAGGTGGCGTGCATGTGTAGGAGTGGGAAGTGTCTGCCTGGATAAAACACTAACCCTGTTGTGTACAGCTGTTCTGCTTTCTCGTCAAGCAAACAAAGCACGTATATGCCCTTTCCTTCCTGTGATATGTCTGTATTATCTTCAGCCTGTGTTAACAGAACCTCTGTAGGTGTAAATACTGCAAACAGAACATTTGCTTTTTTATTATTATTATTATTTTTTAATTTATTTTTTATTAAAACCTTCAAACTGATGCTAGGATTATGACCACAAAGCAGCTGGTACAGGCGAATAACACCTTGACTTCAGCATGAGGATTCAAAGTGTGAAGGGAAATATAGCAGGGATGCTTTCTCACAAATATATTTAGAAATGGTTGTAACACATGCTTTTCTTCCCCTTACATCTGTCCTTCTGAAACACTGACGATACTTTATAATAAAATCTGCTTTTTGTTGTCGTGTTTGTTACTTTTTTTCCTCTTCCAAAGAAAAAAAATAATCATAACTGTTTCTTATAGAATGTGTGTTATCAGTCAGCAAGCCATGGCTAGCGTTTCAGGCCTGTCAGATGCCACATTATTTCAGAACTTATTTCTACTTCACCATTACACATTGAATAATGTATATATTACCTGAAATCTTACCACTGGTCAGATGGCACTTTACACACTGCTGTCGATAATGGCATAAAGTCTTACGTACACTGATAAAGTCTTAAGTACACTGGCCATGTCCATTCAAAGAAGTTAGACTGTCATGTCAGTTTTCAAAAACTATCTATTCTATTTATCTGCAACAACTCTACTGTTTTCAGTTTGCTTGTTACACAATAATAAGTACCTGCATTCACACTGGGATTGACACTGGGTGCGAAGAGGATGGAGCCAGGCTCTTTTCAGTGGTGCCCAATGCCAGGACAAGAAGTAAAGCGCACTGAGTGGAACACAGGAGGGTCCCTCTGAACATCAGAAAGCACTTCACTGTGCAGGTGGTGGAGCACTGGCACAAGTTGCCCAGAGAGTTTGTAGTGCCTCCTTCTTGGATATCTTCAAAAGCTGTCTGGACATGGTTCTGGGCAGCCTGCTCAAGATATCCCTGCTTGATCAGGGCCAAGGGATCAGATGGCCTCCAGATGTCACTTCCAACTTCAAACATTCTGTTATTCTGTGATTTAAGAGGCTTCCAAGGTTTTTTACCTTAATCCACCTCTACGACTGTGGTGGTTGTACCCAACTGGGCAGACAAGCTCCACCACAATCACTCTCTCACTCCTCCTCCTCAAAGGAACAGGGGAGAAAATATGATGGAAAATGCTTAAGGGTTGAGATAAGGACAGGGAGATCACTCAACAACTATCATCATGGGCAAAACAGACTCAGCATAGGGAAATTAATAAAATGTATCACCTCTCACTAGCAGACTAGAACAGGGGGAAACAAAAAATAAAGCAAACTAAAAATACCTTCTCCTCATCCACCCTCTTCTACCTCCTCCCCCCAAACAGTGCAGGGGAATGAGGAATGGGGACTGCAGTCAATCCCTGAGGCTTCGTCTCTGCCACTCCTTCATGATCCCTCCCTGTCCCTGCTCCCCATGGGGTCCCTCCCACGGGATGCCGTCCTTCCCAAACTGAGCCTGTGGGGGCTGCCCACAGGCAGCAGCTCTTCAAGCACTGCTCCCACACGGCTCCGTACCATGGGGTCCATCCATCAGGATGCTTGTCAGCTGCTCTCGCTCTTTTATATTAGAGTGTGACTGAAAAAATCTAGTTTACAGGCTTAATCTAGCAAAAACCATAATGCAGATTACAGCTCTGACCTTTCTCTGAACCAACGTGACTGCCCCCTCACCATATAAACACAAACAACAGTCATAGTCTTAACCTATAGTTCTTGCCAGTGGTCTCAAGATGTGAGGCAAACTGACAGCAGAATTTATAATGTCCTGGTGACTCATGCCTGTTGCAACTGTTGGCTTATCTCACGAGCATTTTACTATTCCTTGTCTTCCTGTGATGATTGCATCTTAAGTTAAATGTAGGTGTAGTGATCTGTTTTGGTACAAGCTGTCAAGACAGCAGGCTAGCCCCATAGGTTTTGCTCACATAGTATGTAATTTTCTCTCATAGTTGAACCGTATATTATCATAGCCCACTGAATGATGGTAAGAGCTACAACTATCTTAACTGGTCTTTTTATTCTGTATTTATATATTAACTATTTCACTCTGAATCGTTGCCTTACTCACAAACCCTAATGCTAGCCTATCCCAATGCCACTAAATTTGTTTTATTAGTCCAAACTGGTACTAGCAATCAGCCTGCCTTCTTTCTTGATTTCTTTTTTGGCAAAAGGGCACTTTTTTTCCAGTTGCAGGTCTTCCTAATGGTAAGTAAATGGGAGGGCACAAGCATTCAGAGAACTGGCTAGATATATTCCAAAGGAAACACCTTTTTCTTTCATATTCACAAATTCAAACAGTTTGCTCTGCTTAATCTAATCCTTAAAATTTACCTCATCTTATTTATTAAATATTTTTCTAATTTCTGTTGTACAGTATTTAAATGGTGCTGTCTACTGAGACCAAACTTCCAATAAGTCACAGATATATATGGTTGGTTCCTTTAATGCACATACCACAAGGAAAATTTAGGTTAATAAAAAAAAAGACTAACTGAGGACACTTCTGTCATTTTTCATGTATATGACAATCATACATTCACTGGAGAATGGCCTACTGTATTATATCCCCAAGTGTAATGGTTACAGCATTTAGATTTCAACATTCAACATTTTGTTTCTTGGTGATGTTTGAGAGCATTGCATTCTGGCCTAGGATCCTTGTTTGAACATCAGTATTTCAAATCATAATCTGTTATCCTACCAAGAATAAATATCTGTATTCTGACTATATGTGAATTTCAGTTGTTAATGCTTTTTAATGACAATTCCACTAATTAGTACGCAGAAAACTTTTAGTTGTTGTTGTTGTTTATACTTACAATATCATGGATTCACTATGTGATCAGGAGTCTTGTTTATTAAACCTTTTCTGAAAGATTGGAAAGAGTGAGAACTTCATTGACTTTCTGAACCTAATACCCTGCTTTATTTTCTTCCAATATTTTTCCATTTCTATCTTTATTTTAATGGCTGAATGCTCTTAGAGTTACCTAGGGAACCCTGCTGCTAACAAGAAGGTAAGAGCTGAGTTTCTTGATTGAAATACTTCCCATGGAAAAGTTCTGCCCAATTAACATTGACAGAGACCAGAATGTTTTTCCAGAAGCCTTTTCACAAGCACGAAGGCTGTAAATTTTGAAAGCAGCAATAAGGCTATGTTTTCTGGCTTTAATAAAATGAAAATTATGGGTGAATGCTTTTTGTTATGTGAGTCAGTGAAAACACATGCTGTCTCACATCCAGACTGTGAAAAAAGACTAAAGTTACCATAGATTCAGAATATACCCATCAGTTTCTCTTCTCTTTTTTTTTCCTGTTGTGCTTGAAAATGAAAGATCAGATGATACAGCCCTGCCCCTGAAACATAACAAGGTTTTTGTTTTGCTGTGTTGACAAGGGTTGTGTTGCTGATTAAGACAGGATTTTGCTGGTGATTAATGTCTCTGGAGCATGTGCTGGAAACCCGTGGTGTTATTATTATTTTTTTTTCTTTTTTCTTAGAAATACTGTTCACAAATCAATACCCTCCTCCAACAGTTATAGACATGATGAGATCAACTATTCTCTGAAATTGTTTACCTCCTCTACCTTTTCTGGGGAGCTGGAGTTGTTGTTGTCAGTAGTAAGTAGGAATCTGACTTAAGCCACCCTCGCGATGAGACTAAATCATGTTTTTGCCCCACGAAGCTGGAAATCTTCAAGATACACAAGTGACTCTGGTGGTTCAGACTAGTTCCAATAGTATGTCACTGCTCAGAGGACACAACTGGATACCCAGAGAAGACTAATCAAAAAGTCACAGCATCACAGAATCACAGAATGTTTGAGGTTGGAAGAGACCTCTGGAGGTCATCCAGTCCAATCTCCCTGCTCAAGCACCATCACCTAGAGCACATTGCATAAGATGATGTCTGGATGGGTTTCGAATATCGGCAGAGAAAGAGACTACACTACTGTTGCAGTGTTCTGCTCTGTCACCTTCACAGTATATTCATATTCATCATATTCAGATGGAACTCTGTGTTTCAGTTTGTACCTCTTGCTTCTCATCCCACTGCTGGGCACCACTGAAAAAAGTCTGGCCCCATCCTCTTGACACCCTCCCTTCAGATATTTGTAGACATTGATAGGATCCCCTCTCAGACTTCTCCAAGCTAAACAGGCCCAGCTCTCTCAGCCTGTCCTCATGTAAGAGGTGCTGCAGTCCTCTAATCATCTTCGTAGCCCTCCTCTGAACTCCCTCCAGTAGCTCCATGTCCCTCTTGTGCTGGGAAGCCCAGAACTGGACACAATACTCCAGGTATGGCCACACCAGAGCTGAGCAGAGGGGGAGGATCACCTACCTTGACCTGCTGGCAACACTCTTCTGAATGCAGCCCAGGATACCGCTGGCCTTCTTGGCCACAAGGGCACATTGCTGACCCATGGTCAGCCTGCTCTCCACCAGGACTCCCAGGTCCCTGTCTGCAGAGCTGCTCCCCAGCAGAGCAGCCCCCAGCCTGTACTGGTGTTTCGGGTTGCTCCTGCCCAGGTGCAGGACCCTGCACTTGCCCTTGAGAGGAACCTTCATGAGGTTCCTCTTGGCCCATCCCTCCAGCCTCTCCAGGTCCCTCTGTATGAAAGCACAGTCTTCCAGGAGTATCAGCTGCTCCTCCCTGATTTGTTTTCTAAGTAACCCTCAAAAGCTCTCACTAAAAAACTCTGAAGTCTTCCCTTGAACCCATACAAATTCTTTAACATCTCTGTGTATATGAGCTGCAGTCTCTGATTTCTCCTTTTCAGGAAGGTTAGTGGTTTAGTGTTTGTTGGGAGGAACAAGAAAGGTTATACCATTGAGGTTACACTGTCTCCGTTATTGGATATTGGCTGTTTTCGGTTGCACACAATTTCTGAAATGTGCAACTTTGCATCATCCTCCACTCTTAACTTTTTCTCCCCTTCTTGTAAGTCAGTGTGTGTACCTATTTATATAAATTTTGGTGGGCAAAAACCAGTTCTTGTTCACCCAAGGTATTAGGAAAGTTGTCGGACATCCTTTGCACTGTTAAAAGCTCATGCAGTCTTTCTGGTTTGCTTTGCTTTGTTTTTGTTCAAGCCATTTAAAAAGAAAAAAGTGAAAGCATAGCTAGGAATGAATCATCAATGAACACTTTGATAACTTTACCTGTTTACCTTTTTCTGGTGTAATGAATTTAATTAATGGGTGAAATTAATTTGGGTGAAATTTAGCTAATGTTATTGACATCATCTAAATCAGTTGCAATATCATAAAATGCACAGAATTAAAAGTGAGGTTCTGCATGCTGCTGAGTTCCTCAATCCTACCTTTGTTAAATACATTTTTAATTTGTTTTTAAATACAAACAACTCCGCTCTTCTTTCATAAGAATGGTTGTACAACAGTTCAGGTGATCCTGTACACAGAGGAGACTTTGCAAATTAGACAAAACATGTGAAGAACAAATTCTTGTGTCTCACTATGATTTTTGATGTCAGAGTTCAGGAATCTCTGAATTATTAATGTAATTATACTGCAAGTTAACAATTCATTGTGACATGTCAGTCAGCAGTAAAGTTATGCAAGTTCAGAGAAAGTAACATTTATAAATATTTAACATGAACATGCTAAGGTTTGTGTGTTGTTAACACAAGTGACTGATGTGACTGTCCAAAGTTATCAAGTATCTCATTATCTGGGATACCAGACTGATTTCAGGATAAAAGCTCTGCTTTCAACAGGTAGAAATCAGGTGACTCAATGAGAAAAGCCAGAGTGGATGTTTATCTGCTCTTATTAGGGAATTGTTGCAAGACTTCTTTTCTGGCACTTTTTAAACACTACTTAATCAAAGTAATAAATGGAAATACTTTCGGAATTTCACTGTCTGCTCTTATGTTTCTAGGTTTGGGTGTATATCCAGATTAGTGATAAATGCATCTAACAAAGCACGAGTAACAACAGCATCTTAGGTGACCTAAAGAAAAATATGAAGACAAATATTATTTATTGAAACCATGAAGGCCAAAATCTCGTGTAATATTTTATTCAAAAAAACCCCATTATGCATCCAGGAGTACAGGAGGATGAGCACTTAGAATTGTGGCATCACAATTTTAGTTTGGAAAGGACCTCTGGAGATTATCTAGTCTACTTCCTTGCTCAGGGGGGTTGTTCTTCAGGCTGAACAGTCCAAACTTTCTCAGCCTCTTCTCATCTGAGAGATGCTCCAATCCCCTAATCATCTTTGTGCCCTACAAACCCACTCATCTAATTTTGAAGGCTATCATGTTGGTCAGGCAGGATTTACCCCCTGTGAATCCATCCCGACTGCTCCCAGTCACCTTCTTGCCCTTCATATCTTTGGAAATAGTTTCCAGAATTATTTGCTCTGTCAGTTTTCTTGTGATTGAGCTGAGGCTGACCAGTATACTTTCCTGGGTCCTCTTTCTTGACCTCCTTCAAGGTAGAGGTGACACTTGTTCTCCTCTAGGCCACAGGAGTGTCTCCCAGTTCACATGACCTTTCAAAGATAACTAAGATTAATCTTACGATGACAAGGGTCAGCTCCCTCAGCTTTCATGGGTGCATCCTGTCAGGAGCCATGGACTTGAGTGTGTTGAATCCATTTAAAAGCTCCTTAAACTGACCCTCTTCCACCAAGGTCTTCTTTCTTGCTCCAGACTTTCCTAAAGGCCCCTGGGGCTTGGGATATCTGAGGGCAAGTCCAAGGCAAAGAGGACATTGAGTTCATCATTCTTGTCTCTATTCTTTGTCACCAGACACTCTGCCCCAATTAGTAGCATTTTCCCTAATCTTCCTTTGTCCATTACTTCCCTTCCTACCATGGTGCTCTTCCAATGCTTTACTGCATTTTCTTGACACCCTTCTGTTAGGTACTTGAAGACAGTAGTAGAGCCACCTGGTAGATTTTTCTCCTTATTGTTGAATAAACCCAGCTCTCACAGCTTCTGCTCACACAACACTTGTTCCAGGTCCTTGACTAGCTTGATGGTCTCTACTGGTCTCTCTGCAGTATTTCAATGTCTTTCTTATTTTCTGGAGCCCCAAACTGGACACTGTACTCAGAATGTTGTCGTTTAGGCACAGAACACTTCATTTGATTTGGCTTCTTGAACTGTTTTAATAAAATGTCCAAAATAACTGCAATATTAACATTAAATTTGACCTCTAAAGCAGTTACCAAATAGGTTGAGAGCCATATGTGGACCACCTCTCCTGTTCTGGGTAAAAGATCCTTTTTTAACATTGAGGGTGAAATTTGTGAATCCACAGTTCTCAGAAGTCAGATTATGTTGTTCAGATTGAATGCTCAGAAATGGAAGGAAACGATGTTCTATGCAAGCTAAATACTTGTGGTTTGGAAACTTGCTTGTCAGTGATTACAAATAAAGCTTATAACATATTTATTTATTTATTTATTTGTTTGTTTATTTAAGTCCCCCTCTCTTCTCCTTACAGACCCAGGTTTCACTTTTAAGCTGTCAAAGCATATTGATATGACGGAAGAGAACAACCAATTTTGCTTAAGGAAATGCAAGTCTCAAACAGTCCAATCAGGCTAGATAATGCAAAAACCCTTATAAGCAGATGGCTATTCAGAATATCAGCTGTCACCTCCGAAATCTTCAGATCCTGCAATACTCAGTCCTGTACTTGCAACTTAGAATGCCATATTGCATTATGAATTTATTAACATGGATTTCTAGAAATAGGGAGCTGATATCAAGACTGAAGTTTTCTTTGAGTCAGGGACTTGTTTGTTCCTCTGTATTCTAAGCAGTGAAATTACAGTTTTAATTAAGTTGATGGCAAGATATCCACAGACTCAAAGTGTGAGTGAATGAATGATGTCATGCTTTTCTTTTCAAGACTGGGAAGAAAAAACAGATTCTTGGAATTTGTCATCATTTTTGACAGCTCCAGCTGCTGCATCTTGCAGTTTGCATCCTTTCCAGTTATATTTCACAGTTCTGTTGATGACTGACATTCAGAGTCATATTATTAGGAATTCTTAAATAGGTCGCTTTGAGGTGGTAAATAGGAGAAGGTAAGAGCGTGTAGAAGGAGAGTAGGTAGAAAAGGGTATGAAAGGGACGGTCATGTGTGAAACAGGGCTGCTCAATGCACTTGTCTGGCTGTGCCTGGTCATCAGAGTTTGTCTCATATCTCCTCATTAATTCTGTTCTCCCTGCATATTTGCACTTGCTATCCTGTGAGTGTGCATGCCGAAACACTGCATGCCACCTCCTGGTGGGAGCTGTGTGTGTGCAAGTGACACCTGTGCCAGCTGCTGGAGTCAGGCCAGGGGTGTAGGTGCCCTACAGACTGTGGTGCCAGCTACAAGAGTGAGTGGGGTTCCCTATCCTCAGCCATGGGGCAAGGCAGTTTACACTCCCAAACCAGTGAGCAAGGTGAGTGAGGGGGCTCCACAACCAGCCGGAGCAGGGCCATAGGTTACAGCCTGGGAGCCTGGTGCTTCTGGTGGGGCGCGAGCGCCTGTATCTTCCCCAGCCTGGGGTGTATGTTTGTGTATTTGCCCGCACACTTTAAGCTGGACCAGTCGGCAAGAAGTGGGCCCTCAGGGCTGTGCTGGTATGCCCAGGGGGACTTGCAGATACAGTGAGTCTGAGGGATGAGTGTGCGAGTCCATGAGCACTGGGCTGGGCCCCAGCATCCAGCGAGGAATGAATGGTTCTGGGCCAGAGCAGCTGGAGAAGGCTGCTGTACTCTGCACCTCACTTCATGGTCATCATTAATCTGGAGAATTTTTAAAGCATAGAGAGAAACTCTTCTATGTGCACATTAATGTAGATAAAAAAGGACTTAGTTCTGGCAATATGCTTTGTCTGCAGATATTTTAGCTAGATTTGTTGCTGTTTAGTTCTGTGTTAGTGATGAGGAAATATATTTGATGATTATTCCACTAATGTGCAAAATCCTGGTTATTATGGTCACTAAATGTCTTGTTTTCTCTGAAGAGGAAGCAAAAAGATTATTAATCATCTCCCAAGTGCAATGAGATGCAACTGCAAACCTCATCTGAAGTAAAGGTCATAGCAGGAGAGGGAGTAAGACAATAGGATTAAATATAAGATTATTATTCAATTTTAGTTCTGAAAGTGGAGAATGGTTCACTCTGTCTTTCCAAAAAATGTGAGTTGTACATTTTTTTTTTTTTTAAGGCATAGAGAGGTTGACCTCAAAGACTCCTTTGGATTCAAAAAATTTGTGATGGTCTTCTTATATGGCAGAAGGAAAGACAAGTGAGGTAAGAAATTGTTCCTTCTCTTGTGTTATAGCTAAGAAATTTCAGTGTGCACATCTGTAACATGCTTGTAACTTTGATTAATGAAACATGCATCTTGTAGCCTTTAGGTTCAGTTTATTTAGCAGACATACATTTAAACATGCAGTTTTCATTGGGAAGGTTAAATCCAAATTCACTTTCATTCAACTAAGTATATTTTCCTTTTTATATACAAGGCTAAAAATATATTAAATCTGTGAATAATCATGTGATGTGTACAGGAAACAAATAAGGTTTTTCAAGTACAGCAAACACTGTTGTGTACTTTCTAGGTTGGACTTGTTGACACATATAAATGTCAGTAGAACAAAATAAGAATAGGTCTATATTGCTCTATGCTGTCCAAGTGGGTTTTTCTACCCAGAAATTATAGTACGGAGAGAGAGAAAACACAATTATCCTAAACACTTTTTTAGTTAAACAAAGGTATTTGTACAGAAATCAACCTCCAAGAAACTGCAGTTGGTTATGGGGCAGTTTCCAAGACAACCTCCTAAGAGTAATTCCTGTTTTTTTTTTCTCCAAGTTACTGTGTGGAATCTCCTAAGCTTGGTGAACTAAGTGTCAAAAGCTGGTACAGTTGAATTAGCTACCCTTTTAATAATCAAACCAAAATACTTAAGCACATCACACGTGAATTAAAATGTGTTTTGATTCTGTATAATCAACTACATGTTTTAGATTTTTGTTAGACATCTTTAAATAAACTATCATTATTCAGTTGCCAACAAGGTTGCATTATGTGATGATGTGTTTAGAAATATTCTTGTATCTGAAATATATTAGCATAAGAAATGTCAGGCCTGGACCATCTCTGAAGCATTTTCTAGCAACTCTTCCCTCCCACTGCCCCAAACTGACAAGCACACGTTACACTAAAATCAAGGAGAACAGATTACATTTCTATGTACTTTGGGATTTCATAACCCATCCTCCACCTTGCCTGCAGAATACCAATTTCCATTTCCACTCAGATGGGTGCAAACTAAATTCAGCTACATGTGAGAATAGATCCTGGCCTATTCATTGTTTTGCACTAATATCATTTAATGGGTTGCTGTTGTGTATATCCACTTTAAATGTGTAGCTGTCATATAGAACAGTAATTTTTGATGAATACAAAGAGTATCAGTAAATCTACAATATGTGTGAGAGCTTTTAAAGTATTTGATTCCATATTAGACTACATTTGCATGAAATGAACACAAAACACAGTGCTACTTGATGTGAAGTGTTTTCACAACCAAAAAATAAAGCTTTAAATTGCTGCTTAAAATCACTCTCTACTGATCTAGTAGCACTATCATTCTTTACTGAAGACTAGCATTTAAACTACAGGATTATGGAATTGTGTTAGCCTTATTTAAATTTATTTGTCTGAAATATAGAGTATCAGTTGATTATATTAATACATTGTTGCTCTTCATGGCAAAACTTCACATCAAGCATCTTCCTATTCCTCTATGCCAAGAAAATATGCCTTAAAGTGTGAGTGGTGGTAAAATATTATGAAAGAACTCTTTTGTTTTGTTTTATCATTACTTGAGATTGTGGCACAATTGTTTTGATTTAATTTCTCAGGTAGGGCTGACAACGCCCAATTCCATATGAAATCATGTGACTCATAGAAAAAGTATTTAGCATTCTTTGCAGAAGGAAGAGATTAAATCTTGCTCAAGTCCAGCTCAAACAGAGATAGCACATAAGTGGCATTCCTTCTTTGCTAAATTCCAGTAGCATGCTGCCATTTCTGAACAAGAAAAAGAAGAAATTATGTGCCTGTGTTCCACTGAGGGCAGCTGTTCTTACTGCAGCTGTAGAAAAATGATGTATTTTAGTTCTTACCCACGTTTTTCAAAGCTTTTAAAACTTGAGCTTGACTGTAGCATGAGGTTGCAGTTTTCTGAGTAACTCCTCTCTGCTTATTTTCACAGTCACTCAAAACTCATGTATTGCCCTGAAAATGCTAAATGTTATTTTCATGTAGGCTGAGGGAAAAATAAATAAATAAATAAATAAATAAATAATTAGAACGAAGAGGCTTTTACGGTAGAAACTGCTTGCACTTCACATGTTTTTCATAATGCTCTGAGTTTAGCCGTGGCTACTACGAAATGGTTTGAGGTAAGAGAGATCACGAGAGAATCACTTCTGAACACAGTTAAGTCTGTACTCGGACACAAGGGGGAGCACTAATACTTTATTGTCAGTAATTCAGGGCGACAGGACTGCCTGTGACAGGCACTGGAGTCGTTTCTCAGGCTGTCGTCATGATCCCTTGAAAATACTCATGATTTTAATTTTCCATCCTTCAGGTAAAGAACATTAGGGATATGTATGGTGGCAGATCCATTGCTGAATTTTTTATTTATTTATTGTTTTGAGCGGGGAGGTAAAGATTACGACAAAATTCAAATCAGAATTGCTTTTTAATCTGTGTTTGGTTATCAGCATGTATAAATTTTACTTCCAAGACAAGAAAAAATCTGTAAAATCATGTTGAAATTCAAACTGATTCCCTCAGATACTTATGCTAAAAAGCATAGGTAAAATACGGAAAAACAGTTTAACTGAAAACTGAGATGCTAGAACATAAGATGTAGCTTGCAGAGAGGGTCTGTGTACTTATTTCACTCCTTTGTTACATCTACCTTCAATCTTTTTTTTGCAGATATAGTTTGAGGAAAACCCAAATTTCGTAACTGGGCTTCAACAATCAGATGCTGTAGTGTAACTCTTGTCAGAGATGTCTTAGTACTTTATACTGCATTTAACAAATAAAAGTGGGATCCTTCACCTTGAAACAATATATCCCATTTTGGTAAACTTCTGTCAGTGTACTTTTTGCATAACTTATTCAGCGTTCAAATCTCTTGATTGCAGAATATAATATTGAAGTGTGACTGCATGACTGCCTATAATACTGCCAAAAATTTATGCTAGTCTGAAAGAGGTACTACTACAAGAGTATGAAAATATAGCTACAATAAAAAATAAAAATAAAAAAAGTAATGTTACAGTCATTAAGTCTGAAAGCACTGTGTTAACTTTGAAGTAGTTAATGCATACAGTTATGACTGTTTAATGCTTTGCAGAAAATCTGGGATTTCTAACTTGTTTGGGGGCAACTTTGTTGGGAACATTTTGTATGCTGTATCACTTAAACTTTTAGTGGAAGGTATGCATACATTTTAAATCCTCAGAAGCAATTAGTTAACTCTAGGACTATTTTTTAATATTTTGTTCTATTCCACACATTCAGAAGTGTCCTTCTGAATGTTTTGCTTTGGTATGGGATACCTCACTCTGGAGAGCAGGGGCATCACTTATGTGATTGCTCCTTACCCACATGAGACCATTTGTATGCAGGGTTGTGACTTTGTTTTATCACTGATGTAGGTAATATAAGCCTCTTTAAGGCACTACTAACGAGTAACTATATATATGTATCTTGCCAGAATGAGTCATTTAAGTGGTTCTCAATCTGAAGGGTGTTGCTCAATCTACTGAATTTTGAAAGGTTTTTTGTTGAAACTCTCCTTTGCACAGTTCAGGTATCTACACTGGACTCTACTGCGGCCAACATCATGTTGATGACTTACCTCTAACACTTTACCTTCTTCTTCCTTCTTTCCTTTCCCACCTCTCCATCACCTCCAAATAATTCATGCTTAAATAAATCCAGGCCAGGAAACAGTTAGTAACATCGCCCAAATTCATCTTGGTGTTGCATCTGAATGACATTTCTCTTTCAAAGAACACTAATGTTGCTTCTAAAAGTGCACTCTGCCTTCTCAGGGACTGCTAATTTGCCACTGCTAAATGATGTACAGGCAACTCTCTGAAAAATAAATTTGTTGATCATCATCCTAATAGAAATAGTGATAAAATAAGTTAGAAAGAAGGGTGATTTTGGCAAAAGTCACTTATAATATTTTTAGTAACAAAGAATTAAATGTCCCCAAAGTCTCTAGCTAATGGAATAGACTCATCACCACCCACTTTCCCACAAGCATAGAAAAAATGAATCAGCTTAATTATACTGAGTTTTGTGTATTCATTGATTTCCTGGTGAGTTGCAATGGATAATAAATCCTACACAGCTGTAGAAATGGAGGAGAGAAAGTCCCCTTGGACTTTTTTTGGGTGTTTGTGATAAACCTTCCACAGGCAATGTGTTTCCATGCAGTTTTTCTAGAACTAGATCATCTCTCTAGCTGGGAGATAGAATCTAAAATTATCCTTAGTGGATAGGATCACTGTTCAGAGATTTTTTAAATAATTAAACAGATACTCTAATGAGTGTGATTGCATTGTTTTTTGTTTTTTGTTTTTTGTTTTTTTTTTTGCTTTGTTTTTTTTTTTTTTTTTTGTTTTGCTTTGTGCACTGTATGCACAAAGAAATGAATCACCAGTGATTCCCCATGTCATTGAAACACTGAGCAAAGTAAGATCCATCCCTCCTGTCCTCTCCCATGTGATTGTTCAGTAGAGAAATATTGGAGGATATTTTTTAGACTGTCCAGGCTCTTGCATACTCTGGTTTAAAGCAATTCCCTCTAGTAGAGCAGACTGTGGTAAATATGTTTTGTTGACCTAATACCACCAGAAGCAAAGAGTCTGACATTAATTTAGAAGGTCAGATACTTGATCTTGTTCTCAGCACTATCCCGGATGAACTTTCTGTCTAACTGCACTTTTTCTCTGACCCCTCTGAGCATTTCAGTTGTTTAGATTTCCTCATCTTGTGGTAAGCTAACTGTCAAATCAAAAATAGAAAAGCAAGACTAAATCTATGTGGAATTAAACAGGGGCAAATCAAAACTTCTACAACTCACAAGAGAATGTGCAAGTGGAAAAGCAAATCCAGCAAACCAATTTTGTCTAATATTTGTGAGGAGAGAGAGGAAAGTTTCTCTAGCACTGTATTCTTATTTCTTATAAACATCTACTAACTTTAAAGTACCGTTTATGTTCAATCAAATGTACTCCAGGTATTGACATGAGGCTAGTAAATGTCTTATTGGTGTTCATTTGAAAGTCTAAATGGCAAATGTTTGCACTGTCTTGGCCTACTTGCTCAAATGTACTTGTGCACTGCCTTATTAACAAAGTCTCAAACTTTTAAAGCTCTATGTAATGTGCTGGTAAGGCCACAGTTGGAGTACTGGGTACAGCTCCCCAGTACAAGAAAGATAATGAGCTCCCGGGCAGAGTCCAGCGAAGAGCATGAAGATGATGAAGGGACTGGAACATCTCCCCTGTGAGGGAAGGCTGAGAGAGTTGGAACTGTTCAGCCTAAAGAAGAGAAGGCACAGAGGGGATGTTATCAACATTTCAACATATCAACATTTGGGTATAAATTCCCAAAGAGAAACTGTTGAGATGATGGAGACAGGTTTTTGATAATGGTGCCCAGTGACAAGGCAAGAAACAATGGGCACAAACTGGAACACAGTAAGTTCCACCTGAGCGTAAGGAAACGCTTCACTGTGGAGCTGATCAAGAACCAGTGCAGGTTGAGAAGGTTGTGGACTCCACAACCAGAGAGATGGTGGATTTTTCCTCCTTGGAGTTTTTCAAAACTTGGTTGTGGGTAGCCCTTGCTTGAGTAGGGTAGTTGGACCAGACGTCTTCCAGAGGTCCCTGCCCACCTCAACTGTTCTGTGTTTCTTTTTTTAGTTCTTCAGAGTTAAATCTCAAATTGGTTAAAGATTTCTTTGGGAATTATATTTATACCCCTGTGTTAAATTTGAGGGATACATATCTGATAAGAGCATTGACAGCTGTCTCTTAAAAATGTTATGACATGTTGATACAGTGTCTTCAAATGGCACAGAAATAATTTCACTGAATGCAACAGAGTTGCAAAGATCTAAGTTGAGGATCTGCAGACATATAATAAATGAAAAATGGTCTCATTTGTTTAAGTGTCAATGAATGAAAAAGTCAACATTTCATGGTCTTGTTAATTAGAATAGAGTCAACCTTGAATGTCCCATCATTAGAAAACTACGGAGAACTGTAGAAAATGTTACAAAACCCATGAATGGTTGCTGTTTTAACCTAAATGGATACCCACAAGTCCAGGCTATGTGTGGCCACATCCATCTGTAAAGCCCAGCAAGAAAATATCTTGTTAGGTTTCTCCAGCTGCAGCGTAGCCACAAATCTCGTCTTATTAGGAAAGAATTTTCAAAATGCATTTTTGTGGAACTGCATAGCCCTCTTGTTTTTGCATCTTTTAATCTCTTGGGTTTTCTTTCTTTTACTTTTTTTTTTTTTTTTTTTTTTTTTTTTTTTTATTGCGGTATTTTGTGTATGAAGCTACAGTGAAGCAATGCACTTAGGTGAAACCTAGAGAGCTCTGTATGTGATTGTACTGACTTGCTAGAGGTCTTCTAAGCATAGACACTTGATTTGGTTAAGTTTTCACAAAAAGAGTGTAACACATTATGTGGAAGATTTTTAATCATTCCTGTTGCTGTGTGCTGTCTGTCCAGTTAACTTTAGACATACCCCATCTATGAAATATTTTCTTCCATTGCTTATGTAACAAGCAAAAAAAAAAAAAAAAAGAGAGAGAGAGAGAGAAAGAGACAGAGAATAAGGTTTGATTTTAAACATCTTATTATACATCTTATTAGTTTGGAATTTCTTATAGTAGAATTAGTTACCATAATAATTACACTTGGTAAATTTGTACATGTCATATATCCTTCACATGGTATTTACTATGCTTTATATCTAGCCCAGCTATAAAAAAGAATTGTTACTGAAAGAAAAAATCAAACAAGAATAGATGGAACACTCTTTGCTTTATCCTCACTTATTTTCATACTTCTTTTACAATCTCCCTATATAAGCAAAACTGATGGTGTTTGAACTATACATTATTTTTCATAGATCAACTAGAGGTTATTGATAAAATGTGTAAGCAGCTTCTGTTGACAACTTTCTGGAGACTAAACAAAGTACTGACAAAACCTTGCAACTGTTGCTCTAAAATATTCTTCTAGATGTAAAAGAAAACAAGTCTTGGTTAAGTTAGCATGGACACATACTGAACTGTTTTATATCTCCAGATGAACAATAAATTATTATCTCAGGAAAACTGAAGAATGTAAACTGTTATATATTTGTCATGGTCGCACCTTGAAAATAAACTCTTAGATACATATGTTATATATACACATATAATGTATATATTATATATATATATATATATATACACATAATATATATGTATATATATAATATATATGTATAATATATAATATATATTATAATATATATGTATAATATATATATGTATAGTGTATATTAATATATTAATTTTTCTTTGGGGAGTTGGATCCAGAAAATTGAGAAAACAAAAATTCTATGGGATCTGGATGCAAAGCTACATCTGGACTCAGAGGATGTTTTGGGGCCTTATGTAATAAGCCATTCATATTTTCATAAATAGCTCTTGTTACACTCATTGTGACTCACTACTTTCAGTGCTGCATCCTGGTTTTTAGATCATTTTGTAAAGTTTTAAGCTGGTTACAGTCTGCTTTGCCAGCAGTATGGAAAAGGAGAAAATGTGTAAAACTGAGTGTGTATAGTGCCTATAGTGCGTGTCAAGTGCAACATGGGGAAAAGCTGTGTGCTTTTCTCATTCTTCCTGGCCCTCCCTTTCTTTGTTCACAGAGATGTAATATCCTAATTCTGTTGGAGCACCCTGTGAATGGAACTGCTGTTCATAATTCATAGTGATGAACCAAACACACTAGGAGAGACAGTTCATGTTTCTGTTCTTGTGTAAAATAATCTCTTTCAAAAAGATGAATAGCCACTTGAGAGCCAGATTTTACATTGCCATTGCTCATGAATGATATAGAGTAGAAGGAAGAAATATGGTAACTACTCATTTTTGCCTCCTGAAAGTTACTACCTGCCTAACTCTTTAGATTTCATTGGGAGTTAGTTATGAAAGGCAAAGATATTTCAGAGTTTTTGGTATTGGCCTTATTTTTCCTTTAAAGTAAATTGATCTCCTATAAAGGCTTCAATGGGATTAACTGCATATCATGACAGTGCTTTTGAAAACGTTGACTTAGTCGTTCACTTCAGCAATTCATAGCTAAAGAGGTGTCATCAAGGCAGTGGCTATATTTAAGAGAATGATGGCTCTTTTAATGAAAGCATTTTAGCTAAGGACAAGATCTAAGGACAAATGGGAAACAAAGATTGTATACAGATTGTGTCTCTAATTAGAACAGGTAATTTAGGTGTTGTTTGCTGTTAATTAGAGCAGGTAATTTAAGCATTCTATCTCTTTCTTGAGTCAACTTTCATAATAGCAAAATCTGAAAGAGTAGATTTTAGCTTTTGCAGAATTGCATAACATATTTAGGGAGCAAAATAAAGGTTTCAGACACATCTGGTTGAACAAAGATGTAGCAAAATCCTAGCTAAGATAATTTAGAATAGCACATATAGTGTATTTTCAACATTTCTTTAAACCTATTGGTGACCATGGTATGTCAGGGACAGGTATTCCTTGTGACTGCAATTTTACATAATCTTTATTTCATTACGAAGATGATGAAATTGAGTTACTAATTATATTAATCAGGTAGCTGGATTTCTGTGAAAAATGTAAAACGAGCAGAAAATTTTGGAAACATGGAGTGCCATGAGGGAGAGAGCTGAAGTCTGTTATTCCTCTTGGAGCAAAAGGAATCTATAATTAGCATTTGTGAAACAGAGAAGTCAGCAGAGGATGGATGAGATTTGGAAAGATTGTAAAAGATCATAAAATAAGTGTCTTGCCTGAATCAGTGTGTTTTGTTTCAGCAGAATGAA
Source organism: Netta rufina (assembly GCF_964035555.1). Lineage (NCBI taxonomy): Eukaryota > Metazoa > Chordata > Aves > Anseriformes > Anatidae > Netta > Netta rufina. Next base: position 35,965,058 of record NC_140126.1, on the reverse strand, counting down.
TCTGTTTAACAGCTTCATCTTTTTGTATGTCTTCCTTGAAAATCAAGTTAAGAGATAAAAATAGATTGGTAGTTTTGAAAGAATATTGCAAAAGATTGGTATATTATTATTTAAATCTTCCTTTTAGTTGTCAGTGAAGACAAAGTTGCTATGGGTACAGTAGTTGCAGATTTCCTACCATTGTTACTTCACGGGTTTAACTTCTCTTCCATGTATTTAGAGCTTAATCACATCAGAATATTCATGCTAACACATCAATTGTCAGTTTTTTGATCTTTCAGTTACTGTTTTAGTAATGACAGACTATGAAATTGTTGATGATACACTTGTTGATGATATGATAAATGGACACGTAATAGGCATAAAAATTAAGCAAAGTTAAGGCTAATGAATTATAATTAACTGTCATTTAAAGAGGTTCATCTGCACTGAATTTTCTGAAATATTTCATTTTTAATCTAGTGCAAACAGTAAATTATTTAGTTTCTCAGTTCTGGTCAGCTGTGCTCCTGTATGGGTCATTTACTTTTGTCATGAGAATAGATTTATCACAAGCAGTATGTGTTACTTGTGATCATATTCGATTCAGTGAATCAGGTGTTTCAAAACAGAACTAGATAACCCAAGTCTCACACTTCCTTTAATTTTTGATCACTGCCTGTAGCAGCCTATCCTAAAAGACCACTTAGCTGTCACCTTTTTGGTCTAATAGTCACAAAATTATAAAAATTCTTAAGGAAAGCAATTTAGTGAATGCCCTGTAATCCTGAGTGCACCTTGCTCTCAGTCGAGGAAAGCCCCTCCTTGACTTGAAAAGTGGGGTTTTAGCCCCACAGACAAGGGTCTAAGATAACAAATAGTCAGTGTTACCATAGGGTGATCTTTAAAGTTCTACTTGGAGCCTTTTTTGAAAGGTGTCTCTCTTGAATCTTAGGATTTATTCATTAACAAAATCTTGGAGTATTTGTGTCAGGCCTTACCTACATCTGTAGATACCTTTGTCCCTATTCCTAGTTTAGAAAATCTTTCTTTTTAAACGGGAGGAGAGGGACCAAATAGGGTGGCAAAGAAGAATGAAGACCTCTTAGGCTTGCCATAATTTTTCTTCTGTTTGTGATTAGGGAAATTTTACTTGCAACATTTTCACTTAAAACTTGATGTAATTGATTCACTTGTGACTATATTGCTAGGAAGCTGTAAGCCAGTCTTTCTCCTCCTTGTTTAGAACAAAGTTGGCAAATAGGCTTACTCAGTCCTGTGAAAATGGGAATGGCTAAAGAGAAATCTTCTGGTCTAAAGCATATTGGTTTGTTTTCTCCTGCCCTGGAAAAGGGAATGATGGTTGGACTTATCTTGTAACGCTTCTGAAACTAAAATGTGGGTTTAAGGATTTCTCTGAGCTGTCGCCCTACTAACTGGGTAGAAAGGAATAATGTAATTATGGACTGATGCTGGGGAAAAGAGAGTCAGAGGCCTTTTTGTCATTTCCCTTTTTCCTAGGAAAATTTGTGGGCTCTGGCTCTGGCTCTCTGAGAATTACAGAGTCAGATGTTATTTAGAGCAACCGCTAGGCTTTAGAACTAATGGTTCACTGCAGTTCCAGTCACAGAGAGCAATAAGGGGTATTTTAATTTATAATATATAGGTATGCTAAGAGAGGGGCTGAAAAGGCACAAGTAGCTTGGCTGTGCTGTCTGAATTGGAGTATCACAGTCACATAGCCATACTGTGAGAACATAATGCTGCTTTTGAGTTCCATTTAGGAGTGAGATGTGGAGACACAGGATAACCTATTAGCTGTTAGTGGCACACAATTCCTTTATGTCGGTTACTTGAAGATTATAGAATCATAGAATCATTAAGGTTGGAAGAGACCTCCAAGATCATCTGGTCCAACCATCACCCTACCACCAATGTCACCCACTAACCCATGTCCCTAAGCACCACATCCAACCTTTCCTTAAGCACTCCCAGGGATGGTGAAACCACCACCTCCCTGGGCAACCCATTCCAATGCCTGACTGCTCTTTCTGAGAAGAAATGTCTCCTCATTTCTAACCTAAACCTCCCCTGGTGCAACTTGAGGACATTCCCTCTAGTCCTATCACTAGTTATCTGCGAGAAGAGGCCGACCCCCAGCTCCCCACACCTTCCTTTCAGGTGGTTATAGAGACCAATAAAGATAAGTCCTAATGGAAGTTCTCAGCTGCAAGAAAGCTGCTAGGTATCCTTTCTTTGAGTGGTTGTTGCATAAAAAGGGGAAATCACAGATACATAGTTTGCTTCTGTGGGTTAACAGTTACGTGAATATCTGTCTATCGACTCCTTTTATCTAGTAGGTTTCAGAGTGTTTCCCTCTGGGCAAAGGTGTTTGTTTTGTTTTGTTTTGCTGTTCGTTTTATTTTTTTTCCATGCAGTAATATTTCATATCTTCAAAACCTGTTCCAAGGTGTAGAAAACAGAGATGGTTTCACTAAGGACAAATCTTGACTGGCAAATTTGTTGTCCCTCTACAATGGGGAAACAACATTGATGGATAAACGAAGACTAACTGATATCATCTACCCAGATTTGTGCATTTCACACTGTTCCTCATGATATCCTTGTCTCTAAATTGGAGAAGCATGGATTTGATGGGTGAACAGTTTGGTGGGTAAGGAATTGGCTCAAATAGTTGTGGTTAATGGCTCAAAGTCCAGATGGAGACCAGTGAGGAGTGGTGTACCTGAGGTCAGTTCTGGGACTGGCACTGTTTAGCATCTTTGTCAGTGACATGGACAATGGGATTGAATGCACCCTCAGTAAGTTTGCTGATGACACCAAGCTCTGTGGTGCAGTCGACAAGCTGGACAGAAGCCATCCAGAGGGACCTGGACAGGCTTGAGGGGTGGGCCTGTGTGAACCTCATGGACTTCAACAAGGCCAAGTGCAAGGTCCTACATCTGGGTCAGGGCAATCCTAAATATGAATACAGGTTGGGTGGAGAATAGATAGAGAGCAGCCCTGCAGAGAAGGACCTGGGGGGGATACTGTTGGATACTGTTGGATGAAAATCTCAGCATAAGCTAGAAATGTGTGTTTGTGGCCCCAAAAGAAAGCCAATGGTATCCTGGGCTATATCAAAAGAAAGGAAGCTAACAGGTGAATCAAGGAGGTGATTCTTCCTCTCTGCTACATTCTTGTGAGATCCTACCTGGAGTACTGTGTTCAGCTCTGGGGATCCCAGCATAAGAATGACACAGAACTTTTGGAGTGAGTCCAGGCTGCCTCCTATTTGCTTTCTCGCTGGTATGGTCCTCACAGGTTTTGAGGCATTTTATAATAGTTGCACAATGCTTCTTCTTTCTCCAATATGTTACCTATCAATGCACCCCAGCAGTGTGGTTTTGATGACTGGCTTTTTCCATGAGGTAGCAATGGCTCAGACTTGTTATATATATATGTATATATATAGATATTTTTTTTTTCTTTTCCAGTGGACAGATTTAAAAATGTATATGAATATGAATTTATTATTCATATAGAATGAATATTACAGAATCACAGAATCACAGAATTTCTAGGTTGGAAGAGACCTCAAGATCATTGAGTCCAACCTCTGACCTAACGCTAGCAGTCCCCACTAAACCATATCCCTAAGCTCTACATCTAAACGTCTTCTGAAGACTTCCAGGGATGGTGACTCCACCACTTCCCTGGGCAGCCTGTTCCAGTGTCTAACAACCCTTTCGGTAAAGAAGTTCTTCCTAATATCTAACCTAAAACTCCCCTGGCACAACTTTAGCCCAATCCCCCTCGTCCTGTCACCAGGCACGTGGGAGAACAGGCCAACCCCCACCTCGCTACAGCCTCCTTTAAGGTACCTGTAGAGAGCGATAAGGTCGCCCCTGAGCCTCCTCTTCTCCAGGCTGAACAAGCCCAGCTCCCTCAGCCGCTCCTCATAGGACTTGTTCTCCAGACCCCTCACCAGCTTCGTCGCCCTTCTCTGGACCCGCTCAAGCACCTCGATGTCCTTCTTGTAGCGAGGGGCCCAAAACTGAACACAGTACTCGAGGTGCGGCCTCACCAGAGCTGAGTACAGGGGGACGATCACCTCCCTAGCCCTGCTGGCCATACTGTTTCTGATACAAGCCAGGATGCCGTTGGCCTTCTTGGCCACCTGAGCACATTGCTGGCTCATATTCAGCCAACTATCAGCCATCACTCCCAGGTCCTTCTCTGCCTGGCAGCTCTCCAACCACTCATCTCCCAGCCTGTAGCTCTGCTTGGGGTTATTGCGCCCCAGGTGCAGGACCCGGCACTTGGCCTTGTTGAACTTCATGCAGTTGACCTCAGCCCATCGGTGCAGCCTATCCAGATCCTCCTGCAGAGCCTTCCTACCCTCGAGCAGATCGACACACGTGCATAGCTTGGTGTCATCTGCAAACTTACTGAGGGTGCACTCAATGCCCTCATCCAGATCATCGATGAAGATATTAAAGAGGACCGGCCCCAGCACCGAGCCCTGGGGGACGCCACTAGTGACTGGCCTCCAACTGGACTTGGCTCCATTCACCACGACTCTTTGGGCCCGGCTATCCAGCCAGTTTTTAACCCAACGAAGCGTGCGCCAGTCCAAGCCAAGAGCAGCCAGTTTCTTGAGGAGAATGCTGTGGGAGACGGTGTCAAAAGCCTTGCTGAAGTCAACGTAGACCACATCCACAGCCTTTCCCTCGTCCACCCAGCGCATCACTTTGTCATAGAAGGAGATCAGGTTCTTCAAGCAGGATCTGCCTTTCATAAACCCATGCTGACTGGGCCTGATCGCCTGCTTGCCCTGCAAGTGCTGCGTGATGACTCTCAGGAGGATCTGCTCCATGAGCTTCCCTGGCACTGAGGTCAAACTTACAGGCCTGTAGTTTCCCGGGTCTGTCCTCCAGCCCTTCTTGTAGATGGGCGTCACATTTGCTAGCCGCCAGTCAACTGGGACCTCCCCCGATCACCAGGACTGCTGATAAATGATGGACAGTGGCTTGGCCAGCTCCTCTGCCAGTTCCCTCAGTACCCTTGGGTGGATCCCATCCGGCCCCATCGACTTGTGCACATCCAAGTGCCGTAGCAGGTCACCAACCAGTTCTTCATGGATAGTGAGGACCACATCCTGCTCCCCATCCCCTTCCACCAGCTCAGGGTACTGGGTATCCAGAGAACAACCGGTATTGCCGTTAAAGACTGACGCAAAGAAGGCATTGAGCACCTCCGCCTTTTCCTCATCTCTTGTAACTAAGTTTCCCCCCGCATCCAGTAAAGGATGGAGATTCTCCTTAGTCCTCCTTTTTGTGTTGATGTATTTATAGAAACCTTTTTTTTTTTATCTTTAACGGCAGTGAAGTATTCATATCCATACTTATTCATATTCAACATTCATATTTATTTATTATATGAATATTAAAAATGAAATGAATATGAATTTCAACTGTCATTTGGACACATCTCTCTCTCTCTTTTCATTTCAAAATTCAATTTACCATTCTCACTATTTTAAATTTTCAATGCTTTTGCTGACCTCACACACTCTTTTTTTCCCCACTAGAAAAAAAAAAAAACACAACATGTAGAGTTTTAAAGGGAAAAACTTGGAAGAAAGCTCTCAGTGGCCTGTATTTCAGCTGAGAATAAGTCTGAAGAGCATAGTTATTTAAACAGAAGGAACTTAAAAGAAGATTTTTTATATGGGAACCAGAAAATGCAAAAAGAAGTTTTTCTGCTAAAATTACAAGTTATCTTTACACAAAATTTAGCTCTGTCTCTAACTATGTACATTAGTAATAGTAATTATAACATTTTTCAAGTATTTACTGTTTTATCCAAGCTATCCTCATATAGAGGACAAGTTCTAAATTTGGATATAGAAGTAGGGCCAAATTCTCATTTTAGACTCATGTGTTAGCTATGACCTTTTTTTTTTTAGTTAAAAAAAAATAAATATGTTGCAAATAGATTCTTAACCCTAGCTGCAGCTTTTCACTAAAAATAAACACTAAAAAAATCAGTTATTTACTTAAACTGTATTCTGGTTTAACATTTATTTTGCTCTTAGGCTAATGAATATGAAGAGTTGGAGCAATTCCTATTAAACTGGAAAATATTAAAAGAGTCCCACCACTCTGAATGCAGCTAAGAGGACACAAATAATGTTTCTAACTAAAAGTGTTATTGGCTCCTACTCCACTCTTTGATCTTTGCAGCTCATAGACAAGGTGTAGAAGGGCTTTTTCACCCTGAGGTCCATGTTAGGCATGATAGCACATGCAGCAAAAGCCTTTCCAGAAGAGCCCTAGGCAGACAGAATTTCTGAAAGCCACCTCTGTGTCCATTCTCACCTTTCTCTTCTGTTCTACTGGAGGATTCCTATTGTGTGTTTCATTTTGTGTTGAAATTAAAGTGTTGGTGGCAATGGCACACGAGGCAGAAAGAACCCTCACAGATGTATGAAGTGGGTGTGTAGCTAAACATTGTGTGTTTGTAAACTCAGTTTGTTCAATCTGGGCATTCTGCAGACAGGAGATCCCAGTGTTGCTCCTTGTTACTTCTTTCTCTAGAAAGCATTGTGATTTGAAAGCCAAAGCTTTTTCCTTAAAAGGATGTGCTATAGCTATTAAGCTATGTTTGTGTTATATGACACAAATGGCACAGATCAAAATGCTTCGGTGGTGATTTACCCCTTTTTTTGTCTCCATTATTTGCCTCCCACCTTACCCCAATAGTTCAAGGAAAAGTTGAACTAAAGTGGTTGTTACTTCAGTAACCCGTTTTTAAAACAACTGAAGAATAGCTATAAGTATGCTGGGAAAACTTGAACAAAGGAACAAGCCATAGAAGTGTTTCTTCAAAATGAAGTGTGGTATGTCAGTAAAGAACACTTTATTGTTCTTATGGCTTACTGGTTCATGCCTGAGTTTGTCAAGGTCTCAAAGATACTTTAGCTAGAGTTTCAAATACAATTAGAAACAAATAAAATTTTACTAAATCTAGGAATTATCTGCTAATAGAACTCATCTAGAGCCCTGGACCACAGGAATGTGAGCAGAGAGTGTTTATGTGGGTCACCATAACCTCTCTGCAGGCATCTCAGATACCACTAGTGTCTAAGATAACAATTAGTTTGACATCTGGAAATAGTGGCAAATAAAGCTTTCAAAATCCTGGTATCTGATATTTTTCACAGCTGTATCAATTAGTATGAATCAGTATGAATGTCTCTCCTGGTGAATAGCTGACTCGGCAGGGCATGTTTCCTATGAGATGCTGGTGTGGAGAGCATGCCTTCCTGCTGCTCCGTGCAGAAAGAACATCATGGGCTCTTGCATAGGAGCAAGCCTTTTCTGCTGAGATTATACTGGGGTTGTGCCCTTCATGGCATGTAGAATAGACCAGAACTACAGAGATCAGCATCTGAGCAGGAAAAAAAGAAGTGTAGCCTGGCTGTCTCTCTTTTGCTGAAGTAATTTTTCATGTGGGTGAGGTGTTCTTACAGCCACTGACTATCTCAGTGTGGACTTAATGCACTCTGTGAATTCAGGCTTTGCTGGGGAAAGCCAGCAAGAAAAATTCTTCTGTCTGGTGGTCCACAGGCCTGCAGTGCATCCCCCCTGCCCTGCTGAGGCTGAGACACTGGGGGTTCTGCACCTCCCAGGCACCTGCTGTGCCAGGGCTGTTACCGAGGGCTGTTTCAGGGAGATGAACTTGTGGCTCCAGTGAAGTAGTATTTTATGAAGCTGTAATTTCTGGAATGCTTTACTGGTTTGGACAGTAGGAGCCATCTGGTGCATAGGCAAAGCTTCTTGTATGAAAAAAATAAAGGGTTTTCCCTCTTCTTTAGTTCATCTATGTACTAGTTTGATCTGGTGTTTAAGTGCTACCTTAATGTATTTTGAAAGGTTTTCACATAAATGGTCCAAAGACTTTCAGAGGGTTGCTTTTGGCCTAGCAATTACTTTCTGACGACACATTTTGCCTATGTTGTGACCTACTACATGTAGAAAGAATTTCCAAGAAATATGATCTGCCTAAAACTCCTATTACTTCTGCAAGTTTCTTTTCTTCCTGGGACACAGCAATCTGAGTTGTCTCATGTACTGGCCCGAAAGGCTGAATAAACCATGAGAAGTGGTTGCTTTTGTAGGAAATAATTCCATAAATGAACCTGATTATAGTATATGACTGTGGAAGCCACCCAAGAAGATGGATACATGGCTCCTATCCCTGGATCCCTGGAGATAACAGCCTAGTGACCACAAATTCTAGCATTTTTTTGTTTGTTTGTTTCTTTGTTGTTTTGTTTTGTTTGTTGTTTGATGGAGAGTACACTAGCATGGGAGAAAAAAAAGCAGTTTATCATACTGACTTCTTTGCAGCAGGTACCTTATCCTATGGTTCGTCATTCACGATGTACATATGCTAGTTTGTGCTGAGATGGGGCACATGTCTTAAAACATGCAGTCCCGGGAGGTTAGTGCATGCATTTGTGCGCTGTGCTAGGATGTGGACACCACATCACTAGTATGATGTTTCACTAATTCAGCAGTGGCAGGGTGTGCACATGGCCCTTTGGTTTTGTACTTTGAACTAAAAAGTCACCAGAAAATAATAGTTATGATTGGAACCAGAGGGATGGAGCGGGGCAGGCTCAGGCCAGCAGTGTGCTGTGAAGGCAGTCCTGCTGGTCCACAGGTTGCCAGCCCTGAGCAGGCTGGATAAAAGGCATTCCTCACCAAACCAACCTAAAGGCTGTGGTTCTGTCCCCGAAGCAGGAGCCAGGGACTGCAGACACAATCATTGCTGTGGCAGAGGTCTTGCTAAATTTAGAAGTAAGCCTCTCTTAGATTTGCCTTGGTCTGACCCTGAGTAGGGGGATGGGGTAACATCCTTGGTCTGTTTTTGGGTTGTAGGAGAGAACCGCATTCTTATTTTTATAACATAATTATAGTAGGCAGTCAGGTCCACAGCTGAATCCTCCTTTCCTTTACTCTCTTCACTTTTTATCTGGGGTAGAAAAACAGGCCTTTTGCAATTTTCTCCTAAGATATGTTCTGTGACAAGAGAGTTCAGTGGTTTCTCTTAACACTGGAACAGTTGTTTTAGTTACTGCTTGGACTGCCTCGCTCCTTCTCTCGTGCAGCTGTATGTAAATCACAGAGGAACAGATAATCCATGTCCTCTGGTATAAGGTTAATGCCTAAAAATATTCTTCATCTGAAAAATGATCAAAGACGGAGAACACGGGTTGCCTGTGTCTTTAGTGGGTATAAAAATTTTGCTTATTTAAAAAGAAGAAATCTCTGGAACCCACTTGCACTGCTGGTACGACCAGCAAAGCTGATGGTGCTGTGAAATCACCTACAGATTACAAGGAGATTAAGTGTTTCAGTGGTAAATTGAAGAAATATTAGGAGCTTTCTTAACTTATTTGTTGATTTGGCTGTTAAGGAAAAAGAAAATCACAAATCTGGATGTCCTTTCAGTTAATATTAACCATCTGCCTGATTTAGTCTACTTTTCTGGCAGGACTTTTGCTTTTGTGGTTCTTTTTCTTTTCTTTGTGATTATGAAGCAATCCCCAGTGGCATGTTAGAATCACCACTATAAATGCTGACAATTGTTCTGGGGTTAGCTTCAAAGGCTTGCAAAACCCACAATGTTAAATCTATGTCTGAAACTGGCATACTCACTCTCTACAAATGGGTAGTTTGAGTGCAAGTTGCCCTCAGCTGCAGACACCCTGCAGATTCTTTTAATGCAGGAAAGCTTGCCAAATGCAAAAACTCAAAAAATCAAAACTCTGCGTTCAGGTCACTGTCTGAATGTAGCGGGGTGCTGGAGCTCCCAGGTCAGGAGCAGCTGGTTAAGGCAGAGGAGGACAGAAGTTCCTGCTGCAAATACGTGGTTCCCCTGAAGACATGTGGTGTCAGAAGTGGTTAATTGTTGCTGCAGCTGTCCTCAAACTGATTGGAAGCCAAGGGAAAATATGCAAGGCTGCTTTTTAGAAAGATTAGTGCTTCTGCCTAAAAGACCTGTTGTGGTGTATGTGTGTGTGTGTGTGTGTGTTATTCTGCCTGCCTTGATTTCACGGGTGTTTGCTGTCATTTGTGTGATTGGATGGGACTGGAATTCGACCCATTACCTCCAGCACAGCTTTGGTCACAAAGAAAATTTAAGGCACTGTGCATAGGAACAGGAACTGGGTTTAAGTCTGCATCCCACTGAGCTAGAAGCTGCTTTGCCTTCAACTGAAGTGATACTGTGAATGTGAATGTGAATCTACACAGAGAGAAAGGAGGAGAAATTTTATTCTAAAGTTATGTTTGTTTTTTTAAGGTATACTAGAAAAATTGAGTTTCAGACATGTTTAATAAAGGAAAGTACACAGTTGTAAAGAAAGTAACCTATTCACAGACTAATGTATTTAAAAAATGATGGTTTGAAACTAGAAATCTTCATTCTCTGCTATGATGTTAAGGATGAGGTGAGTTAAGATGTCTTTCAAAATAATAATGGATTAATTCCCTGTTCATCCTTTTCATCCTTGTTTGGAGACAACTCTCAACTGTGCTGCTCAAAGCATCATTTTTAAGCACAGATGTCTATGGTAGGACCTCCGTTTGTTGTTGTTGTTTTTTTTCAGTGTCTTTGTATCAATTGCATACATCTCTGTTTGGCCTTTAGGTGGTCATTAGCTTAAATTTCCTAATCTAATTCTGATCTTGTGTGTCATTCTTTCATGATGTAGCTCTAGTGATGTTAATGCTGCTGCTTATGATTCATAATGAGAGGTGCATTTTCAGTTTGGTAAAATTCTTTTAAAAATGAAGACAGCATTTAACAATGTTTTCCAAACAAAGAGCCCCTGGGTTATTCACTGATTCCATTACTCATGACCCAGAGAGATTCTGTGATACAGAGGCAATAGCATACTGAGCCAGCTTCTCCCTTTGCATAGTTTTGCTGAGCAGAGAGAAAGAGATGTGGCCATCTGGGTGTACTGGCAAATTAAAGTTGATCTGAAAAGAAAATGTGGCTTCTTAATGGGTATTCACACTTTGCAATTTCCTCCCCAAAACTGTTTCTTCCTAAACTCTTGATCAGTTTTTCCATCAGAACTGTGGCAACCAACTCAATGAGCTGTTCAGAGGTTCTGGCTACTTTTGTTTAAGAAACACCTCCACTGGATGCCAGAGGGAAAAAAAATAAAAATAAAAAATAAAAATCTTTATGTCTACATGTAGATGTTCTAGTGGCTAACAAAGTTTTTGGTGCTGTTGGGACTACTTTTCTCTCTCTAGTGTAAAATAGTGGTGAACAAAGACATGATAAAGTACAATATAAATTAATGTTTTCTTTGTTTCCCATGTGGTTTCCATGGTTGTACATGTTTTCAGTTTGCAGCGTTTCTAGGTGACCGAAGTCCTTCACCTGTTTCCATTAGCAGATACAGAAAGTCTGTCTCTTCCTTCAGTAGGAGCATAGCTGAATCACTGATCATATATATTTTTTAAATTAAAATGTATCATCAGTTTTTGAAATCAAGATCTGATCCTGTTTTGTTTTGTCATTTTACCATTTTCTTTGGCCACTACAGAAATCAAATATGAATTGATATTCCATTATTCTTTGGCCTTTTATGACCTTCATTTTCCACTTACGGCATTTGATGTGATGTTTTGCCACACTGAAACTCTGGAAAGACTTAGTTAATAATATTCAGAGAGCATTACTAACAGAGACAAGGAGATATATCACTGTGAGACAGACTGAAGTAGGCTGACTACTTAATTCTTCCTGTGCAACATTTTCAAAGTATGCTTATTGAAACAGTAGTGTATTTCTCATTTATGCTCATCAAGAGTCTTTGAATCTTTATAAAATTATACACAGAGAGACATGAATGACTAATAACATTTTCAAAAGCAGGATATTGTGTAAAAAAGGTAGCATTAGACACAATCTATGACCATAGCAAAGTTAAATGTGACTGACTCATCAGTGCTTGACATGTTGTAATAGGGTTTCTGTTATTTAGGCTCATTAAACTTCAGTTTCCAATTCTAAGAGACTCATACGGTTCTATTTCTGCTTTGAATTAGCAAAAATCAGAGCTTTCAGTTCTACTCTCATTTTGTAATAACCCTGGCAATTAAGGAATAACACACTAGCCACAAACAAAGAAGCAATTCCTGCCTTAATGAGTTTGTGGTCAAAATTCGACAGCCCTTATGTTCACCAGCTGTTTTACACCACTCTACTTGTACTTTCTTCTTAAATTCTCCCGGATTTCCTCCTGAAAAGTAGTTACACTGGCTTAGGAAGGCTTTCTCCTAGTTTTCATAAGTTTATGGGAGATCAGAATTAGAATCTGTATGTGATTTATGTTTATAAACATTTATGAAGACTCACATGCTGTATGTCTGTCCTTAAACCAGATGCTTCCATATTTTCTCTCCACATAAGTCTCTGCTCTGCTGGTTGATTGGAAATTCCTCTTTTTTAAGAAAACTAGAATAGGTAGGTCTTAGGCATAAATGATTTCAATGGAGAATTGTGTTATGTGTTTTTTGCATAATGTCTTTAATACAAAAATGATCTTATGTTCCAAAGCGTACCAAATTTCCCCAAGAGCCTGGAGGAAAAAGCAGCTGCTGTTTTCACACTCATGTTGTGTGTGAAGCTGTCTGCAGCAATAATGAAAATCTCCTGGCAACACTGAACCTGAGGACTCCAGGCAGGAAGACTTTGTTGATCATGGCATACCTTTTGGCATAGATTTGCACATGTCTTTTCCATTGAATTTCTGGCTTCTTCAAAATGAGACAGCTTGTCTCAATAGAAATACACTCACTTTGCATGCTCACTGTAGCTTTTCATAACCATTTCACTTTACTGCTGCCACATCCGTGCCAAATTCTAAGCTAGCCATGATCTTTTCAGCTCAGCTCAGACTTGTCGGTATCTTTGCATGGCATTACACCATTAAACACAGTTCACTTTTACTTTAACTCACTCGTTCCTTTGGCATATTTTATCTCTGATTCTACAGAGCCTACAGACCAAAGTCTGCAAGTGTTTACGGTGCTGATTACTGTGTCGAATGATTACCACAGTGTCTCCTTTAATATACATACACATAACCCAACAGGAATTCACGATGCATATTCAGTCCATGACTTGAAAGCATCTAATTTTAGGGAAAGAGAATCCAGTGTGTTAAGCTTTTGATACAAAAACAGGTCCCATTGTGACATTTTCTACGCCTGTGTTAACAGCAGGAATGGGTGGTGTTATTCCTGGTCAGGTTGAGCACATAGCCTTCAGCCCATCTAACAGGCAGATAATTGTCTGTGGAGGTAAGATGACATATAGAAGCCTGAGTAGTTACTCCAAGCCTTTTATTTTTAAATGATATCTGTTCCTGTGGGGTTTTGATTACACTGAAACCATTCTTTTGCTGTTGTTCCTGTTGTTTTTTGTTTGTTTGTTTCTTTGTTGTTGCTCTTCTCCCTTGCACTCCTGCCCTGTGCTTTCTGAAGACTTCCCATTGAGCAGGGATGTACAGAGACTCCTCTTCACCTCCAGTACCTCACGCCTTTGAGTCCCTGTCTCTCTGTGCTGTCAAGGCCGAACAACTGATGTAAGAAAATAAAGTGATTAATTCCTTACCAGCCAGTTACTGCGATCCTTGCCCCAGCCTGGCTTCCCTTCTTGCTGGTTGACTCACGTGGTTGTTTGGCTGCCTGCTGTAGGCAGGAATAAGGGAAGTGCTGGTGTGCTTGTGAAAGTGACATGGCCAGTGGCTTTGCCCACCAAGGTGGAACAGTGCAAGGTGTTGCTCCTTGTGTGGCTGCGTGTGACACGACCACTACACCCCACCAGGCAGAGAGGTGTGGGACAAGAAACAGAAGCCAGGCAGGCACCATCCCCAGAGCCATGGGGCCAGGGGCACACAGGCATGCAGAGGGCACAGACAGGAGATGGCCACCCAAAATACATTTTGGGGGATAGTCTTCAGGCCCTTGGTGCTTGCCCTCAGATACATGAACACTAAATATTTTAAAACCCAAAAGTCTGTTGCAATGTGTGGTGTGCCCTAAATCCTGTTTTTTGAAAAAAAAAAAAAAAAAAAAAAAAAAAACTAATTTTTTTTTTTGCATATGTTAGTTTCCTTGAGGAGTTAGGACCTCCTAAATTTGTAAGGATCTTTGTTTTCATCAGCGCAAATGAGAATGGTGTTGTCCACAAAACGTAAACTTAACAAAAATTTAAAAAGCAACAACAACAAATCCCCACTTATTTAAACCTATTTTTAACAAATAATTTATTTTTTTTTTGGAAAAGTAGCTATGAAATACAAAGAGGCTATTGAAATAATCACTTAAATGGATGCACCTAATATAAAGAGAAAGCAAGGCTATCACAAGTGCCATAACACTTCCTCTAGCAGTGGGTGGTTTACTTTCCAAGAGATAATATAAAAATAATTGGATATAGAGACACCAAACACCCTAAGTGGTTTCAAAATAAACCATATTTACTTGTATACCAAAGGAACATGGTATCAAGTGTTTTCAAATTCACGGATATGCCTGCAATAATAAGGTAATGCAATGCCTGCCTCTGAAACTACTTAGAGATAACCAATATCTTTTCCAGATTCCAAGAATTTATTGACTGTATTAGCAGTTCTTTATGTGTAAGAAACCTCCCAGAAAAAGGCCACAGGCTGCTCCTCTGATAGTGAGCTCAGTTTGCTACTGAAAACAGGAAAATATCATTTGCTGTATGGGTGTTTTTATTAAGCTGCAGCAGCTGCAGCATTAAAAAGGCTCGGAAGAGTGTTTTATTTTGTTGTTTGTTTGTTTATTTTTTCATCCGTGTCCTGGTTTCAGTTAGGACAGAGTTAATTTTCGTCCTAGTAGCTGGTAGGGTGCTATGTTTTGGATTAGGATGAGAAGAGTGCTGATAACATGCTGATGTTTTAGTTGCTGCAGAGCAGTGCTTACACCAAGCCAAGGACGTTTCAGCTCCTTGCTCTGTCCTGCCAATGGGCAGGCTGGGCTGCAGCAAGAGCTGGGAGGGGACAGACCCAGGACAGCTGACCCAAACTGGCCAAAGGGGTATTCCATACCATCTGGGGTCATGCTGAACAATATATAGGGGTGGCTAGCCGGGGTGGGGGGCTGGCTGCTCGGGGTTAGGCTGGGCATCGGTCAGCGGGTGGTGAGCAATTGATTGTGCATCACTTGTTTGTACACATTATTATTAGTAGTACTATTATCATTATTATTATTGCTATTATTATTTCCCTGTCTTAATAAACTGTCTTTATCTCAATCCACAGGCTTCACTTTCCCACTTCTCTCCCCTATCCCAGAGAGGGAGAGGGGAGGGTGAGCGAACAGGTGTGTGGTGTTTAGCTGCCATCCGGGTTAAACCACAACAGTCCTTTTGGCACCCAACATGGGGCACGAAGGGTTGTGATAACAACGGATCTGACCAGAGTGTGTTAAACTAAAATTGGTGTAAGTATTAGACCTGCTTAATAGTTGCTAGTCACAATGCTGATTGCTTTAATCTCAAGTCTGCTGTGCCTGTTTTCCAAATTGAGTTTTATAGCATTTTACTTTCTGTATGTGCTCCCTGTCATGCTGTTTATCCTTTCCAGGCCCTGGTTTAAGATTGTTATGGTACTGTGCAGTGTAACAGTGGCTTATGATACAATGAAATTTCTGATAAATTTCTGATCATGACTCTAACCTGATATTTGTACTCAGCACTGTTGTCAACCATACTTTGGAAACCATAGCTTGGAAACTATTAACAATTACACCTATTGCCTTTTTTTTTTTTTTTTTTTTTTTTTATCAGGGAGCCAATCTATGGAGGGGAAAGGGGAAGATATTTTTTCCTACTTGTTCACTCTCCCTTTCTCCTTCACCACCCTCTTATCCTCTGAGCTTGTTACAATAGTTCTTCAAGATGTTGAATATCCTTGGGATACTCATACCAACATGTTCTTGTTGTTATGTCTCCTGAATGCGCTTCAGGTTTTGTTTGAGGTTAAAACAACTACTTAGAAATCTCACTCAGAGATCTGTCCTGAGGCAGGATAGTTGTGAGTGGCAGGGAGTGTGGGAGGATATGGGCAGGTTTCTAGAGCAGTGGGCACCTCTCGTGTTTTGGAAATTCACCCCTGAACAACTGCAAAATCCTAAAAAAAAAATGGTAAAATGATTGAAAAAAGGGTGTCATGACTCTGGCAGTTCCAAAGTGACATAAATCACTGTAATATGCTGGGATCTGGCCCGTGCCTATCGAGCCGCAATTAATGCTATCAACCTAGTGACAGACCCTGCAGCCACTCCAACCCCTACGATGTACCCTGCAGCTGCTCCAGCTTCTGCAGCCGCTCCAGTTCCAGCTTCTGCAGCCGCTCCAGCTCCTGTGGCTGGGTCAGAGAAATGAGCTGTAGCAGTGCAAGTTTCCTCTGTAGAGAAAGTGAAAAAATGGTATAGATGTTCAAGTCATTTAGAGCGCAGAGAGTCTTCTGCTAGGTCTAGGTACAGAGAAGATGAGGATGGGCCATCAAGGATGCAGGAGAATGGGGATGAGGATGACGAAAAATCAACAGTAACTACCCGAAACCTATACCAGTGTGAACTATGAGATATGCAAAAAGATTTTGGTCCCTGCATAGTTGAGCAGCTTGTCACCTGGATGCTCCAGTGCTGGGACACCGGAGACAGTTGTGTGGAATTAGATGGCAAGCAAGCCAGGCGGCTGGGATCTCTTGCTAGGGACTCAGGCATTGACAAAGCAATTGGAGATGGAGCACAATCTAACAGCCTCTGGAGGCGTCTCCTCTCAGCTGTGAGGGAAAGGTATCTCTTCAAGGAAGAACTTGTATGTCTACCAGGCAAGTGGACCACTATGGAGAAGGGAATCCAGTACCTGAGGGAATTAGCCGTACGGGGGGTGATTTATGAGGACCCAGACCTCGGACAAACATCCACAGATCCAGATGAAGTCAAATGTACATAACCCATGTGGCGGAAGTTTGTACGGAGTGCACCATCATCATATGCCAGCTCATTGGCAATAATGGCCTGGAAAGATGATGAGGAACCCACAGTGGATGAAGTGGCTAAACAACTCTGGCAGTATGAAGAAAGTCTCTCCTCCTCCTTACAGGCCTGCGTCTCAGCTGTGGAGAAACTTTCTGAAGAGTTCCACCAACTTAAAGAGAATCTATCTTCCTCCCCACCTGAACAAACCAGTGTCCACCGACCAAAAGAGAACACCTGGGAGAAACTGTCTGAAAAGTTCCAACAACTTGAAGAGAGATTAATTTCCTCCCCACCTGTACAAACCAATGTCAGCTATCAGGGTAAGCGTCCATCCACTCAAGGAAGATGATATGGTGGGTATACAACCCGTGCCACCCTGTGGTTTTACCTACGAGACCATGGAGAGGACTTGAGAAAATGGGATGGAAAATCTATCACGACCCTAGAGGCATGGGTATGGGAGTTGCAAAAGAAAACAATTGGGAAAAAGTTTGCTGCTCCAGCTTCCAGCAGGCAATCCTTCAAACACAGAAACAAAGATTCTGACCAGGACTGGGGGAGCTCTGGGGGGAGGAAAGCGAGGGGGAAGAAAGGGACAATTGAGTTTATTGGACTGTGTGGATTTGATGGCCTGGCACATCAGATGCACAGAAGTATAAGGCTTTAGTAGACACTGGTGCACAATGTAGTCTAATGCCATCAAGCTAAAAAGGGCCAGAGCCCATCTGTATTTATGGGGTGACAGGGGGATCTCAGCAGTTAACTGTATTGGAGGCTGAAGTGAGTCTAACTAGGAATGAGTGGGAAAAGCACCATATTGTGACAGGCCTGGATGCTCCATGCGTCCTTGGCATAGACTATCTTAGAAGAGGATATTTCAAGGACCCAAAAGGGTTCCAGTGGGCTTTTGGCATAACTGTCTTAGAGACAGGACAATCTGTCACACTTGGTCACATGCAATCTAGAGGCTGTTCAAATCTTAAACCACAAATAAAACTTATCAGTCTGATAATCCAAGGCAGAGATAATATCAATAGAAATCCCTGAAATTTGAACATGCTGACTTTTGCCTATGCTCTAATGGCTATTCTAACTCTGCATCCACAAGATGATCTAGAGCAACCATGCTGTAGCTAAGGTGGTCTAAGGACACAGGCAGGACAATAAAAAAATACATTTTTCCAGTTTACCAATTGGCCTAGTGGGAGAGAAAATCTCTACTTGAACATTTTCTACCCACTTAAACACATGTTACATAGCCATAAAAATATATGGGTTATATATATACCTAATGATTCTCCTACTGGTTTTAACTTCAGTCACAGAAACATTAGCTGAAGTTAAGACTGGACACCTTTAGCTTAGAATTTGCTAGGTTTTGGCATTCTGAATGTATGCAAAACTGCAAATTAAAATGCACTCATTCTGAAAGTTGAACACACTTATCTAAACATGGGAGTTGACCTCAATATTAGATATGGAAAAAAGAAAAGAAAAGAAAAAGATAACATTAATTCTTTAGATGCTGGCTTTCTTCCTAGCTTTTGTACTGGGGCTTTGCTGAATAAGAATTAATAAAATACATTATATTTTGTTGTGCATACCTTCTTTCCAGGATCTTCAATGAAACAAACCAGTCACTGGCATTTTGTTTATAGATTGCCTTTTTGGTTATACAGCTGTCTATAACTGTCATTTCCAAATTTTAAGCAGCATCATAATAAATTATTAAAGAACATAAGGCAGTTTTTGAAGTGAATAACATAGTCGTATGAAGTACAAAATTAATGGAGTGCTAGGAAATGGAATGATGTTGCATAATAGCAAACTCAATAGCAAATAGCACTGGCAGTTGAGGTTGACTGCAAAAGCTCTGATTGATTAGGTGGCCGCAAACATGAGGCTGGTACACTACAGAGATAACCAAGGCCTGTTGATTTTTTTGAAACCTGGCATTGTTGATTGCCTCCTATCCTTGCCTAAAATAAACTTCTGTTGGATGTATGTAGGAAACAATGCCAATCAGAGTTATTGTCCATCTGTTTTTGCCCACTTGCTGCTGTTGTGGCACAGGTTTGCCTTGCAAGCTGCAGCTTTTCCATCAGGGCAGAAATATGTCAGTTTTCATATCTGATCAAAAGCCAATCTGCTTCTTTACAAACATCACAATGTGCCAATTAATAACACAAGGGAAAGTGAGGCTGCTACATGTGATTCGACCTTATAAAAAAATAGCTGCAGCACATGCTTGGATGTCTTCACTCCTGCAGCCAGTCTCATCTTCCTTTTCTGTCCCCCTCACCTACCTGTGTAAGTAGACCTTTCTCTGTATAATGCCTTGTGTGTCCAGAAGTCTTTGAATTAAGCTGGGGGAAAATCACAGCTGTTTGCTTAGTGGTTATGATATTTTATTTCTTGAAGGATTGTAAATAAGAAGGATGAAAAAGATTTTGAAATGAGATACTTTATTTCATATGCACTCTTTACCATTTAATAATCCATTGCAGCATGGGGATCAGACAGGAGGAATTAGAGGTCTGTGTGCAGTTGCAACTCAATGGTCTCATTGCAGTCACAGGGATGCATTGAGTGAACTCATATAGCTGGATTTCTGTGATGCATATGGATACAGGGTTATTAAGAAAGGCAGCCAGGTGTGTGAAGAGATGGAGTTTCCTCTTATAAAAGAGAGCAGCAGGAAATTGTGGAACTGCACCTTGGGACATCAGACACAAATGGATGTTGCTGTGGGCAAGTTTCTGCTATAGAACATATGCTCAGGAGAAAGAAGCAGGCGAGGTCTGCCACAGACATCTGGAAGAAGCCTCACTTTTGCAGGCCCTGGTCATTATGTGTGACTCGAACCACCTGATATCTGCTGGGGTGTCAACACCACAGGGCACTCCAGGAGTCTTCTGGACCACACTGATGGCAACACAGTGAGACTGTGGAACCTGGGAGGGGAGGAGCTCTGCTGCACCTCATATTTCCAAAGAAAATGAGGTCAGGAGTGTGGAAGTTGGGAGCAGCCTGGCTGCAGTGACTATGAGATGGTGTGCTTCAGTGCGCATGACTACCTGATTGGAGGAGTAAAGAAATCCGTGTCAAACTTGCGGTGTTGGTCAGCGATAAGGCAAGAGGAAATGGATGCAAGCAGAAACATGGGAAATTCCACTTAAACAGAAGAAAGAGGCCCTTTTTGTTGTTTGGATGACTAAACATTGGAGCAAGTTGCCTAGACAGACTGTGCAGTCTCAGTTCTTGGACTGAGACTCAAAGCCCAACTGGACATCATCCTGGCCAGCCTGCTGTAGCTGACCCTGCCTGAGTGGCTGGAGTAGATAACCTCCAGAGGTGCCTGCCAACTTCTGTGGTTCTGTGATACGAATCCGCCATCAAAATCATAATATATTCCAAAACAGACTTCACAGCAAGCTTCCCAAAAGCTTATTCATAAAGACGTTGCAAAGAGGAAACCTAATGATTAACAAATTTTAAAGGGTGATTTGTTTAAGATTATAGCAACATCAGCTGCAAGACACAGTTGTTTAACATAGCTATTTGAAGAACGGTTCTCTTTGTAATAATTTGATTAAAGGAAATTTTGGGAAATTCATGAGTTGCTACATGATACTTCCTGACTAATTTGGCAGGAACTTTAGCACAGCGGGATGCGATTGGTCTGTTGCTTAATGAAAGGCACTAAGTTATACAGTGTAAATACTCCTTTTGAGTGTGAAGCAGGTGCACGACAAGGTATGTGAGAGGTATGGAAACTGCTTTCCAAGTGTACAGCAAGGTGCAGTCCAGGCTCTCACAGAGACTACTGACGCAGATGGAGAGAACAGGAGGAGGAACATGAAGGGTGATGGAAATTAGCTCTACTACTTTTTCCTGAAAATCAGAAAGGATTTTTAGGGGGTCTTATCAAGTTTCACAGTCTATTTAGCAGGTCTCCAGTCACCAAACTCTTTTCCACAGAGCTGGCAAACAAAAGTCCCATGGGATGCATTTTTTAATGACCTCTCCCCCCCACACACACACTTCCCCCACTCCCAAAAATGAGAACTTGTTCTTTATTTGATTTGATCTGATTTTTTAAAAGGTGAATGAGATTACTGATTTGATCAAAATTTAATATCTTTGCTTTGGGGTATTTTTATACAAACGCAGGAAAAGCAGAAACAGAAGGCTGGATTAGCAAAACAGAGGAGGAGGAAGTGTCCACACCCTATCTGTGTGCAGTAACCCAGAAGTGACAAATCCTGAAGTTCAGGCTGAAGTTCAAATCCCGAAGTTCAAATCCAAAAGTTTTTGAACCCCATCCATGGCCTTGAACAAAGATCTTTCCTTGGAAGACTCTTAAATGTCACTGGAAATGAGGAAAGATCCCAACTCCTGGAGCACAGTGTCCCTTTACTCAGCTCTTGTTTGACCACGTCCATCACGCTGTGTCTGGTTGTACCTCCCCCAGGACATACACAAGTAAACTGGAGCTAGCACAGCAGAGAGGGATGAAGACAGCTAAGGGCTGGAGATATTAACCTGTGAGGAGAGGCAACAGTCTGAGAGGTGCTTAGATCCAAAATGCTCCATGTCCCAGGGGCTAAGGCATTCCTCCAGGGCTTGGGGAATCCCAGTTCAAATCAGAAGGATGAACTGAGATACTGCATTTCCCAGGAGAACACTAAAAACCCAGCTCAGCAGTCACCAAACTCAGAAGGTTAGTGGTGCCCACAATACCTAGCTGGTTTTCCAAAGACACAATTGCTTGGCCAGCAAAATTTTATTTATTAAAAAAAGTAAATTGAAAAAAAAAAAAAAAGATTCACCTCATCCTCATAACAACTATTTTCTGTGTAATGACTACTGAGATATGTTGGTTTTCTCTAATGAAATTTCCCAGCTTGTGCTCCTCCTATTCTGGTTGGGAAAACTTCTGCTGGGGTAGGCTGAGAGGCCTGACCTGAAGTGCTTCAGCATGCGTCACTTCCACCTGTGGCTGAATGGGGTCTATCCGCAGCCACAGCCACAAAAGGGAGGCAGAAGATGTGAAGGAAGAAAGAAAAGGGATTTAATATTGTTTCTGCTCTGAGAGAAGGCCTGGTATCTGAGAGGTAAATTTAATGCTGATGCCCCACAAGCTGGCTTTCCTTTCTTTTGCTCTGTGTGCACGGTGCAGTACAAGCAGCAGCAGTACAGGTTCCTGCTTGCTGTCTTCTCCAGTGTGTAGAACTTAAATAGTGGGAACACTGCTATGGCCCTTTCACCCCGTGGATTCTCTGATCTGTGGAGGGTGATTTGGTGACAGTATGCTGTCATACAACTTAGAGTGATGTGCACTATCCACTCATGCTGTTACGACCACCTGGTCAGTTAGGATGATCTTTTCCAGGCTCTTAGATAAGGTCACATCTGTATAAAGGAAGTCAATGGAGAGTTAACTAGGAGATGAAGGTTACTGTGCTGTATTTATGCTGACAGAGCCTAGTTCTCCTTTTTCATAGCACTGGGTCTGGACAAAGAATTAAGTGCTCCAGTGTTCGGCAAAGGTGGAGCATGTACAAGCAGTAGGTGGCCCACAGTCAGGTTGGAGAAGCTGATGAAATTGTCAAATCTGAGTGGGACCCCTGCTCTGGATCTCTGCTGAAGACCAGCTCTTGTTGATCCAACCATAACTTTATACCTCACCACTTATTCTGATTTGTTCCCTTGCAGGTAGCAGAAAATGGCACATCATAACCATAAATCTGTGTGTGAGCTTTAGCTATGGGATGATACAGGGGAAACAACATAAAGAGCCTTAGTGAAGCAGACAGCATGTCTCAGAAGAAGATCAGGAAACAACTCATATCTAGAAACTAATGGAAATACAGAATCTGGCAGCTTGCCAGATGCTGAATCCACCTTGTCATGATGCTGGAGATAAACAATGGGGTATTCCTAATCAGAGAAGAGCACAATTCAAAGAGAAATAAACATATTTTGTAAGCCAGCCATAGGACTCAGTCCATGACAACACATTGTTGTGGCAATATCATACCCAGTGTCATTATTAGTCACTTTCCCCTTTGGACTGTACTATAGACTATAACCATCACTGCTTTTGTCTCTACATGGCTACAAGGAAGCCACAGAGCTGTCATCTTGCTGGCAGCAGAAACGTGTTTGCCACAAAAGGAAAACAAAATGCAGCGTTTGATGCAAAGAGCGCTCCCTGCACATCTGATCATTCTGGCCTGGTGTGAGATGCCCAGCGTGCAGGCACAGATTGTTTGCAGACATCGATCAAACCAGCTGACAGTGCAAGCCGCAGCCACAAGAAGGGGTGTAATTTTGGCTTTGCTTTTTTTGTCTGAGTGAAGAAGTTTAGAAGAAATAGCCTCATCTGTTTGCTAGCTTTAAAAACAGGAAGGAGAGCCTCTAAAGTTTCTAGATTTTTTTTTTTTGGCTGTCTTTTTTTGTTTAGAGTTGATCAGTGTGAGTCAGAATAGTGAGAATTCATAACGTCTGACAGTTGCATCTAAGTAATTCCTGGGGAAAAAATATTTTAACCTAAGGAATGCAATTTTATCCTTGCAGATTTTTAAATTGGAAGGGCTTCTTGGTTGGAAAGTGAACGGGGGATGACCAAAGGGGTGCTGTTTCTTCATGGATCAGCTTTAAAGGATTGGAACATATAAAGATTTTTCTAATACTCTAAGGTTTAAGACATTTACATCTGTTATTTGGATTATAGCCCACTTATCTTGGGCTGTATAATGTTTCAAGCTGAGGATCCTCACTCTCCTCACACCAACAGCAGGGTAAATCAGGAATAACTGTGCTGAAGTACAAAACTTGGACAAAAAAAAACCTTTCAGGCCTTCAATGTTTAAACAGAGATGAAAATATAAACATCTGTGTTCATTAGCATGCTTTCTTCTTGCTGAGAAATGAAATGGATTATTCCAAACAATAACTAACCACCTCTTTTATCCCTCTCCTTTCTTTTTCCATGAATTCCTCTTCTCATGCCATGGAAATAGCTGCCTTCTTAAAGATCTTTTGATGCTGCTTAAGTGCTGCAAAATTCACAGATCAAAACAAATCACTGCAGCATGAAAACAAAGGGGCAACCTACCCGGTGGAACAAGCAGAATGTTGGTGTCAGTGGGTTGTGCAGGAGCACTGCTGGGCTGCCATTCAGGTTTTTCGTTAGGTAAGTAGCAAGTTGTGACCTGTAATCAAAGTAAGTGATACATTACAGAGATTTTTCTTTGTTGTATGCAATCTGTTGAAATGCTGGCATGTAACTTGAACAGGTTGGGGGGAACCCCATGGCGATACTTGCCTGTACAGCTTTAGGTGTAAATCTACCTTGTGTTCTGTACATTGATGGTATGCGTCAAACTAGAAACCAGGGAGCAGCTGGAGCTGCCTCATTCATAATGTTTGCAGAAGTGAAGCTGCACTTTTTAAATTATTAATTTTTTTTGGTCATGATCAATGATTTCCAGTGTAAGTGTTCCTTTCCAGTTGCAGTCAGATAGACTATTATTCACTTTGACATGAATCTGTAAAACTCCAGCCATAGCCTCCTTGGAAAAGTGCTATATGTTTTATTTTATGCTTTTCTCTCATACACTTCCTATTTGATATTGCATTTGTAACAGCTGTTGCTAAGATCATGTCTTCCCTTTTTACATATGTCTTTGCTCTGCTCAGTAAGTTTCAAAAGGACAATTAGTGCTAGAGCTGGCAAAGAGAATGCTCTGAGGAAGGCAGGAGGAGATACCCAGGTAAGAGACAGATTACTTCAAGCCACACAAAATCTTAGCCTGGCAGGCAGGTGAATGCAATACCTCCCAGCTCTAGGACTCCAACACCCAAAGACACAGCACAGACATTGTATCTGCCAAAACTTTGCTGACTCAGGAAACAGAAGGCTCCTGACACAGGAGCTGAGCTACTGAGCTGTACAAAGTTCCTGAGCATCTGCTGGAGGCTCATGAACATGGCAACCCTCCCCTGCAGGATTTCTGCACTGTTTTGGGCAGTTACTTTGCCCCAGCCAGGCAGATTTGTTACTCCAGTGACAGCCTTATGAAGAAGTCCTTGGGAAGCTACGTTACAGCAATATAAGGATTATGCAGATCAATGTCAAAAAGTCTGAAAAAATAGGATCTAAAGGTTTTAAACAGTATTGAATAAATCTTCCTTTTCTTCTGTCTCATTTCCTTTTTTTTTTTTTTTTTCCATTTTCCATTTCCGCACATCTCCTCATATTTGGCTTTCTCCTCTGTTTTCTTCCAAGTTCTGCAAAAGCACTGTCATCTGAGGGAGAAACTGACCACAGGGCATTTATTTATACACAAATAATATTTTACCATGGCAACCTCCATTTTTTTCCATTATGCAGTCCTCTGGATGATGAAGTTGCATATGAGCACATGGGCATTCTCCTGCTTCTTTTACAGCTGGTATCTCAAAGAAATATTAACTATGGATTTTGATAGGGACATAAACAATAAGGCAAAGAGACTTCATCCACTGAAAAGGTTTTCTGAAATTGTCAGTGGCTTCTTGGTTTGTTCATGTCTACAAGTAAGAGGTACTTATTTATAAATCATATAAGATTTAGGAGTTTACTTATCTATAAATGATTGATCATGTTATTTAGCTGTTAAGAGGGGTAATTTTGCTTTTATTTGCTTTCATTTACACCTATAGTGTAGCATCTGATACAAATTAGCAGAGAATTCTGTTCACAGTATTTTGTTCATTCTGGACTCTTACTAAATACTCATTGTCTCTCACCTGATACATTCTGCAATGTCTAAAGACAACAATGGCATTTGAATAATTTAATTTCTATGTAATTTAAACAAAAAATATCCTTTTAATTATTATTATTTTTTAATTCTCAGAGTAGAATACATGTAGACTATTCAAAAGAATAGTTTATTTTCTTCAATTACACATCACTCCAAAGATCATACAGAGGAACTCAGCCACGTAACTTTGCCCCTGACCTTACACCTCAGCTTTCCTTGCAGAATATAACACCAGTTCCTGACTCCAGATGTAGACTGAGCTACATGCCTGTTCTGAGTCCATCTGTCATTCCAGCTCTCTGGGATGAGCAGGATGTTGTTGGCATTTCAGCTCAAAGTTTTTTTAAATTCCCTAGTCCTAAGCCTAATTGTAACCGTACTCTTCTGCAGAGTAGGTGATAAACCTTCCTAGTTCAAAACGTGTGATGAGCTACCGCTCCATCCTGAGCACATCTTCCTGCAGCTCTTTGGGTGGAGACAGTTTTACTCCAACCACAAATATACTGGCTTCCCTAGCTCCAACACTAATGTTATGCTGCAACAGTGTGCATATCAAACACACCCAGCTGGAAATGGGTGATGAAACCCTCGTTACCCTGATCGCTGACCTTAAGCAGCAAAGAGTTTCTTTTAACCTCACAGAATCAGAATCACAGAACAGGCAGGGGTTGGAAGGGACCTCTGAAGATCACCTGGTCCAACCCCATGTTGAGCAGGATCACCCAGAGCACATTGCACAGGATGGCGTCCAGGCAGGTTGTGAATGACCTTCAATAATTTGACTCTTACAGTGCAGCTTTAATGGAAGTGTTTATTATTGTTCTTGTTTGAATAGCTGAGATACCATTCAGTAACATACCTGAACCTTAAAGGGGTTCAAAGATATGATTCACCATAGAAGTATATTGGTACTTGCAGAATATAAATTAGAAGACACCTTCAAAATGCTATTAAATGATTCAAAAAACAGAGTTCACTTTCTAATTTTCTAGGGCTGAGATCAGGAAAAGCTGGAAGACAGCTGTTGGGTTAGAATTAGGGGAAACTTTGCTCCCATGCATTTTCAAACTCTTTAAACTCAATTAAGCCAATGTTTGGCTTTTCTTCATTTATCTGAAAGCAAATCAATTTAAAAAAGATGAACTTGGAGTTACACACAGAACAATATATACCATGTCCTATCTCAGAGATATTTTCACTGAAGTGAATGGATAATGGACCAGAAGGAAGGTTTTATGAATTTGGTTTATGTTGTTTCTCCTTCTGTTTACTGGAGCCCTGTATCCTCTTTAGAAATCCCATTAGTATTTCCCATTCTTCATGTTCCTGTCTTAAAGTTAATAACAAAACCATCATGCTTACCTCAAAACAGTTCTATTCCCCAGCCTCTGGAATAGGGGGGCTCTATGTCTTCGACTAGCAGTGGCCGAACACTGCCCCTGTATGGAAATAATAAAATAAAATATAAAAATAAAATAAAATAAAATAAAATAAAATAAAATAAAATAAAATATTGGAACTGATAATGGATGATGAGACAACGGACTTCGAGGGTGGGAGATAGTTTGTTGTTTTTTTTTAGTTTGTGGAAGTTAGGGTACTTTGTAGGTTTGTCATAATAGATTTTCTTTGTATATACCAATAATTTTTGCAATAGCCTAATCAGCTTGTCTAACCAGAAGGTTGTAGTTCAGACTGACATTTGTAAATTCCACAGGGCTTATGGAGAAGCCAGGTCTAGAACAGGGTGATAACAAGACTTGTTTGGCCTAAAGAAAACAAAGCAGATGAGAACATATGCTCTTCTAATCAAGACTCACCAACTTTTGGCCTGAGTCCATAAAACCAAACACCTGGTGAACCGATTGTTTTTAATGTTACTATGTGGTTTTGTCCAGAACCAAAACCAACTTTGGATATGAAATGTCAAATAATATTAATTTCTTCTCCTTCTCTCAAAGTTCATTTCATAATTACTTATCTTTAGCAGTGCAGTGGGAGAGTTCCACCACATAAAGTCTTCTCTTTGCCCTGCAAAGCCAAATCCTCTCCTGTGATATCTCCTGTCTACAGGTGAAGTAGATTTGATTTATGTGAGGAAACTCCTTTAGACATGTGTGTGTGGAAAGAATGCTTTCCAGCAGGATTATCTGCAGTAACTACAACCACGAGGTTGCCCATCTCACTTTGCACTCCCTCTGTCCTGTACCTACTGGCTTCCTCTCTTCCACAAGTGAGTGACAAGCCCCATGGCATGAGGATAAAGAAGTAATTCTTGGAAAGATGTATCTTCTGGCATGGATCAAGCACTGATATCCTCTTCAGACCCCTCCACCTGACCATTTTTACCGACTGAGAAGTCACAGTGGCTGGCACTCTGTGTTGATGGAGAAGGACAGAGTTGGCAGCTGAAAGCAATGTTCAATGCCCTCGGCCTTCAGAGGCCAACAGTTGGCTACTAGGTCACTAGCAAGGCTTCTAGACAATATTTAAGGACTGTAGGGTATCTGCTAACCCACTGGTTTAAAAAAACAGACAGAAGTCAGACCTGATAGCTATAATAAAAAGTTAATTAGCTGTAAACCTGAGCTTTTTATGTTCAGTTTATTTCCCCAGTATACTTTTTTTTTTTTTTTTTTTTTTTCCCTGCAGAGGAAGTTGAAGTTTGCTGGTGCCAGAGTTTTTACAAACAGAGAAACAAATCACTGGGATTTAGTTTGTTTTATAACTTTACATGAAGATGTCATTCTTGACTGTTTCTTTTACTCCTCTTCATGAAATCATGGTGATGTGCAGCTAGAGCTTGCTTCCTTATAGCAGCTGGCTTTCCTTTACAGGCAATTAAATAAGGCCTAGAAAACTTCTTAAACAATAACAATTGTAATAAAGCAGGCTGCTGCTTCTAATGTGACAGAGGGATCCTGGAATCTTTTCATTGCCACCCACAAAGGAAGAGCCTGCTTTAGTGTGCTGTGACCTCATGCCCAGATTTGCCTTTTCTGAGACTGGCCTCCTGTTCTTTTCCATACTATTGACAATCTGCAAACTGAAGAATTGTTAATTTAATTTTATTATTATTTTTTTAATTGCTCATTTCAGTGACTAGCTAAATCTTTACCTAGAAGTAACTGCAGTGCAGATGGATGCTGACTGCACACACACAACAGAACGATCTCCTCTGGTCTGTTCTCATGTTTCTGCATGACCAGCTTCAGGACCAGCTGATCTTGCTGAGCTCAGCTGCAGCACAGTTCCTGTACTGAGTCCCAGAAGTGCTTGCTGATGAATCAGCACCAGATCAACCACAAGGTCCTTAAAAACCTCAGGTGTCTTTCTTACTCTCCTCAGTAAGACCAGTCACCAACCTCCAGCAAACCAAGCAGCAGCAGCTGTGTAGTTTCTGCATGAAATTTTGGGGCATTAATCACTGGAAGCAACAGGGAAGAGGAAATATACTGAATGAAGACACAATATTCCAGAACAATGTGCCAAAAACATGTACTTTGTTAGTACTAAACCATACCAGGCTGCTCAGAGCATAGCCCTCCAAAACTTTACACAGAACCAGTCCAACAGAACAGAAGAAAAAAATTCCTCCGTAAGCCATTCTAAAAAGTGTGGAGATGTATCTGCTGTGCTGATGTATGCATGTGGCTCATACTACAGATGGCAGTGGCAGGAGCTTTCCCCACTGCTTCACTTTGAAATTGCAGTTTGTTGCTAGTAGTGCAACATCATAGCAATCAGAAAAATCAAATAAAACTGTCATGACATTTTTCCTGCTCATCTTTCTACCTCCCCAAAGGGCACATATGTTGTATGGCAGCAGAAATAGCCAGCACAGTCACTGGATACTAGTACCCTCTGCCCAACCTCATTTTGGTTTTCTGTTAGAAATTAAATCCCTCAGAAAAATATTGCACATGTATACTCCCTTTAGCCACTCTCCCCACTACGTGTCATCGCTTACTAAGCAGCACAAAAGGGGATTCCTCATTCCTCTTACTGCATCTACGTAGTATACAGAGAAGCAAAACTTTGAGCATTTTCTGCTTGATTTATGACATAGCTCTGCCCATAGGGGCTAACCAGCCCCTGGAAACAAGAAGTGTATTGTATGCAAGGGCTGCAAAAAGCCAGATATTGATGCTGAACTGGGCATGACTGCACGGCTCTGTTAACGCTGTCCTGTGGTGCAGTGCAGTCACGTCCTAACAAAGACAGACCCAGACCTTATGCAGAGTTGTGCCTGTGAGAAGCACAGTGAAAACCAGAGGAAATATTCCTACAGCATGAGGTTCTTCCAGAGAAGGGTGATTACAGTTGTTGCAGAAACTGGCTCATAAGCCAGATCAGAGCCAATTTGCACTGTGAAGCACTGGAGACAATGGGCACAAGGCATTGCAGATACACCACGGCAGTTACACTGTTTAATTGTTGTGGCATAATTGGATTAGCTCAAACTACTGGCATTTTTCATACTGAAGATAAATATGAAGGAAGTCGATGCCAGGCTTTCTGTCTAATTTGACTTGCAAAGTGCCATGTGTGATTATAGTACATTAAAGCATATTAATAACAGTAACACATGTGTGTGACGAGACTGAAATATGAACACTGAACTGTTTGACAAGACCTCATTTCCTTGTCCAGCCCTGATATCCCGTTCCAACTCAAAACAGTACCGGTGTCCAATGTCTGAGATCCAGTGGAAAGTTTGGATGTGCCTGGGCATTTGGTGAGATCTTTTTACAAAGTGTATTTTCCAGGATTTCAAAACAAACACTGCAGAGGAGAGTATCTGTAGCTAGGGGTGCAGAAAATATGGAAAAGCTTAGAATGTAATCATCATCCTTCTGCTCCTCTGGTGTTAATCTGGAAGTACAAAAGGAGTCAAATTAAAGTAAGGCAAATTGAGGCCTGTGAATCAAATTAGTCCTTAAAGCAAGCTCACTTAATAACATGATTTACCAAGATGTAATTGGCCTTCTGCCTTATTGTGTGTTTCTGCATTCCCCATCTTAAAAGGCAACAAACACAATCGTGTCCTGCTTGCCCCTTTGCTGGCTGGTGAGGATTGAGCTGGGGAAGTGCCGATGGAATTAAAACCTGCCATTGTAGAGGGCTTCTGTACACCTCAGACACTCATATAAAATGATTAATGGCACTCCTGATATTTGTTCTCACTTGTGAGGGAGGCTGGTTAACATATACACGATTACACTCCTCCCTGACATGAAGAGGGCAACCTAATTTATTTAGCAGCAGGAGAGGACAGGGTGGGACTTCAGGAAATCTGAGTTAACAAGGTGCAAACTGCTTTTATGAATTCATTATAAAGGAAAATATTCTATCCTCTTCCACACATTTCTTGGAAGAAAAAGCCCAAGGGGACACTCTGAGGGTTTGCATCAGTTTCAGGAATTTTTATGTCATTTGAATATTGACTCTCTCAAGACCCTTGGCTAGATTTTGACACTAGATTTTGATGTGTTTTACCTGTCACTATTTGAGTTAAATAGACTTTCAGAAATTCTCTATCCTTCTCCTCCAAGTCCTCTAAATTAATCTGTAAATCTAATTTACCCCCCCCCCCAAAAAAAATATATATATCTGACCTAACCATTGCTCTCATTACTTTAATATTTTCTCAAATCCCTACACAAAGTATCTGTATCTGCAACATATCCCTTTGCCTTCCCAATAAAACCCCCTATTTGCATGTCTGCTCACCTTCTCCCTTTGCCCTTCAGAATAGCCCATTACACACTTCTGATACTTCCCAGGCTCCTGAGAGTTTGCAGCAACCTAGTGTTGCCAGATTAATAACCAGTTTAATACAGGGGGACATAAACTTTGGTGGCTGAAGAACTGTGGCATGTGTGGCTCTGTCATTCCTGATAAAAGCCACACCATCTGCAAGACTGGTGGGGAAATCAGATGAGTGCTGATAGTGGTGAGCCACCAGCATCAGCAGCCTATCTGGCCACAAAACTGGTATATACTGCATACTGCACAATACTTGTTTCTATATGTATAAAATTTTTAAAATGTTGGAGACATATAGCTAATCAGCTGCCTTGATATTGCAGCTAATTCATGTTATGTGTGTTTATCTGGCTTCAGAAGATGTTGTTAAAATGTATGCTGAGAGAATCATTTGTCTTGCTCAAGCTTGGTGTTCTTTGAATCAAGAATAAATCCATTTATTCTAGAAGATTAGGTAGAGATATTAGTCAGCCATCTGTCAAAGACACTTTGCAGCAGATATGCCTGAAATGGGATCATTTAAGTCTCTGAAGATTTTGGTTATGAGAGTTTGGCCCCAGCAAGAAACTTAAATTAGAATTGTGTATGTCTTTGACTAGATAAATCCTAGGTAAGGTCTTACAGAGAAGGCAAGAGAATGATATTAAAATGTAAGTCTGTATTTTAAACATTTTTGTGTGCCTCTAGTAAGATCTGCAAAGTTTGCTCTGTCTATAGATTGGGTGGACAAATAATGTAGAATTTCAGTACTTGCTACGTAACAAATGAAGTGATCCCGATTTCTTTGTTATTTCTTATTGTTTGCATGTTACCATAGCAGTTGGGAAACATCATCAAAGATCAGTACCTCTATTAAACTGCACCCTGAAAAAAAATCCTTGCCGCTCCCAAATGTTTTCTGCCTAAGAAAAAGGGTGGTAGATAAATAAAGACAGAGAGGCAGTAAATATAATGCAACTACCCTGCATGACTTACGTTGGTCTCAGCACACCAGTTTCCTGTTGTCAGTCTATTAGAGGTCTCATAGAAAAGAAAAAAAAAGAAAAAAAAATCAAACAACAACTATCTTTTAAGGAGGAATGTGAAGAAGTATAAACAAGAAACAATGTGGATGATTATGGAGACCTTCTTACATGTGAGAGGATCAAAGGGTGTGGAAGCTGATGTCAATGTGGAGGAAAAACCTTTCTGGGGGAAGGAGACTATGAAAGACTTTGAAAACGAAAACCTGCAGTCTAGGTTTAACAGAAGAAGAGGGGAGAGCTAATGGTCATAGCTAGTTAAGTTGTCTTGGTTACATCTAAGAGAAAATAGCAGTCAGTCTTAACTGAGCAATTAGTGTTATAGGAAACTTGCAACAACAGTGCTGGAACAGAGGAAGAGGAAAATGATCACAATAAGCAAGGTATTTCTTTCAATTTTCTTACTTCAGGCATGGAGTTTCTGCATTTATCCCTTCAGAAGTCATTTTGAATCTGTTGCTGCCTTATAACAAAACGTAACGGCATGCAGTGTGTCAGGTTTTGTTTTTCCTGCAGCAGTCGGAAAATGCTTTGGTCATCTCAAGTGAGACATCATCGTTATACAACTTGCAGCTGTAACAGATCAAAAATCTAAAAAGGCTAAAGAAATGTGGTTCTTCCTTCTGCTAAAAATAGGAAAAAAAATAATCTTTGTATATAATACTGTGAAAAATCTTTGACAATTTTTTTTTTTTATTAGTTATATTTCTGAGCAAGTGACCATTTTGCTGTAGTCCTATAGACTTTATTCTGATGAGGAGTCACGTAATTTTTCCAGCCAGCTGGGAAAAGTTGTAAGGTGCTATGTTTTGTCTTGTGGAGTTTGTTCTTTTTTGTTGTTGTTTTTTTTTTTTTTTTTGGATTATAGCCTATAAACTCCTTGCTTTTAAGTTCATGTGTCTGTGGGGCTTGGCTCACACTAAGGTAGAGATGTTAAGGCACAAGAGAAAAAGAGATGACTGAAAAAGCTGGATGCTATACAGGCACCATTTCAACTCTGTAGGAGCTAACTTGCTGCAAAAACTGGCAGCCTTAGGCCTATCTCTACCTGTGCTCATTTTTCAGACAAAAATCTAATTCATGGAAGACAGAAAGCATGGAACCAAAAGGATTTCTTTGTATCTTAACAGGGTCTTTTGTCTAGACTATCAGGAATAAAAATAAACTAAGAAATACAGAATAGGGATTGGGGCAGGTTGAAGCTGTAGTAGAGAGGGAACACCCTGAAAACAAGGAAAAGAGTGCTTAATTATACATGCATGAAGAACAGAGCCTTGAAAATAAAAGAAATAAAGAAAGCTGACATTGTTTCTGAAGTTGTTTGTGAAGCACTTAATTTGTCTAACAAGTTGTGATGTTCTGCACACAGTAAAAAGAATGAATTATGACAATGTTATCTTTTCAAATGGAGAATGCAAAGGAAGACAGAAGACACAACATGTTTATGATGATCTTGTGCCTGATGGGCCACTTTTGGGATTTGTCAAATCCCTGAGAAAAGATCCACTCATGCCTGGAGTCTGATGAAGTCCATACTGCAAGAAACTACCCAAGGAGCCTGAAATGTATAAAAACAAACCTGAAAATACAAAACATGCTAAAAGCAGAGCATAAATTGAGTTAAAATGATCTGAGTCCTGGATCTCATCAAGGCTTCATCCCTTGAAGGAGGAGATGGAATGGGGAACCCTGAAAATAGAGGAATATTTTGTGAACTTTTTCAAGGGGATAATGCAGCTTTCACCAAAGTTCAGAGCAGAGCTGGGGGTGCCCTCTCTTCTTGATTGTTTATACCCCTGCACTTTCCCTGAAATAGGTACTAGAAGTCTCCTTGTTCTGGAAACCACAGGTCAAACAGAAAAAAAAAAATAAAAAAAAAATTAAAGATTACCTGTTCTGCTCAAGACCACTGGTTTTATTAAAAACCCACATGAGATGAGTTAATTTCTGAAGTGGGAAAGTTTTTCTACTACCTGAGAAGAAGCATTCTGGGAGAAGCCTGTGCCAGATATTTTTGACACCAATTTTCATTTCACAGTGTTTCCAGGGAGGCCTGGCACGTGTCCCTGGGAGGAGCAGAGAATATGTTTGGGCATTCAGAGTCTGTTTCTGGACACACCACTTCCACATGCTGCGAGTGGGTTGCTGCTCAAGTGTGAAGTGTTTCACTGGAAATTACAATAACTTCCTGATTTTATTGTGGGTGCTCAGGTCTGAACACACATGGCCTCTGTTTGGGATGCCGGCAGAGAAGCAAGATTGAAGGGTCTGAGAAAGTTTGTATCTTTGACTTCAAGACAAAGCTAAACTAACAACTGTGAATGCTGTGTTACAGAAATACTGTGAATACTGCAAAGTGTACAGGTAAATGTCACAGCAGAAGAACCCAGGGCACTGCCACAGTCCTGGCCCTTACAGGAAAGGAAAGGGGACAAAGAGTTTTTGGAAGGTGTATTGTGCAGGAAATGCTGTGTTACCCAGCTAGCTGAGCAAAAACAAACAACAACAACAACAACAACAAAAAAAAAAAAAAAAAAAAAAACTGAGAGCACCATTGTATGAACAAATGAATGAGGGATGCAGGCACTATTAAATTGTCTGTGGGAAACTGAAGAGATTGCACTAATTAATACCCAGCAAAATCAAAATTAAACTGTGAATGTTTATCCCCAAGGTAGATGCTGCTCCAGTCCTCTTACAATGGAAGGACTGAAAATTAGATGCCTGCTTCTTTCATGCACAAAAAATATTGAGTATCATTATGTTTGTTATGAAATGGGCCATGAACCTTTCTCTGCCATTCCCCAAAGCAAGCAGGCATGCCCTACCCATGAGAGCACAGTCTATTCTTCTGGGTACAAAAGCATGCCTTTAAAACAGAACACATTTGGGAGGGATTATTCAAGAGGTAGACTACATATGTGGGTAATCTGATATTATAAATAATAGTAATAAAAACACCTGTCAGCCAAAACCCTTCTCAGACCAAGCATGAACTGTGTGAGGGCTGGAGCCATTGTGCAAGACATCAGTGTGGTTATAGGGACCTAGTGCCTCTGTCAGTTTATGAGGAAAGGCTCTAGATACCGTATGGGATTCAGGAGTGGTTTTATGATAAGTGTATTAGAGGCTACGTGACAGTTATTTAGGGATGCATTTAGGGATCACCGGGTGCAAGAGATATTTTTACCGGGTTCATGTGCCTTTGCTAGGAGCCTTTTAAAACTGGTGTTGCACGCCGGAATTTGCTAACAATAAGTAAAGTAAAAGCCACGTAACTGAAGCAGCCTGTGCAGGCTGCGCATTTTCCACGAGGGCTGAAGAAAAGCCCCGCGCGCGCGCGCGCGCGTGTGTGTGCGTGTGTGTGTGTGTGTGTGTGCCCAGCGGTGCGGGTCCGGGTGCAGGTGAGAGCCGCGGGGCTGACACCAGAGGGGGGCAATTCGGGGCGGCGGTGAGGAGGAAACTTTTCCCCGACGGGGACAGCCCAGAGGCGGAGGTTGCCGATCCCTGCGCAGCCCGGAGGTCGCAGAGGAGCGGGGTACCAGGGCGGGCGGCCAGCCCCGCGGGGCAGCAGAGGGGCAGGGCGGGCCGGGGCGGCACAGGGGGTGGGAGCCGCTTTGTGCTCCGCAGACGGGTGCGAGGGGGCACCGCACCGAGCAGCATAAATACCCGGCGGCGGAGGACAGCGAGGCACAGCCGGGCTCCGCTCG
Organism: Netta rufina; assembly: GCF_964035555.1. NCBI lineage: Eukaryota > Metazoa > Chordata > Aves > Anseriformes > Anatidae > Netta > Netta rufina. The sequence goes on along the minus strand of NC_140126.1, from coordinate 35,928,645 downwards.
CAGTGCCCAGCAGCGAGCACGACCCCAAAGACGGAGACCACCCCCCCCCAACCCGACCCGGACCTTGCTCCTACCCAGCGGGTCGCCCCCGGGGGGCTGCGGCGCCCCCATCCCCGACACGACCCGAGCCCCCCCGCCCCGATCCGGGGCTGGGTCCCGCCGCCGCCCCGCTCGTTCCCCGCCCCGCCGCGCTCCCGCCCCGCCGCCGCCGCCAGCCCTGGCTCCCCCGGCGCCGAAGATGCTGCGGCTCTGCCTGCTCGCCGCGCACGGTAAGCGGCGGCCGGGCAGGGGGCTGGGGGGCGCTGCCCACGGTGTGGGGGGGAACGGAGCCCGAGCCCCCCCCCCCCCCCCCACACACACAACCACCCCCCGAGCCGGCCGTGCCGTGACCGGGGCTGGCTTTGTCCCTTTGCAGCTCTGCGGCTGGCCGGGGCCGCCCTGCTGTCGCCCGGGTCGTGCGCCTTTGAGGACAGCGCCTGCGGATACGAGTGGGACTTCGCGCATCTGCCCTGGGCGCTGCACGGCGAAGGTAAGGGCGCCGCCGGCACCCCGGCTCGCTGACCCACCCCTCGGGGCGCTGCAGACCCCCCGCTGACGGTGGCGGAGCAGGGAAGCCCCCCCGGGGAAGCCCCGGGTCCCCGCTCGCCCCCGAGCGCGCTCCCGCTCGCCCCGTGTCGCCGTGCGCCGCCCCGCGCAGGTTCCGCCGCCGCTCTCCGCGGGATGCCTCTGGAACAGCCCTGCCTCGGCTCTCGGTCCCTGCCGGGAACAGGAGGCTTATCAAAGACCAAAAAAACGCGCCCCCAAAAAAACAAAATACAAAACACCGCCACCACCAAACCCCACGCATCTGTCAAATTCCTACTGAGCAGCACTGCTTTTCCCTGGGCGTATGTTGGGCTCTGCTCTACGAATGGGTGTATTTTCAGGGCAGAAGACAACCTGTGTGAAGAGTATCTTCGTAGTATTAAGGCTTTAATCCAGTCTATGGAACCCACAGTTCAACAGGAAACACATGCATTACCATCTCAAGTTGTATTAGACTTTAGTGAGACTGACTGCCATTCAAAGGAACAAAATTCAGTCAATATTCAGAATTTCCTTGCAACTGTAGCCCCTACCTGATAAGTTTTTAGTGTAGGCTCTTATTTTTGATAGAATCAATGTGAGCAGACAAGGCACTAGACAAATATAGACACAAAGTGGTTATAACTGGGCATTGTATTTTTAATTGCTTTTGATTTTATGGCCTTAATGTCATTCATAAAGTGAAAGTTGTTTTCACACAGTAAAAGGAGCTGTAGGTTTCAGATGTTCCTAAGATCCAAAAGGGTCACCAAGAACAATGAAGAGGTGAGTACAGATACAAAAGAGGTCAAGACCCTTCATCATTGCTTATCAGTGCACCATTCAAAGCAGGATGGTCCAGATTGGTCATTTTACCTGCCACTCAGTTTATAATGAGTTTTTTGTTTGTTTGTTTGTTTTGTACCCAGTTCCCACATACGCAAAGCAAGTCACCTTAACTATTAGTCATTAGTGCTTGGGAATGGCCAGAGAGTGCCAACTTAGAACAGGCTGTGAAGATGTCTTGATTTGCCATTAAAATAATTCTTGTCTTCTCATTTACTTAAGGATACATAGGTTTTCCTGCACTTTTGAGGATACTACTGAAAATTTGGTGCCCATCTCTGCTTTCCCTGCTGTTCCTGTTAACTTTATGCTCCTTCAAGCTGCCCGGCTTGGCAGCAGCACCGCTCATGATTAATGGGAAACCACACAGTCGTGGTACTGGTTCAGCTCCACGGGGCTGTGGGATGCTGGGAGCAGTACCTACACAGATGAGTGAGCACAGTGTTGTGCCCATTCATGCCACAGTACTTCAGAAAACAGGGAAATTTTGTCAGAGGTTTGGGTCATCAACTGCTGGCATTTTTTGGCCCGCAGAACCGTACTTTGGTTGTTGTAGTTTGCTTCTTGTGTCTGACCATCAACATACCAGAGGCCAATACCACTGCTAAGCTTCTGTCACTGTAGATCTTGTTTTTCAGAGAGATGAACTGTGATGTGCTGGGCGGACATGTGGTGTACCAGCACTTGTAATTGGTATAGTTCAGTCAGTGTTTCCATTATAAACCCTTTTTCTGTGGTCTGATATTTCATATGTCATTTAATATTTAATATTTAGTATGTCATTCTATGCAAACCTTTGGCACACACAGTATTAGCCTCTTTGGAAATGCGTTCACATAACTCTAAACTCAAATGATGCAGATCTATGTGGCAGGTGTGCAAACCAAGTTTCTTTTTTCCTTAGTAAAACCGTGTTTCTTTTGGTAGCGCCAGCCTCTGGTATTTGCAGGTCAGTGTATGTGCGTGTGGCATTCTGCTGGTACAACAGAGGAAGTTGAGGATAGGAGGGGCAACTTAGCTTTGAATTGTTCCACGTCTCCTTGCATTGCTTCAACATTGTTTTATAATTTTAAAATATGATTTGGAATACAGTTACATGCAGCAAATTTCTTCTGGGGATTATCTGACTTGCAGTGTAAATTCTTTCATCTTATAAATCTCTCAGCATTGTGGTCCCATGCCAAACTGTCAAGATGATGTAAATACAACTAAAATCCTGCCCAGAAATTTCCACTCCATACTTGAAAGCTTTTTGCCTCATTGCCGAGGAAACCAACATCTTGTGAACAGCCAGGTACAGATAGGAAATAGGAGGCTGAATTTTGCTTTTGTTTGCAGCTGTGCATTCCCACTAAAACCAGCAGGTTTCTAAGGTTTTACTGTTTTTTTTTTTTTTTTTTTTTTTTTTTTTTTTTTTTTTTAATAAATATCTCTGGCTTCTCTTTAGTATTCTGGTAGTAATGGGGAAAGAGACCTTTGTTTGTTTAACAGTATAGTTTATATAATTGGAAAGATTTTTTTTTTAATTTATTATTTATTTATTTTTAGATGAAGCTTTGACACCTGTAGTTGACTGAGTTTTAAGGGTCCATTTTCATGTAAGTGCAAAAAGAAAACCAAAACAAAAATGCTCAGTGCTAAAATGGATAGCTCTTCTGCTTTACTCAGAACTGTTGAATTGGGCCCTAACAAAGGGGATGTCTGTAGGATACCAGCTACACAAGAAATGATTAGGACATCTTCCCTTAATATCTGTCCAATGGATATCTTCCCTTAATACCTGTCCCATAAACTCCCGCTTCACTGAAACCCTCTGTAAGCTCATGCTCTCTCATGTGGCTCTGAATTCAGGAAAAGGGCCTTCAAGTCTGATCATCAAGATGCTGTCCTTAGCTGTTAGCTTTTTGAGTCAGTCATCTGCCAACATCTCTGGTGTTCACATTTTAGAATGGTAAAGATTTTTAGCAGACAATCACTGTGCAAAGGAAAATGTAAAAAATTAGAAATAGCTGACGATACAGTTTTCTTGCAAGCTTACCTATGACTGAGAGGCATGCCCAGCTGAGGTCTGGAGCACAGGCTGGGTAAATATAGCACCATGCTTGTGGCATCTTGTTTCCTAATGTGCTAGTTCTGCTTTCAGTGTATGCTGTGGGAAGAATGGGGAAATCCCATGCAAACATGGTGTGCTTCATGAGGGGGTGTTTGTAGGATACCAGCTACACAAGAAGCATGCTGATGTGGCTGCTCTGGAAAAGGGCTGCATCATGTAAAGCATGGAACTGAAACCTGATGAGCAGCAGATGAACATGTGCATGTATGATGGATGGAGCAATAAACTCTGAAGACTTCAAGTCACTTGGTAGTATAGATAAACCAAGATGTCAATGGCCCACTTTAGCTTCTGAGAAGTATGATCCCATTCTAGCATATATATTTCTTCATTCATGAGTCCTCTGAACAGGAAGTTTATGTACCAAAAAACAACCCAGAAAAATAATAACAGTAATAAAGTATAAGACAGTGAAAGAACTCATTGGAGTAAATTAAGTGATGAGAAACTTAGAAAGCAGACCTGCATTCATCACCACTATGCTATTTTAGGACAACTGGAATACCATGCCACTCACCACAAACATCCATGGGTAAATTTAGCCCAAGTTCGTGCCCAGTTATGCTGGGGCATAGAGCTTTGCAGAAGCACAGTGGCCAGCTTCCACAGACACTTCTGTGTCAGCAGTGGATGTGTCAGAATTAGAGATGAGTTGTGAGGGGAAGACATAGTTAATTTTAATGCATCGTGTAAAACTTCATGCAGTAGGATCTCATCACATGATCTTGAGATTTTGTTTAACCAGGTCAGGTAGCATTTCAGAATGGAATATATCCTTTGTAAATGTAATGTTCCTCTTTACCAAGCATGACTACTTTCTTTCATTGTGCTTTAAAACAAAGGAAGATAACATATGTAATAGGCAATAAACCAGAGCAGAGCAGTAAGTAAAGCTGCTCAGCTCCACTTGAAATGGGAGCAGGAAACACAGTCTCCAGCCTGTCCCAATCATTCTGCAGGGCTGGGTTTGGCCTTTTTTACTTTCCTTCCACCTCTGTCCAGCACAGAGCAAGCCATAACCTGACTGTAAGAACATCCTGCTCACAGCAACATTGTAAATAAGTTTCATTAGACACAATAACTATGGCACATTTCTTTTGCGACTCTGGAAAGTCTGTTTACATTTTTGCCAAGAATAGCTGTGCAGTATTTTGTGTGCCTGTGTCTGTGGGTATGTTTTGTTCTCAGTCTTCCCTTATTTTAATGGGGACCATTTTAATAGTGCAAGAATTAATTTGGACTGTCAGCTCAAATTTGCCCTCAGAGAGTTTGTTGTGCTACATCTGTTTGCCTGGATTTAAGCATTAGATAAAAAATGTGTCTATTACCCCTGCAAACTACAGGGAAGAGAGCTTTTTTATCCCAACAAAGTGCTCTGAAAAGCAGGTGATCTTTGTCAAATGTGCCCCTGCACTGCCAGCTGCAGCGGACCTGGAGCTATTTTAGTAGTAGTGTCAGTAGTTTTTGTACAGTTGTCTCCTTATCACCTTTGCTCTTCTGCGGAGTGTTGTCAAACAGCTTTCACTGTTGATGTATAGTGAGCTATGCGGCACTGAGCCACTGAGGCTGTGACTGGTAGTTGATATAGCCATAATTCATCTCTTAGACTCATTGACTACTCTAAATAGACATTGGTGTGTGTGTGTTGCTTTCCTTTCTAAATTCTGGAAGTGTAAATTACTTCAAATCTCACATTTCCATGGACATATTTTTAATAACATGCACTTCAGAGTTTTGGAATAACATTTTCTCCTTCTGCAGTACTCCAAAGGGGGGTCCCATCCCTAAAAGAAAAGTTTTCATTCAGAAAAGTGATGTAATAAATTACAATGTACTTAAAAATTGCCTGGTTTTCTTCTCCATAAATGGTCCCTGCATTTTGCTACACCAGTCCAAGGCTCTGTTTCTGTGGTATACTTTAAATGTCAGGTAATGGTTTACAGTAAGCAGGTAAGCTAGCAACATCTCAAGCAACAGTATGAGGAAAGTGACACTGCCTTTTGGGGCATACTTGTCATTTAGATACACTTTTAAATGGTTTTGAGATAGTAAATAATTTCAAGCAGCAGACCACTCTTCCAGGGCATCAAGTAACACAGGCACGAGAGCAGCAGCGTACAGAATCTCTAATCCAAACACGGCATGCATACCATTTAAATAGCTTGCATTCACAGCTGTGCCATAGGACTTAAAACTGACCTTTACTGACCTAAGCTCTGTTATCCTGAATGCCAGCTCGCTTGGATGCAACACGTGGAGTAATGAAGCAGGTCATCATTAGTGATCCTAATTGTTGTTGCACAGCAAACACAGTTCATGTCTGATAAGTGCTACCTCTTGCTCAGCTACAAACCCACTGGCAGATACAATGGCACATCAGTAGTCTCAGTTTTCTCTACTTCTACCTGCAGTACTTTCCTGTACATGGGACAGTATGAAATTTTAAAGTGTCTCTGTAATATCTCTGCCTTTATGCAACACTCAGATGAGACAAGTGGTCTCACGTGTTCACGATAACCGTAACTGGGAGGAAAGCAGGGTAATTTAGGGAGACTTGCACCAGCTTGTACCTAGCTGCAGCAACACCAGGATGGCATACCTTATGGTAGCTCACTGGCAAGGTTTTCAGCTGGTAAATCCACTCTGCCATGTGAGCTTGTTGTTTTGGGTTCCCATACATGTAGCCTGGATATCTCTTCACTGCATGCTACTTTGCAGAGTGGAGAAGCCCAAAGACCTGGCACATGGTCTGTTTTCCCTTGACCTGATAATTAAAATGTTTGTCTTTATGGCCAAAATAATTTCATTTTGAGTGACAACTTTCCTTCCCAGTCAGTCCTGAGGAAAAAAAAAAAAAAAAAAGGACACTCTCACATACTTCTGGCACACTCAGACTCTTCCATTCTTCTTATTTCTTCTTTACCTCTGGTGCTGTGTTTCCTGTTCATTCCACGTTGACTGCTCAGCTGCTACTCTTCTCTTAACAGCTCTCTCTCTTTCTCCCTTTTTTTTTTTTTTTTTTTCTTTCCAATTTTCTTGCTCAGTCTGTCAACAGCAGATTAATAGTACTATATGTGAGTAGGATTCAGCCTTGTTCCAGCCTCACCCTTGTCTTGCAGACATGAGTGGGACATCTGACATTTTGCTCACCCAGGTATAACTTCCTGTCCCAGGCTTCTGAGTAACAGCATTTATGTTGGACTGTGTCCAAATAATGGTTATTAGTATACTTTTTGCTTGTCTTGTGGAAATAGATGGCCAAGTGTACTTCACATTCATGGAGGTCTTCATCAGCAGCTGGCTGTTCATAAGACTTTTGATAAGTTTTGGCTTTCCATTTTCATGGGAGAACAAACAAATCCTAAGTTGTTATCAGTGAATCACTGCGTGAAAGATGAGTTTCAAAGCATTCCTCCTCCTCCACAGGACAGAAATGTCTTCAGAAGTGTATTTTTGCTTACAGCTGTTAGTGATTCAGCACTCAGAGAATCAACGAACTATTTTGGTGCATTTTACACCAAGCTGTGGAGGACAAGAGAGGGAGGACAGCTGTTAAAAAGATCTTGTTTACTGAATATACCTGCAAATGCTGACAATGGGCTAGACTTTACTTAGCTTGGAAACAACTGAAAATAGGTAAAATGTAACACTAGAAGTTGGAAAAAAAAAAAAAAAAAAAGAAACAGAAAACTGGATGAGGTCAAAAGAATGTTTAGGAGAGGTGATGTAGGCCAAAGCAACTCTGCCAAAAAATAATTGGCATGCAAACCCATAGAAAAACTGATTCCCTCTGAGTATAAAGGTTCGTAATTCGCTACTAGGATGGGACAACTGGTATGGTTCTCTACCATTAGGACAGGACAACTTGTATGGTTCTCTACCACCAATAAAGCAAAATAAACCACGAATATTACAAACTGCATTGCATCTTCACATGTCTGAACAGTGAAGATAGACATGAAAAACTAGTCCCATGACTGTACTGCAGCCACTTCATATGTGACCAGCTTATTCGGACATTACCTGGGCTAGCTTTATGTTATCATGCAAGTTGTGTGTGTCAGTTGCACAACCTGCCCAGACAGACTGGTGTCACAGCACTTCAGCTTGCGTGTGTAGGCAAGGTGACCATACCCAGAGTTTATGCTAAGGGCTGCAGGGTCTGGGCTTGTCTCAGTTGAACATTGGAGGGTGAGGCATGACTTCCTGCCTGAAATCACAGCTGCTGTGGCTGACTGGTGGGGAAGGGCAGAGACCAGTATTAGGAAATTCATCTACCTTTGCGTGTTTTTGTTCTTCATTACTAAGAATATTAGATCTTACTATATTAATAAAACATATTAATAAAATATAATGTCAATGTATTAACACACTGCTTAAATGTAGTATAATATAATGTAATATAATGTTAAAATATTTAAACAATATATTTTCAGACTCTGTAATAAGCTGGATATGAAATAGAAAGACCTGGGGGTCCTGGTGGATGACAGGTTGACCATGAGCCAGCAGTGTGCCCTGGTGTCCAAGAAGGCCAATGGGATCCTGGCATGCATTAAAAGGAGCCTGGCCAGCAGGTCAAGGGAGGTGATCCTCCCCCTCTTCTCTGACCTGGTCAGGCCTCACCTGGAGTACTGTGTCCAGTTCTGGGCTCCCCGGTAAAAAAAAGATAGGGATCTCCTAGAAAGAGTCCAGCGGAGGGCCACAAAGATGATACAGGGCCTGGAGCATCTTCCTTATGAGGAAAGGCTGAGAGACCTAGGTCTGTTCAGCCTGGAAAAAAGAAGAATGAGAAGGGATCTTATCAATGTAGTATCTTAGTATCCTAAGTGTGGGAGACAGAGGGATTTGGCCAGCCTCTTTTCAGTGGTTTGTGGGGACAGGAAAAGGGGTAATGGCCACATAATGGAGCACAGGAACTTCTGCACCAACATGCGAAAGAACTTCTTCACGGTGAGGGTGATGGAGCACTGGGACAGGCTGCCCAGGGAGGCTGTGGAGTCTCCTTCTCTGGAGATATTCAAGGCCCTTCTGGACACCTACCTGGGCAGCCTGCTCTAAGGAACCTACTTTGGCAGGGGGGTTGGATCTGATGATCTCTTGAGGTCCCCTACAGTTCTGTGATTCTGTGAAACTGGATGGATATTGACCTTGTACATACTGTTGAAACTGACAAAATACATACACAAATCTATAAAATCACTTGCCAAAAACAGCTAGAAATGTTTTCAGTTTTCTGAAAAAATGCATGATTTAAACAATTTGAACTAAAGTTTCTTTCTAGCAGTTTTAGGGTGCATGTATGGCATGAGTTTTTATATACAGGCAATCAGTGAAACTGCTGACAGGCAGTATAAACCACTTTGTGGTCATTGAACTTATTACTCTACATAGGTAATTGTCTTGAAAAAGAAAAGGAAAGCCAACCATTTGCCAGTTCATTTTTTGTATGGAAAGGGAAGTATTTTCAGAACTCTCAAATTCCACAATAAATTATGGAGTCAACATGGGTCAAGATCTGTAGTGAGTGAGGAAAAAAGTTTGTACTTGCATGGATGAGTTACCACAGATTTTTCAGAAGCATTTCTACTAGGAACAACAACAACAACAACAAATGTTCATTTTGTGTATGGCTTCGATTCTGTGCAGAACTGTAACAGAATCATCCTGAGAATGTTCTAATAGTCATATATAGAATGCTATTGAGTGGGAAACTTTAAAAATTTGTTGAAAAAAATAAGCCAAACGCAGTGACAATTACTTGTCTTGTGTTCCCCTTCCTTCCTTCCTTCCTTCCTTCCTTCCTGCATCCCCTCTTCCTTCAATCACGCTTGTCTTCCTGCTTGCTTTCCTTTCTACTTTTCTTTTTTTTTTTTCTTTTTTTTTTTTTTTTTTAATAGTTCTGTAGTATTATGTTCTGAGATTTTTCATCCTCAGCCACCATTTGCAAGAGCAGTACAGGCAATGCTATTTGGATGACTGATTAAATTTATCAAACAAGGTCAAACCTTCTGAAGAAGGTTACGTCTGAAGAATATATACTTAAAAAGGGATATTTTCCTTTAATCTTTTTGTTTTTATTGTCTTAATATAACTTTGTAACAGTAGTGTAACAGAAGGCCAGATAAAAGGGCAGTGTAGTCATCTGTGTAACTTCATACAATGCTTTGATTGCTTCGAAGCCTCTGTATTGTTCGAACATATTTTATTACTCTCATTTAAGAGAGTGAGCATCATTTGCCCTGTATCTCCCAATGGTTCCAGTCAGCCAAAGATTCAAGTCTGATTATTATAGCTCTTGTCTGAATGATAATAAAGCCAAAGATTCCTAAAATATTATGTAACAATATAGTGCATGGCACCTTAAAAGTGTTCTTTAATAAACAGGTTATTTCTCCCTACACTATATAGCTGTTCCTGCGACACATTTTCTTTTGGCAGACACGGCTCAAGGTCAGCTTATTAGACAACTCCTGTAATTTGTGTAATTGTGTTGGTGTACTTTGGAAGCTGTTTTAAATAGATGTATTGTCTGATAAAGTGTGAGCTGCATACTACTAACATGTTGTTCTGTTCTGAAAACCTTACAAGTCCTAGTATGAAAAGATCCATGAATCATAGTAATTAGATTTCCATTTGAAATCAAAGACTTTTAGAAAATACAGACTTCCCTGTTTTAAATTAGCAAACTGTTAAAATACTTAAAGAAGATCTATTATGACTGTAGGTGTTTCTTCACATTTGCTAGACCTTAAACGGTATTTCATATTAAAAATTTTGGAAGAGCTTCAGAAAAGGGCAGATTACATCTGTTGTACAGAAACCCATAGTGAGATGTAGTTTTCAATGGAAGTTATTCTCCACCAACTGATTTTCAATTTTTTGCTGTTACATCATAACAATTGACCAAAACTAATTTGAAGGTACAACTGCTGCCTTGTGTAGCACTCAGGTTGGACAAAGGTCAAAGCAAACTTCTGTGTGACAATGGTGTCACAGTGTGAATGATATCACATTCAGTTTTGAAGGAGATGTATTTGTGTTAAAAAGTCATGTCTAGAAGGCCAGGAGGCCAGATAGTCCTCCTACCTGCTCTGTGAATAAGCAGGATATTTCACTGTTTTCTGATAATAACTCTAAAGATCATGTTTTAATACACTGTATCTAAGAACAAAGTTTAGATTAACTATGTAAACAGTTCAATAAAGCTCTAAGTACTTCAAAAAGCTTTTAAGAGCACGTAGTCATGAAGAACACTTACTCATCTCTACATTAGATGTAGAGATGGATAAACTAAATTGTCCAGTGTCACTCTCTGATTCACTAGTAGATCTTGCAATGAGAATGTGCCTCCTTTCATAGGTCCATTTTACAGTTGCTGAGCCATATTTCTTCCAGCCTGGAACATGTAGAGTTTTTTGTTGTTGTTGTTGTTTTTGTTTTGTTTTGTTTTTCCATTTCAGTAGCTATCATGAACATGATTTGAGAAACACACTGAATACGGTTGTTGTCAGCAGGTAGGATTAATACTATTTGGAATAGGGGGCCGTGAAATATGGAAAGGATGTCATTGGGATTTTATGGCTCTCTCTTCACTCCTGAGGCAGATGATGAGGTTTGTGCCTGGCTATGAGAATCCAGGCTAGTCTCATTTTCATATAGATAGCCATAAAACGAAGTCACAACTGAGTTAAAATCTTCATGGGTATTGGGAGCACTGGGAACTCCTTTGGGAACATATTTCAAGGTTTTTGTGCTGTGATAAACTGAACTGCTGTAATTATTTTCCAGTGTGTTGCAGAGGAGTCATCAGTTCTTCTGGGCATAATCTGAGAATAGCAGGGTGGAAGGAAACTGTAGACCCAGGAGCTATAAAGGGAGGAACACAAACTCTTCATTGCATGAGATGGGGATAAGATATATTTGGGAAATAGTGTGGAAAGTCTGAGTGGACAATAGATTTTTTTTCTCTGTTTATGTGGCTATCGTGCCATACCACTAAACCTCACAGGAATCTCCTCCCCTCAGGAGACAGAATGTTCCTGAGCCTGTCAGATTTACATGTAAAACCCATGAGTTCTGCCTTAGTTTTTCCTTTCTTTATGTATGTATTTTTGCAAAAGAATGATAAAGTTTGTGGCATATTTTCTTTGGAAATCAATAATGCTGACTTTCTCGGGGAGGTATAAATAACATTCTGACTTTTCCCTGACTCTGTTTCCTGTTTCACATGTTGGCAGATCTTGGAGGGCACAGCTTTATTGCTATGACTGGGTATAACATCATCCCAGACAGAAAACTTTGGCTAGCATTTGGATTTTTGAGCTGTTGCTGATATGCCTTTTCTGTTTCAGAAATATCTTGGTTCACTTTAATTCATATACATGCTGTAGAGAAAATGCATATGTACAGAGTGGGGTATTAAGGGCTTTATCTAGAAAATCTGAATGGAGGAAAATACAACAGGAAAAAACAGCAGGAAAATCTGCTTCATTTTCCTTTAAAGAAATGTACCCTCTTGAAAGGGAGGGTAGAACTAATCACTGTGTTCTGTATTTAAAACTCTGAGGCAACAGAGATTACTATTATTGTTTTTAGTACTGTTGATATTTGCAAGACTATGTTCTTAGAGGTGTAGTTGCTTTAGGGAAATAGTTGAATCACAATCCTTGGAGGGGTTCAAAAGACATATAGGTGTGGTACTTAGGGACACAGTTTAGTAGTAGACTTGGGAGCACTAGGTTAATGGTTGGACTTGATCTTAGAGCTCTTCTTCCGAACTGAACGATTCTGTAATTCAATAATTCTACATTATGGAGAAGGCCACAAGAGCTGCAGCCAAGGTGTGGGGGATGTAGAAATAGATTTGCCTTGTGGCATGGCTACTCTTCCACTGCATGTGTGCTGCAGGTGAACAACAGAAATGGCCAAAGGAATACTTCACAGTTTTTTTCAAAGTGGAGAAAAATTATTTCTCTCCTGGTGTACTAATGAACTTTAGTTGTAATCAGTTTAGAAATACAAAGTTCTGGCTTCTTTTGATGATGAATTAACTAGAAACTTAGCTGTTGAGGCTGTGGCATTCTATGCAATGAGAAACTGAAGAACAGGGAAAGGGGGCTTCCAGTCTTCATTTGATACATTTTGAATACTTTTAGCACCTACTGCATATTTTTGCACCAGGAAGTTCTGTGGTTTTTAGTTTGTTTGTTTTGTTGCTGTTGTTGTTTGACTTTAAGTATCTTCACAGTTCTTCACAGAGGATTTCTTCACAGAGAAGCTGATGAAGTATGGGTTGGGTGAGCAGACGGTAAGGTGGATTGAAAACTGGCTGAATGGCCAAGCCCAGAGGCTGGTAGTCAGTGGCACAAAGTCCACTTGGGGGCCAGTAACTGGAGCTACACCTGAGGGGTCAATACTGGGACTGCCTTAGTTAGCTTCATTAATGATCTGGATGATGAGGTAGAGTGCACCCTGAACAAGTGTGCTGATGACATAAAACTGGGAGGAGTGGATGATACATGAGAGGGTTTTGATACCTTCCACAGGGACTTTTACAGTCTGGAGAGATGGGCTGACAAGAATCTCATGAGGTTCCATAAGGGGAACTTCATGCACATGGGGAGGAACAACTCCATGCACCAGTACATGTCACTACTGACAAGCTGGAAGACAGCTTTGCAGAAAAGGGGCTGGTGTTCCTGCTGTATTATACCAAGTTGACCATGAGCCAGCAGTGTGTCCTTGTGGCAAAAAAAAAAAAAAAAAAAAAAAAAAAAAGCCAATGTTATTTTGGGCAGCATTAGGAGGAATGCTACCAGGATGTTGAGGGAAATGATCTCCTCAGCACTGGTGAGGCCTTGGCTGAAGTACTGCACCCAGTTCTGGGCTCCCTACCACAAGAAAGACATAGACACACTGAAGAGACTCCAGTGATGGGCTACAGAGTTCATGAGTGTACTGGAGCACCTCTCATGTGAGGAAAGGCTGAGAGATATGGGACTGTTCAGCCTGGAAAGGTGAAGGCTCAGGGCAGAATTTTTTAGTGTATAGAAATACATGAAGGGAGAATGCCTAGAAGACAGAGCAAGGTACTTTCTAGTGGTGCCCATGGACAGCACACAATGGGCATAAGCTGAAACATGAGCTTTCGTATGAACACCAGGAAAGACTTTACTATGCAGGTGACTGAGAACTTGAACAGATTTCCCAGAGAGACTGGTTTTTACCTCCTTGGAGATCTTCAAAAGCTACCTGGACATGGTCCTGGGCAACAGAGATTCCTCCCAGCCTTTATCATTATGTGACTCTGTGGTATTTTCACTTTTTCAAGTGAAAGATAAGAAAAGCCCTTCTGTAGTCATGTTTTGAGTGAAGAGGTCTCCACACACATCAGGGAATGTGTGAATTTCTGGTATTTAAAGGTAAGAACTAAACACAGTATATGTACATGTGTATAAACTCTGCACCCTCATTTGAGAGAGAATAAAAGTTCTTTGCAGGTACCCTGTTAGATAAGAGATCTCTCAATTGTTACTAACAGGATGTGGAGAGTTTTTTTCCTTATTGGTATTTTTCAGGATTGATTATCATGTAGCTGAGTTTTTCTAATGCACGACCGAAAGATATCATGGGAAACAGATAAGCTAAATGCAGCATTCTGCTGCATTTTGCAGAATGGTCTGTCCAACATTTCCAACTTTTTAATAATTTCCATTTGAAGACTTCTTGGTCTTTGTTGCGTGCTGTTATAGAAATAGTTGTTATGCTGAGGAAGGTTTAGCAAAATACTTCTGTTGCATATCATCAGTCTTTGTAGATCTTTCTGCAAATGAATCTCCTTGACTGAAAGTGCAATCTCATAGCTGTTTAGTCAAAGTGAGCTGAGTTCATTTAAGGACACACGACAGAAAAAATCAGAATTCAGACCATATGACTGAGAGCATAGTCCAAACGCTTAAACTCTGACAGGCTTGGTGCTGTGACTATGACCCTGGACATTAATTGGTGTCTATGTTTAGTGGATGCAGCAGGGAGACAGATGAATGGGTGGGTAGGAGCTATGGGTTGCTCCCAGCAGATAAGCAAGTGACGAAGCAGATGTAGCTGTCTGTGCTGTCTGTCTTGCATCTGTTCTGGAAATAGAGGTCTTTATTCTCCATGGCCATCTATCGCCAAGCTAATTTGCATTATCAGTATTTATTTATTATCATTATTTATCACTGTTGTCTGGTTTTAGCGAGTCTGTTCTTTTCTCTTTCCCCCACATGCCAGATGCCAAGCATACAGAGAGTATATTTCCTGCCTTAAACGTGTACACACTTCTGTCAAGCAGTCACAAACATTTTTAAGTGGGGACTCAAAAAAGAAGACCAGAGGGGCTTAAAGACAAAAGCCTCAAGCCGTGCTTCACTAACTTAGTGTTCTAAAGACTGAGACATCCATCTCATCCAAGGAAAACCGTAGCTGATTGCCCAGATGTCAGGTGGTAGGCAGTCTTATTCTGCATGATTACAGCTGAAAAACAGTGGAAATTTGTACCAGAGCTGGGATAATGCTATTGTTTTTATCTCTTGCCTCTACTTAACACTAAGTGTCATTGGACAACCCACCTGGAGTACTGCGTTCAGCTCTGAGGCCCCAGTGTAAGAAAGACACAGACTTGCTGGAGTGGGTGCAGTAAAGGGACATGAGGATGATCAAGGGGCTGGAGCATCTCTCCTATGAACACAGGCTGAGAGAGCTGGGCTTGTTCAGCCCGGAGAAGAGAAGGCCCCAGGGATAATGAAGAGATTCTTTACTGTGAGGGTGGTGAGTCACTGGAACAGGTTGCCCAGAGAAGCTGTGGATGCCCCATCCCTGGAGATGTTCAAGGCCAGGCTGGATGGGGCTTTGGGCAACCTGGTCTTGTGAGAGGTGTCCCTGCCCACGGGACGGGGATTGGAACTGTGTGGTCTTTAAAGTCCCTTCCTACCCAAACTGTTCTATGACTCTATGACTCTATGATTTTCTATTCTAGAGCCCTGTGATTTCATGCCCTCCTTAAGAGTTCAGTGGAGAAGTTATTCAAAGCAGGCAGCAAGAAAATGTGGAGCTTTTAGTACTGCTCAGGCTTTGGGCCATGGCTTGAGCAACAGTGTAATTCTATTGCTGTGAACAAATTTGAGCCCACCCAGTAAGCAGAAGATCTATGGTTACAGTCTTCCTAAGTGTAAAACTCATCTCTGGTTGTTTAAATTCCTAAGTCTTCATAAGGGGAGGAAAAGGCTGCCTTGAGTGTAAGTGTGCATAAAGATACACAAATGCAAACTGGGAATACAAGCATCTAGGTTCACAGATTTTTAAAGCATACTTAACACAGCAACAAAAAATATATTCAAGAAAAAAAACAGTTCACTTGATCTTTATCCACTAGAGATATGCCTTGGAGACAAGAAAAGGCCCAGGGCATATACAATGATAAACTCTGTCAGTGTGAGGAATAATGTCTATTTACAGGTCTGTGCCAGTTTACTGGCTTACATCTGAATGTGCAGTTGCATATTCATCATCACAGTACTTACTGTTAGAAATCCAGTTATTAATGTCTTCATATGCATCCTTGAAAACTTGTAAATAACTGTATGAACACTTCATTTTAAGTTGTTGCTTTAGTATTTCAAGTAGGATGACTTGTAACATACAAAATATGCATACATATAGCTACAGTGAGGCAATGCTGATGTAAGCTTTGCTTTGTATAAGATTAGTTGATGTTTAGTAACATACAGCAGGAGTTTAAATGCACAAATCTTAACTAGATCCTATTTAGTCATTGCTTTGAATTTTAATTCTTGTGAGGCCTTTTGCAGAGGGATTTCTTTCCTAGCCAAGAATATTCTTGTGTACTTAAGTGGAAACATGAGAGGATTTATATCAATACCAGATTGTTCTCTAAATATAGCCACTTCTACTGCTTATTTTAAACTAAGTGTCAAACTGGAGAGTTATTAGGGCAGTAACTGTAGTTTGTTTGAAAAAGAAGAGAGAACTTTGCACAGCAAAGTTGTCATATATGGAAATAAGATGAGTGGTATGTGTAGCTTGGACCGCCACATGTAGGTAAGAAGCAAAGAGTTGCAATCAGTGTTTGTTTTTGTATGAAAACACACTCACAGATTTGGAGTAGACTTCACATCTGACAGGTGTTGAAGCCAAAAACAGTTAAAATGATCAATCGCCCCTAACTAGCAGAGGAATCCCAATAGTCTCCTCTTGTGCTGGGTCAGCTAGATCTTCTGATACACTTTCCAGACTCATTTATTTTTTATGTTATTTCTTTATGACAGATCATTTTGAATTTTCTGTTAGTTATTCACTGCTATGCCATTAGTCAACTCCCAAGTTAGTCCACTATTCTTGAGAGAAATTTCCTACTTGTAAGAGAGGGACAAAGTGCAAGACAGAGGAAGAGCTTAAGCTGTGGAAGCCCAGAGCAGTGGAAGTTTCAGACTAAGTCCATGGTTTGAAAACATTCAAATTGTTCTATGGAAAGAAAACAAAACTGAATCTTTGAAACTGGCTGGAAAATTCTATTGCTGCCTGCTGGACAACTGCTCTAGATGAAGTTCCCTCTTGAGGCCTTTCCTAATCTGGTTCTTGTACCATCCTAGTTTGTACAGCATATGTATGGTCCATACTGGACTACAAGAAACTCCCTGAGAGAGGAAGGTGGTAGTCTGAATGGTGCTTATAATAATGCTTTGCTCTAGGCTGATGGAAGAAGGCAGCGTGTCAGATCTTCTGCAAAGATATCCTTGCAAGCTGTACCTGCATGGTGGGCCTGGGTGAAATCAGTTCTCCCTGTACATTTTACTTGTGATTCTACGTGTTGCTGAGGGGGTTACAAGATGTGCGTGGGAAACCTGCTGCAGGGTTTCCATTAGTGATCCTATGGTCACTGTTAGCCATTGGGCTACCCGAAAGCCACAAGAAATACAGCCCTGCAGGGACACTGAAGAGGGTGTAGAGTGACAGGCATTGTCCCAAGTCTTGAACATGTTAGATATTTAGATTACAGTAAATACATTGAGAGGGATGCTGAAGAAGAAGTTCAGGTCAAATAGGAATTGGTATCCACCATGAAGTATTTAAACTTAATCTACAGCCATGGCTCTGCTTTACAATTTCTTTAGCTCCTTCAACATTTTCTGGATGTGAGTTGCCAAAGGACAAAACTTAAGATTTTACCAGAAAGTTGAGAAAATTTTATAAGTTATGAAATGTCCAGTCCAGTCCAGTTGCATCTGCTGCCCACCATCTTTAGTTTATAATATAGCCTGGTGTCTGCAAGCGTACATGTACATAGCCAAAGAGCGATAATTTGAGGATGGGGAGAGATGGATCCACTCTATGACATCTTCAGCAAGCATCAGAAACAAGCTTGAAATAGGATGTTCAACTCCACACTGCTATTCTGGAGTTAAGTATGTGAACTCATTCCCTGCTCAAACTAATGACATAAGTATTACTCCAAATAGCTGATATTGTGGTTGTTTACAGTGGTCACACATATTTTGAGTTTTCAACTAACATTAATTAAATTAATTGATTTTGAAATTCAACTGTAGTGAAGTACTCTATATTAATTGCTATTTTCCCCTGCTCCAGCAGCTTACTCTGCAACTATGTTTATACTTAATATCAAAGATCGTACTCAATATCTGACAATTTTCAGAGGTTAACTAAGGCCAGCTAGTTATGAAAGTCATAATAAACATTTAACTTATTTTGAATAGTCACTGAATTTTATAGTTTTGTACTCAGTTTTGCCCCCATTTTTCTTTCACAGCTGGCAAAGAAGTGCAGTAAAACAGGTCTGTCTGATAAGTACAGCTTGGTTGAAGTGGAAATCACTTTCTGTTTATTTACATACTTCGTTACTCAGATTATTGTCTGTTTGCATGGTTTGTTGCCTGGGTTTCCGTATGTTGCTGCCAACAATTGTAATTTTATGGCAGCACTTGTACCAATGCACAGTATACAAACTGATATCAAAGTTTTGGCTATCCTGGAGCAGAGAGTATACTTCACCTTTTCAATTAATATTTTTAAAAGACCATCCTGATGATGAGTTCTAGTGGTTAACTCTGCCTGAGCTATTGTGGAAGGACATTCAGAAAGGTGAGGTTAGATTTTATTTGAAAATTCAAGCTATGGAATCTTCCTCATTGTTGCTTCTGCAGGAAAAATAAATGATAATAGTAAGCAAACACTGCCAAACTGTGCCCAGTTTGGTTAATCTCAAGTGATGTATCCAGAAACTCAATACTATACTCCCCAAAGGAGGACTATTATCTTTAAAAAAGTGCTCCATATTTGCTTTTCAAAAAGGAGGATTTTCTAAACCTTTTTATTGTCCTTCAAACTTCTGTATTTCTTTTCTCCCTGATAAGAAAGGAAATACATTTCAGAGGGAAAATATGCCTAGAAGAAACAGGAAATTTAGACGTGGAGAATTTTCTATATCCTGGGGATGCAGCAAGCCAGTAAAGAAGGTAATTACCCTGATGGGAGAAGCTGCATTTGTGCAGATCACACTAGCAACAGCAAACTCGCTCACTGTCTTGTGTAGTTGTGTGCCTACTGGGGAGAGCCATCATCAGTTGTGGCAACCACAAGAATTAGTCAGTAGGGAATGCATGTCTGCCTCAGATCCTGCACTGGAGGGACTCCTTTCCTGTTCATATGGGATTGCCAGCAACTCTTGTGACACATTTCCTCCATGGCAAAGAAAAAGTGCTAAATGCCAAGAGATCTACACAGAGGTGCGGAGCATTTTGGTAGCTGCCTGCATTCCACCTGCGTATTTGCAGACCTCTTTGCCATATGTTGTTTTC
The DNA here is from genome assembly GCF_964035555.1 of Netta rufina. NCBI lineage: Eukaryota > Metazoa > Chordata > Aves > Anseriformes > Anatidae > Netta > Netta rufina. Next base: position 35,909,244 of record NC_140126.1, on the reverse strand, counting down.
TCATGGCACCCTATGGCAGGCAGACACAGCTTAATGCAAGAGATAATTTAGCTTGTGCTAACAGTTCCTATCCAGTGGTCCATCATCAGTCCCTTGGGCAGTGATAAACAAAACTTTGAGTTGACACCTTTACCTTTCTGCTCTTGTACCTGATACAGAAATTAAGCCCTTGCATATCACTGAGGTACTTACGCAGGGAGATACAAAGAAGTACCTACATGTTTATTCTGTCATGACATAGCTGTGTGGATGCTGGGTTACACAGTTAGATTTGTTTTCAGTGAGGCACTGCGAGTTTAATTCTCTCCTAACTGGGTTTCACGTGGCACAGAGATGTGGAGGAGGAAGGCAGGTTTAATATTCCTTGTATGCTTCTCCTGTTGGAACCAATCTGCATTTTCCTGAGAATAGCTGGAAAGCAGAGCCATTTTCCTCCCCAGAGGGTTTCAAGGACAACCACGGGTATTCCTTGAGGCCAGTTTCCTGACTGTTAATAGTCTTATACTTTGCTTTTCTCTGATACAAATAATCTGAGCCATAACAAGGAAATAATTTCTTTATTTGCAAAATGTAAAGGTATTGAAAACTCTGATTCTTTTTTTTTTTTTTTTTTCAAGCAGATTTTTTAAAATCCTGTGAAAATAAATTCCTATGGAAAAGAAAGTACAACACTTTTAAAAGCAAGGAAATATCCCTGCTTGTATTTGTGTGTGTGTTGCATGCTGTATCCATTGCTCTCTAAAGCTTTTTGTACATTTTTTCCTTCTTAAAAATCTGATGTGCACTACAGAAAAATTAGTTAACTATTTACATAATGTACCTTATTCATTTCCCACCTTCATTAACACTTTTTAACTGAAAATAAAAAAAAAACAAAACTGCTTATTAGCAGTAGTCTTATGAAATAACATCTACCTAAGTTCTGAATGTGAAGAGTTTTGGCCCTAGATCGCTTTCATATACTAGGTAAGCTTAGATCAGCCTCTTGGTAGTGTTAGAGACTAGACTTTGAAGGCTGGTGTTTGAGATCTTGTGTTTTCCTCTTTCAGAATACTCCAGTTATACGAATTCTGGCTCAGTACTTGGGGTTACTTCAGTATCACACATTGAAAAGTTGACTTCTTTTTTTTTTTTTTCCAAGTTCCCAACAGTCATAAATATTTTCCTTGTTTTCCAAGATAAAACTTGGCAAGCAGCTGTTCTTGTGGCCTAGTTTAATCTGAGTTTTTGAGGTTTGGAGAAGGAGCAGAAAAAGTGGGAATTTCACTCCTGCTGTGCTGTGGAAATGGTCTTTTCTCTTGCTCAACAGTAAAGGGAGAGTCTGGGCACAGCGTAAGGAAGTTGATAACATGTTGACAAATATTTCTTGTATGTGAGTTGCAGAGCAGCTATCAATGTTATTTGGGTTTATAGCTTGGAGCAGTGACTGGAAAAGACAATTCTACACCTTCACTTTTGAGAGATGGCCTGCAGCAGGGTTTTCGGTATATGTGAAAGTTGAACCTGAAATGAAATTGTGGAGTTAGTCTCATCACTTGTTAACATTTAATAATTAGTAAATTGCCTCCATAATCCCCAAGATGCCCACTGATATTTCTTAGGCAAACACGGCTACAAAAGTCTTCAGTAAACAATGAGATTTCTCTGCAGGCAGCACAAGTTTCCGACTCTGCAGGGCAACAGGCAAAACCTTTCCCTTTTGGGATCAGCTGCCGGGACAGTTTGAGACTTGAAAATCTGTTTCTTGACATCAGAAACAAAGAAGTGAGTCACTGTCAGTGACCAGCCAGACACACCAGAGCTCCAGCCGGCGTTGTCAAGAGCAGAAAGCAATGTATTGGAGCACTCGCATGTGCCAGATGCTAGCTTTTGGCTTCATTTTCCCCCAAAATGTATTCTGTTTGCATAAAATACTTTTCCATTACAGAATTCACTGTTCCTGGGGAGACTAAAAAATACAGAAAATGTGTTGGGACCGGTGATGAATGTGTTTGTTTGCATTTGTTTATGAACTGTTCTAACACCTTCAAATATTCCAATATTATTGTCTCAAGTGACTTCTGAACTACATTTTATGGCAAATACAACACTCAGAAATTGGCTTTCTTAGTAAAACTAGACTACGGACTGCTTTTAAAAAGACCACACAAAGCTTGGCACGTAGAGCAAAATAATTTCTGTAGAGTTTATTATATACATGGTTTATTTTGATTTAGAATGTGTACAGAGCACATGTTGCTAAGTTGAGCACGGGCTCATCTGTTGATACAGTTGATACCACAACCAGCTCAGCAAGTCTTCCAAACTAAAAAGTGGCTGAGACTGGGAGGGCACAGGCAGAAGTATCTAAATAAGCTCGTTTTGCACTTAATTCTTTATCAAGTGTCCATCTGTGACCACAGTCAGGTTCCACCAGGGTGGGTGGATGCAGGGTTGGATCTGTGGGAGCCAGTCACAGTTCTTTTATTATGTTTTGAGCAATAAATCAGGTGCACACTTGCAAGAGAACTGTTCCCTGTGACTGGTGCTCAGTGTCTGGTGAGGTTTGGCAGCCTAGGTGCACCAAGGTAGGGTCAACTGAAAGGTGTTTTATGGATCACCTCAACTTCACTAATCTGTGTGACCACCCTAGGATACTTAAGGTGTCAAGTAGGTAGAATGAGGCCAATTAGCTTTAATTGTCTGCTAGGGGAAAATAAAACTCTAACGAGGACCCATAAACTCCAATACTTTGGAAAATTTTGCCAAACTTTTACTCATTTTTGTTGTGAAATAAGATTCAGTGAGGATATCCTGAAGGAAATGGTGTTGTGAACTGGCAGGACCAGCATGATATTTTTTTTCCTAATGACCAGTATATCTCTCATGTGTTATTTCTGTGTTACAGCTCAGATGACATATGCTAAATACCCTTGTAAACAATTGCCTCGGAATAATTAATACTGGCTATTCATGGAATGAAGTTGCAGTAAGAGTGTGCTAAAATTCACCAAAAGTTTCAGCATTTCATTTCCAAAGTCATCTCTACAGAAAGAAAGGGAAATATTTGGGGCCTCTGTCAAGAATAAAGCCTGAAAGCCTGAGCGTCTGTGATGACAGGTGCCCCTGGGCAGCTGGAGGAGCGTGAGAAGGGACTGGTGGAAAGAATTCACACTTGGTCATCACCAAGACAGAGGAAGCACAGGGGCCACCATGACATGACAAACGTGTGAGTGGAGGGGGTCAGACAGATGGCAGAGTCCTCTGCGTGTTTTGGGTGATGACTGGTGGCCTGAGTGGACTTCAGATATCATGGGATTCACTCAGTTGGATGCTGTCCCAGTGAAGAATTTGATTAACTGTTTTAATTAAAATAGAAACCCCAAGAAACAAAAAATGTAGCAGACCTTTATTGGCTAGGGTCAGTAATTAGATACCTTGTGGAAAGCAAAACACTGGCTCTGTTCCTAAATCTCCTAAATTTCTGAACATTCATTGGCATACATTTCTTCCTGTTCCCTCAGACTGGAGTTTGCACAAGGAAGTGTCTTTTGATTTTGGTACCAAGTGATGCTTATGAATGTGTTTCTGGAAAATCCAAATGTCTCACTGGGAGCCAAAGTTCTCTGACTGAGTCTCCTTCTAGTGGCACTGGAGACTGAAACCACAGAGGCAAAAGGGATGTAGTCATAGGGCACCAGCCCCTGCCACAGAGGACCGCACCATCCTGCAAAATGTTCTGGGGTCTTCTGAATTTTGAGACCAGCAGGGAATTTATAAATGTACAATTGTTTACAATCCCTGTAAAATTTGGAAAGTCATCCTAGGGTTCATAAATACATCCGAGTTTCGCGAAAAAAAAAAAACATGGCAAGCTTTCAGTCATGCATTTTGATGTGCAGTGTTTCATATTTTTAAAGCTATTCCCTTAACAAAAAGAAATAGAGAGTAATAATTGAGGAGGAAAAAAACAGACATGCAAACAAACAAATGAACAAAAACCAAAACAAGCAAACAAAACAAACAAACAAACCAAACAAAAAAACCCAACAAACCAAACCAAACAAAAAAACCCCAACCAACCAAACAACAACAACAACAACAACAAGAAACAAACAAACAAACAAACAAACAAAAAAAAACACAACCAAAACCAACCAAAGATTGCAGCAGCACTGACAGGTTGAATTCCAGTCTTCCTGGGCTGTTAAATCCAACTTTAGCTTAATTTTCCCAGTTTTAACAGTTTCAGGATACTCAGCCAGAAAACATTACTCGAGTTCTTGGAAAGGAGCTCCCTTGCAGGAGCAGGATTGTGACCAGAACCCCCATGCTCTATATTTGAATGAAAAATACATTGTTAAACATCTCTGAACATAGGGGATTTGATACCCAAAGAACGTAATTGTACAGCAGGTTATATTTAAAGTTCAAATGGCAAATGTGCATTTCAGGATTAACTGTACAACTACTTTCCATTTATGTAAAATGTGCGTGTGCTCTAGGGATCACAGTTATCTAACCTGAAGCTATTTTGATAATCCCTTGAAAACTCTCGTTCTCTGATTTTGTGGATTTTGGCTCAGTCAGTCTGTACACATTCACAAACATCCTCAATTGCAACCAGCTGACTGCCAGACAAGATTCATGTACAGGACTGTAGGAGTAGAGGCATCCCTGCTAAACTGAAGCCACAGATATTGATCTTTGAAGTGGATAACTGTTGGATGCAGTTTTGCAGAGCTTCAGGAAGTATTAGCAGTGGTCCTGGTGTTTGTTATGTTCAAGATCAATAGATATGTTCCTTGGCTGCAGGTTTTGTGGTTGCAGATGCTGAATCTTCACTGTTACATGCTCCTGATCCAGGATGAGTCTTGCTGAGACAGAAAATGAGTCACTGTGGCTGCTTTCTCACTTAGAGTGGATTACTCGAGAGTAGCCATTGAGTAAACATGGCAGCAACTAAGGGACTGCCAACAATAAACAAGTCAGGAGCCAGTGACTGTCAGCAGCTTTTCAAAAGTGATGGTGTAGCGAGGCTGGCTTGCTTGGGCACCCTTCTTCCGGGTTACTGTTAGCACCCATCAGGATCTGATTAGCATACCTTTAGGCAGTTCGTGTAGCCAGCTATTTCAAGGCCGGGATCTAGACACAGACCTGGTCTGTTAGTAGTACCGTTTGTGTTTTTTGATGTGAGAGCAGTGATCACTCCACCAGGAGTCTGCCAGTTGTCCTAATGATCCTGGAATACACAAGAACTATAAAAACACTAAGCTTACAAAAAGCAGGAAACTGAATTCACAGGAGTTCAACTTTTGAAGCCAGTGAAACCAAACAAATATCTCAAATATTTCAACACTAAATAATATTTCAGTCTTTGCAAAAGCAAGGGCCTGGGTGAACATCAGAGTAAATGTAATTTGTCTAGGCCAAGCACATTTACAACTTTTATTGGAGGGACAATGCTGTGGGCAAAGGTTACATTTTATTAGTTGATCTGATGTAGCTGGGAGAAACAGACAAGTACTTAGGCAGATGAGCAATTTTTTGGGGTAATGTAGTAGGCCAAGTGATTTGGCAGATGCTGAGAGAGCAGATCCGTGCAGTAGAAAAGCTTTGCTTTTATAATCTCTTACTGAGCGCACCCATGTGGTTTGCAGACGCACTCCAGCAGGCTGCCGGATGGGTTTTTTCTTTCCCTAGGGGTGGTGATGTGATGTGGCCTGGCCCAGGACCCCACTGCTCGCCCTGACCCCACAATATCCAAGCCAGCCCGCTCTGCTCTCTGACAGGCCCCAGCCCCAAGGCTTGCTTGTCCTCTCTCTGCCTGGGCCACGGCTGTCATCCCATTGCTTGCTCTGTGGCCTATGAGCCAACAGCTTGGTCAGGGGTGCAAATCTGATGGCTTTTCCTTCAAAAAAGAGCCACTGCAGCGTGGACTGGGGGTCAGTCAGCTGGCTGTAGGCATGCCGAGGTGTAATGTGGCCAGTGCAGAACAGAGGGGGCAGAGCAAGTGACACGCCTTGGGCACACCCCAGTGCATCCATGGCACACATCAACAATGTAAATAAGCAGCATAACTCAAAGGAATACTGTAGGAGCAAGATTTCATTCCTCTTTTTCTGAGGAAAGGCAGCCCTGCGCTACACTCTGCCAGAAGAAACAGCTGGGCTGAAGGAGCTGTTGCAGCACTTTCCTCTGTGTTTGATCCTGGGGAAACATGATGGATGAAAGGGGCAGAACTCATAGCGAGGGAGGTGAGCGCTGTCAGCAAATACATGCCTGATGATTTCTGCTTTACCTGGTTCTTGTCTTTGATATTCCCTATGGAACAATGGAAACTGATTTAGGGTGCCAAAGAATAAAAGAAAGGCTTTTCTAAAATAATTCTTTACAGTTCAGAAATTCACAGCGGAGTATCTTGTACCTAAATCTTACTTGTGTTCTGCTCAAGTGTACCGGCTAATAAGAATCACACAGCATTTTTGAAAGAGCTCTTGCAAGTAAAAGCAGAGATACTAGACTACAATCTGGGACCCTTTATGTCAGCAGTTAAAGAAGTGTCAAAATGATATAATGAACAGTGTGAAAGGGAGATGTGAGTGGTTTGAACAATTGCTCATTGGAATTGGTGGATTGTTCACAAGCCTACAAGGCTGTGTTTGGAACAAGCAGAAAGAATACTTGAAAAGTGCATAAGCATCTGTGAGGTCACTGTGAGAGAAAACAAGCCCACATGGTTGTGCTTGGAACAAACAGAAAATCTGGTGTAATTGGTACATGATGTCAGGATCTTGGGACTCAAAGAGGGAGGGTGAGGAGACAACCCATCTGTGGCCAAAAACTCTTGCAGTTAAAGCATCCCCAGTGAGACTACTGTAGTGGAGCAACTGCTCTAAATTAAAAACAGAAAACAGCAGCACAAGCTGAACCCCTGCCAGGAGCTTGTAGCCATGCTGATGGATCAAGATGAGAAGGCATTGCCAGTATGGTAGTAGTTGTGACCAGATGCCAAACGCACAGAGGGCTTCAGGGCTATTGTACTACTCTGACCTTTATTGACAGGCTCACTAACAGCTGCCTTTGTGCACTTTCTGGAGAAGCAAAGGACAGTGCAGGAGAAGGGGCTGGTAGTCATGCCCTTTCTCCCTTTCCAAGCTCTCTGCATGGAAACAGTATCAGTAACAAGCCTTTGGAAACTTCTTTCCCCTGGTTTGAAAACCCATTGCTCTGACTGCTTTGGTATCCTTGACCACCAAAGATCCCAATAATCAGTTTCTCTTTCTTCTCAGAGACAGATTCAGTCTATAAAGCAGAGTGAGCTTGTGTGTGAAGAGAGCTGCTGGGGGCAGCTCCTGCTGCCAGGGCTCCTGCTGTCAGGGTTGTTGGTGCAGTGGAGGAAGGTGTGTGGCTGCTGGGAAGAGCTACCTGTCTGCTTATCATCCAGGGCTGTGGTTTCCTACAAAATGCTCTTGTTTTGTGTAAATGTTACTTGCTTTTGCAAAAGTTGCCTGGAAACCCCATTGTTCCTCCTGAAGTGGAATAGTACAGAGGTAAATTTAAGGGGGTCCTCCTCAGATGCCCTCCCTGATGGGCAACAAGAGGGATGCCAGTGGCCAGGCAGGACCACAAGCTTTTGCTGCAGGAAAGTGGCAGCCTTAGGCCTAAGGTGCCCCTATGGACACACAAGAGGGAAACCCTGTGACAGCAGCTGTGCATGAGTACAGCCAATGTTGTCCAGTTTTGTGGTGAGTGCTGGACATCAGTCCCTGCAGACAGCAAACACAGACCACCTCCTGCATCTCTTTCCCTCAGCTGTTTTCACAGAGCTGCTTTTAAGAAACCACAGATGAGACAAGGAGGTTTAAAGACCAAAAAGTTTTTTCCTACAGCAATAGGTCCCAGTGGAACAGTGCATTTCTTCTGGTGAGAATCTAACAGCTTACCAGAAATGAACTCCACTGTGGCTTAGCAAGAATGGAAATAATGATTATGTTCTGCTTTGTCAAGTAACTTTAATCATAGATGTTTCAGACATTTTGGGACTGAACCTATACCTTTGTGAACATGGGCTGGCCTTTGCTGCTCAGCCTAGTGCACACTGTGTGAGCTTTTGTCCACCTGTGCCAGAAACTGCTGCTGCGAATCCTCTGGGGACCAAGAAGAATTGGTCAAACACTGTCCCTGCCGCTGCTAGGGACATGAGGCAGATGGACAGACCTCCTCTTCTTTCTTTACCTTCTCCTCCTCTTCCCCTGGCCAGGCATCGATGGTGAGCAGTGCTGCTTTCTGCAGCAGCCTGTGTTGAACTGATGCTGACACTGCCCAGAGATGCTGGTCACACGTGAGGCCTTGCTCACAGGAGACTGCCATAGGGTAACACCCTAACCAAGGCTTTTGTGTGGTTGATCAGTCTGAAAGTTTCTTTGACTTTTTTTTTCATAGGATTGTAGCAAGAAAAGTTTTTCCTCCTATTGAAAGGTGACTTTATCATGCCATTTTTTGCTTTCCCAAGACACTACCTAAAAAAACTTGAAAAGCTCCTCTCTTCCACTTTTCTCCAAAGAGCCTTACCAAAATGCATGGTAACTCTTCCTGGGAAGAGGAAAGGTTTTCTCCAGAAAATCTCAGCTTTTCATGGGTTAAACAAATTAAAGAGTGATCCACATGCTTCTGTTTTTCAAAACAACTGCCAGGTCAGCAAAAAATGCCCATGTTAGTTGAAAAGTTTCCTTTATATTGACAAGGAATTGACCCAAAAGCAGTGTGTTGAGTCTGAGGCTTTTGTATCCAATATCCACAACCCTTCTCCTTTTCAGCCAAAACTTCATTCAAATATATGGAAGAATTTCTGTGTTCTTACCTCAAAGTCTCATCTAAACACAATCTGCACCCAAGGATAGCCTCCAATTAAAAACTTAATTTGCAAAATGATCATTAATATGTTTTTATGATTAATATTTTAAACCAATTTTTCCTGGTGATATAGTAAGAAATAATAGGTCATAAAAAACTGCCTGTTTTCCTTTTTTTTTTTTTTTTTTTTTTTTTCTTGGAGTAGAATATAAAAAAACCAGCAACAATAAACAAACAAACAAAACACCCTAAAGGCACTCCCCAAAATCCAGACACTGGTATTCCAAAGAAGTATCAGTTTTTGTTGTAAGAATCCCTGGTAATATTCTTTTCTGTTTCCATAGGGAAAGTACAGAGGAAATCCAAACATAACTGGCATTTCTTGCAAATTTTGTCTATAAATAAATGTCTAATCAAATGTAAATTTCCAGACTTTTTCTGCTTCATATTTCCTTAATAACGTTTCTCTTGGAACTTGCTGTTTATATACATTTTTCTTGTAAAGCTTCACTGTTGCTGAACTGAGCAAACAGCTGTGTCAGACATAAGCCCCATGAAGGGTGTAAAATTTCTGTGGTTATGCTTCTAAATGTAAAAAGCTAGTTGGTAATTTTAGCTCCGCCCCCTCCTTTTTTTTTTTTTAGGTTTCTTAATGGGATTTGGTTTAGTTTATTAGCCAGTGTCTGGCTTTGTGCCTTGTTTGTGTTATTTACAGGGAGAGCAATCACTGTCATTTCCTTACTGAACTGGGGGAAAAAGTAGTATTGCTGGTCTCGCACCAAACCCCCACAAACCATTGATATAATTGCTGCTGACTGATGTAGAGATGGCCATTTAGTAAGTAAATTAAAAAAAAAAAAAAAAAAAAAAGTTTAAATATAGATTAGGAAAATCTGAGTGAATGATTCATAGAGTTACAATATAACCAACTGTAATTGAGAGACTTTGTAAGGAACTACTTATTACAGCATCAAGATCAGAGACTTTCACACAGAAGGATTTTAAAGGTCTCATTTTGCAAATCTTACAGATGCGATGCATAGTCACACTGATTTGCAGTATTGGGTCCTAAGCCCCCCTGGGGCTCAATATTTTGCTTGGACAAGCAGAAATGTAAAATGAGCACATTCTTGGTCCTGTACAGAGTTTGATACAGCTGTCAGGCAGAAAGCAGACAAGTTACACAGTAGGTAAGCAGTCATGACAGAAACCTGGGTTGGAAAGTGCACTACTTGCCAGCTGGAACAGTGAGTGCATCACCACAGAAATACATCCAAGAGTCCCCTTTCTCCCAACTCTTCTCTTAGCTGTACATGTTTGCCATCACCAGGTAATTGCTAACTGCCAGGAGTTAAATGTAGGTAGCCATCCCTGTCTGTTGTCACCTGTAAAATAGCTTGTAAGTTCTCTTCACCATAACAACAACAACAACAACAACAAAAAAAAGGCCATTCCATAAACTAGGAAAGCAAGAGCAGCTTGCCTGTATTTACAAAACTAATTATACTGATTAGGGCTGTATCTACCCCCTAAGCAAGTCATTGCCAGAAATTGCAAGAAATAATATGTTTGTGTTTCTGCGTCATCAGACTTTTCCCAGCATTTTGTGACTTTCTGTGGTTTGGAAAAGTAGCCCTCTTCTGACAACTCCTGAGTGAATTCTATAAATTAGGTGACTGTAGGTGATTGGAGGGAGGAGGATTTTGAGGGAAAACAAAAACAAAAACAAATCCATTATGACATGCTGCAAATGAAGCTGCATGTTGCATTTTTAATGAGAGATTTCTGGGTACATCAGTGTGCATTCATCCAGTTCTCCATAGACTGCTAAATATCCTTCTGTTACTCCCACAGACAAGTGTGGAAAGTTATCTGCTTCTTTACTCCAAGGAGCCCTCTCTTTGCATTGATTTGCTCTCACAATCGCTCTGTGTCAGTTCTTGAGGTCTGCATTGTGGGACCTTCCCTTCTGCAGCAGCAGCACATCGTAGCTATTATTGAAACACAATTTAGTTTAAAGGGCACTTAGTCAATGGCAGCATTCATTTGTACGAAGTTTACCATTAGCATTTTCTGTGCTTGATTCTGCAAAGTGCCAGGCTCTCTGATCCTCATTAGCAAAGCATTTTAACATACAGATAAAACTCTCTATCAGTGGTCCCATTGATTTCAGTGGAGCCAATCACACTCTGATCCTTCCAGAATAGGCTAAAAGGATTAGTAAATTGGGGGTGAGAGCACTTTTTCTGGAGACTTTGATGAATAAGTCAAATTAATCTTAAAAAAGAAAGAACCAAGAGATTCTGATTAAAAAGAGTTCATGATCTTTACTTTCGTATCAGTGGGGATTCAGACCAATCCTGACTGGAAAGTTTAAGAGGTTTTCTTTCTTTTTTAAATGAGTACTTCTGTAGAAGAACATTAGTCTACTTATAATTAAGCCTTAAAGCCAGGCAGCCATTTGAACCTCACAGCTGGTAATTTGAGGTATTCATGGGAATATTTTTCTATGTCAACATTAATTTATTTCTGAAAAAGAAAGAAGAAAAAAAAAAAAAAAGGTGAATATTATAAGAATGTTCTGTTTCCTGTGGGGTTTCTCATGATGTCTAGAAAAAAATAGGGTTGAATTCTAAACTGAAATTGCCAGGCATGGATTCTGAATTACAGGTTTCTTTGCAGGCAAAATGATCCAAATTCATGCTAGCTTAAAAACACAGATTTTGTGTCTGAACTGGATAATTCCACTTAAATCAATGTAAAACAAGTGTTGTGTGAGAAGCATTTGACTTCTGGTAGAGCCTTAGTAATCTCCCTGTATCACCCACCCTCATGAAAAAACATGCATGCCCTGGACTAGATCATGCCAGCAAATAAATACAAATAAATCTCTTGTGGACTAACTTGGTAGCTGTGTGCAGGTGGATGTTTTATACACTCACATTGCAGTTAGTGGCAGATGAAGTATATGGAAGGCACATTAGGTGCCTATTTCTAAAAATGTACTTCTTTTTTTTTTTTTTCTTTGATGTGCTGTTGCAATAATGGGTTACTTGCACTTGACCAGTGATTTTGTGTTTTCCTTCAAGAGACTAAAACCAGGCACAGCAGATATAAGAAGAAATTCTGGTAAGAGGCAAAAATAAACATTCCATTCCCTAAAAAGGGAAAGAAAATGCAGCTTTTCTGTGTCCACACAGCCCCTTATACTGCTTAGGGCTACATTTATCCCATAAGTAAGTAGCAATCATTTATCTTACATCTGCTAAACAAAAATGCACAGTACAAATGTGTTAGGTTGTTTCCTATGCAGTGTCCCCAAGTAAGAGAGGGAGCAGATAAAGTGGGATATTGTAGCATACACTGCTTAAGGAACCAGGGATCATCAGAGCTCCTGCCATCATCATGCACTGGGCAGAGGATTTTGGGAACTGCATAGACCAAATCTGTGCTTGTTGTTTGTTTTGTGGGGTGGTGACTGTCCATGCTTATGATTTTTTTTTCACAATAGAGAAAATACTTGTGAATCTGAGAGGCAATAGCAGAGCTTCTAGTAAGAAACCTCAAGGTAGTTTTGTTGAGCTGAAGAGTTCAGGTGGGAATTCAGAGAGGAGAGTGTGCCTTAAAGGCAAACAATGTATACAACATCACTCTAATTCCTGCTGTGTCCAAGTTAAGCAAATGCTTACACATTTGTAGGACCTAAGAATGGGCTCTGTGGTCAAGTAGTATAAAACTGAAGAAATATATGCCTTGAGGAGAGAAAAGAGTGTAGGGTGATGCCCTGCTGTGTGAAGGACTGATGTGACAGTCCTCAAGAGCTCTTGCAACTCCAGCTTTCTATGACTACTGTATGCCATTGCACACTCTTGATCTTGGTTTTGATGTGTTAATGAACTCTCTAAGAACAGGCATCCATTCTACTGTGATTTATTTATCATTGTCAACTTTTCCTACATAATGTTTCTTTGGTATGTTTTTGCATCTTCATGTCTTTTTAGCCTTTCATCACTTCCTTTCATTTGTTTTTATAGAGGAGCTGATGTTTTAGTCCCTGTTCCTAAAATATCCATCTGGAAATTAATTTTGAAATAGTTCCATTGACATTGCTGATACATTTAAATATAACTTTACATTGAGCACTATTTCTGAATCAGTATAGTTGTACCTGCTGGTATTGCTGCTTAAGAGAGTCTAATCAAATGATTTGTCTACAGCTACCTGTTTTGGAGGGCAATGCTTAAATAAAAATTCTGATGTGTTTTGTTCCTAGGACATTACATTTCCGTGGACACATCTTATGAGGGTGAGAAAGCAGTGCTTTTCAGTCCTGACCTATATTCTGAAGAATGGAGCTGCATCAGACTGATTTACCAGATAGCAACTACTTCAGGGACTTCATCTGATCATGCCAGGCTCAACCTATATCTGAGGCAAGAAGGAGAGAGCTTTGATCGTTTGATGTGGTCAGCCAAGGAGCCTTCAGATAGCTGGCTCATAGCTAGTTTAGATTTAACAAACAGCACAAAGAAGTACAAGGTAAGCCCAATTTTGGAAGACACCACAAGCTTTCATTATGGTATCGTATAATCAGTATGCATTATGGTGTATGGACTAATTTACAAGCATTTCCACTCTTGGCCTTACTCTTCCTATTCTGACTCCATGGAATATGTGGTCTTCAGTATGCACTTCCTGGACAGAAGAGAAATGCACTCCATACTGATGGGATGCTGAGTGCTTGTTCTAAAATCTCTGGGTTAAAACTGATGCAGGCTAGCAGCATGTGAATCACTTGTCCCCTTCTATCCATAAAGTTGGTGAGTAATGCTGTTTTGAGTCAGGCAGTTAATACTCTTCGAAGCAAAGGCATCTGTCTCACTGGAAATCACAGCGGACTGAAACCAAGCAGCAAAGATACCTCACTTCTTGGCAGCCTGACATAGCTGCAGTTGTCTCATGGGAGATACATGACCTGCCAGGTCTTAGTTCTGCAGATGTGCTCTCATTGCTGTCCTCTGCACCCTTCTGGAAGAAACAAGGATCAGAAGGTTAGGGCAGAGTATTTCTACCCAAATCCTCTTATGATGCATTTCTCACAGTAACTTCCTGTATAGCCAAAGATGAGGAATATAAAGCTATCTATTTGCAGTGAATGATATGAAGTGCAAGCTATTTTGACCTTGTCTCATTGTCTTTCAGTGTGCCTTTTTTTCCTCAGAGAAGGGCATTCACTGTCTTTAATACATTCTGCCAAGCCTTTCATCAAAAGTACTTCTGCTGACTGTAAGGGTGTTGAGGTCCCTACATATGTTCTGTTAGTTCACCTGTTTAGCCAGTTTAAGTGTTTAGGTTGATAATGGCCATTCTGACACCCTAAAATCTACAATTTGATTTATATTGTGCAGATTGTACTAGAAGGTGAAATGGGACAAGATAAATCTGCCAGTATAGCCATCTTTGAAATTAAAATAACTCCTGGGTATTGCATTGGTAAGTAATGTCTGCTCAGCTCTCATATTCTCTGCATAGCACAAAATGCCTCATTGGCTGCTTTAAAACCGAGTTAAAGATTCTGTTTTATGAAAAAGGCAAGGGGTATTCTCTTAATGAAAACTTGACGGTTGCATTTGATACAGATATTTCATTGTTTTTAATTTAAGACAGTGCACATTAAAATGCGTGTGTATGTACCTACCTCTCTAGTATATATAGACGTTTCATATAAATTCATGTGGAATTTCAGTAACCCGTTCTGTTCTTAAGCTACTTATTGTTTGAACAGGACCAAGTGTTATATTTTCACAAAAATAGATGTCTGCAAACATTAAGCATAAGAGCTGCAACATTATGTCTGCTGTCTGCTGCCTCATGTTTCCTTACAGAGGCACCTTTAAAGCTACAGAGTGTCAATATTTACACTGATTTTATTTCCTCATGACATTTGCCAAAAACTGCTAAGTCAGTAGCTCAGATGCTGGGACACCTTCCCATTTCTGGGAAGCTCTGGTGGAGTCCAACCAAACAGTTAAAATTCTTTGGCTCTGCAAAAGAAACAAAATAGCTTTATCACCACTAGGAAATCCTGTTGTACTTCCAGGCATCCCTGCCTTGCAAGTGGGTGTTCTGCTCTTCTATATAGAAGGTGTTATCTTGTAAATCTATTGTATTTGGTTCTAAATTACAGCAGATGTATGTTACCAAATAATGAACAGAGAGATTGGACTAATCAGGACAGAAATGAGGATAGCAGTGATCAGGAACTGTGTCTTAGCTTGCTTTTGTTTGTTATGAGCTGTTAAGCAATGTGTCCATTTTTATAAATGTAGTGTTCTTTGTGCTACTGTATGTAAAACAAGCCCACTGCTTGGCCTTTCTTTTAGTTTCCGTAATGAAAATGTGTGCATTGAACTGGTGTTTGCAATTGCAGAATGTGACTTTGAAGAAAATCATCTTTGTGGCTTTGTGAACCGCTGGAACCCCAATGTGAACTGGTTTGTTGGTGGAGGAAACATTCGCAATTCCCAGTCCATCCTTCCCAAAGACCACACACTTAACAGTGAATTGGGTAAGCAGCAAATATAAAACAGAAATATAGTGGATTCATATAAGACTCTTATATTGTTTATGTATACTTATATGCTATTTCTTTTATCCTGGCATTAGGTGGGGGAAGAATGACTCATGTGTAAATAGAGATCAGAAAGAGATGGGGAGAACTTGCAGAAGGCCACACAAAATTTCCCATACGCATTATAATAAGGTTGCTATGCCTTTCTCTCTGCTTCAAAATAAGGAGAAGGAGCTGGATGCTGAATGCCCTGAAGTCTATAGGGCTCTATTCATCCCAGGATACTCAGAGATCTGCCTGAGGTCATTGTGAGGCCTCTCCCAATTATTTTTGTAATGGTCTTGGGAGTCCAGAGGGATCCCAGTCTGCTGAAAGCTGGCAGTTGTGCCAGTTTTCAAGAAGGGTAAGAAAGAAGACCTGATAATTACTGGTCTTTCAGTGTCACTTCAGTGCCTGTTAAAATGATGGAGAAGATTATTCAGGGAGTTACTGAAAATCACTTGAAAGACAGTATAGTCATTGCACAATATGGATTCATGAGGGGAAAGTGCTTTTTAGCAAACATAATTTTCTTTTATGATGAGGTTACCCATCTAGCTGACCAGGGGAAGCCAGTAAGTGTCATATTTTGGATTTCAGCAAAGATTTCAGTACTGTTTCTCACACTAAGCTTCTGGACCAAATGTCCAGCATACAGCTAGACAAATACATAATGTGATGGGTGAAAAATTGGCTGATGGGTCAGGCTGAAAGGGTTATAGTGAATGGGGCTACACCAGGCTGGCAACTAATCACTAGTGGGGTTCCCCGGGGCTCCATTTTAGGGCCAGTTCTCTTCAATGTTTTCATAAATAATCTGGATGCATAACTCAAATGCATACTAGGTAAGTTTACAGATGACACTAAACTAGGAGGAGCTGTTGATTCCTTCTAGGGTAGTAAGGAATTGCAGAGAGATCTTGACAGACCAGTGGTAATCAACAACTGTATGTAGATTAACAAGACCAAGTGCTGAATTGTACACCTGGGATGAGGCAACCCTGGCTATACATATGGACTGAGACTGACTGGAGAATGGGAGGATGGAGAGCAGCCCCACGGAAAGGGATCTGGGAGTTCTGGTTGGGAGCAGTGTGCCCTGGCAGCCAAAAGGGCCAGCCATACCCTGGGGTGCATCGGGCACGGCACTGCCAGCTGGGTGAGGGAAGGGATTGTCCTGCTCTGCTCTGAGCTGGTGCAGCCTCACCTCAAGGGCTGTGTACAGTTTTAGGTGACACAATATGACAAGAACATAAAGCTATTAGAGAGTGTCCAAAGGAGGGCTACAAAGATGTTGAATGGTCTAGAGGGGAAGACGTATGAGGCACAGCTGAGGCTCCTTGGTTTGTTCAGAGCAGGCTGAGGGGAGGCCTCATGGCGGCCTGCAGCTCCCTCATGAGGGGAGGGGAGCGGAGGGGCAGGCGCTGAGCTCTGCTCTCTGGGGACAGCGACAGGACCCGAGGGAATGGCATGGAGCTGGGACAGGGGAGGGTCAGGCTGGGGTTTAGGGAAAGGGTCTGCACCCAGAGGGGGTTCGGGCACTGGGACAGGCTGCCCAGGACACTGGTCACAGCACTGAGCCTGCTGGAGTTCAAGAAGTGTTTGGACAACACTGTTTGACATATGGTCTGATTTTTGCATGGCTCTCTGTGGAGACAGCAGTTGGACTTGATGAACCTCGTGGGTCCCTTCCCACTTAGGATGTTTTGTGATAAAATTTTGTATGGTGCAGGGAAGGTGGCTTCTAAAAGTATGGCCCACAGTGTGTCAAAAACTTGTACCACTGGCCTGTGCATCTGGCAGGGATTTTCTTCTCAGTGGCCATTGGAAGTGAGTAGGAAAGCTAAGGGATTGAAACATCTATGAGGAAATTCATGTTAAATTGCACGGGATTTAGGAGTGGTGTTTCTTTCGGTCAAATGGGGTGCTGTTAATGCTGTCCAGCACTCTGTAAAGGCTTAAAGTTTTTTTTAGCACTGTCCCTATGTGAAATACTTGCTCTGGCCACCTTACTGACACAACACTTAAAATCATCATGGAGAAAGTCTGGTGGATATCTTAGTCTTTGATGTAGTGTTTGTTGTATGAAATGCCACAGCAGATGACACTTGGGAGATCTGGCTTTCTGCAACACAATGTGCATCTCAGACAATGTGGAGTTTTTGATGGTGCAAGGAACTGCATCATGAAAAGTGGGGTTGGTACTCTTTCCTTAACTCATGCCGCTGTGCCTTTTAATTTTATTTCACAATTGTGTGAGTTGAGTACAGAGTGTCAGCCTAGCCCTGCATAACCCCAAGTCACTTAAATACTGGTAAAATTTTGATGGAAGTTGAACTTGCCACAGCTTCGAACTCTGTAGACAGTGGTTCTACACATTAGAAAGTGCCAAATGAGAGCAAAAGCTGGCAGCTGGCAGTGATTTTTTTCTTGTAGCCACACTATTTCTTGTTCACACCAAGGCCTCACTGATGACCATTGTCTGAGAGGACTCCAAGAAACAAAAATTCACAGGAGAGCTTTCATTTTGCAAGAAGTGTGTTATGAAGATACAGCAACCATTTGTAAGGAAAACTTTAACTGATATATGAAAACTGCAGAAGAAAATGAAGCCCAGAACTTCTCAGGCCAGTTTCACTGAAGTGTCACCAGTCCGTTACAGTGGCCAAGCTGGAGAAGACCCACAGCCACAGCAACCCTTTTCCCTTTTTCCACTGGAGTGAAGTGAGAAGTGACAACTCCAGGACCGGGAACACTATTAGATAATTGGCTGTAGTTGTGTAGATAGAAGCAGATACAAACCTAAGAGCAGAGTTTGCAGTGTCCCAGCTGATGCATCCTGCCGATTTAGCATTTCACTCTCCTATGAGTTTTCTTCTTGTGAAGAACCGTTTTTCCATTGATCAACAGGCACTGTTTGATCCTGTATTCTTGACAGTAGAAAAGCAAAAACTACAGATGCACAGCTTATTCATGAACACGCACATATCCTTACATCAAGATAGCTCTCCCAAAATCACAGTCTCTTCCCTTTGAAAATCCTGCCTAGTACATCATATTGGCTGTTCAGGGGAAGGGTTTTTACCCATCTGTATTGCGTGTTTCTGTTAATGAATCTCTCTTAAAAGAATTTTTAGGGATTTTGAGAAAAAACAAACAAACAAACAAACAAACAAAAAAAGAAAACACAACAATCTATACAGTAAATATAAAAGATTTAGAAACCAAATTTTAGGTAGATCAAACAGCTTTATACAGGTAGTGAAATGTACAGAATTACAAGATGTTTTCCAATTCATTTGTTACATTAAATAAATGATGTGCTGTATAAAATATGTGAGGAAACACATAGTTCATATTCTTGTTCATTTACTTAGTTTACCTCAACACTTGGATAAACTAAACCCCATACCAAGCTGTTGAGGGACAGAGAATTTGCTCAGTTGTAACATTTTTTATCCATTTATGAATGAATCTCAAAATTCAGAGAGTTTATTACTTTCTTTGTTGTAAAGGTTTTGATTAAAGACTTAAGAAAGAGATGAGCTGTTTTGCCTGTGGTGTCAGCTGAACAACTTTGGGCTGTACGTAGAAGGAAAGGAGAAAAGAATTATTTGAACTACTTGTTTTCCAAGTCACAGAAATACATACCTTGTCCCTGCCCACCTCTTGCAACTTGTTTTAAGTGGTGTCCATTAAAGGGTGTCCTCATGCCACGTTTCTTTTACACTTTTAGGTCACTACATGTATGTGGACTCTGTTTATGTCAAACATTTTCAGGAAGTGGCGCAGCTAATCTCACCAAAGACCACAGCCCCAATGTCTGGTTGCTTATCGTTTTATTATCAACTTAAGCAGGAGAGCAGCATTGTTTTTACCCTTTACTTGAGAGATACGAATGGCTTTTATGAAGAGATCTGGAAAACAGACAGTGCCTTGTCTGCAGGCTGGGAGTTAGCGGAGGTTGACTTTAGCGCACCGTACCCAATGGAGGTAAAACAATCATTCCTATCCAGTCCAGCTATGAATTACAGGTTTCATCAGACATCACTGCTGACTCAGGCCAAGTTGGGAACATTCCAGTGGCCTTCCAGTATCTGAAAGATGTTAATAATGATGCTCCTGATCTGTCTCTTCCTTTGTTGTTTCCTTTGTCCACTGTATAAAGGTCAAGGAAAAATCACTTTTCATGCTGCTTTTTGTTTTTCAGTAAAGATGAAGTCAGGTGGTGAATTGCTTGAAGCGACTGTCATGGGAGGTTGTAGAGTCCTACTAACGTGAAATCTTTTTGTTCCTAGCAACTAATGTCATTGCCCTTTCAGTCCCATATTTCTGTGAATTGATAATTCATTTTTTAAGATGCTGACTATAATAAAATTATGCATGCCTCACGCCATAGAAGAAAAACTTTAAAAAATGTTCTAAATATCTGTCTTATATAATCTGTTTTTGCTTTTATGAGATGGAGTCCAAACTTGGGTCTAAATAGTACAGCAGCCCTTAGATGTGAAAGCTATCTCTCTATGGTAGCTATAATTAACGACCAAATTACAGAAAAAAGTAGATTTTTTTATTCCCTAATGTTTACTGAAAAACAAATACGTTAGAAGACTGGAATAAACAGTTTGTATGTGTGTGTATACATATTATATATAGTATATATACATATATAAATATCTAAGATGTTTGGAATAAACAGTGGGCTATATATGCATATATGTACTTACAAATAATATATATACATATTATACACATTATACATATGTATCTATATATATAGCACAGATATTCCTATATCTGTATATGCTATAGATATATAGATATATAATACTAAGATTACAGAGAAACCAGGTTTAAATGTATTTGCGTTAACTCTACATAGTTTATTCACCATTCAGTGTAAACCTACAGATTTTCAGAAAATATTAGGAGTAAAACTAATTTTCATTAAATGTTACATACTTGGTTCATACACAGTAATGTCAGTGACCAAGTCATCTGTTGAAACTGTCAGACTTCAAACGGTAAGGGAAACCAGATGAGATCTGATAGCAAAGTACACGTCAACCCAGGACAATAGGAACAGAAGATGTATAACATTTGCTGATATCATGGTCATAATTTTAAAACACTATATTTGAAACTAAGTACAAATTATTAAAAAAAAAAAAAAAGGTCAGAAAAGATTAAAAGGGTCAGAAAATTGGAATGATTAAACAATGAAGTGAAGAGAGTTAGAAGATTAAAAAAATAAAAAACATTCCACAAAAAACAGGAGTTGTGTGCAAATGGGAAAAACAGAAGAGACCGCATGATCTGGCGGGTAGAAAAGAATGTGTGGGAATGTCATTCTGCATCAGTGACATTAATTACAAAGCCTTTAGCAACATTGGAATTTGAAGATATGTTTAAGTCTCTGGCGGTCCAATCAAGGTGAAATAGAGGAAGTGTATGAATACTTAACCACAGCAGAAAAAACAAATGCATCTTTTGCATGTGTGTCCTGTGAAGAAATTCCCACACTGCAGTCTTCCTTTAGAATCTTAATGTGTCAGTGCATGTGTATGTAAACAAACAAACAAACAAACAAACAAAAAAAGGCAGAGCAGCTTTCCTGGGCTCGTTTGCCCTTCAGAGCTGCCTCCCTGCCTCCCATGGCATCCCACCTATCAGTACCTGAATGAGCCAAAATCTGCTCTGCTGAAGCCCAGGGCCTGGCCCTGCTACTTGCCTTCCTCTCTCCCTGCCTCCTCTCACATACCTGACTCCACTATTTTGTGGCCACTACAGCATCACTGGCCGTAAATTGGTTAATGATCACTTAGACCTTGGAGTTACTGTGGTTAGTTTTATGAAAACATTACCTCAGTTCTTACTGGCCACCTGGAATGCTGGAAATTGTTTAACAGGAATATACAGCAAACCATGGGATGTCATACCACTAAATGAATGAATGCTCATGGTATCCCTGCCTTCAGGAGAATTCACAACTCCAGTCCTTTCAGTTAGCAATGAATATCCTCAAAATTACAAGAGGGAGATGGGGATAATCAATTTACATTAATAAAGTAAGAGTTCTTAGCCTCCAAAAAACATGACTAAAGTAGAATATGTTAGAAATTTATAAAAATCATGACACAGGAAAGTTTGACTGTTCACTGTTTCTTATAATTCGGATTAGTTTCAAAAATAAACCAAAAGGGAGATTTTTCATACGCAGCATATCTAAACTGTAGAAATCAATGCCACAACATGCTATATATACCATTCCTGTGACCTGTTCAAAAGCTGATTAGTGGAAGAAAAGAAACCATTGGGAATGCAGTGTGACAGAAGAAGTGGAAGCTTGTCATCATAAACAGTTGTTCTGTAGGTGACCTCTGCTCAAAACAAGATAGTGGGAAAACTGTGTGTTTATTCTGTTCCAGGAATTTTTATGTAATCCATCATTCTCATTATTTTAGATATAATTTTACAGAAATAAGATTAAACTTTGCATATAATTTTTTCAGTTGCTTCATGAGGATCCTTCTCTTTTTTCATCTGGCTCAAGGAAATGTATCAGGTTTCTTACACAGCTCTTCTAGTTTGGCTCCCATCTGTAGGCAACACATCACAGACATTGCTATCACTAGAGAAGATCTCAATCTGGAAGCATTTGTCCATATATCCTTGTTTTGTCCCTGGGGTTGTCTTGTGATTCAGGCTTTTTCTCAAAGTTTTCCTGTATCTCAGTGCTTTGATACTTCAGATAATTTTTAGCACACTTCCTGAAGAGTTATGGACTGTCCTCCACTTACTAGAGGAAATAATTTCCTTTGGGAGTGGCAAAGTACACACAGTGTTTGATTTTCTCGTAAACAAAATACAGGGATAGCTTTTCTGGTTCTTAACTGATTTTTTGAAAAGGAAAACTTCCTTTCCTGCTGATTCCAAGGCATGGGTTTCAATGTCTGAGGATGTTTAGTGAAAAGTTAACGTGACAACAACAATTCATGCAGGATAATCCATGCAGTTTTGTTCTAGCTCTTGATTAAGATAGATGCTAGATACAGTCATAATGAGGCAGCATTGGAGTTACGGCCAATAAAAGGTGATAACCCTGAGTATTATCTTGGTATGGTATAATTGGAGGAGCCTGACTGCATCTTTAAAATTGATGGTTCATAAAGCAGCAGAAAAGCTCTGTTCTCCTTGATTTTTCCTTGACCTTAAATGGACAAAGATCTGGTTCAAGGGTCAGACTTGGACTTATATCATGAATCAGTGATACAATTCAATTTGTCCCAACACCTGTAATGCTATCTGAGGTACATGAAGTCTGTCTGGGAGATCTGGTCAGAATTCTGTAATAAGAAGGTGTGTAACAAAATTATTTTTGTGTAGATGGTAAATGAATAACAAATGATTATTATTTCCAGGTAGTATTTGAAGTTGCTTTCAATAGTGCCAAGGGAGGTTATGTTGCCCTTGATGACATTTCCTTCTCTCCGTCTTACTGCAGCAATCAGACAGGTATGAGTTCTTATTGCTATTTACCATCCTTATTTTCTCCCTTTGCTCTGTCCCTTTGACCTGCCTGTGTCAGTACGTGCAATATTTTGTAGTGATGTGAAGATGCTGCCTTCTTAGCTGAGCAACACCATTGGGCTTCTTGTCCTACTAGTGACAAAATAGCAGTGTAAGGCAGATAAAGACTAAAGCCATTCACTTGATCAGTTGATCTAGAAACCAATCCCTAGTGCTTCCTTTCCAGTTACCTTGCCTCAGGGATCTGCATCCACTGTGCTGGACTGAATGCTCCAATTGCATCTCCCCAGTGCTAAAACAAATTACCATATGCAGACCTGCACCAGAAAGAGAGAGGGATTTCCCAAGGTATGAGGAAGCAGATGTCCTGGGCTTTCCACATTTGCCAATGTAGGGAATATCTTCCACCATGCCACATGTCCTGAGGTGTTCTTGAGAACCAAAGCAGGAGCCTTGCCTTCCTGTCTCCATTGTTCCAGGTGGTATTATTTGTCTCAGATAGAGACAATACCTGCCACTTATTTCTCTGTAGGCAGAGAAAAATACCAGTGCATAGATCTGGCTTATTTGAGGACAAAAGAGAAAATTAAAAAAGAGGCATTTCTCAAAATTTTTCTTGTCCTGAAGCCTCTATCCCTGCCCTTGCATGAAAATCCTGCTTAGCCTCTGTGCACAAGGGTCATTTGTGCTGTTGTAAACTGATGCTGACTCCTGGCCTAGCCAAAAATCACATGGTCACTTTGGGTTGTGTCCCTTCCTTCACACAGTGTCTGCAGCAAGTGGCTGATGAAGTTTTTAAAGTCAAGATATTTTACTTAAAAAACACCCTTTCACCACAGGTCAGGAGAGAGCGGTCAGTAGGATTGAAGGTTAGATTAACTTTTAATAAACTGTGCTATAAATGATGCAGTTTTCCTTGTTGCAGTGCTAAAATGAGTCTATAGCCATAAGGCGGTACACAAAAGCTATTTGACTTACAGACTCAGAGTATGTATATGCACACACATAATCCATTACTGCAAAAGGCTTTTGAGAGGTGCTGTTTTTTAAAAAAATACTGAATTCTTATACTAGAAAGCTATCCCCTTGGAAACTGAAATGAAAATATGACAGCCACACGCACACACACACTCATTTAGTCCAAATATATTCTGAGTGAAGGAGAAGGATCAAAAGAATTACTTCAATGTCTTCATGCATTATGTCCTGAAGGAGGAATCTTCTTTTAAAGTTTGTAGCTTATTTGTTTTTTATAGGGACAGAGAGGGAAGATTTTTTTTCCCCTCCAGCAGCAATATAAGAAAATAACATCCACTTGTGATAGAAAAATGATAGCTTGATGTTAGGGTGACTTTGCATCATGTATGTGTAACATCTTTATATGTTCTTGTCTTCTGTAATGCAAAGAAATATGAAACAGAGTATACTTTGGCACACTTGTGCTTCAAATGCCTGTACTTGTCATACTGCACTTTTCCTAACAGAACATATGCATTTATCTTTTAGGAATATCCTTCAATCCTGCAGAGGCAAGCTGCAATTTTGAAGAAGATCTGTGTAATTTTTACCAGGATCACAAGGATGGCCCAGGATGGAGCAGAGTGAAAGTGAAGCGTAATGTGTATAGAGTAGGAGATCACACTACTGGGTTCGGTAAATCAAATTTTTTCCCTAGAAGAACCAATCTGCATAAAGCTTAACCTGTTGCATAAATTTTTACTCAGTTAAATAACATCATTGTCATGCTGGTTAGATTGCCTCACTATAAAACCCTGCAGTGAGAAATCAGGGCAGGCTGCTGATCCCTAGCTGGGACTCAGACTGTACCTGCATGTGCAGGGGCAGTGCCACATGTGGAATGGCCACACAGGGACATAAATAGTGTCACCAGGCGGCACTGATCTGCAGTCACTAAGGACATGACTCCATGTCCTGGTTTCAGTTAGGACAGAGTTAATTTTCCTCCTAGTAGCTGGTAGGGTGCTCTGTTTTGGATTAGGATGAGAAGATAACTGCTGATAACATGCTGATGTTTTAATTGTTGCAGAGCAGTGCTTACACCAAGCCAAGGACGTTTCAGCTTCTCACTCTGTCTTGCCAACGGGCAGGCTGGGGGTGCAGCAAGAGCTGGGAGGGGACAGACCCAGAGCAGCTGACCCAAACTGGCCAAAGGGGTACTCCATACCATCTGACATCACACTAAACAATATATAGGGGTCGCTAGCTGGGGTGGGAGGGCCGGACTGCTCAGGATTAGGCTGGGCATCAGTCAGCGTGTGGTGAGCAATTGCATTGTGCATCATTTGTTTGTACACATTATTGTTGTTATTATTATTATTATTATTATTATTATTATTATTATTATTACTCTCCACAAAAACATGCAAGCAAATATGATAGTGGCTCAATGAATTGCTTTTCATATAGAGGAGAGCTGGGGCTCCTAACTCTTCCAGGCATAGGACTGTTGGCATTTTAAGGGAAAACTGTCAAATTTTGCGTAGTGAAACCACGTAGTAAAAGGCCTGCTAATAAGCTCTGAAAATGTCTTTTGCACTGACGTAGTGCTTCTCACACATCCCCTTATGTAGAGTATTTGTGGTTATTAATCGTGTGTGCTAAAGCCTGATCTCTTTCATACTCGTTGCAGGGAATAATGTGCTTGGTGCCCCATTCTTCATTCTTTGTTCTCAGAGCAGTACCTTTGAAATAGTGAGGGATCCAGCAGGCCAGAGAATATTTCCACGTGTATTTGAAAAGTACTTATTTCTAGTAACTTAGCTGTGTGCCAGTTTAATTTGAAATAACAGGGATGTTTTTAGAAAAAAAAATCTTACTTCCTTTCAGTATCTGTTTCCTGCCATCAGGATTTGCTTTTACAACCAAAGTCTGCTGCAGTAATGGAAGCTGCTTTAATAGCAAATAAGCTGTGCTAATTGTCTATTAGAAATACTCAATAACTGCAATGTCTTGCAGGTTATTACTTGCTGGCAAACACGAAGTTTACATCACAGCCTGGGTACATTGGACGTCTGTACGGCCCAACCCTGCCAGGAAACCTGCAGTTTTGCCTACGTTTTTATTATGCCTTGTATGGTTTTTTCAAAATGAGCGGCACCCTCACTGTTTATA
The DNA here is from genome assembly GCF_964035555.1 of Netta rufina. NCBI lineage: Eukaryota > Metazoa > Chordata > Aves > Anseriformes > Anatidae > Netta > Netta rufina. The sequence continues at coordinate 35,883,137 of NC_140126.1, read as the reverse complement.
TTTTTGAGGAGAATCACGTGGTTCAAGAGAAAATCTGGTCTGTGCTGGACTCTCCAAAGGGAGTTTGGACTCAAGCTGAAATCTCCTTCAAAAAGCCTATGCCTTGCAAGGTAAGAGCCAGCTCTTCACATCTGCAGAGTTACAGATGGAGGTTTTCCTTGCCTCTTCCTTTCAGGGAGCTCTCTTATCCAGTGAATAATCCTGTGAATCATACCTCCAAAGTGAAATAAATGTCCCTGGGCAGTAGAGCAGGTAGGTGCCTTCTTTGCAGTCTAGCTCCCAAGTGAGCCCCAGTAAAGCGGCTTTGCATGGGGCACAGGGCGATGCCCTGAAGCACAGGCACAGTATTCAGAGACTTCATTGGAGGACATGGAACAACAGCTGGTTGTATGTTGGTTTCTCAGTGCTATGTTTATATATTTCTGTGTTTATTTCCTGTGTGATTCCAATTACCTTAGTGAATTTCAGATTGTAATTATTTAAAAAATTCAGTGACAGTCAAAGTTCTGGTCAAAATGGGGAGTTGGTCCTACAGTAAGCTACTAGGTTAACATATAAAAACAGAAGTCAGTCTAATTTAGAGCAGTAGACTTGAAACATTTGCAGAGTCTGGTTGGAGAGGTCATTTTAATAGCTCACCAAGTTAATAATGATATATTTTATATCAGCTCCTGAATAAGTCTTCAAACTACTATTGTTCCACATCTCCACTCTTCTTACAAAGACTTGCTTTTCTCAGGTGACTTGCTCAAATTTGCATAGGAGCTACTTTGGCAGTTATCCCAATATCTGTAATGTTTTTTTACTATCTTTGAGTCATCAGAAGAGGACCAGATAGATCGCTACCTGAGAACACTGAGATAAATACAGCTTTATTATTACTATTATTATTATTATTATTATTATTATTATTATTATTATTATTATTATTATTATTATTATTATTATTATCTGCTTGAAGCACAGGAAGTTCTGGCTCAATATGAGGGGGCACTTCTTTACTGTGAGGGTGACAGAGCACTGGAACAGGTTGCCCAGAGAGGTTGTGGAGTCTCCTTCACTGGAGATATTCAAAACCCACCTGGATGTCATCCTATGCGATGTGCTCCAGGTGATCCTGCTCAGCAGGGCGTTTGGACTAGGTGATTTTCAGAGGTCCTTTCCAACCCTGCCCATTCTGTGATTAGTACCTCTTCAAATAAAAGTATTTCTAAATTATAGATAAGAATCTTAAGCATTTTTCCTCACAATAAAGTAATTTTTGAAACGACAGGAATTACTTAGTTTAACTCCTTGGGAAAAACAAACGAACAAACAAACAACTTTTTGTCTGGAAGTAAATGCCCTGTAAAAAAGAAAACTTGCTAGAATGTGTTAAAAAGGAAGTTTACACTGAAAGTTTCAATCCTAATTGTTGGGTAGTTTTCTCTAGACATCTGTTAAATAATAATAAAAAATTCTTATGTCTATATTTTTTACACATAAAACTTAAATTCATTTCTAATGCCCTTTCAACTCATACAGAAAGAAGCGATCTCTGAATTTTATTACTGCCAAGAAAGTGAGCAATAGAAAACTCTCTTAGTATCAACCCAAAATATTTGCAGAAAAATACATTTTTCTTTTCCTTAAAACATGAAACGATACTGGTCAAAAAGGTGAGTTTATAATATACTTTCGCCATCTCCTGTTTCCATATATTTTTATTACTTCTAAAAAGGCTCAGTAGCTTGAGCAGTGTAACACTGTGTGAGTAGTGATGACAGCTCAACATAACTGCTTACAAATGGTTTATAGCCGCGGAGGTGGCAGTTTTTTTTTTTAGTATCTGACATTTGCATGGAAAATTTCTTTCAGTGTGGATTTATGAAGAACTATTTTTATGTTTTCCTAGAAATTAGTGTATCTAAAAAACTTGCAAAGAAGCTTGCCTAGGATGGAAAGCTTGTAAAACTTTTCTTGAAATTCAGCTTTCATGTCTGTAGCCACTAGCCTGCCTGTGGGCAGTAATAGGTGGGGAGAGTGGTACAGGAGAGAAGAAGTCAAAGGAATATACTCTCTGCTTCTGAGCCTAAAGGTCTGCTGGAGGGGCTTTACGAACCCCATGCTCTGCAGAAGGGGTTAAGTTGGCATCTGACAATTCTCAAAAACCTTCAGTGGTTTCATAGAATCACAGAATGGCTTGGGTAGGAAGGGACCTTAAATTCATCCAGTTCCAAGTCCCCTGCCATGGGCAGGGACACTTCCCACCGGACCAGGTTCCTCAAAGCCCCAGCTTGGCTTTGAACACCTCCAGGGATGGGGCACCCCCTACTTCTCTGGGTAACCTGCTCCAGTGCCTAACCAACTTTTGAGTGAAAAGTTTCCTCCTAACCTCTAATCAAAATCTCCCCTCTTTTAGTTTAAAACCATTCCCCTTTGTCCTATTATTTATCTGCCTGAGGAAGAAGTTACCTTCCTTTTTTTCATAAGCCCCCTTTAAGTAGTGAACAGCTGCAATGAGGTCTCCCTGGAGTCTGCTCTTCTTCAGGCTGAGCATCCCCAGCTCTCTCAGCCTTTCTTCACAGGAGAGGTGCTCCAGCCTTCTGGTCAACTTTGTGGCCCTCCTCTGGGCCCACTCTAACAGCCCCATATCTTTCTGTGAAGGAGCATGCTGTGGCATTATATAAGCATTCACTTAGTTATCTGTAAGGATATCTGCCAAGGACCTAATGAAATAGCTGGCAAGGGATAGTCATTTGCCATCTTCAGTGTAGGCAGCTGGTGGAAGTGCATTTGCCTGACTGTAAGGAGTGGTGTGAGACAGCAGCTTAGGGATTACACTGCAGGTTCTGGGGGGAGAGATTGTGAATCCAAGACCCTTATCTGCTCAGTGAAACTTGATATCTCTTGTCTTGTCTCCTCTAACCTGTACTCGTGTCTCTTGGTGCCTTGTGGGGGCATCTTTGTCTTTTCTGTCCTGCCCTGTAGGCAGCAACACCCCACTCACATTCCCCATTTTACTTCTGGCTCCGCAGCTCCAGTCGGTCCCTCAGATCCTGTCCATGTCCCACTCTCCACTGTCCCTGCCTGTACAAGTTCTTACAAATTTTAGGTTTTCTAAAAGTAATGAATTGACAAAAAGCACAATTCTGGTACAAAGACCAAACCCAGAAACATCTCATTGTCCTACTCCAGTCTCAGAGTGACCAAGCTTTTCAAAGAATTTTTAAAATAGGGGCAAAATAATGCCTTTTTTCCTAGCCCTGTTCTTGGAAACGATGGAACTGTTTTGGCTTAAATCTTCCAAAACAAGCTTAAAGCAAGCACCCAGAATGGAAAGTCTGAGCTAAAATAATTGCAACTTGGCAATGTTATAAACAAGTGAAAATGCAGTCTTTTAATGGAGCGAGGTGTTCCTAAAATAAGGTGGAGCTACAACATTTTCTCTGGGAGGCCGATGTGACTATCACATTGTTTTCTGAGGTGCATCACATCTGGATGTAAATGATATGAAGCTGTAGGCGTGCACAGTAGTTTGGCTGATCAAGTTCTTGGTTACTGGTGACTTGTAGGTTGGCTCAGTGTCTGTGGAAAGAGCAAACAGTCTCCTGGCTGCTCCTTAATGGTCCGCTAGGTCAGCGAGGCAGACGTTATGTTCCTTTGGCTGGAGAGTCCTGGAGGTCATAAAGATTTTGCAGCCAGAAGACAATTTTTCTAAAATACCTGAATATGTATGTCTTTCATCATTCTTCTCACTATGAATATTACACTCAGAGCTTTGAAAACAATACTTTAAAATCCATCTGATAAGTTTTAATTTTGATATATATTTTTTTGTGTGTGTGTGTCAGGCTAGTAAAAAGTCTCAGACTTTCACCCTTTGGTTCATGTAATAGTTTTTGCAAGTTCTTTTGGAATTAGCTAACTTCAGTCTGGCACAGAGTTTTGGCTTGAGTTCTTTGAGCAGGAAATTTGAAGCTGGCCAACAGGCTTTTATTTTACACTTTCAAAATACCACATTGAAAAGGTTAGGTGGGTATGATCCAACTAAGTAAGTCATAAACATTTATATTTATATATACTTTTATATAATTATACATATATGTTTGCATATGTATATATGTAAATAATGCAAATATATGTTTTATATGAAGCTAGTGAAAAGGCAGGAAATTTAAATTCCAATTTTTCCCTTTGCATTTGAGACACTCTGTTTATACAGCTATAGTCCTTTGCATAAAAAGTATTTTTATACTCTCTATACCCAGCAAATAAATGTGAGACAATTAATATAAAATAAGATTCTCCTATCATTTATTAAAATAAATGAAACCCTCCATGTCTTATTGTATAAATATCTTGAAGTGCAGTATAAAAATCTGACTCTGAAATATGTAGATTCTTTCCATCTCACTGAATGAACTGAATCTAATCTTCCAGGTTAATACCTGGCAGGGAAAGGTCAGTGCTAACTGAAAGACCAATTTGCTTATGCCATGTGTAGCTTGGAGATGCTCACGTGCACCATAGAGCATGAATTTTATTTTTAATATTGTGTGTGTGTGTGCTTGTGTGCATAAGCAACCATGGAAAGATTTTGCTTCTATGAAACTACAGAATAAATCTCTAATGCCTAGATTAAAATAAAGATTTGAGTGCAGTTTGGTCTGCTCACATCAGTTCTGTTTATTCCTGTTGGATTGATTCACCATTCTCATCCCCTGATTTTAGAAAGCAAAAATCTCATGTTGTTTATCCTCCATTCATACAGATTTGTATGATGTCACTGTAGTGTCTGAATACCACCCAAAGAGTTAAGATAGAAATCCTCAGGAGGGTAGCTGGCATCATAACCCATCTACCTTACTTTCCTCAGACCAGTTGTGGCAGCATTTCCTGGGGTTTTATTCTTTCTATTTTTCCTCCTCTTTAGTGTGTTTTTCTTTAATGTCATTTTTTTTTCTCATCCTCTTTCTATGAGTTCATCTGTTTGTTTTCACCCCTTTCCCATAACTAATTTTAGTTACAGTTGTGAGAAAGTGAAATTGACTGAGTGTTACATTTCAATATTTATTTATTTTTTTAAACAAACAAAAGGAAGGACTTTTTCAGGAACAGCTAGACAATGAAGTCTCTTGCCACAGGATGCTATAGAGGCTAATAGTATACATGCATTTCAGAAGGGATTGCGCAAATTCATGGAAAATAGACATTGCAGTGACCAGTAAACACAGTGGTATATGTGTGACCTCCAGTTCAGCAAATTCTTCAGATCTCTAGGAGGTGAACATGTTACAGTAGGAGACAAATTCCTTCATGGTTGATTTGTTTCTTGTACTGTTTTCCCTAAACATCCATTATCAACCCACTCTCCACCATCCTTGGGCTTGACATGAGTGTTTTTGGACCTTGTTCTCACTTTTTCCCTGTGAAAATGCTCAGTGAAATGAGTAGTCTTTTAAAATCTGTAGTAATTAAATTAATTAATTCTGAGATTTATTTTTACTACTGATAAAAGCATGCCTCCTACTTGTCCACAGAAGTCACTGGTAAATGACTAATGTTGTCTTGAATACCATAAAAACCTGTATCACCATAGCCAAGTCAATAGTATGGGAGGATACAGTTTTCCAGCTAGGTACCAGGTGAAGGAGGGCTGACATCCTAGTCCTCACCTGCTCCTCTTAAAATCTCTCACTTGTGTCAAGTAACGGTTGATTATTTTGTTTGAATCAGCTGCATTTTATATTTTGACCCTTCTCTGTCACCTTCTCTTGTTTTAGACATACCTTCTGTGATGTCTAAAACAAGAAACGTCTTAAAGAACAGTCACTGGAAATAACAATATTAGGGTCTGTAAACAGTAGCATTAATACTTACAAAATGTGTACCCCGCTGTTTGTGGTGTTTGATATACAGTTACGGAAATGATATATTGGAAAGAACTGTAAAACTTACTCAGAAAATATTAGAAAGTTCTTCCTCAGTGGCCTGCAACTTCACAGTAGCTAAGCAAGGGAATACGTTGCATTAAATATTACACAATTAAGTTTGGTACTTAATTGATATTCTTTTTTTTTTTTTTCTTTTCTATTTTTGTTTTGGGTAATTAATATTGTGATATTACTGTGCCACGCCATCAGAAAAGACTCTTCAGCCTAAAAGCAAGAATCTTTGCCTCTAACAGAAAGAGCCAAGGAACCAATTTCATTGAAATAGAGCAATAATAGGACATTACTGGAAATCTAGGAAGGATCTGGAGGACAGTGCATGATATCAGTGTCCTGTATACATCACCATGCAGGCAGTATTCTCTACTAGGCAATGCAATCCATTGAATATACATGTAGCAATAACTACGATAAATATTGAAGCCTGTGGCATCACCTTGTTCTCTTAGTATGTTTCTCTTTCATTGTTTGTTTCTGTAACCCATTTGGCCTTGGACAGGAAAGGTTTTCAAAAAAGTTTGTCTTAAATATGTATCTAACTGCCAGAATGAGTTTTGAGTCTAGGCAGATATACAGTGCATAGATTAAACATAATACTCAGTAGAGTAAAATCGGGTAAACTAATTTGCTGCAGAGGCATAGCCTGCTGTTCAGACACCAGATTTGGCTGTTGTCCCTATTTCTTTCTTTTCTCTTTCTTTTTTTTTTTTTTTTTAATTATTATTATTATTAGATGTTCCTGCTCTTTAATTGAGCAACAGCTATACTTTCTGGGATAGACAAGCAGGAAAGAAAATGCACTGGACCCATAGGGATGTAGGGACATCTTCTATCCTTTTCTCCTGTTTTCTGTTTTCAATCCAAATACCCTCAAGCTGCTGTTTACAAACTTCCCTATTCCTCTCTCTGTACTCCTTATGTCCTACTCCTCTCTCCTTCAAAAGCAGATGCACACTGATACACACTTCATATGCATACCTTCAACTCACATCAACTCGTAGAGATGCAGAGGTAAGGATGAGAAGTCCATTCCACTTGACTTGATGTCTGAGCCACAACCCAAAAGCAGCTCACAGGAGAAGTGAAATCTACCAGTTCTCATTTGGTGCTACTCATTACTGGTATATATAATCTTGGATAAATGATAAGACCTGCTCATTGTTATTTTTGAGGCTGCAGGTCAGGAACATTGATTAAGCACTGGAAAATAAACAAATCAGCCTCCAGAAATCAGGGTAATGATATGGAAGGAGACTAATGCCCTGGCAATATCTGTTTGTTGAAAAAGAGACATGAGAGAAAAATACATTTATTTTTCAGTATTCAGGCAGTCTCAGTAGAACTGCCTGCATTTGACAATGTTTTTAATTTAGCCTCCAAGATAGCATGCTAGTCTAGAAAGATTTGTTACCTAGTTTGAAACAATTAGCATATTGTTCGTTTGGCATGGTTTGTGAAAAAAAGTGTGAGCTGAGAACAAAGATCCTGTTGTTTTCTTCTCCAAGGCATGAGATAACTTCATAAAAATTTCTTTTGGAACAATTGACCCAGGAAATATTTTCATTCAAAACAAGAGCAAATGTAAAGCACCATGAGACACTAGGGCTGTTGAGAATGTAGGAAGGATTGAGTTCTGACATAGGGTGAAAAAGACTGGCTGAGTGCAATCCAAACTGATGGAATTTTGGTAGGTAAAGTTCAAGTACCCCAAAATAGTCATTTAAGACAAAAAATGGGACATTCAGGACAAAAGAAGAGTGAATAGATGACCTGTGAAGAAAAATATCTTCTACCCCATTGCTTAAAAATAAATCAAGAACATAACAAAATAAGCCAAGAGGAAAATGAACAATTATAGTATATAATGCTATAGCTCATATTGGAAATTCTGCATACTCGAGCACCGCCTCCCGCACCCTGTGCAATTATAAAGTCTGCTCATGGCAATATGTCACCCAGTACCACAAAAAGCAGGCAGAGAATCAGTAATGCTAAAGCTGCAGATGACAAGACTGAATGAGTTTACAAATGTCACAGAAACAGGTCGATCCTTTGTACAAAGCATACTTGTTCAGTGGCCTTTGTCAGACCATCTTATATGGTTGTGATGCTTTTAAAATGGTGCGCTTTCTGCAGGATCCAATGGGTAGTTGCATACCTTGTATGGAACAAATTATTGCAATTTAAGAATAAAGAACTTGATTCTGGTCCCAGTGATGTCAATTGGAAAACATTGCTTAGAACATGATTCCACAGTGCGGAAATGTTGTTTCGCAAACGAGAACTGACCTCACCCTTGCATGTGTGGTTTTCTGAATATTCTTGGTTTTAGAACTGTAATATGTCTTTAGTTTATTACAAATGTTCACCAGAATGCATTTATTAAAAATACAGTGAATGACGTCCACTCAACGTCAGTATTTATTGTATTCTTTATTCAAAGAAATACTACCACTTTTTTAAAAAAGTGCATCTGTTTCTTGAGAATGGCCTTACAAATTAGGAAAAAATTTTTGCCCTGTTAAACCTTTCGACTGAGAGAGCAGCTCTACAGAAAAAACATCTAAGACCACTCTTAGGCTACTATACACTGAGCACCTCTGTGTGCTATGAAGAGGCAACTGGCAAGTCCATACCTCTAACATTTTGCAAGATTGATAATCCCTGCTACCAGGATTGGTATGTAAAATGGTTTGGAATGAATGGTTTGGATGATTGGAATGTAAAATGGCTTTGAAAAGTGCTCCATGCTGGGCAGTATAACCCACACATTCTTAAAAGGCTGTTTTATAAGCAGATAGATAAATAAATATAACTAAGCAAAACAGTCTAGAAAATTACTGTATGATGACTACATTGAAGATGTTACTTACACTGGTAATAGAGGATATAACAGATAATGCATTAAGTACTCTTAAAAATCTTTTTCTATCAGCATGAAACTGTCAATCAGCATTCAACCTCAAATATGTACCCAAGATATTTACAGTTGTTCCAAAATATTAAATTTTAGAAGTGACATTTACCTGTCACTAGTCACTAGCTCAGACCTCATCACAAAAGAATTGTTTTCAAAAGCTCCACACAAATTATGGTCATAACCTGAATGGATTGACAGTTGTTTGCAGTAGTTAGGCAGAGAAAACTGTCAGCAGTATTTTCACAAAATAGACCTTATTGTGTCTTGTGTAATTCGAACAGCTCTGTGTCAACCTTGGGAGAACAGCAGCTAGGAATCTTACGGTTTCAGTGGTTTCTTTGTATTTTATTTTGCCATTCTGGGAGTGACTTGGATTTTCCATGGCAGAATTAATGTGTAGTCAAATAAAACATCTTGGGATCTGTTCTTAATGTTCTTAAAAGCTAGATAAACACTGTGAATGATGCTTAGCATTTTCAGTCTCCTGCCTTATGACATTGTGGCCTTGTGTCAATTCTGAAGAATCAGTAGTTTCACCTTTGCCTTGTTGTTCTTTGCTTGCACTTTGCCTGGGCCATTCCTGTTGGCCATCATGCTGCACTACTCCATGAAATTTATGTTTTCATAGATAAAACTTCCTGGTTGTAAGGATGGGTTGGCTGAGGATGCTTAACTTTTAATGGTGTTTCATTGGGGAGGTAAAAAAATATAAAATTAAATTAAAAAAATCCTTTAGAAGCTGGCAAATGTTGTGCCGATTTTCAAGAAGGGTCAGAAAGAAGACCCTAGCAATTACAGGCCTGTCAGTCTCACTTCAGTGCCTGGTAAAATCATGGAGAAGTTGGTTCTCGAACTTATTGAGGCGCACCTGGGGGACAAAGCAGTCATTGGTCCCAGCCAGCATGGGTTTGTGAAGGGTAGGTCCTGCCTAACTAACCTGATTTCCTTTTATGATAAGATCACCCGTATGGTGGACCAAGGGAAACCAGCTGATGTGATTTTCTTGGACTTCAGCAAGGCTTTTGACACGGTTTCCCATAGGATCCTACTGGACAAAATGTCTACCATACAGCTAAATAAAAACATCATACGATGGGTGAGCAATTGGCTAACGGGCAGGGCCCAAAGGGTTATGGTAAATGGGGCTGTGTCAGGCTGGCGGGCGGTCACCAGTGGGGTCCCTCAAGGCTCCATTTTAGGGCCGGTACTTTTCAATATTTTTATAAACGATCTGGATGTAGGAATAGAAGGTATTTTGAGCAAGTTTGCTGATGACACCAAACTTGGAGGAGTTGTGGACTCGAATGAGGGTGGAAAGGCCTTGCAGAGGGATCTGGACAGGTTGGAGAGCTGGGCGATCACCAACCGCATGAAGTTCAATAGGAGCAAGTGCCGGGTCCTGCACCTGGGACGGGGAAACCCTGGCTGCACGTACAGACTGGGCGATGAGACGCTGGAGAGCAGCCTAGAAGAGAGGGATCTGGGGGTCGTGGTAGACAGCAAGTTGAATATGAGCCAGCAGTGTGCCCTGGCAGCCAGGAGGGCCAACCGTGTCCTGGGGTGCATCAAGCACGGCATCGCTAGTAGGTCAAGGGAGGTGATTGTCCCGCTCTACTCTGCGCTGGTGCGGCCTCACCTCGAGTACTGTGTGCAGTTCTGGGCACCACAGTATAAAAAGGACATGAAACTGTTGGAGAGTGTCCAGAGGAGGGCTACGAAGATGGTGAAAGGCCTGGAGGGGAAGACGTACGAAGAACGGCTGAGGTCACTGGGCCTGTTCAGCCTGGAGAAGAGGAGGCTGAGGGGAGACCTCATCACAGCCTACAACTTCCTCGTAAGGGGGTGTCGAGAGGCAGGAGACCTTTTCTCCATTAACGTCAGTGACAGGACCCGCAGGAATGGGGTTAAGCTGAGGCAGGGGAAATTTAGGCTTGACATCAGGAGGGGGTTCTTCACAGAGAGGGTGGTTGCACACTGGAACAGGCTCCCCAGGGAAGTGGTCACTGCACCAAGCCTGTCTGAATTTAAGAAGAGATTGGACTGTGAACTTAGGCACATGGTCTGAACTTTTGGGTAGACCTGTGCGGTGTCAAGAGTTGGACTTGATGATCCTTAAGGGTCCCTTCCAACTCAGGATATTCTATGATTCTATGATTCTATGATCCTTTGACATGCACTAAAAATGCACTCTCCTAGTAAAATGGCAGCTACGTACAGATACATCATTTGCCTATAAAAATGAGAAAACACTTTCTATTTAATGAAAACATCTAAACCCACTGGATTTAAATGCCAGTCATTGGCAGTATTAGTATGTGCTGAATCAAAGTTAGTTCATCATTTCTGTATTGTAGATGTTAAATCAGTAGCGTAGTGGGAAAAATCTAAAATTTCAGGCCCTAAGCAATGCCAGCTTTTGTTGGAGATACATGAAACTTCCTTCATATATTGCAGGTTGTCTTTGTGAGTTGGTGCAAAAGCTTCTGGGACTGTGGACTTGTGGCACTGGATGATATAACTCTGAGTCTGGGAAGCTGCCAGTCTGCTGGTAAGACCATGTGTATTTGTTGTTCAGCAGCTGCTACCCCCCTGTTCCCTTTTCAATAAGGGCACATCTTATACCTTCATTTTCCAAGCATTTCCAGTAGCTGACTTCATTCCACTGGGGTGTCTTTTCTTTTTCCAATATGTATTGCATTAATCCTATTTTTGGAGTATTTTACATAGAGTGAGAACCAGGTTTTGTTCACAGGGGTACCGGCTAACTCCTAATTAACTTCACTGACTTCAGTGCAGTTGTGTATCAGGGCTCTTTACTTTTGGGGCACACCCATTTATAAAAGAAGTCAGACTGACAGTAAAGTGGCTTTAGGAGACCGGGGATAGACTCAAAAGCAACATTTTCAAAACACAGCATTGTTCTTTTTGTCCAGAAGCACAGTTGTGTGAAGCCAAGATACAGTCCCTTATCTGAGCTGCAGCTCTGAAATGTACACAGATAAGACAAGCCTAACTTCCATAGTGGGAGGAATTCAGTGTTTCTGAGACTTTACACTCTGACATGCACAGGCTAACCTCGCTGAACTCACCCAAACTCTCTCTTCTGGGGCTTTTGGAAGTTTGACAATGCAACGATTGTATCTTAATTTGGAAGCCATTCTCATAAGACAGGCACGATCTATAATCCCATTATTTTTTGGAACAAAACCGTGCCTTTGAAATGGTGATGAGGCAGATTTACCATGCCATTTATATTGCCATGTAATAATAAGTATTTTATGACCTCTTCAGACTGGATTTCGTGCATTCAGGCAGCTAGCCATTACTGAACAGAGAGAGAGAAGTCACACATATAAAGCAACATGCTATTTTTCTAAAGTATTTCCAGAAGTTGCTGATTTTGCCTCTTTGTAGTTCCTAAGGGGTTTGTAAATGAATGAAGGGTGAAGAACTGGTATTTGAATTTATAGTCATACTAGGGCTATGACTTTGACTTTTTTATAATTATACAGTGACTGTTGTCACTGATGGCAGCAAAAACTCAGCTCCTGAGTGAGAGATGCTCAAAGGCTTCCTCCTTTTCAAAAGGGGAACACATTTTATGGTGGCAACTCCTGTAGTACAAGCTAAAATTGTAGCAGTCTGTTGTATGTGACAGTGGAATCAGATGCCAAGGCATATCTATTAATATGCACGTTACACGAGCTGGGGCTCGTTAAACTGCCTTGGGTGCTACAGTAGTGAAGAAGACAAGGCTGGTAGAGCCCTTTACAGAGTCAGAGCTACAATAAACTATACAAGATGTTTTAAAGAATGTTAATAGATGTTAGTGAGCTAGACTAAGGCACAGATTTGCCCAAAGCTGTGAAGAAAATGAAACAAAATCTTGTACTTCAGTTTTAAGCTAATTTTTACAGGCTTGTGACAGCCCTAAGTATTGCTAGGCAGATGTAAATGATCTCAGCAGGTGAACAGATGCAATGTATTGTTTGTGTAATCTCTCTATATGTCTATCTAATATATTTACAGTTTTAAACAATGACATCTCATTATAGATCTATTGCCACCCTCTCCTGGAAAGTGTACGTTTGAAAAAGATGAGTGTATGTTTACCCAGAAGAAGAGAGGTCGTGGAATTTGGCACAGGAGAAGGGGCCCAACTCCCACCTCTTACACTGGACCAAAAGGAGACCACACTACCGGGGTAGGTGAGTTAAGCTTCATATTGAACTTTCAGAACAGATATTAGAGTTAATCAAAATACTTTGACATGATAACCTGGAACACAGAAACATTTTTTACTCTTCTGTTCAGAACAATTATTAACCAAATGAAGTAAGTAAGTTTCTTAGGGAACCACCAATATTTTGAGAATGTGGTGTTTAATCAGAATTATCTGCAGGCCAAGTGAAGAATCCAAACTTCACATCTCAGAGTAGCCCTTTCCCTTGGGAGAAAAAGGACAGGGTGACTCCCTGGGTCCTACAAAAAAGCCCTCTCCCAAACCCTTAGATTCTGCAAATATTCCCTAAAACAAAAATGCAAACAGTTGGGTGGGAGCTCATCTCTTCCACATAACTTCCTATTTGAACTTAGAACAAAACATGGGTAATACAAAAGCAGTCCTGCAGAGCTTTTATCTTGAAACTCTGTTCCATCACCACACTTATGCCATTTTATTCTTTGAATGATGTAGGAGAGTAGGGCCCCCATTATCATGAGTGAGTTCACACAAAACTGCATCCAAATTCCCCCCCCACCCCCGACTCTCCCAACCATAGTACCTGCTGACTTTTGGAAATGAATTACTGTGTTGGGCACTTGGGTTCCTGCAGAAGACCTCCACATCAATTCCACTGATGCCAGTATAACAAATGAAACTGCCCTAAGGGTTGTGAACTTTAAATGCTTACATGGGTTTAAAATTATTTTTGCTGCCTTTAGATTTGCCCTTATTCACAAGGGACAGTATTCATTCAACAAGCCATTCAACAAGATCGTTGCAGACAAGCTAGCATACATACTGTAGCAATCTAATACGGTCTGCTAAAATTTTTATCTGGGTCATTAAAGCAGTTGACCTGTTTAAAAGTCTCACCAAAAACTATTATTATTATTCGCTATTATTGTATATCAACTGTGATTGAGTGTAAACTACATTATTATTATAAGCTACATATTATGGAAAAGGATTTTCTTCTAGCTAAGGAAATACATGTTTTGCCCTGTTTCTGATCACTTTATCTAAAAGCATGGCTTTGTGCACATTCAGCAAAAAGTCCCTTCCTATTCCCTAGTAAAATTTATGGAATATTTGCATCCAGAGCAGGTAATGGAGATTAATTGCAGAGACAAATCTGTGGTTTGTGGGACTGTACAGCCAAAATCCTGCACATGAAATTGAGAATACAGATTGAAATGTTTCATTTAGGAACAAAATACCAGGCTGCAAAGAAATTACATTCTTCCACTGTTGGTTCTAAAAGGTGCAGATTCTAGGTAGAAATATGAATAGCCTTCAGAGATAAGGGAGTTTTAAAGCTTGAAATTCCTCTTACATGTTCTGAAATAAAAAACAAGAAGCATTTCTTACAAACCTGAGCAAATTCTGACCAGCTCTATCAGCTAAGTTATGCAAATAAAAAAATCAGTCTATGTACAAATCAAGAACATTTTCCCAGTAATGACACCTTTGTGCTGTGGAATGATTTTCAAAAGGGATAATTTAAATTCTTGTCCATTTTCTATTTAGAAGCAGAGAAGAGGTGTAAATGTAATATCTGAAAAACTTATATTTAGGTAGTTAACTAGATGACAAATTGTCTCTAAGTCTTCGTTACCCTTATTGTCCAGTTTTTCTGCATCAACCAGCCTTAAAATAGGCGAGAATTTTTCCTAATGTTTTTTAAAGTTTATTTGGGAGGGTTTTTTTGAAATGTGGGTAACAATGTTGGAGAGGCGTCTGTAGGCTAGCTCTATACTATCTGCCAGACTCTTCTCCATAATAAAATCTAAAAGGAGTACATCATATTAAAAATGCAGGTTATTTTGGTAAGAAACTAGGCTCAAATCTGTCATAAGATTCAACATTCAGGTTCATTTGCTGCTTTTTTTTTTTTTTCCTTTTTTTTTTTTTTTCCCTATGAACATTCATGAGATAATACCATTTTTTCTCTTTCAAATACTCAGTTTTTTGATTCTCATGTTTCCAAGGACAATATCCCTCTACTCATAGAAAGACTTAAAGAGTTTCTTGCCAATGAAAAAGAATGGGATTTTAGCATGTGTTTCTGACTTCAGATCCATTTTCAGTTTATGTACTTTGCTAAGTATTCTGAGATCTGAGACTGACAGTTTGTGTTTCTGGTGAAGCAAGAGAATCCTTTAAGCCTGGCCTGTGACAGGAAAATATGTTTACAGCAATGTAAACATTTATTCCTGGTAACACACATCTGTTTGCAGCAAAGTGTGTTGAGAAGTAATGTGGGTTTGAATTCACAAAATCAAGAGATAATCTAGTCTTTCCAATACATTTATAATATGATTCAGGCCTAAAAACTAAAGGCAAGTTACTTTATGCTGCAGTGTAAGCTGCAGGTTTTGATGTCTAACTGAAGTAACTTTTAAGCATAGTGAATAACAAAATTCTTGCAGTCACTTGCACTAGATTTGGAATAAACAGCCTCAGGAATTCTCCAACAGACTGCACCAAATGATCTTTCCTTTACAGATCTGCAGCTGTAGATAATCATCCTTATCACCCTTTCTCTTTAGTGCTGCAGACCGCCAAACTGCAATCCTGGCTAGAGAGGATGACTTCAGCATGTGTTTGTTTAGGTAATAGGGCTTTGAGTATCCTGAGAGACACATCTACCAGCTGCTCTGGCTGCTCTCAGTCTGTCTGCTGCCTCACTGATCCCCAGAAATCCCCTCACCCTCCTGGGGACCATCCCACCTCCTGTACTCACAGTGGCAGAAGGGCAGCTTTCCCACTCCAACATGACAAATAGGGAGTGATGGTACTGTATCAGGGGCTGCAGCAAAATCTGGATCCACCACCTGCTGCAAAACAGCGCAAAACAGCTGACACATGCAGCAGATGGGATGTGGGGGTGTTTCTCAGTCTTCTGATTGAGCTTACTCCAGTTGGAAATCTCTAAATGATGGATCTCAGGGAGGTGGGGGGAATAATTTTTCCGCCACCACTTAATGACTGATTTTTCCACAGATCTGAGTTCATGACAATCTCTCGTTCATTGATGGATTCTAGATAATCTAGTTTTCCTCACTTGTGTCACAGAACAGAAATATCAATGACGTCATATGTGATTTAAAAGAGGCACTTTAGTTCATTTGCTTTGTTAATAGCATTGGCTCTAAACATAGCCTAAGCTGTACCCTCAGATGTATGTGCAACTATCCTTCCAGATCTGCAAATAGACCACTGTCAGAGTGCATTCCTGATTTAAGGATAAATTTAATTCTTTTTTCTTACTTTGCATTGCTTTCTATTATGTATTTCATCAGATATACATGTACATAGCTTTTTTTTGTTTCTGTGTTCCTATATTAGCATTCACAAACTTACAATAACTACAATACACAGCTATTATAGTATCACTAATACTGCAATTTACAAACATAAAAAACCAAATATGTCACTTACAAGGAAATATTCCTTATCAAGAGTTTCAGTCATAGCTTTGTATATGGTGAGTATGTTGAGCATAATGAACAGATTGAGAGAATGTATTTTACTTTGCTAATAATTTTATGTCTTTTTAAGGATACTACATGTACATAGAGGCATCCGACATGGTCTATGGACAGAGAGCGTACCTAATTTCAAGATCACTAAGAGGGGTCTCTGGAAAACAGTGCCTGACATTTTTCTACCACATGTACGGAGCTGGGGACCGGATTATTAAGTGTTTATCTAAAAAAAGAAGGTGATGATGAAGAGATTCCTTTGTGGAGAAGGACAGGGGAACAAAGTATCTCATGGCTAAGGGCACTAATAGAATATGAAAGTGATAGAACCTACCAGGTAAGAAAAAACAAACGCAATGCAGTCAAAGTGGTGATTAAGCTGCATATGTGCTAGAAGCTAAGTTCTGGGTTGCATGAAAAAAACACAGACAGCACTAAATGGACATCTGAACAAGCTGAAGTAATGCATAATTTATTACAAATGGAATGGAATGGGATAGAATAGATTAGAACAGAACAGAATAGAATAGTTCAGTTGGAACGGACCTTCAGAGATCATCTAGACCACTTCATGAGCATAGTTCATGAATTCATTAATTCAAAATTATTATTTTTTAAATTACTTAAATGCCATTTTCTCATACTTCTTGCCAGTAGCGGTAGTTTTTATTTAGGCCACTTGTGCATTTTTTTCCTTCTGCCGTCTAAAGCCTTGTCTAATTTTGATATTATCAATAAGCTGTGATAAAAAAACCTTTGTCTTGCAGGCTGATCTTTCTGAGGTGGCAAATGCAAGGAACGATGCAAATTTAGAGCTCTGCCTTTGATTTCAACAGTGTGGGAATCTCAGTATTGCCAGAGCCAAAGTCTGCGTCTGTTTCTGTCAAAGAGAAAGCTAAACTGCTATTGACTGAAACAGCACTGGGTAGAATACTGCAATGATCGCTAACCAAAGATGTATTTGTATTTATTTTTTTCACTTTGCCTTATGACCCTGGAAAGTAATTAAAAAACAACAAAAAAAAAAACTTTTTCAGTAAAAGCAAGTTTAGCTTCATCAGTAAGACCACAACAGAATACTGTAACTTTATTTTTTTCTCCTCAAGTCTTGCTTCACTTGGGCAACACCTGACTATTTAGGCCAAAAAGCACGACAGACATACTAAATCATTGGAGTAAACTTATCAATGGTCTATAACACTGTCTTATGTCTTATCAAATTGTGAAAGCAAATCTGTTCCCTTCATCAGAATATATCTCCAAATTCTCTGACCAGATAAATCAGTCCAGTGATGGAATCAGTCCAGTGATGGAGTATAAAACTTTTTTTTTTTTTTTTCCCCAAGAAGCAGGCTTTCAGGACACACTAGATCCTTGAATAGACTGCATGGTTGGTTTTCTTTTTCAGCCCTTCTTTTGAGGCATGGGATCCATGAAAAGCTATATCTTATCTTTACAGATTATTTTTGAAGCAATCCGTGGGGTGTCGATAAGAAGTGACATGGCTATTGATGATATTCTGTTCCAAGCAGGACCCTGTTTAGGTAAGTTTAGCTTTACTTTTCCTAGGAGACATCTAGCAAGTCACATAGTATTTTTTGTACTTACACAGGTGATATGTCGTCCCTTGAATCCCCACTGGATGATCTGCTTTTAATATCATGCTGCTGTGTTAGTGCAGAATTTCTAGTTTTTACTAAGATGTGAGACCATCCTTCAGAATTCATACTAGTAAAAATCTTACAGCACTTTTAGCTGTATGGCAGTTCCATTTACATCCAACAAGATAATTATACTCTGTTATGTCTTTTTATGTGTGATAAAAATGAAAGAAATTACAGTATTTCTCTCTCTCTCCTCCCCCCCCCCCCTTTTTTTTTTTAATTCTAGAAGTGGAAGAAATTCAATTCTCATCAGGCTATCCCGACAGCTTAAATGAAATTGAGTATTAAATACAATACAGTCTGCTGAAAGGAATGGAGTGCATAGAAGGTTTTTACATGAGAAACTGCACGAACTGCCTATTTTAAAATGTGTTTTAAGTAAATACTGGACTTGTTTGGATATACAACAATGTATAGGAAGAACTCAGAGCACTCATGTTCCTCGCCTTTGCAATGAAATTATTGACTCAGGGCTTCTTAGACTGTTTTTTTGTTGTTGTTGTTGTTATTTTTTTCTCTTTTGCATGAGGTATCAATTATTATATAAAGGCTTCTCATTTTGCACAGATGGTTCAACACAGTATTTTAGTGCTTTATTTTTGTGTGTAAATCTTTCTGGTATATAGGTAAAAAGGGGAAAGTAAAGGTACACAATTAAAACCCAATATTGTGTTATCTTAAATCTGCATTCAGTGAATGTTTTGTGTTGGGTACAGAATGGATTTTTGTTAAGGAAATCATAAATATTTTTAAATAACAAAGAAAATTGTATTAGATACTACTAATATCCTACAGGTTAAGTGCAATTATTAATGAGACAATTCCCTCTGGGAAACTCTAACACTTTGCAGGCAATTTTTTGTGTTTTTGTATTCTTTTACTATAACAAATATCTTTGTCATCCTTACCAATAATAAGCTCACCTTTAGTACTCCAGTATAATTCAGTGTAATCTATTGCCATTTTGAACTATATGAAACAAAACCCTTTGAAACCATGTGTTTTCTGGCATACAAATCTTCTTTTCTAAATAAACTTATTTGTACACGCACAGAGAATGTACTTACACGTTACCCAACCACAAATGCCTTGCAATTATATTGATAAGATACTGAATTCACACAACTTGTTAATTTTTAAGATTTTTTAATGTGTTTGTGTTTAAGGTTTTGTTTTGAAACTATTAAAACTTCCTAATAAAATATAACTTTGAAAATTGTCTGCTTCGGACTTTAGTTATTGGTAAAACGAAAAACAACTGAACCTCATGTAACAGCCTGCATTCATTATTTTGAATATGAAGAAAATGGGTCACTTCATGTAAGACATCTGACAGAAAACAGAAGGAAGCACCAGTATCGACTCATACAGGTGGTGCTTGCAGCCACAACATTTAAGCAGTTTCTGCAAGATGTGAGCCCTGAAAAATAGGAACAGCCTTTGATACTTTGAGAATGAAGGATGCAGCACTTCTAATGGGCTCTAAGAATCAACAGCACCTGGGACATGCTGGATCAGGTTTCACATTGTCCTCAGGGTACTCAGCCTCCTGACTTGTAAGTCTGGGATGGGGAGCAGGATAAATCCCCCATGATTCAGGTGAAAACAGTTCGAGTCCTACTGCTCCACATGCAGTGTCACAAGTCCATGGGGCCAGATGGGATCCACCCAAGGGTGCTGAGGGAGCTGGCTGATGTGGTTGCCAGCTGGCTGGATAGCTGGGCTCAGAGAGCTGTGGTGAATGAAGCTTTATTCAGCTGGTAACTGGTCACAGGTGGTGTTCCCCAGGGGTCAGTGTTGGGGCCCATCCTCTTTAATATCTTTATTGATGATTTGGATGAGGGAATTGAGTGTTCCCTCAGTAAGTTTGTAGACGACACCAAGCTGGGGGGAAGTTTTGATCTGCTGGAGGGCAGGAAGGCCCTGCAGAGGGACCTGGACAGGACGGGGCGATGGGCAGAGGCCAATGGGATGAGGTTCAACATGGCTAAGTGCTGGGTCCTGCACTTTGGCCACAAAAACCCCATGCAGCGCTACAGGCGTGGGGCAGTGTGGCTGGAAAGCTGTGTAGAGGAAAAGGATCTGGGATGCTGGTTGCTGGCAGTGTGCTCAGGTGGCCAAGAAGGCCAAAGGCTTCCTGGCTTTTATAAGAAACAGTGTGGCCAGCAGGGCTAGGAAGGTGATTGTCCCCCTGTACTCGGCTCTGGTCAGGCTGCACTTTGAGTACTGTGCTCAGCTTTGGGCCCCTCACTACAAGAAGGACATTGAGGCCCTGGAGCGTGTCCAGAGAAGGGCTACAAAGCTGGAGAAGGGCCTGGAACACAAGTCCCATGAGGAGCAGCTGAGGGAACTGGGGGTGTTTAGTCTGGAGAAGAGAAGGCTCAGGGGCAACCTTACTGCTCTCTACAACTACCTGAAAGGAAGGTGTGAGGAGCTGGGGGTCAGCCTCTTCTCACAGGTAACTAGTGATGGAACTAGAGGGAATGGCCTCATGTTGCACCAGGGGAGGCTTAGTTTGGAAATTAGGAGACATTTCCTCTCAGAAGGAGTGGTCGGGCATTGAGATGGGTTGCTCGGAGAGGTGCTGGAGTGACTGTCCCTGGGGGTGTTTAAGGAAAAGTTGGACATGATGCTTAGAGACATGGTTTAGTGGGTGATAGTGGTGGTAGGGGGACAGTAGGACCAGGTGATCTTGGAGGTCTTTTCCAACCTTAATGATTCTGTGAATGCTTTATATTGGCTTCACCCTGTACTTTCACCCTGTACATTCATCTGTACATTTAGAAGGAAAAATAAAAAAAGATCCAACCCTTTGCATCACTGTTAGGTTTTTCATTTTGGTGACACAAACAATTAAAGAGGTTGTTCCATTAAATACATTCAGTAATAACATCTACGTTTGCTTATTGACTGACATAGGTGGTTTATTATTTCCTAGAGACTGAGAGAGAGCCCAAAAGAACTGACGTTTTAACTGCCTATCCTAGCTACCTGCTGGTTACCAATCATTCTTCATATTATAGTTTGAAAATAAAATCAATCAGAATCAATGGGCTCTTTCCTTAGAGTTAACACAGTTTTACGGTTGTTCTGTAAAGCTTATGTTTTGTTATCAACAAAATTCAGATCAAATTATTTAAACAGAAAACAGGTGAAAATTAAGTGGTTGAAACCACCATGCTTGGTGCTTCTCCATACATCTGGTGGAACTTCTCTATAACTGAAATGAAGCACAAGACATAACCATCGTACTCCTATCTCTAACACCTTTATGCAGTGTGGCTTCATTCCACCAAAGTAATCAGATTTCAACTGATATGGACAAGAACATAAGCAAATTACTCTGTTCTGCTCACAGCAATTCTCTAGGAACTTCACTGGTATGATGATTTTGTTGGTATCACTGAGGGTAACATTTATCCCTGATGTGTGAAGCACTATCCTGGCTGCAAATAAAAACTCTAGGTTCTTCCCTCACTAGGGAACAACAGCACCTTTCCACCCACCTCTGCTTCTGCAAGAACAGAAGAACAAAGGGAGGATTTGAAAGGTGGCTTTGAATTACTTTAGTGCCTAGTGAATATCAGTCCATAGAATAGCAAATTCTCAGACTAGTCCCTTGAAAAGAAGGGTTTTAAAGCACCTGACAAACAGAAAAGATTCACTAAAATATCTCTACTGGAAAACTTCATTTTTTAGGTTATATAAAAAACATTCCATCAGCTCTGCTCAATTAGGAAATACCCCGTCCACCTAATTTCTGCCCTGGATCCATTTTTTGTGGGCTGTTTGTTCCCCTCTCACTGTGGCAGTAGCTGTACAGGGATCACAGCATGGCAAAGAGCAGTTCTGAGTCTGTTCTGTCTGTTCTGCACTAGGCCTATTCACTGTCTGAAAATTTCTTCAAGAGTGACTGGAGAACCTACAAGTAATTGCTTTGAGCACAGTGGTGGCACAGTCCATAGAAGAACTATGAAGAGAAAGCCTTCAAAAGCAACTATAACACCTCAGACACTAAAAGGCTTATATTTGCCCTAAACATAGCTTTGAGCTGCTGTGGAACCAAACTTGAGAGCAGAGGAAAATGCTTTTTAATGTCCTCTTGTTTAATACTCTTTTTATTCCTTAAATATTTTCCATTAGTTGACATTTTGTAATTATACTTCTGAAAAGAGAACCAAATTCTCATCTCAGTTGCACCAATAGAAATCCAGAATAACAACATAAAATATTGCTGTTATTATAGCTTTATACCAACTTACACAAAACTGTATTCTGGATGAATATTTTATCACATCAACATAAACCTAATGTAAATCCAAGCTTACAGTCTTGAAACTTCAGTTGAACAGCTCAAGCTAAGCACTAAAAGACCTGGCACTTTATCAGTCTAGATCTGAACACAGCTGAAAAGTGTGAGTACCAGCACATGAGAGACCCACTGCTCCAAAAGGACTACCATGTAAGGTAAAATGCTAAGGATAGCACACTTTTCATGCAGCATGGCACACTCAGAAGCTTCTACCCCTCACACTTTGACACAGTCTCATCCTCCCTCAAACAAACACTAAACCTGAGATGTAAATTTTTCTTAATCTTAACATTTCCTTTGGAAAGACAAAGCAAGAGAAAACCAAAAATCATCAGTTTGTTATTTCAAGCTTCTTAGTTACTTAGGAATGAATGAAGAAACCTTAAATATTCCTTTATGTTACTCTGGTTTGTGTTCATCTCCTTGCTGTTTTTTCCCCCATTTCTCTGCATGTTTTCTCTGTCCTTTTCCTGTCCATCTCCTGTGCCACTCCCACCCACCCAATGCCCTTTCTTTTTTTCCATGTTGCACGTGGTCTTTGTGAATATCGCGAGCATTTTGCTCTCATTGCTAGCTAACTGCACATACTTGAGAGAGGGAGTTAGGAGAATCTTATCAAGTAGCGATAGAGAATATGCTGCGCAAATGCAGATGGGAGGAAATTATGGAAAAGACTCCTTGGAACTAATTTTAATATGAAGTGGGGACAGGTTATGAATACATATAGGCGTACTGGGAAACTTCATCCATATGTAAGTCTTTTCTGCATATAACCAAGGCAAGTTGCTGCGTCAGGTGTGCACGACTTTGGCAGGACTACCCCCTGCGCTGCCCAGTGCTGAATAAACACACCTACTGTACAATCTGACTGGCTGTGGAGTGCGTTTTCCGCAAGTCATACTTCTTACCACTGAGTACTGTGTCCCAACTCACCTCTCTTACATTTTGTATTGGCCCTTAAATCTTCCCTCTATTCTTTGAAGAACTCCTCTTAGCCCCGAGCACTGCCTACCTTGTGGCCTTCAGAAGCTCTTTTTTTCTAGCTCTTACTAGCAGCCACTCTCATCAGACCCTTGAAAATGCTCCATGACAAACTAGGAAAAGCAGATTTCTTCAGAAGAATCTGGCAGGAGGTTATGTTGAAATCATTCCTTATTCTAATGCCTCCTTCTCTTTCAGCCTTAACTGTTCATTCATGGGTCCAACTCTACCTCTCTAGACTGCGAGCTTGAGACATAACTAATTTAAGAGACACTTTTTATTATACAGAACATTACTAGGAATTAATAAATCAACAAGTAATATAATAAGGAAATATACTAGTGTTACAGGTTTACAACTCTGTCTTTCTGCACTCTGTTACACAGAATCACAAAGCTATGAATTACCACAAATCTTACGAATGGCACAGAAATACTCTCAATTTGGTTATCCTTCCCTAGATACGTCATATTACTAGTGTGTGCTGCTGCTGGTTGTGCATGTACCCTTCTGGATATGAACCTGACAGAGAGTCCTGCCCCGCATCCTGGGGTAGGCAGGTCAGCTGCACTGACAGCCCGTGTATCGGTGCTCTGAGCAGTTCCACGTGAGCACAAGTGTATTTCATTTTACTTTTTATTTTATTTTATTTTATTTTATTTCTAAAATGTATTTATTTTACTTTTTTCCATTTATTTTTTTTAATTTATTCATTTTATGTATTTTTTCCATTTTATTTTTTATTTATTTTATTTTTATTTATTTTATTTATTATTTATTTATTTATTTATATTTATTTCGTTTTATTTCGTCTCCCTCCAGCAGCCTGCCTGCTGCCTGCCGACCCCCCCCCTTCTCCCCCCCAGGCGGTGCTGAGGGCAGCGCCTCGCGAAGCCTCCCCGCCGCCGCCCGGCTGTGCCGCCATCTTGCGGGCGCACGAGGGGAGCCCGCGCGCCGCGCGGGTGGGCGGGGCCTATCTTCCGAAGCCCTCAGGGCACTCAGGGAACGGCCCCCCCTCCTTCGCACCGCCCCCTTCCCTCCCAGCCAATAGGAACCCTCCGAGCGCGCTGCGGACCAATGAGAGGCCCCGCGGCGGCTGAGCCCGCCGGTGAGCGCCCCCCTTGCCCCCGTGCCGGAGCCCCGCTGCCCGCGCCCCGCCCGCCCTCCGCGCGGAGCGGGGGCCCAAGATGGCGGCGGCGGCGTGGGAGGAGCGGAGCGCGGGCGCCTCGGAGCCGGGCGCCGCCGGGGCGCCGCGGGGCGCCCGGCAGCGGCCGCGCTTCGTGGAAGGCTCCATCGTCAGGATCTTCATGAAGAACTTCCTGTGAGTGCGCGCCGCCCGCCCGCCTGTCGCGACAGAGCCGCGACAGAGGCTGCGGGGCGGGGCGGTGTGGTGGCTGCGGGGGGCCGTTGGGGGGCGGCTGCGGAGCTGTGAGGGGACGGCGGCGGCGGCCTGATCCCGGCCGTTGGGCGCCCTCGCCCCTCGGTGAAAATATATATGCGTGTTTAAGTATCTATTTATGTATTTATTCGTTTATTTGGAGCTGTTGTGGCGGCCGGTGGAAGCCCGCGTTTCGTTTTGTGCTGATGGCTTCTCGCCGCACCCAGACCGGCCCAGCCTAAAACACCTCCGTTGTAAGCCTCAGGGCTAGGCGCTCAGATGCGTCCCTTCCAGCAGGACTGTCGTGTTGTTGAGAGACTTGAGTTTTTTTTTTTTGTTTGTTTGTTTTTTGGTGCTGGTGCCCGCCAACTTCCTCTCTGCCTGGTGCAGTGTGTGAAGAGAACAGCGAGCGGTGGGTTTTATTATAAACACATGGAGTTAAGGGTTATGCCAGCAGTAGTAGTTTGCCGTGGCGTTTTTTTCTGTGGTTACTATTACTAAGTATGCACGTGCAGAAAGCTAATGTCTGATACAAGGTTAAAAAGTGTGAATCACTGATTCTGGGCCAACGTTTCAGGTTCTTGTGAGTAACAGACACTAGTGCACACTGTCCAGCCTATCCGTGCGAGGTACCACAGAATCCACAGACCTTGCAGAGCTGAAAACCCATTTGCATCATATGGTTTAGGCTTGAATCTCCTGCTGCAGGTGGCAACTGGCATCAAATTCAACAGACTTGACTGACCGCCCTCTGTGTGGTTGGGTTTAACGTCAGATTATATCAAGTCCTAAAAAGTCAGTAGGAATTGTCTCTTTTCTTTTTGCGTGTGTGTTGAGGTTTCATTCTTTATAACTATTTGTTGTGAAGAATACTGCTGTAAATGCTCTGGCAGGTAGGATTTTTTTTCCCAAGTGTTTTAATGGAGTTCCAGCTTTCACTCTTGAGGTTTAATTACAGTATAATGGTTGAGAAATGAGTCTAGATTTGATAAAACTCATAATCTTTCGTATTTAATATAGTCAAAAAGTGGTTTTGAGGTGATTTATTGTGTATAATGTTCAAGAAAATACTGTGTTTTCCAGAACTTATGATATCTGTGAAGTACGTCCGGGACCCAACTTGAACATGATTGTAGGTGCCAATGGAACGGGAAAGTCTAGCATTGTTTGTGCCATCTGTCTGGGACTGGCTGGAAAACCTTCTTTCATAGGACGGGCTGACAAGGTGACTATAAACTTTCTTAATTTTCATGTTTAATATAAATTTCATCGAGAGTCTTGCCCAAGGGGAGGGATGGATGGTACGTTTTCCTCGATTTACTTTGTTTTGTAAGAATATGAGGTGTGGGGATTGTAGAATGGCTTGCTCTAGTGACAAAGGCTTTTACCAAAGTGGTGGCCATACTTGCTGTTTTGTCTGAATTGTCAAATGGAAACACCTGAATTGTACCTGAACCTAGAGTAGATTAGATGTTATTTCTGAAGATGGCTTCCATCTAGTAGCATAGGAAAATGCCACCAATAGAAATAACATATTCCTGATGTGACTGAGAGTTTTTATAGAGCCATGCTACCTTTATAAATTCATCTATGATTTAATGTAGCGACTTAAGTGATTTTGGGGGTTGAGCTATTAGTTTTTTTTCATTGCATCTATTGTTTTTTTGTTCCCAAAAGATTATATAGTGATATTGTAGGAGAAAGTTTTTGTGTGGTCTCTCTTTTTTATTTTTTTTCCTTTTGTTTCCATGGATATTGTGGTTAGGTGGAACATATTTTGGTAGTTCTGTGGAGCTCTAAGTCTGGTTACCTAAATGATTGTATGTATTCTGTGATTGCAGCTCTGTCTTGAGAAAATCTTAAGTATGGAAATTGCCTGGATGGTATTTTCATGTTTATATACTACTATCCAATGAGTATGAACCTTTTAGTTGAAATTGATAACAAACTGTTAATCTGTGGAGGAAACTCTAATGCTGCTAGTTAATGAGGAAGTTAATACCATCTTCCTTTATTCTGAGGTAGTAAACTGATAAAATAATTTTTTGTTGTTATTGTCAGTTTTCAGTAAAATACACCATTACTGCAACTCTATAATACAAATATGTGTTTTTGTAAGAGATTACATCTTAATACAGAGTTACTTTGCAATAATAACTTACATAATTCATTTTGTAGGTTGGTCTCTTTGTAAAGCAGGGGTGCCTGAAAGGTGTGGTAGAAATTGAACTGTAAGTAGTAAAATTATATTATTAATTTTTAATTAGATTATTTCCCCACACAGTTGCTCGCAAAACTCTAGAACAAAGTCTGTACAGAGTGTGCAGAGATCTTTATTTAAGCTGATGATTTATTTGTTTTTTCTTTTTTATTGTTGTTTCCCCTGAACTTAAAATTGTAAAGCTTTTAAAAAATCACTCAAAAAAAATAAGCAGTGATAGTTTGTCCTGATTTCACTTTCTGAAGCATTTTACCTTGTCTTGATGCAAAAACAATACAAGGACAAAGACTGATGCGTATGGTGTGTTTAGCTTTCGATGATACTCAAGGATCAGGTGATTTATGTGCAGTCTGTACTGCTGTCATGTCATAGTGGTTGCAAGTGATTTAAAAAGGATAAAAAACAAGTCTGAATTCTAAAAATAAATAAATAGACAATAATATTTAAAAAAAATAAAAGTTCTGTCTTTGCTTTCTTGTACTGATACCCCTGATGTGAGGGGTTCCTCTGCATTCTTACTACAAATGTTACTGAAGCAAAGCAGAAGAAAAAAGTAGAGCTGACTAATTCCAGATAATGTAGAATTCCAGGTAGTGTAGTCTTCTAGGTAAGATTAATGAATAAGATTAATCTATTTTATACAAGATAGAGAAACTGAAATATCATTTGGAGTTAGCCTGTAAAATCAGGTTAGTAACTTGCATTTATTTTATGGTTACAGGGTAATACTACATGGTTCCAGTATTTAGTGCTAAACTGAACAGAAAAAGATAAAGAGAAACTATCCTAACAGAGTTTCTCAGTATCTGCTTTTGGGTAGAGATCTTAACTTGAAACTGCAATAGCAGTGCAATAGCGCAGGTTGCCTTGATAAGCCTTAACCTGCTATGTGGCTACACTAAATAGAATGTAGAGCTAATAAAATGACTTAGATCCTTAATTTGTATGAAAGTTGGCCACCTTGATCAAATTGTATATAAACTAAATTGTGGGCAATTGATGCTTTTTTACTCTTCTTTAAAAGCAGAAAAAGGAATTATTTTTCATTCAGTATGATATTGTTTGTATTTTCAGGTGGAATATGTATACACAGCTTATTGATTGAGTTCTGTACATTAATATTAAACTTTAAGAACTTGGTGCTGGTACAGTTCCTGCATACCAAGTTTAAAGCTTCCTCTTTCAAATTAAAAATACTTTTATATATAAAACTACTTCATATGTAACGGCTTTTAAATGATTCATGCATTCATCAAGAATATGTTATATATGTAAATAGCTACCTCTGAGTTAAGATTTGCAGATATTTGTAATGTCATCAGTGTTGCACAGGAGACATGGTGGGATTCATTCATCATTAAAATATTGTATACTATGTGAAACAATATGAATCTGTCTCTGCTGTTCAGTTTTTAAATATTTAAGTATCAAATAAGTTTTTAACATGGTAACTAATGTATTCTGACATCTGGTGACCCTTGTATACTCTCAAAAAATGTAAATACTTTTTTTATTAATCAGGTCTAAGGCACCTGAGAATATCATTATCACACGAGAAATGCAAGTGGTGAACAACACATCAACATGGTTTATCAACAAAAAACCAACAACTCTGAAAACAGTAGAGGAACAGGTCGCAGCCTTAAACATCCAGATGGACAATTTGTGCCAGTTTCTTCCTCAGGTATGAAAGAATTTTGAGAGGCAATGCAGTTGCAGTGAGAGGGTTTTGTAGTTTATTTCCAAATCCTGTGTCATTTCAGCAATTTAATTGGACCACACAAAGGAGGAGCATGGGGACGTAGCCATACTGGTGGGATGTTGAAAGAAGGAAGGAACTATGTGGCCTTTAGGGTTTCTTAACTGGACAGTTCTGTACCTGCTGTCTGTTGTCACTGAAAGGGAAGCTGCTGATGTTGTTTGGGTAGCAATGATACCAGTATTACCTCTCTGACCTGCCACTAATGCGGCAACAAATCTGTGGGGAAATTTATTTATTTAAATAAGGTCTTGAGATCTAGCACCATTTCTGTGCATTTATCTGCGTGGTTCCTGCATCCCTGCCTTCCACAGTCATTGTCTGCATGTGCTTTTCTTTAGTTATATCCAGACAGTTCCTCATGACTAGGTCCTCTACTTGGCAAGTGAAGGCAAAGAGTTGTCTGGATTTCTCTCTCCAAGATCCAGGAAGTAGCCCTATTAAATGACCTTGTAGTTGCAAGAGAGACTGCTGCTAGAGCCTTCCTATAAGCTCCTGTGGCTTAAACTGTTTTTTGAGCATAAGGTAGGACTCAATGGTATTCAGAATCAAACTTGGTAAAAAATAAAATTGTCCTGATGGAAAATAGCTCATGAAGGAAGGAGAAGACTAATGAATGCCAGGTGCTGCTTTGATAGCTGGATCCATGCATGGGAAGGTTAGGGTTTCTGTGCAGATAGCTATGTTGGATCACAGTTACACCCTTAAAAAAAAAAAAATTATGGTGGGTTGTTTCTAAAGACCTTTCTAGCTCATGGGGATCGTCAGAGATAGTAGTAAAAGGGAACCCTATCAGAGCCTAGCCAGTCATGACTTTTTTTCTCCTCTTCAAGGAGAAGTGCGTTCATGAAGAAAGGCTGAAAAAAGTGAATTCTCTGAACTGAGCTGTCTCATTTGGAAGAATGATAGCCAATTCAGAAACAATGAACCAACCTTTGTCCTCAACAGGTACCCTCAAGCTGCTGAAAAAGCCAAGAGCTAAGGTTTAAGCTCAAATCATGCCAGAACAGCTCCATACGTGGATATTTCCTTGTATGAAATTTTACAAATTCCAGAGGTGGTTGTTCTATGCTTAATTATGTCAGAACTATCAAAGAACTGTACATCAGGTGTTTGTGAACCTATTTAAATCCAGTATTGCTGTCCTACACTATTATAACTAAAACTGTATTGTTACAACTTCTTTATTTTATAGGACAGAGTTGGAGAATTTGCAAGACTGACTAAGGTTGAATTGCTTGAAGCCACTGAAAAATCCATTGGTCCTTCAGAAATGTACAAATATCACTGTGAACTGAAAAACTTCAGAGACAAAGAAAGAGAACTAGAGGTAAACATGCACATTGTACAGACAGAATTTACATAATAAAATTTTGTGAGTTCTTACAGGTATCTTTTTTGTCCTTTAAGAGTTTGCAGCTGTTAGGAGGTGTTCCTTTTGCTTTAATCTTGCTTTCCATAAATTATGGGTGAGATTGTTGCCTGTTTCTACTTTTTCCTGGTTAGTAGTAGTCACATATTAAAAGGAAAAAAGATAATTGTAAGCAGTATGGTGCAACCTTGTTGCTGTCCTTTTGTTAGTATGCAGGATCTTTCCCTGACACTCAGTTGTGCTGTGAATTTATCAGGCTTTGTAATCTGTACAGAGATGTTACTGCTGGGAATGGTGTCTTGGGAGCACTGTTCTGGGAACAGTGCCTGTCGTTATCAGTGCAGGCCATTTTAATTCTTTGTTCTGCTCTTCCTTGTATTTGTGCAAATGCATGTATTTCCATTTATACGTACTATATTCAAATACCAACCTTAATACTTCTGTTACAGATCTGTACAAGAACTTTCAGAAGTATTTTTACAACTTATATTTAGCAAAATCAGTTATGGTTGTTTAGAAACTTCTAGATTAATCAGTCCATGAGCTGTAGGGATGATATCTTTTCTTTAAGTGTTTTAATCTTTCAGTGAAGAAATTTTTCCTAATATCCAACCTAGACCTCCCCTGGTGCAACTTAAGGCCATTTCCTCTTGTCTTACCACTTGGTGCTTAGGAGAAGAAGAGACCAATTCCTGCCTTGCTATAGCCTTCTGTAAGGTAGCTGTAGAGCGTGATAAGGTCTCCCCTGAGCCTCCTCTTCTCCAGGCTAAACAACCCTGTCCTGGTTTCAGTTAGAACAGAATTAATTTTCTTCCTAGTAGCTGGTGGAATGCTGTGTTTTGGCTTAGGATGAGAAGAGTGCTGATAACACCCCGATGTTTTAATTGTTGCAGAGCAGTGCTTATACCAAGCCAAGGACACCTCAGACTTTTGCTCTGTCCTGCCAACAGGCAGGCTGGGGGTGCAGTAAGAGCTGGGAGGGGACAGACCCAGGACAGGTGACCCAAACTAGCCAAAGGGGTATTCCATACCATCTGACGTCATGCTAAACAATATATAGGGGTGGCTAGCCGGGGGGAGGGGGCCGGACTGCTCGGGGTTAGGCTGGGCATCGGTCAGCGGGTGGTGAGCAATTGCATTGTGCATCACTTGTTTGTACATATTATTAGTAGTAGTACTATTATCATCATTGTATTATTATTGTTATTATTATTATTTTCCTGTCTTATTAAACTGTCTTTATCTCAACTCACGGGCTTCACTTTCCATTTCTCTCCCCCATCCCAGAGAGGGAGGGGGGAGGGTGAGCGAACGGCTGCGTGGTGTTTAGCTGCCAGCCGGGTTAAACCACGACAAACCCCAACTCTCTCAGCTGCTCCTTGTAAAACTTGTTTTCTAGGCCCTTCTGCACCTTTGTAGCCCTTTTTTGGACACACTCAAGTACCTTGATGCCCTTGTAGCGAGGGGTCCAGGTATGGATAATTTCTGAAAAGTGTTTTCATAGAGTAGATGCTGTAAATTATGAAATGCATATTCTTACAGAATTTGTGCAAAGACAAAGCTTACTCATTGGAGAAAATGAAACAGAGGGTTGAACGATACAAACAAGATGTTGAGAGATACCATGAATGCAAGCGCCATCTAGACCTAATTGACATGCTTCAGAGAAAAAGACCTTGGGTGGTAAGATTTAATTTTATTTTCAGTGTTTCTCTTACCTGATGTGTTTTTCTTACAACTGCAATACTAGAACTGTGTCGTGTTGAAGGGATTTTTTAATCTTAAGTTGGATTATCACATCTTTCTCCGAATGTTTTTCTGCTTTACAAGAAAAGATATAACAAAGAAAGAACTTTGACAGAGTAGTCTAAGTAGATATATTTGTGATTTTTTTTTATGTTTACAAGTGTGGTGATTAAATTACTAACTAGGAAAAAGTGGCTGTGTTGGTTTCACGCTGATAGGCAGCTAACTCAATCACACAGCTCTTCCCTTCTAAAAAGGAAAGGGGAATAAAATATGGTGAAAAAAAGGCTAATGGGTTGAGATAACAGGGAGATCACTCACTATCACAGGCAAAGCAAACTCAGCATAGAGAGATCAATGTAATTTATTGCCTGTTGCTAACAGACAAGAGCTGTAAGAAGCTATGAGCAAACTAAAAACACTTTTCCTCTCTCCTCCTGAGCAGCTCAGGGGAATGGGGGTTGTGGTCAGTACTTAACACTTTGTCTCTGCCATTCCATCCTCCTCACTGTCTTCCCTGCTCCAGCCTGATGTCCCTCCCACAGGATGCCATCCTTCCTAAATTGATTTTATGTGGGCTTCCCACAGGCTGCAGTTCTTCAAGAACCAATCCAATATGGGTCTGTACCATCAGGTCAGTCCTTCAGAAATTGACTGCTCCAGTATGGGCGGCAGCTCCCCCCAGACCCCTGCTCCTGCGTGGGCTCCTCTCCATGGGCTGCCGGGGCCTGCTCTTGTGGGGGCTCTCCATGGGCCTCAGCCTCCACAAGGCCACATCCACCTGCTACCCCCACCGGGGGCTCCTCCACCCATGGGGGGGCTGCAGCGTGGAGATCTGCTCCATGTGGGACCCATGGGCTGCAGGGGGACAGCCTGCTCCACCAGGGGCCTCTCCCTGCACAGGCGGCAGGGGAACTGCTGCTGCCTGCCTGCAGCACCTCCTGCTGCACTGGTTTTAGTGTCCGCAGTATTCTACAGCCCCCCACCTCCTGCTCCTAAAGCCTTGTTATGTTAACCCAGTACAGTGGCAGATAGTGCAAAATGGACAGAGCTTGCAGGCAATCCCTTTTTTGTGTGTGTGTGTTATTTTAAAACTCAGAATAATTCAGGGCTCCCTAGATAGTGACTTGTTATTGTAGTGTTTGGTGGAGGATTTGTATGCATGTGTTGTGTCTTTATGTTTTTTTCTCCTTGAAAGTTTTGTTCTTCCCTTCTCCCCTTCAGTTTACTTCAGTGTATGTTCCTAGCTCTGATCCATCAAACTTCTTTTTCTTTCTCCTGAAATTTCCTGTGGTTACTTGCTCCTTCGCTTGAGGACTTCTGCCTAATTAATGCTCAAAGTATAGACAGAAGGGGCTAAATTAGTTTTTTGACGCTGATCCAAGATGGGTTTAAAGGCAAAGCTGTTGGTCGTATCTTCTGCTACTTCCATTGTCTGTTGAGAGCCACTAAATGTGTGCCCTATTCAGTGGGGATTGAACGATCTCTGTATCTTCTGCTCATCGTCACTACTAACAGGCGGATTACTTAAGTAGTCATGCTAACACTGGTTTCTGTATGAGACTTTTCTCTTAAAACCTGTGTTCAATTACATAAAACGTTAAAGCAGTATAAATAATACTGGAAAGGAAGACAGAAGTCTTTAATTATTTTACTTTTTTCCAAGGAATATGAAACTGTTCGTCAGCAGCATGAGGAAGTAAAACAAATCCGAGACCAGGCCAGGGAAGAACTGAAGAATCTGAAGGAAATGCAGTCTCCACTTGTGAAAAAAATAGAAGAAACTGTAGAATCTTTTAAGAGTCTGGATAAGAAGATAAAATGTATGGTAGGTAATTTAAGTTCAGTTATAGTATTCAGGTGTTCTTTGTTCAGATTTGCGAAGAGTGACATCTTTCTTTCTAGTGTGCCCTAATATGTTCTAGAAGTTTTCCTGAAGTTCTCCTGCTATTGATTCTCAGTGAGTTCTGCATATTGGTGTTTTACTGCTTTTAGCAAAACTTAAGGATTGTGTTTCTTAATAAACCTTAGGTAGCCACTCTAGTGTCTCCTCTCTTGGTATTACATGAACAGGAACTTTTCGTCTTTAAAGATACTTATGTACCTTTTAAAGAACCTTCACAGTCTTCAGGGTTATCATGTTACAGGTTCCTGAAGTTAGATAACAGTATTAAATTAGTCCTGTGTTTTTGTCTGTTCTGTAGTATCTTTGCAAAACTTACTCAGCTTGCAAATTCTCCAACTTGGTGTATCTTAGAAAAAATGTGGTCAGTTTGTGTGGCTAATTTAAGCAAATTTGCAACTTTTCTGGCATAAGGGTTTTTTTCTAATGTTTAATCTACTTTTGTAAGTAGGGTATTTATATGTTTATTTTTTAGTATACAGTAATCCTCCATCAGTTGTGAACATTGTTATGCATTGAAGAATTTAAATGGGTAGCCTGCCTGTGCTTTACGGCTTGGTATCTGGCTTTGAATAGCTGTTCTCTCTACAGCTGTGGAAGATGTCAATAAAAGTACTGTAATTCTCTGCAGGAGAATGTACTGTTCAGGCTCCAGTAGTAATTGTAAAAAATTTTGGATGAATAATCAAAGTTAACTGATAACATGAGAATATTTACAGCAGTGAGTTCTACTTGAAGATAACTGTAATTCAAATCAGGTAACTTGGTGTGAAGGCACCTGTGACACGGCTGTCATGATGCAGCTTGTAGAATCAGGCTGACACTTTACTTGAATGTAATTTAGTGCACTGTGAGTTACTACACTCTCCATGTGCTTTCTTTGAAAGACAAAACAATTCAAAAAACCCAAAATTGCAATCAAGCAAAAAAACAGATTGAAGAGCAGTACTGGTGTGAACAACAAAAATCTTACTAAGAACAGTTGTAGTCAGACTTTGGATTCAGAGCTCCACAGTGCTGCAAGAATTTATTACACTGTTATATGACATACATGTATATAAACTTCTCAAAAAGTTGGTTTTATTGAAGTGGGGTGTGGCTTTTTTGTTTATTTTTATTGTTAGTGTTCTTTGTTTTTAAAAAGTTGGTGGTCTTCATTAGAGGAAAGTTAATGGATGAAAGCTTCAATTGATTTTCATAATTTGGAAAGGGCCTTTGTGCTTTGTTTTCATGGCTTAGTGTTATCCTTCTGTGTTTTAGTCATATCTCATTTTTAACTAATGTTATACTAATGCTTATAACTATATCTCTATATATGTATATATTGTGAACAGGAAGGAGTTCTGCTGCTTCCACAGTTCCTCGAGGTATTGGTCTATACTCATTTAGGAGTTACTCCCTGTTTGCATCAGAAGCCTATGGAAAAATAGTGAACACTTTAGTTTTAACTTGCAAAGAGTGTTCTTATATAGGCTGTTCACTACGGAACTGTAAAAGTGGAACTGGGGGAGTGTGCTACCTGATTGACTCATGCTCTTGATGGACTTACTCTTGAATCAACTTGTTTCTACTGAATCTAAACCTGTGAAGTGTTATATATATATATATATATATATATATATGTTATATAAACAATGTACTACATATTCACAAGGTTAGCTTTATTCTGAAGTCATGCTTCTTTTGGGCTCAGAGAATGTATTAGGTGCATTTTGATCTATGAATTCCAGAAGCCAAAAAGCTGCAAAGAAGGAGAGATGTGACATTTGAAGTAAATTAACCATAGAAGACTTACCGAGATATTCTAATCTTGCTTTCTAGTTTCTTTTGAAGCAGGGTGTGTTCTGCCAGCACTGTCACTCGTTTTAACCCAAGGCAAAACCTCAATGGCTTTAAGTACCATACCTTCAAATTACTTTGACTGCTAGTTCTTCAGAAACTCTTCACTTCTTTAAAGACACAGCTTGAATTCATTATAGCTTAAAATTTAGTCCTTATAGATGCAAGGATTTGAGTATTTCAGGGATAATTATACTATCAGCCAGCATGAGTTAAGTAATTTTTACTATCAAAGCAGTGTAACTTTATTTGTGTAAATTTTTTTTTTTTAATTAAACATTTAGTTGGGCATTAAGGAGAGCAGTGTAGCGTTTCAAGCCAGTCATGGTGTTACAGATTTCCTATAGTATGAAAGTAAAGACAGTGTTAAATCTGGAAAGAAATTAAAGTACCCAGAGAGAGTGCATGACTATTTCTGTTGTTTGTGTTTAAACCCTTGTAAGTGTTTGGTTAGATTAAGAACTGTGAGTAAAGTTTTGTGCTTAGGGTGGGTGGGGTGTGCAGACTCTGAAGAAAATAAATCTGCCCATTGTGGAGGAGGAGGTTGATAAAATTGTGTGAGAGAATGCTGGAATAGTTTATGCTCCAGACTCTTGGACCTCTGAAAAGGGTGCAATGCAATTTGTGTAGTACTTCGTAGTATAAAGCAAGAGTTTTTTGGTTGTACCGCAAAAACTTTAAACAAGATTGTCGTTAATCTATTCAGTAAGTTGGTACGTATAAATACATGATAACTGAAAATGTAATGATAATTGAAAAATTGGATTCCAGTTCTGTAATACTCTCCTGACTTTGAGATGCTTCAAATTTTTTCTGTGAACATTTAGCATCAATTTCCCAGGAAAGGCTTTCTTCTTCGTAGTGCCAGCCTGTGCACTTTTCAGACAGCGCTGTGGAGTCATTAGTGTATCGCGGTCAACTGCAAGACCAAGGCATGCCATTCCATCTTGTCTCTGTACAAACAACTGCAGAGTCAAGGCCTTTAAGTTATGTTCACCTTTTAGGTTGCGAGATGAAGAAGAGTTGCACAATTTTATTTTCTGTTCTTCGCGCATCTTAGCTTTTCAGTGTGACATATTTTGTAGGAAGAAATTCCTTCCAGCTGGAGCGCAGTTTTTATTTACCTGTCTGCACTGGAATTTACCCACAGGATTCCCATCCTTCAGCCTTTTTAGTTCAGGAGAGGAGTTGAATTTGTTCAGAAAGCACAGCACGCTTCCTCTGTGATCATAATTCTATTTGATTATGCAACTTGCAATTAGTAGCTTTTTCTAACTACTTTTTCCAACTGAGAATCTTTTAAACCTGTTAATTTTAGCCACACCACAACTCAAGTCTTGTAATACCACGTTGAGATAATGTGAGGAGTCTGAAGGTTGCCAAGTTCATGTCTTTTCCTCTCATTGCACTTCCTAGGTAGCCTCCTTAGACAAATGGGCCTTCACTGCTCTTATTCCTATTGCTATGACAAGTAGCAGAGGCAATTTGGAATTTGGGAAGGTTTGGAGGGTTGGGAGATTCACAGACTCAGTTAATTAATTGGGCATTGGAGGCTTTCAGGACTCAACTGGACATGTGCCTTAGTAACATGGTTTAGTAAGACCTGCTTTGAGCAAGGGATTGCATAGGGTGACTTGACTTCCAGGAGTTCCTACCAACATGTATTGTTTTAAGTCAATTTGGAAAAAGAGGCAGTAACCCTTTTCAGTTTAAAGGTCTGAGTGTAACTTTTTTGTTTGTTTAAATCAAAGGTGGAATTATTTTAATTAAGATTAGGTTCGGATGCTTCCTCTGTGCCAGAGTTTGCAGATCCATAGCTGATCTTGCATGACTGTGAACAGATTATACGCCAATATTCAGTTTTGTACAAATTGCTGAAATAGTATGTGTTACAGATAGAAGTAAGAGTAATAATAAGATGATGAGCTTGTCTTTGTCAGTCATAAAAATTCACTTACAGCTTTATCTGTAAAAATCAGTCACACTTGAAGGAATTTTCAGTATATACATAACTAAGCATTTATTCTGCATTTTATTACTATCTGATTTAAATATGTTGTTGTATGCAGGCTGGTGAAATCAAGGAGGTTTCCCAAAAATGTAAACAAAAGCAAGATGCTTTGGAGATGAAAGATAAGCAAGTAAGAGTCTTGATTTTTGTGCTTTTTTGTTTAATATATTGATTTGGTACTAGCTTTGGCACATCCTGCGTGCAGGTAGAATTCTTCTCCTTAAATTCTGCAGTAAAACTTTTTTTTGTCTACTCTTTAGTCAGATGTCAGAGATTTCTCTCCAAGCACTAGCAGCATTTTTATACTTCACTTCTAGTATACAATGAATCTTTGCACCTTCTGGGCAGAACAGAATCTCCTGAGAATCAAATGCCCATTACTCCAAACACCAATTGCTATTAGATAGTTATAGGCTACATAAAATCAGTTACTTTGATGCAACAAACTTTTAGAATGGACGGTATGTATATGAGCAATATTTTGCAGGCTTTTCTTGAAAAGTTACAGCCTTGGTAGTACAGTAATACACACAGCATTAAAAACTCCCTCAGATACTCTGTGCAAGAGACTTTGGTTTTTGCTTCTGTTAACTAAAAGCATTTTTAAAGAAGGTGCTGCAAAAATCTGTTGCAAAGAAGAATTGCTGTTCTTCACTTATGCACTCCATCAAGAAATTTCTAAGTTACACATCAAGGCGCAGAATTCAGGTTGCACGCTGTTTTGTGATGTAGGCTTTATGTAATCTAGACTGGCTTACAAATGTGTTAAAGATGTTTTAAATTTCTGCTTTTGTAGAAATAAAGGATCTTTGAAAATGATGTAAAAATTTGATTTTAGTTTAGATTAAATGTTCTTAAACCTTAACAAAATCTATTCAGCTTCTAATTTGTCATAGGGCTATTAGAACTAGAACATGGTTTTAATGCATGGTTACATCTGTATTTAATACCTGTCTCAGTGATATACTAGTTATTTGTCATAATATTGCATACTAAACTCTCTCAATGTTGAAAATATTCAAAATTCTTAGATTGAAGAAATTAATCAAGCTTTCAGAATGAAAAAAGATGAAGAAATGGATAGAAGGAAGAAAATAATAAGTGCTCATAAGATGATAGAGGAATGGAACGATGAACTCAGTACAGTGAGCAACTGTGAGAATCTTCAGCCACAAATTGATGCTGTTAATAATGAACTGAAAGATGTACAAGGAGAAAGGGCAAACATTGAGAGTGATATTAGTGATGTAACAACAGAGAAAAGTAACCAAGAACGGGAAAAGAGAAGTAAGTTACTTGTTTTTCTTTGTTTTATTTTTTAAGACTGCTCCTACAGCATCTGCTTGTTGTCCTGCTATAGTAAAAATAATTTGAGACATTTACCTCAAGCCTCAAAGTTGTAGATTGTTACTTTAGTAGCCCTCTTGACTGTTTTATTAAAAGTAACAAAACCAGCTGTAGAGATAAGAACACTTAAATTCAAAAGAAGTAATTGACATTAAAACTACTCTTACAAGAAGTTAGTTTCCCTTGATCCCTGGGTAAAGAAACTGGTTTGCCAGTTTTGTTTGTAAATGGAAGTGTGTACTTGCAGGATGAAGGTGGGGGAAAAAAGCTTGTTTTAAAGATGTGTTGCTTAAAATGATCTCTGTGGCAGTATATTAGCTATTGATGCTGATTCTTCCTTTTTGGAAGGACTTCAGCTAACATTAATTTCAGTAAATTACTTTGAAGTGTCCTGGGGAAAGACCAAGTGACCTAGAGGGAGAGAGGCTATGTACTTTATTTCAAGAGGCATAGCAGGTATTCAACCTCTGCTTCTCCTCAGTACCAAATGCTTTCTTACACAGTCTACGGTCATGTCTTCATTTTTCTGCAAACATGAAATATCACTCAAATTTCATGTTGCTAGTCCCCCAGTTTCTTTTCTCTTGGGGTATTACTGGTTCTAAATATAACAGTAGAACATGAATTGAAGAGATACTTCTAGGACTAAATTCTTATGTTCTTTAATATAAATAAATACTGTACACATTTCATTATGCTTTGGACAATTATAATTTTATTCTAAATTTTAAGTTTGAGTAATTCTTTAAATCCCTTTAGAATAAGTGGGATTTTGAATGTGGGAATAGAAACTCTAAATTCTTATACTCTCCTGTCAGCCCTATTCCTGTGGTAACATAGTCAATAAATATTGAAAAATACTGAATATAATGTATTTTTACTATGGACTCTGTTTAAGAAACTGTCTTAAATCACAGGAATAATTGATCGCATTGAACAACTTAATAATATAATGAGTATGAAAGAAGAGACTCTTAGAGGGAAATATCAAGATACACACTCTGCTCTTATGTGGCTAAGAAAGAACAAAGACAAGTTTAAAAAAACAGTTTGTGAGCCCATAATGCTTGTGGTAAGAAAATTTACATCTATATCACTAATCAATTAATTTCTATTTATGCTTGCAAGACTTTGAGAATTAGTTCAGAACTTGCAAGACACCTTAAAGTTAGCTGCCAATTGCATGCAGTATGTATGTAATATGTATGGTATGGTGAACTCTGTATTTTTCATTCCTTTTGAGTAAGATGAGATCATACCTTCTCTCTCCCTCCCCAGTAAGAAGTTCTTTCTTAAGGTTCATGCTGCAGATTTCCTCAAAAGTACATCTAATTACTTAGGTTTAAGTGGCTTCCTAAAAATACAGTGGTAGTTGCAACTGAGGGCCCACTCCTTAAAGCGCAATCTGCTCAGCAAATATTTCATCATATCACTGTGCTCCTCAGATGTTTTTGTGGTGTGCTCTGCATAACCAGCTACAAGCACAGGAAAAGCCTACTCCTAGAATTTCCTCTTATTACCAGATATTCCAATTCTTTTTGTAAGATCACATCAAATTAATTCTGTAGATACCGTGGTATGATGGCTTTTGCTTTTTACTTTAAGGCCTCATTAATGTCTATAAATGACTTAATATCTATAAAATCCACTCATGTTTGAACTTTGTTCTGTGATAAATGTAAGTTAGTCTCACTTACTTAGATGCTTTAGTTTTCAAATTGATAGTAAGTTTATCCAGCCTTTGGCGGTCTTGGGGCTGTTAAATTGTGTGGTTCTGTGTAATTTCGTCTTCATTTATCATGGATATAATATCTTAAATACTGGTGAGTTACTGCAGAATTCTAATATTAACGTTTTATTCAGTTAGTAAAAGCTTCATTCATACTTTCTTTAAATTCTTAAATAAAAAAGTTTAATATAGTCTTTGTCTTTCTCGGGCTTCACAATTCTTTATTCATGTTTGTCAAAGAGAACTGCATTTGAATAATTCGTAAAGCATGGAGTTCTGTGTATTTGGTTTATTAGCCCAGTTGCTTCTAAACAGTATGGTATCTTTACTAGCGTTGGAGCAGAGCCACCAGACACGAAATGGTGGTGAACTGTAGGCTTGGATATCAGCTGACTGCTGGCATGGAAGGGTTGTTAAGTTCAGTTGTATTAAAACAGTCTCTTATCATTACGTTTTCTTAACTTTTTTTTTGTATGCGAGCAGATCAATATGAAAGACAGTAGACACGCTAAATATATTGAAAATCACATTCCAGCCAATGACATGAAGGCTTTTGTTTTTGAGAGTCCAGAAGATATGGATACGTTTCTTGTGGAGGCAAGTAGGCAGTAATTTTAAAAGTTGATTGTACTAATATGCAGCTAACACAAAGATATGTAGACTACAAAGTATGTTTCCTAATTATTATTCAATCTGTATTTATTGTACTTGAAGCATCCTTGAAGTATCTGGATGCTTCAGCTAGTTTGGCATATGCCCAGGATGAGAGGCATGAGGCTTTTTTCTGCTCTTCCAAGCATGGTAAAACTCAACATCTGGAACCTTTATTGGAAAAGGCATCCACTTGCTTGTGTGTTTGTCTACTAGCCAACATGGCACATCCATCCACCTTTGCTGCTGGTTGCAGTAGCTCCTTTTATTAGGAGCACTGTCCTACAGACCTAAGTTGGGAAAGAAAGCATGATATACAGTTTGATTAGTTTTTCTTTTAAAATTAACAGAGGGGTTTAGGATTGCAGGAAGGTACTGAGTCTTAGTTACTAAACATTGATAAGATCACTGCAGTAGCTAATACAGAATATTCAAAGACTTTAATCTGATTAGTAAGTAAGATTTTTTTCAAAACTGGAGGAATGTGGAAATATTAGGAAAATATTTCTCTTTAGAAAAAGCTCTTGTCTTCCTTGGCAATGTAATAATCACTGCAGAGGCAAAAAAAGTGCTGATAAAAGGAAATGACAAGAGCAGGAAGCTGATAATTAAGTACCAAGTATTTCCAGTACCTCCTGACTAAAATGGCAAGAGGATATCTTTCTTGAAGATAATGGTCCAAGCAACAAATCAGGCTTATTATTTTTCTAATGTTGCTCTTTCCTGGAGCCATGGGGAAATTGTGCCCATTGAGAGCCAGACAGATGACATAGGAGAAAAAAAAGTCACAAGACAGGACATTAACTGTCATAGTGCTTCCCAGCTACACTCCTTAGAGTAGTTTGATTGATGACAAACTACTCTGCAGTTTTTGAAGACTTATTGGCTCTTCTCAGAAGCTAGTCATTTTTATATGTGAGCCATTTTTGTCTGAAGTTCTGGGCTGCTTTAGGTAGCTAAACCGATCTTTCATGTGTATACTCAATCTTTTCTGCCCCATTAAGATCAAAGCCTCTGTGGCTAGTGATCTGCCATTATCTGTGCAAAATGGCCATGCAGCCTGAAAGAAGGGTCTTCCGTAGTACATCCATACAGACTACCACCTAGCTTAGCTATTAAGATTCAGCACATGGCACTGGATTTGAATGCTTTTATTATAACTAATGTGTAGTATTTTTACATATAAAAATAAGCTTTTGTACGTCATAGTCATTCTTGAGCAGGAGGAGTTTTTTGTAGGTTCTTCCATAGGTTTAAGTAGTTTAAAATAATTCTAAGTTAGTGAAATCCTTCTTAAGAACAATATATGGCCTTCACAAAGCAATTTTTTCCATTCTTTTTAACCAAATAATGTAATCTATATTTAGACACGTGATCATCAGAAATTAAGAGTGAATGCTGTGTGTGCACCTGCTGTATCATGTGCTGGAAACTTACCTTCAAGACCTATTGAAGAATTACGGTATGTATCAGATTAAATCAGTGGGAAAGGGTTTTAAATGTAGTGTTTTTGTGTCATTGCTATGTATTATGGTTTTTCCATGCAAATAAAATTGTTACCAATTCAATTTGGGATTAGTGGGACTTCTGACCCTTTATTAAATTCAGCTTGCTTTTATGTCTTTTTTTTTTTGGTGATGCTTGCTTTTTTTTCCTTCTCTTTAGCCAGTATGGATTTTTTTCATATTTACGAGAGTTGTTTGATGCTCCACTTCTTGTGATGAGTTATCTTTGTTACCAGTATTCTATTCATGATGTCCCTGTGGGAACAGAGAAGACCAGAAACATGATCGAAAAGGTGAGATGTACTAAATAGCACAAACACACCTGTCAGCTAGGTTTTACTTCAGGAATTATTTGGCAAGCTAAAGTGAATATAACAAAAAATGTTTTGCCCTTTTATTTGGAGTTCACAAGAGAGAACAGTTCATGATATACAAGCAGTTCATGATACTGCAAGACATTTTAACAAATCCAATAAGCTTACTGCATTACTTTGCAGAAAGCTCAATGTCTTCCACCCAGGTGTTGTTCTGAGTCAGTTATATGAAGTTGTTCTTATTATAATAACTTCTACATTAAGTGTCTGAAATATTGTGGGCAAAGTTCTAATCAAACAGTTAATAGTACATAACAAAGCTGACCTAGAAAGAAAATGGGTGGGTGGGTGGAGAATTGAGGTTTGTCCTGACCTCTTCCCCTTCAATCCCTGAGATGGGGTCTTAAAGCAATGATTAGGAAGGTGCTTCTTTCTTACTTTTTCTACATCTGATGTTCAGATTCTGGCTGCTACAGCTGTGCAACTTCAGTTAGAATTGATATGATAAATAGGATAAAAAGGCTTCAGATTCAGAGTAAGTTTACTACCTTACTCTTACATAGTCTTCCAAGCTCATAATTGCTGGATTGTAATGAGTAACATGACTGGTTTCGGCATTAATCCTTATTCACTTATCTGTCCATGCTGATCTCCTGTTTTCTGTCTTGTATAAAGAATAAAGTCTCCAAGTGGAAAAGGAATTATTTGGGCTCTCTGAGAACAATGAAAGTTGTATTTTCAAGAATCTCAGGGAACAGTCTCTTTAAATAGAGAACAATTCCTACCTTTTTTGCTGGGATAGCTGTTGCTCCTTTCTGTCTTTTTCGTTTCTCAAG
The DNA here is from genome assembly GCF_964035555.1 of Netta rufina. NCBI lineage: Eukaryota > Metazoa > Chordata > Aves > Anseriformes > Anatidae > Netta > Netta rufina. Next base: position 35,839,006 of record NC_140126.1, on the reverse strand, counting down.
TGCTAAGAATGAGGAAGAAAATAAAAGTGGAGGGAGACCTAGATTAGAAAAAGCAGGAAGAGAAAGGGTGTTTTTTTTTAAGCATTTCCTATTTAGAATGTCACTGTTTTCTGTTTATTACCTGATGAAGCAGATACCTATGTAATAGGTCTGAGAGTTATATTATGTAGATCATTCAGAATTACTTGGTTAGATACTCTGTCCTTTCCTGAGCTCTGTGAGCAAGTGTAAAATCACTGATATAGCAGGAAAGATAAGCTAATATTATGAATGTTTTGCACGTGGCATTTTCTCAGTTAAGCTGTGTGAAGTTTTTTCTGCTTTTATTACTTTTGATTGAGAAATGCAGTGTTTCAACATTGTATTTCATACTTCTCAGAAAGTTCCAGTTTAAAAGGAGACCAATTTTTATAGAGCTGAACATGTGGAAAAGAACTATGATGGAAATGTCATCAACCATGGTATAAGCTGTAAAGCAAAATTAAAACAGTTTGCAATGTCCAGGAGCCAAGTGAACACAATATTGGAGGTGTTTTGTGTATAATCTGAAAGTAGCATTAGTCAAATTAACTTTTGTCTCATGGAGTCTCTTTTTGCTCTTCTTGGTTTACTGGGCACTCTACATTCTTCTGAAGTACTGCGTTACCTTGTGTTATGGTAAATGTTTGGTTATTTATAATACCCTGTTTGACACAAGTAATCTAAAAACAGTTATTCAAGTATTTTTATCTCCCATAGTTTTTTTCTATGAATATGCTTTTTTAACTGAAGTTCATGCTTTACAGGTCACCTTATGGTTTCCTCTGTTCATTTAGTTGTGTGCCTTTAGTTGTTAGGTACACAGGCTATGTTTGCATGTATTTACACGTAGTACAATGCATTTGTTCATTGTACCATAAATAAGCACAAGTGCAGATGTTAATAGGTTTCACCAAAGCTCGTTCTTATAATATTGTTAGAGAAACCCATAAAAGCACGTAATAGGGTTAGAAGTAACTTATACATCAGAATAATTGGAAGCTGTTTGATTGTTTATAGTAGCATAGGCTGTGTGATGGTATCTTAAAAGTTCTTTGCTGACTGTTCTGAATTACAAGTATAAAAATGCATTAAATGTTACATCATCTTTTCGCAAAAACTTGTTAACAAATCAGAATTTTGCATAAGCTGACATTCTTTACTGTGGATTTCATCTAGTTTATTCCTTGCTCTGAAAAGCATTGCCTTAATTAACATTTTTGTCAAAAGAGTATTTTTCATTTTTTAGGTCATTCAAGAAACCAAACTTAGGCAACTGTACACAGCAGAAGAAAGATACATTGTTAAAGTATCTGCTTATACAAACCTAACCTTCTGTAGTAATGTGTCTCTGAGAGCAGCCCAGTTTCTCACTAATTTGGTGGATACAGATGAAAGACAGCAGCTAGAAAAACAGCAGCAGGTAGGCATTTGTTTTCAGATATTTGTTTTCAATAAGCATAGCCTGCTTCCATGTATTAGTATGGTACGTTTAAAGCAAGAATGCTAATGTTGTGTTTTTTCTTATTTCAGGCTATCAATTGCACGTTACAGTCGTTAGATATGCAGTTGACAACATTGCTTGAGAGACATAAACATCTGGAACGGAGAGACAATGAGCTCAGGCAACAGAAGAAGGAACTCTTAGAGAGAGGAAACAAGAGGAGACAATTGGAATCAAAAATTGCTGTGAAGTATGATAGGTAGGAAACAAATTGTGTTATGTGTGAAATGAGAACAATTTTAATAACAAATGTATACTGTCTTCCACTTACTGAAGCGTGCTTTTAATAGAAAAAAGTACTTAAGTGTCAGATACAGGTCATAATCAAGATCAAGAGGGTGCTTAGAAATAGGGATTAAGATAGTAGTTTAGAAGCCATATAACAATATCCTAAATAATTAATAAAATCATAGGATTCCAGTGAGAAATCATTGCATTCATTTGCTTAGAGATTGCCATAGCCCTCTCTCTTGGTAGCACACATCTTGGCACACCAGGAGGGACTTGCTGGTAGTATGAAAGGCAAAGGCAGCTTTAAGATCCTTGGGGCAGTGAGTAGGGCACACAGCGTAGATATATGGAGGTCAGTACTGAACCAGCGTATACCAGGGGAGGATTTTGCTGGCCAGCAGTGTGCCCTGGCCAAGAAGGTTAACAATATTCTTGGCTTCCTTAGGCAAGGTACTGCCAGCAGGTCAAAGGCCTTACTCGAGTCCAGGTAGACAATAACCACTGCTTTCCCTTCATCCATGAGGCTAGTCTTTTCATTGTAGATCTTATTAATTTGTTTAGAAGCATATCAACATTCCTGTCATCTCATCCTTAGATCTGCACATGTAAGTGTGGGTTTTACCCCTGGAGACACCTAACCCCATGGTCTCTCTGGCAGCTGGCCTGGATTCCCCTGTTCCCTCTGATATCCAGCTTCTGTGGTCTCAACCTTAGAGACAAACACATGCTTGACTCCCTGGCCACTTCACCTGGTTGCCAGCTAGTCTGGCTTGATCTTCACTAAGGAATAAAAGCTCACTTATATGCCAAGTGCTAGCACTGTGGACTCATGGGCCCCCAGTCTGTGGTGCTACACCTGTGCCTGGTATTTAAGTCCACGAACTCTGGTCTTTGTAGCTGCTGGTACCACAGATCATCTGGTCCTCTGACTTGTGATCCTGACTAGTTGCTTGCAGGTAGGCCCCCCATATGCACATGTGAATGCCAAACAAATAGTCCCTCAGCTGAGGAAAAGTGACAAATGGAATTTAATGACAAGAAAGAGCGGACTGTGCTGAGTGGGCATGGGACATGACTGTACAAGTGTATCAACCTGCCAGCTGTTCATGTGTAACTGGCCCCTTGGTGCCCGTATCCCTCTATTTTTTCACACTTCATCCTTCCCACGTCACCTAGATTGCTTGCTTTCCTTGCCTTCAATTTCTCCCCTCAGTATCGCATAAGTCCTGTGCAATTGTGAAACGCTTTCTGCTGCACCATATAACGTGTGCCATAACCACAGGCATGAACTTGTCACAGTCTAGGGAGTGCTCAGACATTGACTCATCCTGATGGGTTTTCACACCTGGACGATGGGGTTGAGGTTGTCCTGGAACAGGATATCCTTTCCTCCTCATGTTTAATTTGGGTTAGTGCCAGCTGGGGTGTCCTTGGCTCCTCTGGGCTTGTGGAGATGGGCCTTCGATAGGTAGGAGACTTCTATGATGGGCCTGGGAGTAGCCAAGATAGGGCATTATTTGAGCTTCCCCCATCTGCCAGCATCTCTCTGTACTCCTTTATGGGCGTGCAGGTGAGCTTTTATTATACAACCTAACAGGAAGCGTGCATAGATTGAGGTAAATGACATTCCCTTCATCTCCCGTCATCCAAAATCTGGTCATTTTGTCATAGAAGACAATCAGAGTGGTCAGGTTAACCCTTGGTTAGTGCTTGCTGACTGTTCTTGACAGCCTTTTCATGCTGCTAGGAGTGTTTTTGAAAGGGACTTGCTCCAGCAGTTTCCCAGGGATCAAAGTGAGAAGACTGGTTTGTAGTTTTCTAGATTATTGTCTTGATGTATTTGGCCTTTTTTGAATGTCTCCATTCGGAGCCCTCTGCAGCTACCTAAACAGCATGATTATTTCATTTGAAGTTCTTCATAATTATGCAGTTTTGGTATTTAAAATGAGTGAAAATACTAATTTTCTGCAGTACATGCGGGAAGCTGAAGGTGCAGATTTTACTTACTAGTATGTGTAGCAAGAATTAAGTAACCCTTTAACTCTTGGATGCTGTATTGTTGTGAGCAAGTAGTAGCAGAGGAAGAATGTCATCCTTGCACTGACGCTTTAAGTCTGAAATTTATAGAAACCATATGGTTGCTGAGAGATGCCCTTAATAACCTAAATTCAGATTTCTCTAATTATGAAAGTTCTTGTGTTTTCAGTTTCTTAGGCATAAAGTTCATGTATGGGGAATGCATCTAATATGTTTGGAATGTTTAGAAACAAAAATACCTATTCTTCCTTACTGTTGGTTTATTACATACAAGATTTAAGAATTCTGGTATTTTCTGCAATTTATTTTAATTAGGATTAATCATGTATTGGTTCCTTCCATAGTATAAAACAGCTGGAACAGGATGCTATCAACCTAGAAGAGGAATCTCAAAAGGCAAATGTAAAGATCAAAGAAATAAATACGCAAAAAGCAAGACTTGTTTCTGAATTAATGCATCTCATAAAGGTACGTGTTTTTTCATGGTATATGTTCCACCAGTGTGAAGATTCTAATTCATGTAAGAAGGAGTTATGCAACATTTGGATGCATTACTGTAAATGTTTACAAGCTACCTTGCTTGATGATAAACTCCTTCTAAAGCTTTAATGAACTTGCACCTGTTTATTTGTTGGTGACAAAAGTCCTTTATGGACTGATCCAGTAAATACAGAAATGAACTGCGTAATCATTTCAGTCTGTACTTTTTCAGAATACTGCTTGTTCGTGTGAACTGTTTCTTCCTCTTAGTTAATAATCTACTTTTTTTATATCGTTGTTTCTATTGAAAAAAGGAACAGTCATTAGTCTGCTAAAAGTCTGTCTTACTGCTAAAACTAAGGAAAATGTGAACTCTTCCTGTACCCACATGAAAAAACTGTCCTGAAACTGTAAGGACCCGTGACTGTGAAGGAAGGCTAGAATCAGGAAAGTACTCTCAGGCTCTAGTGTCATGAGTTACTTGTTGTCTTTTTTTTTTTTAGAGTTCAATATTAAAAATAAAAGTAAGCCCTGTGTGTTTAATTGTTACATTAGTTTACCTTGTAAGCATGAATAAGGGGAACTGCTAGAAGGTGAATTACATTAGTTTGTCTTCTGAATAAGTAAGGGGCAAGAAACAATTACTTCTAGTTCTAAGGGAATCTGCTTGTGGCTTCGCACTTGGCAAGAAACGGTGCCATTCTGACTACAACTTTGATCTTGTATGCTCTTCTTTTGCCATGTCTTAGCGACATTGAAATGTTTTCTTGCTTACTCCTGAAAAGAATTGAATATTCCCTCTGAAATAATGATGATTTCAGTACTCTTCAGTTGTTGGTATTTATTTAAAAATAAAAAAAAGCTTCCAAATGGATGAGCTGCTTGTTTGATAGCCCTGGACAGGAATGATTGGTGTGTCTGAGAGAGCATCTTTCAATCAGCTAGCCAGCAACTTTGAAAATGCAAAAGAATGGCAGAAAACATCTGCCATGTTAAAAAGGGTTTTGACACTTTTATGTTTAGTGCCCGTTTCCCTGTATGTAAACTGTCCCAAGTGTTTTCCTGTTGTAAAGACAATTGAAGTAATTTATGGACTGTTGTAAAACCTGTCTGAAAGAGTGTTTTAAGTCTCTTTTCCCTGGTATATGAAACTGTATTTGACACATACTGTATGATTTCTTAGTATACCAGGGTGTAGGGCAGAACGGATGGTATTTGCTTGAAGTAGTTATTGACCACAAAAGGTATTTTTGTATCATTTTGTGTATCAGCTTAATTTTTACAGCTTGTGTGCTCAAGGAAATATGTGCTAGTGCCTATAGAAGAGATTAAAATGATCTGTTTCAAGAAAAATGTTTTGGCATGTGATTTATTAAAATTACTGAAACCCAGGCATTTCTGTTCATTCCCAAACCAAACTTCATGCATGTTTCCAAGTTTACGGGAATCTTCTCAATTTTGTTCTGTAGTTTTTGTAGTTGTGCTAGCTGTAGGCTATTCAGGTGACAAGCTTTTTTTTTTTTTTTTATTCTTATGTTCAGGGCATACTCACTTCTGCTACAGAAGAAAATTTAAAATGTTTATGGGATTCCTGTTTGCATGGTAGCAATGTGATCTGTTTTTTAAAGAGATTCTGTGGGTTATGTGGAACAGTCAACAAGAGTGATGGTCTGCATGTATGTTTATAGGAATATACAAGGCAGAGTAGACCTGGTGCGAGTCAATTCTTTACAACCACTTGACAGAAACAGAGTTGTTCCACTGTTTCAAATTCTGGTTTAAATTTTGCATATAGCTCTCTTGTGCTGTTATCTTAAATAGGCTTAACTTCTATTTTTCATCACCTTTAATTAAAACTCTCTTCTGAGTTGGCTTCTCTGATAATTTTAAGATTATTTAAGTGGATTGGAAACAAGGAAACTTATTCTGTGTCTAAGTTCACACTGTAGAAACTTTGTGTTGAAATGACAAGTAGTAAAGAACTCATACATTTGGCTTACTACTAGGGTTGGAAGCTAACACTGAAATATTCATTCCCATAGGTCTACAGTGGGAATTTTGTGTGCCCTTACCTTAAGAGAAGGGGGGTCCTCTCTAATATGCTGATTATTAAAAAAAAAAAAAAAAAAAGAAAAAAGAGCCTGGGTTCTTAGTGCTTTATACTTGAAGCTATTCTTTACATAGGCAAGAAAATGTTGGTGATTTTGAAGTCTTCCAGACCATTCCCGAGGCTATCTCACTTACAGAAATTATCATTTTAATGTCAAAGTTGCCTAACCAGAGAATGAGGCTCACTAAAGTCTGTTATAAAACTTCCAACGCAGAACCTCCATCTGTACTTGTGCATTTGTTCAAGGTAGGACACTCAAGGACCCCTTCTAAATGGTTACTGTACTAACTGAGGGGCATCCAGAGCTTTTATGATACTTAGTAGATTTTGATTGTGTTAAGACCATGCTCTTACATTCATGGGTAAAAGAACACGAAGGGAGAATGTCACAGCTCCTGCCATGTACTTCATGTTCACTCACTCTTGCGTTGCCAGTGAGAGGGGCATGTATTTTATGTGCTTATTTCTTGATTGTTTTTCCATCTCTGGGTGTGATGTGTGAAATCCATCAAACTCCACCTGTTGGAATTTGTCTCTGAGAAAGAATTGAGATAGCTTTACCTTTTCTGGAACTTCATATGGGAGTATGTGGTGTAGGGAGAGAATATATGCTTTTTTGGTATAACATTGTTTAGTTGCAAGTGATATCTGAATGCCTACAGATCAAAAATGTGGGTGGATTCCATGTCTTGAAGAGTTTGAGTCACCAAAAAGTCACTTTTCTTTTTTGTGTTAAGTCTTTCAAAAAGGTGAGCACAGTATGGGATTGTATGCTATCACTAAAGAGAAAATGCATGGTTTCTGAAGCTTGATGGTAATTATTTTTGAGTTTCTCCTGGGGATGTTAAAAAAAAAAAGACATTTTCTTTTTTCCTATGCAGCATTGTGTATCACTGAACATGCTCAAAACAGATTTGGTTCTTCAGAGCACTGTGGTGGCTGCTGAGAAGAACAGACTAGAATTGGAGTATAAAGCAGCAAGTACGCAGCTAAGAGCTTCAGAGGTAACTGTTTCTATGAATGATTGTATATCTACTGTGAAAATATCTTCTGTGGAAACCTTTATAGTGTAGAAGAGCATGCTTCTGTGCCATTCTTTAGGAATGGACATTAATATTGTTAAATACATAGCCTTAATTTCAGTGGTTTGATTCATTACTTCAGCATCTTAATTTAAAGCTGAAAAGGAGGTTCTCCTTCCTCAGTTAAGATGTCTAAACTGCCATGAAAACATGATAGACAGTCATCATGTCCTCCTTCAAGCTTTTAATTCTAATGCTTAGCCAGGGTAAAAAAATCTAGCTATTTTTTTGGAACTGTACTCTTTCTTCTGAGCCTATCATAGACAACAGTACTCAATCCACATGGTAGATGCAGAGTCAAGATAGCTCTGCTGGACCCTAACACAGTACTTTCTTTCATAGCTGACTTTCTCATACTGTAATTATATGCCTTTGGTGGACAGAAGAGGTGATAACTAGTCTTTTGATTAATCATATTAGGCAGCTATGCAGTATTCTGGTTTAAAGAAAGTTTGAGTAATGGGTTTCACAGGAAAGTAATCTTACAGAGGATGTGGTTCTTTTTAGTGGATTAGCATTTAGAGGTCAATTTGCACATTTGTTTTGTAAGCACACAATTTTTCAATGTACCAGGGGAAAAAAGCTGTAAAACTGCAGTATGGTAGGTTTATTTCTTATCTTGAGAGACTCAGGTTAACAGTAGTTTAATGCTAATTCAGCTTGATAGACAAAGTAATTGCAGTTAAATTAGAAAGCAATTCAAAAGGTAAATGATTTTCATTTTTGTTTGATAAGCAGTTTCAGAAAAAATTACTATGGGAATTTTTTGGAAAATATTTAGAAAACCACTTGGAGGCATAGGTATCATCACTTGCAGGACAATTAGAAAAAAGAGAACTTGAGCAAAAAATGTCTGGAAAGTAGAGACAATCCAGCATGTTGCTTGGAAAGTCACAGGTTGCATCAGACCTCTCATGCAATGCATGTGTTACTCAGACTATGAAAATCCAATGCAAGGTGCTACATTAGTGGAGCTCAGTAACCAGTAAAAATGTATTACAAAGCCATGAACCATGTAGGAATAGTCTGTGTCATCAGTGGTAAATTTAATACTTTTTTTGTTCTGTCAGTCCAATCTTTTTCACCCTTTTAGAGATTAGCTTTGAGTTGGTGCATAGGTAGGTGTCTGGTCAGGTAAATACACAGGACATGTAAGATGAACATTCTGATAATTCTTAGTTAAACAAAAATTGCTTCCTTTCTTAGTGAAAAGCTAGTTGGGTCAGTTGAGGTTCCCTTAATAATTGTTACTGCATTATATTCAGCCACTTGCATAGAGGAAACACTGTATCGGAGCTAGTATTTTTGATGGGTGCTTTACTTGATGTTAGGAACATTAAAACAACAGTAACAAAACCCTAAAATTATTAATTCCCGTATTAGAACTTGAAGAAATGTAACTGCTCTGGAGGAAAACTTTTTTGAGTTTTCAAATGCATCTTAAGTTTTCTCTTACACTGAAGTTCAAAGCCAAGCATCCCCATGAGTTTTCAATTAAGTCTTTGGCCCCTTTTTTAAAAAAGGTTCTCTTTCTTGTATTGCATTGAGCTATGTATGTTGTGCACACTGTTTTTTCTCATTTTGTCTGCTTCACTCTAATTCCTTAGTGGCTGACTGGTATTTTTTTTCTGCATTAAAGTAGTCTTGCTCCAAAACTGTCCTTGAGGATGCCATCACAACACTGTGTAGAAGTCTTGCTAACAGTTGCTTTATGTTTTTATAAAATAAACCTGCAAAAAGTATGGAACCAAACAAAAATAGAAATAAGTATGATGAACAAAAGCTAGGAAGTGAAACTAAATTGAAATTTAAGTGTTATGGTTATGGGGCTAATAATTTTCTGTTTGATCATCAGACACTTTCTTAGGTCATGTGCTGATTATAATGCATTTATTAAAATTGAAATGGTGGGTATCAGCCAAAGAAACCGTGAAACTTAGCACTTATTCATGGTGTTTATCTCCCAAGCAATTTTGAGCCTCTGTAATATATAAGTAAATATCTGATTAAGATTTGAAGAAAGCACAACCTCCCCCCTTATATCTAGAAGATCACATATGTTCCTTTTGTGAGGGCTCGACACTGGGATACCGTGGAGAGAGCAGCATGTTTGTTGCTTTATGGGTGTTTTTTAACCACTTAGGTGTAAAGGCCAAAACAGTACATGTTTTTGAACAAGTCAAGTTAGCAGCAACAGATTTCTGGGGTATATATTTCGTTATTGCAGTTCAAATGGGAACCTTGGTGTTAGTTTAACAGCTTCTTGTATTTAATCTATTTAATGAGACTAAGAAGCAAATCTGTGTTTTGTGACCTATATTGAACGTTAGGGAGAATTGTTAGCCCCATCTGCTTATTAGATAATTGGCACAATTGCCTGCATGTTTATGGTGATTGTTTGAAAGAGTCTTGCTAATTGACTTGCTGCGATAGCTTGCTAATTTTTTAGGTTCATTTGGTGTAAATTTAAATAATCAGTATTAGTACTCAGTGTATACATTGCAGCACTTGTTCCTTAAGCCAAGTTTTAAGAAAATGCAAATTCTGTTTTCCTGTGTATAAATTTGCAAACTTGAAATAACTAAGTACTGTCACCAGGCGTGTGTTCAAACACTAATTCATGAGAAAATATTGGGTGCTGGTGACTGTTTTCTTCAACCAGCTTCTCATTTTTTCACAAAACCAACTGCACTACTGTTAAGTGCAACTCCATAAGAAACACAGAACGTAAGTGGGCTCTGCTGCTTGGTAAATGTTTCAGTAAGTTCTAATCACAGCCTTGTGCTAGCATGGAATTATCCTGAAAGACCAGGATACAGTTCTTTCCAAGTTGGTATGCTGTTGGCTGAAGCAAATTTGAAGCTTTGTCTAGGCTACAGTGTCTTTCATGGTGTAGCCTCTCTGTTCAAAGTAGCAATTCTTTCTACTTAACATTTTTCCATGGGTTTTATTGAGGCACCTTCAGAAAGTGCACAAGAACCTTTACATTGCAGTGCACTTCTGAGTATCTAAGAGGATGCAGGATTCAATGCTTGTGGTTTTTCTTTATATTATTTAACTTATGTTTAGCATAGGCGTATGACAACAAACGGGAAAAACTGAACGAAAACGGAGACTTGCCTTCCTGATGAGCTGTCAGTGCTTTTATTCTATCTTCATAACCACATCACGTCTATTGCTTTCCAGTGTTCCTGTTGAATGTTGAGTTTTTTTCTGCCTAAACGTGTTTTCCTTTTCACGCCCTGAAAAAAATTACTTGCCTCAGACTTCAATTAGGCCTGTTCAATGTTAAGTATATTTAAGATTTTCAGTGCCTAGAGTTCAACTCAAAATCTTGTTTCGTGCAGCTCTGCAGGATTTCAAGTGTGAGCAATACATGCAATTGAAACTGAGATTCCTCACTTCAGATTTTTTTCAGAACTGACTTTGGCTCTGAATGATCAAATGCTTGAATAAGAAATTGATGTTTCATGTGTAATAAAGCACGGCTTGTGGATCCTTTCACTGGATCCTTGGCTCTCATTATTAAGAGGTCAAACACAGTTTAAATGAAGTCAGTTGCCTTTTAAATTTCTAGGGCCAAAAGTACAGGCTAGTTTTAATTCAGAAACTTATGAAATGTTCCTAAAATATTTCTTTGAGTGTGTTACAGGTCACATGCCGGTATGTAATGGAACGTAAGTGTTGTGGTGTACAGTTTTGCTTTTGTTAATTCAGAAAGACATAAAATACTGGCTGTGACCAAAACGAAGGCCATCCTCCGCTTACCCTTGTTTTATCAGTGTAGCTCCAATGCCAGCCCTTCTTGCCTGTAAGACATTCCCTTCATTCTCTAGCATGGACTTTACAGAAATTGAGGAAAGTAAATGGTGCTTTTTTAATCTTTTTGAAAGCATTAACACAGTGACCGTGTCCTGTGTTTGAAAAAACATTCAATATACAATTGAATAAATATTCAGTAAGCTGAATATTTATTCAATTGTATAATCCTGAGATGAAAAGTCATTTTTTTTGCCACTGGAGCGCTCCCATATTTAGCTAAAACACAAAACAAACAAACAAACAAAAAAAAAATACAAACTGGGGAGATAAAAGCACTCCAAAGTTTAGGAATAAAATTAAACGTACCAAACTGTTAGAAGTAAGTTCTGAAGCAAAATATTGTACATATGGATTTTAAGTTAGGATTTTAGGTTGGATGTTAGGAAGAACTTCTTTACCGAAAGGGTTGTTAGACATTGGAACAGGCTGCCCAGGGAAGTGGTGGAGTCACCATCCCTGGAGGTCTTTAAAAGACATTTAGATGTAGAGCTTAGGGATATGGTTTAGTGGGGACTGTTAGTGTTAGGTCGGAGGTTGGACTCGATGATCTTGAGGTCTCTTTCAACCTAGAAATTCTGTGATTCTGTGATTTTGTGACTCTAAAAAAGTGAAAATGGTGCGTGCCCACAGTGTAACTGCCTATTAAAAGGTACACTGCATGTGTAGTCAGTCACTGAGTAAGGGCATGGTAAAATAACTCAGAGTAAAGTTCCAGTCTCTTGGTACTTACTCATTTTCACTTCTAAGTTGTTGGCAGCTCCCAGCTTTCTGCATCTGAGTGCTCACCTGAGCTGGGCATCAGTAACAAGCAGTTACTCCCAAGCCTGTTCTGCTCCATGTATTGAAGTGGCAGGCCTGAGGCCTGGGCTGCACGTGCAGAGAGAAGTCAGTGAAACTTTTCTCTCTCCAAGCTTTTTTGCCTGGATATTGATGTTGCAAGATAAAATACAATACAGAGAATACGACACGTTCATAAAGCACTGTCCTGAAAGAGAACTACTGTTGCGGGAGAACTGAATTACAAAAGTAATAGGACTTGGCTGTCCGTTTACCTGTGGTGAATTCCAAAAAGTTTAGTTTCAAGACAGCTGTTCAACAGCAGAACCTGTTTTTCACTTTTTTTTTTCCAGTGTTGGTTTAAAAATAGTGGATGTTCCTGTTTTATATTTTGCAAACTGTATGACAGGAGGTAGAATACAAAACAGCAGAGGAGGACTTCTGATTTGTAATTAGTTTACTCTGTACAATTTCAGATAATCTCCACCATGTAGATACATACAGTTAAATGGGAGCTAATAACAAATAAGGCTCACAGTATAGTTGTGCTATACCTTGTAGCAAATTTGCTGTAAAATTGTCTGATTTTAAGTGTATGTTGAACCTACAAAAATCTACACATATGGGAAAAAAAAATATTATATTACTAAAGCATGCTTTTGATCAGTTTACCTTGACATCTGTTGACTTTGAACAGAGAAGCAGAAGGAGTTCTACGTGTTGAAATGATGAATTTCCTGTCGTTAAGCAGTATGATTTCACCTACATTCCTTGATTTGGAAGTCATTTGTTGCTTATATGCTCTTATCAACTCATGTTGGAACCGAAGTTCAACTGTGTGGATATGACTTGCAACATTTAGATGTTCAGCACATTTCTTAAGGAGTCAGTGAAGTGTAATGCAAAATCAGGGACCATAATGGAAAGCAATAGGAAATTTAAAGTAAAAAAGATGTGTATTTTTAATATCTTTTCTAATAGCAAACTTTTTGTGAGCTGGATGAGAAAAAGCGGGTTCTTACAGAAAACTGCAGGGCACTGCTGAAAAAGGCTCGACAGATGTGCAAACTGGGTCCGGATCAACATCTTCCAAAAGAATTTCAAACTGTATGTACAAAAATAAATCTCCATATTTCTTTTAAACTTTGGATGATCCTCATATCATTCTAATTTTTCTAGCAAAAAATATTTAAATTTAATATTGTAAGGGTACTAGCAAAGGATCATCTGTATTTCTGTTAGAATTGGCTTGCATCTTATCATTTAACCTTTAAAAGCACCTTTCAGTATTTAGATTATAAAAGATGGGATATCCCCTGACTGTGCATAGGGGAAGAAAATGTGATCTGAAATTTCAATTGAAATGCATATGTTTGTATTTGTAAAAAATAATTCAAAGCTATATTCTTCTAATTTGTTGTTTTAATGGAGTAACACGGAAGTATTGAAATCTGGGCTATCTTCCTACCTACTTGGAAGTCTTCCAATAGTCTAGAAGTATTTGTATGGCTTAACTGGAATAGCCCTGGCGTACACCATGTCTGAGTATCTGTACCTACACAGAATAGGCAAGTATGGAGCAATTGCTTGTGTATCTGTAGTATCACTGTAGGCAGAACTCTCTGTCCTGGATAGCTTGTGAAGGAATGTTGCTGTGTTAAATTTTGAACATGTGACATCCTGAATAAAAGTAAGCATTTTCTGGCTTATGGGATTTCTTTTCAGCAGACTTGAGTTCTTCATTAGCATTGCTGTAAAACATATGCATCTTTGCTCTTGTAGGCTTTTCAGGATCTTCCAAACACACTGGAGGAAATAGATGCTCTTCTGAATGAAGAGAAATGCAGGGCCTCCTGTTTCACAGGCCTGAATGTTGTGGTATGTTCACTGCTTTCTCTACGCCCTCCCTTCCTCCCCCTCCACCCGTATTGTACTTGCTTCCCACTCTGTACTAGATCTCTTAGTATAACAAGCTAGACAGCAGGAACAATGTTCTGTAAATGCCAGATTCTGCATCTATTAGAATTTTAAGTAGGTTCTTCCAAAAGAACAGTGTGTTCTGTGTCTTTTAAAGAAAAAAAGTTGTAACCTGAAATAAAAAATACTTCAGTTTCTCTGCCTTAAAGCTTGGAACAAGTCTTGCTTCGTGTACAGTGCAATAATCATATAGTTGTGTTTGAACAGGATCAGTGTAGTGTGATATTTTCACAATCAAGGTTAGAATTGTGAAACATTGTGGTTAGTGACTGCTTTTTTTAATTCTGGCAGGTTGTTGAAGAGTACAATAAGCAAACTGAAGAAATACAACAACTGATTGAAGATCTAGAGGAAAAGAAAAAGGAACTGGATAACTATAAGCAAAACATTTCACAGGTAATAGCTGAAATTAGTATTTCTGTTTGAGAATATCTTCATTAGAACAGAACACGTACAAAAACAAATGGTAACATTCAAAGTTCTCTTGAGTGTAAAGTGAAATCCTAGCTCCTGGAATTATATATTTTTAATACTAATTACTGTCTCTGAAGACAAATTTGCTTACTAAAAATAGTTTTACATGGATGTTTCTACTTCTAGGTCAAAGAGAGGTGGCTAAACCCTTTGAAAAGCTTGATTGAGAAAATTAATGAGAAGTTCAGTAACTTCTTTAGCTCTATGCAGTGTGTTGGTGAAGTTGATCTTCATGTGGAAAATGAGGTATGACTTAGTTTTCATACATAATATTGCATTCATATTTTCATACATCTTATATGTTGGCAGAGATAAAATAACAAATTGTCATTTGGATTGTGCGGAAAATATTCTTTAGAAGTTCTTCATTTTTGTAACTGTCGCACACACTTTGTGCTAGAGCTGCCTGATTGGTTTGACTAAAGGAAAATGAGCCTTTGTCCAGTTGCATAAGAGTTCAGCTCATTGACTTTTGGAAGTTTCTTGTAACTGAATTAACTACTCAACTTCTTCAAACGCTAAATTGCTGTTCTTCATCTTTTTATGAAAGATTGGTTTTAGGAATGCCCTTTTAGACTTCACATTTTTGGAAATGCTTACTCTTTCTGCCAGAGCAATACTCTTCAAGAGAAGCAGCAACTCTGAGTGATGCATGATCTGAAATTTCAAATCATTGTCCGTGTTTCTTTCTTTTTCTTGTATTAGATGAAAGTGTGCATTTCAGTTCTGATTTTTCCCTCTGTTTTCCTGTTACAAGGCATAGTTAGAAGCTCTGCGTTTACTTCAGCTGTAATTCACATTTGTTATGTTAGTAATTTAATTTTACTTTGACTAATTTGTGCTATTTTATTACCATATAGTGGCTAAAAGCTGCTATTAATATTGTAATAATTTGGTTTTACCTGTGGTTTCTAGTCAAGTCTGTTGGTGTTTTGGCTTTTCTGGAGCAGTAGCAGTCACCTGGACCTGCCTGTTACACCATTAGTAATGGTTACAGGAAGAGTTTACCTCTGAGGGAATTACCAGTAGTAGCTTGAGGAGTGATGCTCTACACAGTGGGCTGAAGAGAAATCAGTTATTTTGTTTTAAACTGATCTCTGTAATGATGATCTTAAAGACTTTTAAGTAATACATACATTCTATTACACTGATAGCTGACAGTTTTTTCTGTAAATTACTCAAGCTGCTTCTAAAATACTTAGTGGTAGTTATTACTGGGGACAGAATAGTAACAGGGAAAGCTTGGTATGTGAACAGTACATTAAAATGTTAGTATAGAAACTAGTAGTAAGAAACAATAGGACATTAAAACATGGCCTTTTGATTTCAGAGTCAAATCTATTACACAAATACTGTCTTCTGTGTAAAACTAAGTTGGGAGGGAGAGAGTACACAGAAAAACAGTAAGTAAGTGGAGGGCTGATCTTACAGGCTAGCAAAGCCTCCAGGATGAACCTTGTACTCTTCTCCCACCCTACTTTCAGCCTGTGCCAGTGCATCTGAAAATACAGTGGGCCTTGGAGACCTTAGGTCTTGTTTTTTATTTCTCCTTACTTCAAATGGTTGTGTTCTTCATGTTCTACAGGAAGCTCAGTTACTTTCCAAAGAGTACAGCAAAAGCTCTCTAAGTATCTCTTAGAGAACAAACAGGAACTAAATTGTGCACTTAAGCATATTTTTCCCTCCACTGTGCTAACAGTTCCTGATCATAAGCAAGTCAGACTGTGGGTCTGTTGAGATGGCTCCTGATAGTCAAGTATGAAATCCTTCTGAGATGGAGCAAGACTATCTAAGCAATAGTGCTGTTACCTCCACTGATTAGGAGAGCCTTGTATTAGCTCTCCTTAGCAAAAGACCACCTTCAGGAAGGTCAGTGCAGCTGCATTTGAGTGTTCTGAAAGTATGTCCCTTGATTTACCTGCTTAGGTTCCTGACTGTCAGGCATAGCTATTGAAGTACAATCTGAAGATCTGAGAAGCTAATTATTCTTCTGCTAAGCTGCATTAAATGCTAAATTAAATACTTCTTGCATAGTGGGAGAGATTGGAATGGTAACCAAAAATAATTTGTAAATGGTTTGAGTTGCAGTAAGTATTGCTTTGTTCCAGCATGTCTGTCAGTCACATAGCACTCCTCCTCAAGGCAGGGCTTCAATTTGTCTTTGAAGTGCCAACTGATTGCCAGCAGGGGAGAAAACACTGAGGGTAAGAAAGGTGTTCTGTCTTCAAAAATCGGAAAAAGCTTGCACTGTTGCAGTTGTGGGTATGCAGCTATGCCAGGTCACCTTCGGTCTCTCCCAAAGTACATACGGGTTGATCTCAGCCTCACAGTTCCATGTTTCTACAGTTTCGGTATGCCAGTAGCACCAGGGATTTGTAGTACGTGAAAGTAAATACCAGTATAACTTACACATCTCAGTCTTGAAGATGCTTGTCTGTCTGCAGATAGAGTAAAACACCAGGAGCACCAAAAGGTGTTTTGTTGTTCAGATTTAGCAGATTAGCATGTAAACAATAAATCCTCTCAAATGTTAGATGCAATATCTCATCTATGCATTATATATGCAAAACCTGGAGGTATCAAAGAAGCCAACCATTGTTCCTACAGTCTTCAAGTTCATTAAGACAGTTCTAAGATTGAGTTTTAAGAGTGTCTTGTTTCCTTCCTAGCAGTTTTTAGACCTTGCGCTTCACAGAAGCCAGCCCTACGCTGTCACTCCTCTCTGCTGGGTCACTTAGGTTCTGTATGCCTTTTGATAGCTGTGGTACGTGGTCTTCTAAACCAATCTGGTGTGTGCTGGCTTCTGTGGGAAGTGCTCCTCATTGTCTTTTTGTGTCACCTGTCTTTTCTAATACTAGATGTATTTTGCAAGTAACCATCAGTGCGTCACCTCCACTCCTTTTTTTCTACCTTAAGCATCACTGCTATGTACTATTACAAGAGCAGCAGTTGGTGACCTCCAGGCACAGAACTTATGCTTCCATAGTGAATACAGGTAGACCTCTTAGAACTCAAATTCCTGAAACTTTTGAATGTTCCCTGTAGCATTTGTTAATATGATAAATACAGATAAGGAACATGTCTTGTGTAGACTGAACAGTCTACATAAGTAGATTTCATAAGCAGTCAGTATAGACTTTCTGCACTGTGAGGATCTCTGAGGATTAGCAGGTGAAAACTGCTCTCAGCTGCTTTTCACTTCTGAAAGATTAGCAGGTACTCCCAAAGATGTGTTTTTTCATCAAATAATGAATAGATTTCATTGGATGGGCCTTCTTTGAACCAATTTATCCCCCACACTTGTGTCTCATTAACTCAAACTGTTGACAGGTCAATTTTCTCTTGAAGATGCCAGTGGGAAGCCTCATGTGTTGTTTTCTGGACTGTGAATGAAAGGGAAGTTTCTGTCATGGTGCATTTGGTTGGGGGATTTGTATCTCATTCTGCTAGTGGAGGAAAAGTAGCTTCCGTTTTTACTTTGGAGCACAGAGATTTGGATGGATATACTTACACTGCTTGCACTTGGAGAACATTAGGTGGGGTCAGAGACAAATGTGTGGCTGTAGGTTTTCACCTCACTGTTTAAGTAGGTAACATCATGCACCTGATGTTTTATTTTTTTCGGAAAAAAATGAATTTTTAGGGTCATTGATTTCTCCTGTTTCAAGCAAAGACTATTTTTTTTCTTGTCTGTGTCCTTATTGTGTACAAAGTCTTTCTTACAAGCAATTTGGAAATGAACAAATCGATATTTAGCGACAGTAGTATAGAGGAACTCTCTAACAAGAATAAATAAGAATTAAAGAAACTGTATGAAGCAGAAAGAATATTAAGTTGAATCTGTGCTGTTTGTAAACTCTTGCAGAACATTTCACATTTCCTTTCATTTGCATGTCATTGTCAAATAAACTGTAATACAGAGCAACTGAATTTAACAGATACTGACTTTTATAGGATGAGTATGACAAGTATGGGATTCGCATAAGAGTAAAATTCCACAGCAGCACTGAACTTCATGAATTGACTCCCTATCATCAGAGTGGAGGTGAGAAAAGCGTTTCAACTATGTTGTACCTGCTGGCTCTACAGGAACTCAACAAATGTCCTTTTAGGGTTGTAGATGAAATAAATCAGGTGAGGATCTAGTGCAGTAAATAATCACATGTTATATAGAAGCTTATGAAACTGTGGAGAGAATAGCCTTTTTTTTTTTTTCCTCTTAGGGAATGGATCCTGTGAATGAGAGAAGAGTTTTTGAAATGGTTGTGAAAACTGCTTGTAAAGAAGGCACATCTCAGTACTTCCTTGTTACACCAAAGGTATGTGGCTGAAAAATGAAAGTTTCTGTGAATGGCAGTTGTTTTCTGTGGTGGAATCCCTATAAGCACAGTATAGCTTGAGTCTGATTTGTTTTATGCCAGACCATAAAATTAAATGGGTAACTGTAATATAATTTGCCTATTGTAAGGATGGTCCTGCCACGAATTAATACAACCTATACCAAGGCTTATGCTATTTTAAATGCATTCTGGAATTGTGGCTTGTGTGGAAGAATGGCAAGTTAAGGACCAGTGGATAGGGATATAATTTAACAAGACTATCAAATGTAATGCCTCTACCCCACAAAGAATTGTAGGTGTAGCAGAGACAATTTCCAAACATGTCAGGTAACCCTAGTGGGCTACCTGGCTAGTTTTGCTGGCATATGAAGAACCAGAGGAGTTTCAAGGGAACGGAGGAAAATTGTCAAGAAGCTGATTGATAGAAGCTTATAAGCTTAGAAAGGATCAGTGCTGTGTTCCATGGAGAATGGTTTCATGAGGATTTTTCAGTCAGGAGTTGCCAGTGCATAATCATGCATGTAGTATGTAAAAACAACAACAGAAAATATTTAGATGACTTAATGAGTTTGGATGATGTAGCTTTAGGGGACTAGTGAGTTGGATGGTAGTTCGGCTGCACCTTTAATGGAGGTGAATGTTACATTCAACCTGATGCAAGACAGCTAGAACAACAAAAAAAATATTTGTACACCAAGGAGGCAAATGATCAGTACTTGTATGCTTTGTTAAGGTATCACTTTTCTTACATCTCCTACATTACTACTGCAATGTAGAAAATCTGGTGGTATGTACTATACTTTTATAGTATTAGCAGTTGAAAGACCTGTGAAAAGCCACCTACTACATTTACGTGACTGAAAGTAGCAGGAAGGTAAGTTTACTTACCTCCACGCAGTTTGATTGTTTCTGCTTTGTTGTTGTTCTGTCTTGTTTTGTATCTGTCTCCTTTTGTCTTTTTGTGATTCATCTCCTTATCACTGGCTCTGCTTTTCTTACCTCTTTCCTGCTTTAAGAAACAACAGAGTAATTTGGATATTGAAAATATCCAAAATGGGGCCTTAGAAGATGACTGTCAAGGAGTTCAGAGTTTCTTTTAAGGGTTGTGCATGCTGTCTAATCAGTGCTTTAATTGATAAGGGGGAAAATTGTGTGTGGAGAGCCAGACAAATAAATCAAAGCAAAGGCGAGAAACAAGTAGAAAGAAGCTTCACAGGCTTTTTTTTTTTTTTAAATGTATATCCATTTAATATTCTTGATAAGAGGAAGATCAAGGAACATGTTGGACCCCTATTCAGTGGCAAGAGATGGCTTTATGAAGAAATTACTTAAAATAATACCTTTTTTTTGCATAATCTAGTATTTTTTCCAGAAAGATCAACCACAAGTAGGAGTTAACCATGCACACAGTTAACATGGTAAAGTTGTAGTGGCCCACTACAATGAATAGTACTGAAATAGTACTTCATGTAAAGATCTTAGCAAACGAGATTGTTCAGATAGGCCTCATCCAAGGGTGTGCAGAACAGGCTGAGGAGAAAGCTGGAATCTGCACCAGTGCTTTCAGTGGCTTACTTGCAGTTCCTGAGCCTAAGCTATATATAATTACTTTATAGAAAGTAAGCACTTAATGTCATACTAAAAAAAAAATAATTGCCATATTAAGCTGTGTTCCTTTGTGTGTATCTGTTGTACACAGGAAAAATAGTCTTGTTTTTTTTTCAGTATGTTTCAGTTTGTTGACACCTTTCCCAGCTAATTTTTATGCAAACTATGGAAGAGAAGGGGCATAGATTAATATGCAGTAGAGTTGTTTATGGAAGTTTGTTTTCTGAATTGTTGTGATTCATTATCAGAATAAGTAGATGAACTGAATGCATTCTTCAGAAGTGAGTCCTGGGTTTGAAAAGCAGCATTTTTTGATACAAATAACCACTATACAGGGAGCGAATGTGTCTCTGCTGGAGAGCAAGATTAGAATTCTGAATAATCTTAGATTAGATAATTGTGTTTGAAAACAGGATGTATTTCAGCACACATAAACCTAGGACATGGGATTTAAATGGCAATAAATAACAGCCATAACTGGTCTAAGGTATAAATTACAGCAGAGAGAGGAATTACTGTGGGTGATGAGTTGTAAGTTAATTGCTAGAAGTTATCCTTAGTGCTGAAGAAAGCCTTACGGCTTGTGAGATGTAGGAAATTTGTCAGTCTCCTGGGCTTGCCACTGACAAAACTTGTGAAAACTTGAACCGTGGTAGGTGTCCAGCTTTGGTTGCTACACATCAAAAAAGCAGAACACTGGCTGGAGATATTTCAGAAGACATCAATGTAACTTGTAAAAAGTTTTGAAAGTTTTGAGTTCCAAGTAATGGGAATTGCTTAGCTCAGAGGAGTGTGAGGTTGAAGAGAAGGATAATCCATAGTAACTGTCTCCAAGTAATTCTCCCCTTCTGCTCTCCTTAGCCCTGGCAGGAGAAAAGCAAAAGCAGCCAGTATTCTCTGCATGTAGTGGATTGGGGAAAGAAGTTATGACCTCATTTGCAGCAAGAAGGTACAGATTAGGCAAGAAGAAACACTGTCATAGTGAGGATAGCAAAATATGGAAACTACCTGAAGGATGAATGCGTTCTCTCTGGGGGCATCTGGGAACAAATTACACATCATCTGCCTGAAAGGTTATAAAATTGATCCTGCAGGATTGACCTTTCAAGGTCTAAGGCTTGATGTTAACCTTCTTAACTTATTTTAGATAACGGGCAACATCATCTTTTATAGCAATTTTGACTTCGGATTTTGTGTTTTTTCCCCAGCTCCTACAGAATCTCACTTACAATGACAAGATGACAGTGTTGTTTGTCTACAATGGACCTTGTATGTTGGAAACAACCAAATGGAACTTAAAGTCTTTCTGTAGGCAGCGGCGGCGACTTGGAAAGATGGATGAACAGTGATACGTATATTTATATGTGTATGTACATGTGTATATGAAATACATAATTTTTTTTAGAACATTTTGGAACATTAGGCTTTCAAGACTCACAGAAATTGTGAAAGATGAGAACCTGTAAAAAAAAAAAAACAACAAAAACAATGATTGAGAGCTTTGTTTTTTTTAAAAGCTTATGTAAAAACAATGGATTTCAAGTATGTATTTTTTCAAGTCTTTTGTAGTAGTCTATTTCTTCAAAGAACCTACTTTTTAAAAATAATATGTTTAAATAAAAAGGGAGTTTCTTGTATTTTGCTGTTATACCGGTAACGCAACATCAAAAATACAGTTAATTCTTCTAGGTTATATTGGATTAAACCAAAGTATATTTTTTATCTAAACCTGGAGTTTGCTTTTGTTGAACTGTGTTCCCCTAACAGTTTAGGGTGTTCTCCAGACTTCTCGTATTGAAAGGGGGGGAAACCTTTTTTTGTAACGAATGAAGCAGAAGATGTATGGGAAGAGAGTGGTTTGTAAGTAGCTGTGTATAGTTTTTTGTTTTGTGAAAATACACCTGAAGTTGATACAAGGAATGTATTATAATTATAGTAATATACTTTATTATTGTGATTATTTTTAGCTAGCCTTCCATTTTGTTTTCCTGGAAGGATAAGATATGTATTTTTCTATGGCATGGAGGCAGTGACAGAGAGCCAGGTGTTTAATAATTAAACGATGAGATAGTTATCTTGCAGCGGTAAAGCTAAGCAATGTCTAACTTTTTAAAGTAAAACTGGATATATTTTTGGTAATAGGTGACCAGAAGGCTTTTTACACATCTTTAGCTGCATTGAAGTGATAGTACACAATAGCTTTTTAACAGGGTAGCTTTAAAATTCATTAGTAGAGTTTTCTCTATAGCTGTTAAATATTTCAAAGTAGATGTTACCGATAGAATGTTGAATACAGCTGTTTAATAGTTAAGGAGATATTATCAATAGACCATTAAATACCTAAAATAAAATCCTGGCTATTTAGTTAACTATTCAGTGTTAGGTTTGTTTTTTTTGAATTGTAAAGAGTATGATCTGTAAAGAAGTGGAAACTATGGTTGTTATCTAAAATGTACGTAAAAAATAAGAGTCCCAGGACAGCATCTGAAAATATACAGTATCCTCTTTTTCAGCAGGACAGTAGCCCTCGATAGAATTTTAGACATAATTCAGTGTCTGCTTTATTTTGAATGGGAGTTTTTCCTACTGGCATCCTGCCCAGTGAACTTTGTCAGTGAAATCGATATGTCAGGCTTTTTACATGAGAGTGAGATGTTAGAAATACAGTTACACACTGCAAAACTTAAGCTAGAATATGAAGCGTTTCACATATTAAAAGTAAGTAATTCTTGTCTTTGAATTAACGAGTCTTTCAGGGAAGAACTGCATACTCCTACCTCACGGGCCAGAAGACTGGCTGCTGTTGATCAGTGAAGCTCCTTCTGTGAAATTAATTCCTGGAATTAGCTCCAGGAGGATTAGTGTCCTTACAAAAATATTTGACAGAAGAAATAAACGAGTGTGGAAACTCAGGCTCTAGTCCAGATACGGAGTGGGCTGGTGGAATATCCTTGACTTAATTGAAGCTACAAGGCCTATCTGTCCACTTTATTTTAAGATCTGTGTTTTAAATGTGTTCTTTGATTTTCAGAATGCTTCGTTTCTCCTAACCCCAAACTTTTAAGGTTAATTTTGTAATTATTATTATTATTAAATGGAAGCATCTTCCATTTAGTCTCTGAGGATTGCTGTATGAAAAGTGCAATTTGTTTTGCAATGTTAAGCGGATGAAACTACTTACATGCACACAAGTTGGGACGTCAGTTCATCTGTGTCTAGACAACACTGATTATCAATTTTTAATGTTGTCATCATAGAACTAGTTCATGGGTTTTCTTCCTAGAGTTGTGTTCCTTTCTCATGTTTCAGACTAAGTGAAGTATGAAAAGCAAATCTGACTTCCTTCAAGAGAATGTTAGTTCAGATCCTGTCTCAAAAATCCCACTTTCTGGGTATGTGCCTGTTGCACTGCAAAAGTGAAGAGAATGATGGGCTTGCGAGTGTTTGCTTCTTCCTTAGATATGTGTCACTACTGACCAGAGGTTCTGGTTTACAGTCCTAACATGACACTGTCATTCATACTGCTTTTGTCCAGACATTGTAACAAGTAGCAAAACCATACAATACTGTTATATTACAGACCAATTGTTATCTAGGATCTTTGCTAGCTAAAGGCTTTAAAAAGGACCTATAACACATCTGTGTATATGTACAGTATAGCCAGTGCCATTTGCAAACAGGCTGTAGAGCCTGACTGTGTGCCTCCCATACACGTTCCCATTGGTGACCTGCTCCTTCGTGTGATGGCTGCATCCTTGTCCATGAACAGAGCTCCTCTGGCTTATGGAAGAGTTTTTTGGACTGGATGCTTATCCACACTAAGTGACTTAGGGTAGCAATAGCCTTTCTTAGCATTCCTTACCTTGTGTATTGGGTGTTTCATTGCTGTCAGCTTTTTTGCTGTTCTTGTTTTGCTGCTATTCAGCTCCTCAGGCCCTCTTGCTATAAAAATGGGTAAGATTTAATTTCAGTATAACTGAGGAAGAGGGGACGAGTGGAAGTGTATGTTAAATGTACACGCAGTATCCAGCTTTTCCTGATGACTAGACAGTACCTCAGACAGAGAAGTGGAAAGTCACTAAATAGTCCTTCCAGCTGAAGTATAAATTGGGTGTTCTCAGAAAACAGGTATTCCTTTCTGTTATTTAGACCAACTGAAGACTACAGTAAAGATCCTTTTCCATAATCATCCACAGTTTGACACTTGTGTATCCTCAAGTATTGAGACAAAGAAGTGGCATGGAAGTTTTGACTTACTGGGAGAAATAAAGCAATTTTGAGAAACAAAATACCAAAAAGCTTGTATGAATCAGCTTTTAGTAGCGTATTTCCTGACTGAAAGTGTCATTTGTGCATGTATGCTGTTAACTAGGAACGGTTGTGTAGCTGGATGGAGTAGCAGGCTAGAACAAAGAGCATAACTTGCATAACTATAATGCTTTCTTGGTACTTGTGTTTTTATTGGAAGAAAAATTAAATGAAATATGTTAAGGCTCTTGCTATCAGAACTTCTATTCTATGGTCTCTGGAGTTAGTGAGAGGTGGTGAGACACACAACTGATCTGCGCTGCAGCATGCTTACTGACAAGTGTGGCAGGTGCCCACTAGAGGCCAGAATATGCATCTGCTCTAGGCCTGCTGGCAAACTTTATTCAGAATTAATACTACTTAGAATTAACTCTACATTGTTTTATTTTTACAAACATGTGCATGGCGTTAAAATGTCTGATAGTGTTGATGCATTCCCATGCATAGTGTTTGATTAATGTTGGGGGGACGGAAATGGGGGAGGTAGATCTGTAGTGAAAGATACTCACTGTTCACTAAGCTGAGCAGGGGTTCTCTCTCTGTTCCCAGGGAGTGGCTGATGCGATTCCCAGGCAAAGCAAATTCCCAGTCTCGTCACTGCATCCATCATGTTTAACAGTGCCTGTGTTGGGAAAGGAGCACCACACTGAACTGAAGGGCTGTATCGACTCAGCAGTATCCCAATAAATACATAAAATTATTTTGTAATTTTATGGAAGCTTTGTGGTTCTGTGCATCAGTTCCCCATCTTCTCCTCCGGCTTTAGTTGCCCTGATTCTTGAAAATCTCACTGTAGTTTCATCTGATTTGACTGGCGTAATACCTGATGGGAGGTGTCTAGGGAGAGCCTACATCACAGGCGGGGGGAACCTTGGCAGTCCAGCTTCACTGTAAATAACTCTGAGCCAAAATTACTCTCTTAGGTTTTGACTCACTGAAACACAATGTCCAAAATAAATTTTCCTAGAACTTTTTGTTACAGAAGCATTTTTCCCAGTGCCTTGCTGAATCAGAATAAAGCCGGGATTCAGTACATCATAATCTGGTGAGGAAGGAGATGGGGAAGAGAATTAAATCTATCTCTGTTCTAAAAAAAAAAAAAAAAAAAATTCCTTGTCCCGGCCTGAACGTTGGGAAATAGCAGGAATATTTCTCTTCTGTTACTTTCATAGATTATGTGTGCTAAAAATCAGGTTTCTTCTGCATGGCTCATTTGTCCACTATAGCAGGCTGCTAGCCATCATCTCTTGTGGTTCAGCCATGATCCCATCAGCATGATCCACAGCAATTCCCATCTCCGGTTTCCACCAAATTCAC
This sequence comes from Netta rufina, assembly GCF_964035555.1. Taxonomy (NCBI): domain Eukaryota; kingdom Metazoa; phylum Chordata; class Aves; order Anseriformes; family Anatidae; genus Netta; species Netta rufina. The sequence goes on along the minus strand of NC_140126.1, from coordinate 35,812,921 downwards.
CACCTTTTCTTCATTATTCATTATTCTGCTACACAGTTGCTCTTAAAGTAATTCTCTAGTTATCTGGTATCGCTTCTGTTGATCACTTGTCTCTACTAGAGCCAATACTGTTGACAGTATGTTAGTCCCAAACAATGACATTATACATGTCACTGGCTAGATTTTAGTATCGCAAATGGTTTGCATCAACAGTTGCATCTGGAGCTACATCAAATCTTGGCATATATTTCCAGCACATACTTGGAGAAAAGCAAGACACCTGCTTGAGAACTGACAGTCTTTTGTGAAGCATGGAGATGAGAATATTGCAAGTAGGCCATAAAAGAATTACAAAAGTATCTTTGAGAATAAGTAACTATGCATGGCAGTGGGCAAAGTTGTCTTTGGTAGAAGCAAGGAGGAAGGAACAGATGCTAACTGAGAAGATGGTTGCAGAAGATATCAAGGAACTCTGGAAAAGAACAGAGCAGATGACACAGGTAACATGCAGTATGGATGGCTCAAAGTGGATACATGCTTCAGAGTAATCAGAACCAAGTAATTCAAAGAGGGAAGGTATATTATTAGACATCTGTGGAGAAATCCTCTAACAAAGAAAAGACTGGTGAAAATAAGGATATTAGTGAGGGAAAGGCAAGCAGAGGAAACAAGCTAGAGCAGGAGCAAATCTAAACTCAATATTATTTAGCAGATACTTCTGACATACAGCATTATGCAATAGGTAGCATAAAAGAGGCAGGTGTCTTTGGGAGAACTGGAGAACTAGTGTGTTGAACTGAAGAGCAGTTAGTGTCCTCTGGAGTCATACGAAGAGTCAAGGAACAAATGGGATTCCAGAAAGAAAGTCTATGAGAAGACCTTCCACATGTCAGCTAGTTCCCTCCTTCACCAGTTGCTAAGTAAAGTTTTAGAAAGTTTTACTGCTTGATCTTGACTGCACTCTATTAGTAGCAGTTTGTGTATTATCTTCATGGATGACAAAATGTGTTTTTGTGTGTGTGTGTTTCTCCTTTTCCTACCCCCCTTGATTGCCAAGAATTACAAACTGTGAACATGGGCTAAATCCAAAGCAAATGATCAGTAGAGAGCATGGAAAGGGACTTGCTCTTAGGTACCATAAACAGTATCAGTCCCACTCTGTGCTGCTGCAGTGATACTTACAGGTCTGTTTAGGTAAAAAGCCAATGATGCTCTGGTTTCCTATGGGCCCCTATCTGGATCCACTTTCTGTCTGCTTCTGAGCCTGATTGTGCTGTTCATGAAGGATTTCTGTGTTCAGAATTCTCCTTGTGTTTAAAATACGCTCTGCTGTACGTAATGCGCTGGTTTGATGTCAGCGTAATGAAAGTGGTACAGGTTCCAGAGTGCATACGGTTCCCCAAGCATAGGTATGCCTTAAATCACTGTTCTCATGAAAAATGATCATAGTATGTTACGTTGAGAGAATCTCCTTTTATTTCAGCTTGAAGGAGTTTACAGCAAGGCTTTCCCAGTTAAGTATAGCAGTTGAAAAATGATAGCCCTGTGAAAAACGATTCATTGAATGTAGAAGCTGAATGTAGCTTCGCTTCTAGGTAAGATTGTCGTTCTGTGGTTCAGTAAAATGGATGCAACAATTAACCATCAACATTGCATAGCCTAATAACATAATTGTGGTTTTCCCTGGCCTTGTGTTTCTTGACAGAGGAGTTATGCATGTCTTTTCTTGGGTTCTCTAAAGCGTTTTTTGCTTGGAAACACCGTCAGAAACCACCAAAGCAGTGGTTAACAGCAGAACACAAAATGTTGTATGTGCTTTCTGCAGGGAACTGGGTTAACTTACACCTCCCTCCTTATCTCTCCGGGAACTTCACCTGATGTCTTTCCAACCTCTTGCCCATTAGCCAGAAGAAGAAAAGGCCACTTGGAAAGACTACGACAGTTCTTTGCAGCCTTTCAGCACTGTAGGCTCTGCCCACAGAGGGCTCTGTTACTGTCTGTGCGCTTTGCTTTCTTTTCCTGTGCCTTCTGAATTCCTGTGGGTTTTTTTTTTTTTTTGGATGTTGGGATGGTAAGTTGATCTCATCTACTAGGTGCTTCTAGTCCTGTGGTGTATATACTCCATTACCTTTGTACCTTGTGTTCAGCAGTGCAGTTTTCCAGGTGTTGATTTCATTAACAGGGTTATCACCTAAAGGGCGACAGACAGTACTGAAAGAGGAATAGAGGAATGGATGGCTTTTGATATGGAAAGCAATAGGATGTTTGTCAGTTGTAAATTAGTTGTAAACTGAGGGCAGTGAGCTGGTTAGAAAAACTGAAACGTCAGAAATACAAGCTGAATGCAGCAGAGGCACTCTGCTCACTCTCACCCCAAAAAGAATACATGGGCTCCATATACAGATGTATAAAGTGGAAAAAGTGTATAATAATACAGAAACAAAAGTTTGTTATGGATTAGAACTGATGCCAGGTCCCTGGTTGAAATAAGAAGTGTTCTGTACTACCTGTGGAAGTGCTTGGGGAGATAATTTAGGGGACGTGATGTCTCAGTTGAGGACAACATGACACAGAAAACACTAATTGGAAAATTCTTGTCATTGGGAAAGCTTCCCTTGCTTATTTAAGGCAGTCCATTAAAGAGGGTTTTGGTAAGTAAGTGCATTATTCTGACAATTGTGACTTTGCTTTGTTGTTGATGTAATTTGTCAGATGTGGCTGGCAGGTGTGAGGAGCTCAAGCTGGAAGAGATTTTGCTTTCAATGCAAAAGCCCTTGAGGAAATAGCAGTTCTCACAGAGGTCTGATGCGGAAAGGAGTCAGGCAGGTTTCCTTAGCCCTGGCTGAGTGAGTGCTGAACAACATGGCTTTAGACTCCCACAGAAAAGAAAGTCAGCCTGGGCATCCTAGCAGGCAGGTTGCATGTGAACCTTTTCTGAACCACTCTGCAGACATTTAACTGGACTTCCATGGTATTAAATGGCATGTTTCCTTTCTTCTCTCTTCAGCAGAAAGGAGTAAAACTTCTCCTTGTAGAAATAATTGTACTCTCTGAATCAGCTGGGATGTGCTCAGGGTCGCATTTCCACATGTCAGTGCTGAAGTCTTAGTCAGCATCCATGGAGGCGCTTCCAGTCTGCATACCTTGCCTATTCCAGCCAAGATTTACATCACTCCTGGAAAGGCTATTCTGCATAGTGTACTAGATCTCAACGATTGGAAACATCCTCAGGCTATGGCATTGTCTACACTTGGAAGATTTTGGTAGTTTTTCCAATTGGAGCACAAAGGGAAAATGTTAAATACTTTAAGGAGGAGTCTAAAAAACACTTGGAACGTCCTTTATGATGGGAATGCAAGGGAATAAGCTCAGGGGAATGAGCCCTCTGTCCTTTATTCCTAGAAACAATGACAAACTAAAAAAAGAAAACTGTGCTGAGTTTGTTGTGTTTGTCCTTTGGCTGTCCAGCCAAGGACAGAAAACTCCAATGCAGTATCCAAGCCAAATGTGCCTGCAAATTTAGTTCTAGATGCAGAGGGCACACGTCTACCCCTCTGCCTCTGCCCACAGTGCCACAGGGTTACATGTTCCTTGGGTCCGGGGAGTTACACCCTAGTGTGGTTCCCAGGTGCCAGGTTGAGTTCTCATGCACCAAGTTAAGATAGTTTGTGTAAGTAGTTGCTTCTTGCTAGTCCTGACTGTAAACATCAGTGAGCATTTTGGTGAAGGGCTCCTTGCCTTTCCGGCCTTTGGAGGCTGCACAGCTATGGTGTTCTTATTTCCTTACCTCAGTGAACTCCTCCAGACCTTTGGAAACCTCAAGGCGGTGGCGCTGGGTGTACAGGCTGCGGTGGTGCAAGGGAGAGCACCAGGCTGAGGTCAAAAGCTGCTGAGCAGTGGGAAACCTCGTAGGTGCTGCAGCAAGTGCATGAAGGGACACTCTTGCTCCACTGCACGCTGTCTCTGCAGTAGTGGGAGAAGGAATCTCTCTGAAAATACTGTGGAAAAGTAGAGAAATAAGACCTAAGCTTAATAATGACAAGCAAGGCTGGGACCTTTGAAACTGGTCCATATGCCACTTAACTCAGGGATTTCACCGTGTGCAGCAGAATTTTTTTAATTATCTAAATTATTTAATTATTATTTTTTTTAATTATCTAAACAGGATGATTACTTGGTTGGTTTATATTGGTTGGTTTACATGATCACTCTTTGACTCCAATCACTCAAAACAGCCTTTGTTTTTTTAACTCATTTCTTTTTATTTTGACAATATATATATACATATGTACAAAAACATCTATGCCTACTTTTTTTTTCCTTTTCTTTTTTTTACAATTTCATGTGATTTACAAAACAGGACAGCAAAATAACTTATAAAGGATACGAATACTGTACAAAAATAAAACTGATTAAACTGTTGGAAGTTTGTATCTTACAGTGTTACAGATCATGAATCTGTAAAACAGCATTTTGAAGAATGTGTCCAGTCTGGTGTATGTTGAACTAAGTCCGTCTGCAAACTGAAAACAGATCTGTAATAAAGGTTATGAGAAACTGTTTTGAAAAAGAAGTATGTTGAAGTATGTATAGCTATACCTTTAAAGCCATGACTTCACTATAGTAATGGGCTTTCTGAACCAAGGAGAGGAGCTGTCCTAACTTCAGCACTATTAAGTATTTCCAAAATAGTACAACAAGTATGAACGGTATTAGAGAACCCGATTTTCCTTTTCTTTTCCAACATTTGCAGCACTCTTTGAAACTTAACTTGAAGATGCAGAAAACTAACTTGGAGTTTGTTTCATGTATTAGATCCGTTGTTTGCTTTTACTAGAAGAAAAACTAAAAGACCCAAATCATCAATACAATAAACTGAAATACCTAAACCTGATTATCCCCCATGTATTCTGTTAGTGGTTAAAAAATCACATTAGTCCCGTCTGTCCTATGCTGAAATACAGCATACATTAGAGTAAATTGGTTACGGCTTAGGAAGGTTTTTTTCAGAAACAGGATCTTGTCACCAGTGGTGATGACATGCGTTTATATGTCCCTTTGTTCTGTGGACCAAGGTAACCCCCTGCCTGTTAATTCTTTTAGAAATTGAAGAATTAATGATGATATTTCCTTAGATGCGCATTCTACCCCAAGTATCGAAGCTGGGATCTATGAATCTGGCCATTTGCTTCCACATGTAGGCTAATTCCGGTAGCTGTGACCAAGCCATTTATCTATTGATTTAGGAGCTGCTTATCAGCTGTGGCTTCCCGTTGTGGTTGACAGCACGTGGGGGTGCTTTGTACTTCACAGGACCAGGCCTTAATGTTCCCAGTACTGCATTTGTCCTACAAAATGGCAACAATCCAGACTGTAGGACAGACTCAAAAGGTTATTGTGATCTTCACAGAGAAGAAGGAAAATGAATATGCATGCTCCATTGAATCTCACTGGGCTACACGTGGCCCTAACTCCGCTTAACAAGGCAGCATTAACAGTAATGGTAAGCGGAACCATTTCTGTATTTCTAGATCAGTAGAAATACTGAGGCTACCTATTTTTTGTTAGGAAGAACATATGTCCCTACAACTCAATTTGAACACCAGAAATTAAAGTTTGGTTTCTAAAATAAAAGTTTCACAAAGCTGAAACGGAGGTAGAAAGTGTGCTTGGTTTCCTGATGTCTTCACTGAAGAAAACACATCCCTTTTTACTCCACAGACTGCTCAATATCCCTAATGCCTTAAAAGCAGTTCTCTTCACATAGACAGAATTTATCAAGAACTACACAGGTAAAAACACTATAAGCAAACTGATTTCTAATGCTGAAAGCCTTATACAACTGTAGAAGAAAATACCCTACTCTCTGAGCTCATTTTTTTTTTTTAACGTTTGTTTCTAGGAAGCAAGCTTTTTATCAATCAAAACAATAAGATACGGTAACTGCAGCTGTACTAACAGGATCTTTATGTACAGAATTTTACAGGATGACCTAAATTCATCTGCAGTGGAAACACTTCAGATTTCAGTGTGATTACTCCTGAGATGAATTGGGCCCTAAGTCTCTATAGTAGGGCTGCACCTCCCCTTCCTCTTCTGGAGGAAGGAGTAAAAACAGAACAGCAGAAGAATGCTTCTGGAAGAAATGTGTAAACATAATTATCCCCTTATAAGTAGCTGGGAAGGGAAAAAAAAAATAATCACTGGTAACCTGGTATGGTGCATGGTTTTAACATGAAAAAAGATGAAATACTCGCACAATGACCATGACTTGGAAGTTCAACTTCGGTGATCTTTTTGCTCCTTTTAGAGAGCAAAACATAGCTTTAAGTTAAACATAATATTGCCTCGATCGTTATTTGGCGTGTCATGCATGACACAGGTATGACTGCAAGGTACTTAGGGAAGCTGATGCCAGAAGGAATATTGTGACACACCTTGGGCGTTGTATTTCCAATTAGCTCATGGTTTTCCCTCATACTCTACAGAAACAGTGATCAAGAGATACGGGAGCCCTTCTGAAGTGCTCTTTTACAATAAATTTAACTGTTTCCATTAGCAGAGTGCTCCTAAGGAAAGGTCTACTCTCTCCATAAGCACACGGAACTCCCATTGGATGTGGCAGGAGTTAGGCACGTGTATGAAGAGAATAAATCTTTAAGGCAAGTGTATGAAGAGAAAAAACCTGTAAAAAAGCAGCAGTTTATAAAGATGGTAGCTGCTGTAATCCATCTAAAACAAAACACAGCAGAATAACGAACTGTTACTGGCATTTCTATAGTACAGTACTGTATTTATTGACAAATGAAAATATAGATCAATTGAGAGACGTATGTTTCTGCCCTCATCCCCCCCGCCACGTTATGTAGGCTGACTTGTATTTTTCCAGGTAACTGAACAACAGAGCTAAATACACGTATGGTCAGAAAATGACTGAGTGGTTGTGTTGGTGTTTTTTGCTTTAAGTATCTGCTTGAATTTTACATGTTTTTACTGGAAAAGTGCAGCTTATATTCAAAAGTATAGTTAATACAAAGAAAAATTAAAAAGACCCCCTTACTTTAATGGGTCTTCTTGAGTATAAATTCACCTTATTTCAGTATATCAATCAGATGCTATTAGTAACATGTAATGTTTCTCTTAACAGTCTTTTTAAATGAAGGATCATTCTGAAATATAGAAGTAAACCCACTTCTACAATGTGCTATGGATTTTATATCTGAGAATTACTTATGTGACTCAGAAAGTGGTTTTACTCGACAGACTCTAAAACACAAGCAGCATTACATTGTTCAACAAAACATGTTCATGACACAGCAATCACAAAGACCTCAGAGTCACGCTACGGTGGTGTCACTGGCCGGACCATCCCGTGAGACGTACGTACGCCAGTCTCAACGCGCCGAATGGCAGAAGGCGGCGGTCCCGTCCTTCTGCCCGGAATCCCCTTCATCAAGACGGCTGCTCCCAGCGAGGGGGGAGGGCGTGAGTGGGAAGCACAAGGTGCTTATGTTCTGAACACCGGCTACAAATGCTTGATCCCCAGTTGCCGGACGCACCTTGCACCCCCTGCTCCGCTCCCCGGGCCGGCCCTGCCTTCACAAGGAGCCAGAGCTGGATTTTTTGGATCGCTTGATCATGCTGGGGTGAAACTCAGTGTGGCGGCGGGCATGCTTCGTCAGGTGGTCGCTCCGCATGAAGCGCTTCTCGCAGAGAGGGCACCGAAACTGCTTCTCGCCGGTGTGGGTGCGGTAGTGCCGGGTCAGCTCGTCGGAGCGGGAGAACTTTTTAAGGCAGTCGGGCCACGTGCAGGGGAACGGACGCTCGCCTGCGGGGAGGAAAGGACAAGAAGGTGTTTAGAGAAGGGGGCAGCGTGCTGCCGAAGGGACACAGCTCTTGCATAATGTCAGGTCTGCCGAGCTGCTGCCGATTCGCTTGGCAGGTTTCAGCCTCGCCACTCTCAAGCCGAAAAACCCTCCATCCACACTGACCCCAACGGATGAGCACTGCCCATGCACCCACGCTTCTTATGTCAAATGCATTATGCTAGTTTGAGAGGAGCACACCATTATTATTCCTCTGGCACTTCCATTCGACTGGATAAAATCATCCACAACCACTAGAAAAGCAGCCAAAAAAACCCTCACCTACAAGACGTACTTACTACATGCCTGGGAAGGGATGAGGGGGGAAGAGAGCTGGGAGAGCAGAGCAGCCTCAGAGCTGCAAATCTGCAGAGCAGAAAGGCTGCGCCTGCTGGCAGAGGCCCTCTGCGCCCCTCTCCTCCCTTCCCCGGGGCTGCGCCAGCAGGTGATGGTCTCCCCTCGATCTCCTACATGTCCAGTTTGAGGACAGGAAAACTGTGATGTTACTTGCAGCCCTATCAGTAGAAATGTTTGCTGTGGTGGCGAAGAATCAAACCAAATGCCTTAACCTAGAACACCTTTGTTTTAAAACCCAGGGTGTGAGGAGCAAGTGATACCAGCATCCTCCTGGCACCCCAGATCCCTGTGGCTCAGCCCTGCGGGCTGCCCGCACCCCGCGCACAGCCACAGGCCCAGCACCTCCCAACCTACAAAGCTGACTACTCCATGTCACAGAAGGAAATCAAAAACACTCAGGATACATCATGTACCAGAGCCATTTGATGCCTTAATTCCTTTTCTCAAGAGCCTCCTGAAGGGAATATAAATGACAGCTATGTGACAGCTATTTATAGTCAACCATGAAATATAGAAACTATCCCAGGAGATTTCCAGCTTGGAAGAGTTGGAAAGAAATTCAAGAGCTCCAGTACTTCTTGGTACGGTGCAATTTGGCACAACACGCAAGCTCACTTTACATTTGCAGATTGCAAGAAAAGGCGTTATTTACAAGGAAGTGTGCCTTGGAAAACTCCCCAGACACAACAGCCTGGACAAAAGACTGAAGACTGGGATGAACACCCCAGCAGCCAGGAGGACGACCACGAGCAGGAAGTACTGCAGAGCTCTTGGGAGGAGAATGGGGGTGTGGGGAGGGGGCCGGGGGGGGCAGTCTGCTGGCATCCAAGAGATGCCACACCAAGGAGGATGACGGCAGGACAGATGTGCTGAGATTATGCCACACAACTGGCCCTGAAAGCCTAGTGAAAGTCTCTGAAATAAAGCAGACACTATACTGGCTTAAGTTTCCAATTACGTGGTGCTCCTTGCCAGGCAGACTGCTCTGTCCCAGACTGACATGCTTTTGGTTCAATTTTAGGCAGATGATCAAGACCAAATGTGTCAAAGCAGCCTCTAGGGCCAGGCCAGCCATAGCACAGCTGCTTCCTGCATGTTTCCTCTCCTCACCTGGCAGCAGTGCTGGCCTCTGGTCAGGGAAGGGGAAAGCAGAAGTAGCACGACGCCAGCTGTGCCTGCATGTTAACCCGGAGGAGATAGGTCCTGACCCATGGGGCTTTATAATTGTTTTTAAGTACAGGCTCCCTGCTATATTCCTTTAAACATGGTTGGAAGCCCTTCTGAACAGCCACTGCCCTTGTGAATGAAATTAAAGCTGTGCATTCCCTCACACATGCTTGAAGGCCATGGCCATAGCTACAAGACCGCAGCACCAGGAGGTGCCATGCGATGGTCTCACAGATCTCATCTGCCTTTGTTCTGCCCAGCGCCCACATCTGGCCTCCCAGGCAAGCATTTCATGGGTACTACTCTTAGTATCCATCTTATGGTTTCTGTCATGGCTTTGCAAAACAGGCAGCAGTGGGCGGTGCAGAAAAGCTTTCCAGATCCCGAGGGGACGTGGGAGAAGTGCGGTACATCACGCATGTGTGGAGGCATCTCATATATAGCTCTGTCCAGAGCACTGGGGGCAGCTCAGGCATCTTGACCCTTCCCCAGAAGCTGCATTCCCACCATCTACCTCAGGACAGCTCGTCGGCCTGCCAAAGTGCCTAACTCACAGAGACCAAGAGTGAGACCGAGTACCTAGGCTGGGTAACATGGACCTTTGGTGCTCAGTGTCTGCTTGTTAGGCAGTGGAGTATGCAAACTGGTTGCTTGAAAGCAGTGTTTTATTTTAAACACTTGCAGGAGGGAAGAAGAAACAGAGCCTGCTTTCTGGTTCCTCCTGAAACGCACGGGGAGCGGTGACCTCCGCCATCGCGGCCTGGCACCACCACTTCACCTGCCGGGGGAAATGGTTGAGCTGCGAGGCATCCACGAGGCCACGGGCTGAGGCAGCTCTCGCCCGGGATCCCTCACATCGGTTCACAGCACCGCAGTGATCACAAGATGACAAGATCACTGCCCCCAGGGAGCAGGGGGAAACAGCTTCCCTGTGGGAACCTCCCAGCCACGGAGGTCTGAAGGCCGCAGGGTGGAGGCATGCTTGGTGCTCAGGGTGGCGAGCATAGCGGCTGTCACCAAAGGACAGGGACGGTCACGCGTCCTGAAGCATGCGAGAAGGGGAACCCACTGCAGGCCACCTTCTGCCACCGAGTACAGCGATGGAAAGTGATTTCATCGCCTCAGTGGTACGAGCTCCAGGAGGCTGTCACAAACGCTTTGGAAACGCGCATATTAAAAAAAAAAAAAAAAAAAAAAAAAGTAGGCCAGGCATAATCCGTGACACCAGGAAGTGTTAAAACTCAAAGAGCAGAGAGACGAGGGGGAAGAGAGAGACTTCTCCAGGCCCTGGGTGTTTGTCTCCAAGCCTGAAGATCTGTTCTCCTCGGTTACAAAGCCATAACCCGTTGCACAAGCCCAGAGAGATGGTGCTTCAGCGACCAACTGAACAGATGCAGCACAGTGGTGGAGCGCGAATTTGGAAGGGTTATTAGGCAACGCAGAGACGCCTGATGGCACGCAATGACTGTGCGCTCAGCAGAGCTGGACCTTGCAGTTGCTGGTGGTATTTGACATGCCATTCCTTAAAGCAGCAGAAGAGCACAGGAGCGCAGAGGCGAGCTGCCACGACACAGAGATGTGATGCCCATAGTGCTGCCTCCACCGGGGGACATCCCTGTCTGTGCCATGTCCAAGCCAGAGGTATTTTTTCCATATGATTCTTCCCCCTGGGTTTTGGGAGCAGTACCGCTAGGGCTTGAAAAGAACAAAACGAACCACTAAAACAGGGTGCTGTTATGCACTGCTGCCTTTGGTGGCAGTATGCTACTTCGATTTTAAGACATGCCTGAGAGCGAATTTCTATCAATCGATGAGGGAAAGGCCACTGATGGATCACAAGACATTAGAACTCTGTGCAACAGAATCTGACCGCAGAGATAAAAGGTGTAAATAATTCTCTTCACCAGACGTATCCGTGGCAGCTCACAGAAGTAACCACTGAAACAAACTGGTTTACAGGAATCGACTCATTGCAGAATTCCCCTTTGTCCTGTTTGACACCAGGGTGCAGTGGGAGGCACAGTTTACACTGAGATGGCACAACAGCACAAGCTGATGTTGGCTGTGCACAGCTCCTTCCCTGCTCCTGAGCCCTGACTTGCTTTAAATCCCACATAAATACGAAGGCCATCGCAGATCCTTTCGAACTGTGCTCTCTCACTTCACCCAGTCTTCTCTCCCTGTTCATCCTCCCCACTCTTCACTATACATGGTTCACTTCTTCTGGGGATTTTAAGCTCTCTGTCTAGGCTGATTTGTAAAACCTGAGGCAACTCAACGTTATTCTTTTTCCATTTTATCCTGACTAGATTGAAAACTATTCAGCTTTTTGCCCTGCCCAGAGACATTCCAGATTTTCCCACATGGTAGTCTTGTGCAGGAAGCGTTTCTGAAAATAAGAATACGGAGTGGGCATTAGCAGACTCATTAACAGGGCAGATAGTACTGGTATCCTGACTTGTTGTTTGCCTTCTCACTAAAAGTGCTGATTTAGATGTGGATGGATGACTGAGGTTAGGAGCTGCAGTTCGTGTTGGCTTTAGAAAAGATGACTTCATTCAGGCAAACAAGTGATAGAGAAGGTCTGGAGTGTCTTTTTTTGTCCCAGGGGAAAAAAAATGGTGTGTTTTTTGACAAAGCTGAAGACAAAGTTTATTATCATACACTTGAGCTATTCTCTTGGCTTTTAGCAGGGCACGTCCTAGGAGTGGAGCAAACTGAGTTTCTGTGATGAAGTACTAATTTTACGAGAATTGCTAAATCGCTTTGAGCACTGACTTTATGGAAGACGCTCAGAGACTGCTGTTGGTGTGGATGGAAGTCTGGCCAAGATGAACGCTTTGCTAGCCTTGTATTGTTTTTCTGGCTGACAGAGACAAAGTTAGGTGCAGCCATGAGCAGAGCCTGGGCTCTAAGCTAGCTAACACAGAACAGTTTGCCATCAAATAATGATGATGATGATGCTTCACATATTAATTAGAAAGCCATATGGACTGTATCTACAGCTGCAGGAATGGACCGCTAATTAGACACCGCCGACTGACCTGCATGTTAAAGAGGAGACCACCGGGAACACGGTAGGACAGGACTGCTCTGCCAGGTATTCATAGCAGCACCTACACTAAGGTACCAAAACTGAAGAACGGGGCCAAGTTTGACTTCTGGGATGCGGTGCCTGTGCTTGACTCCCACCCTCTCTCTGGCCACAGGACACGTCACAGCTAGCCAACATCTCCTGCCACAGCAACACCCACCTCTGCCCGTGGCACCTGCCCAAAAGCCCAGCCGTACTGCATGACAGCTGCACTGACCCGTCCCATCAGAGATGAGGGGGGAAAGGCTGAGAAGGGAAAGCACACAAACGAGGAAAGCTCAAAGAATTTGTCTTTTTTCCATCAGGCAAGAGCAAAATTACTTAGGAAAACAGGACTGCTGTTTGCAGGAAGGCAGAAGACAAAAATAGGGGGGAAAAAAGGCATTCCCAGAGCTTCAGTGGGCATGACCAACTCCTTATGGTTCAAATAAATAAAAAAAATGTAATCTCCACCTTCATCTTCTGAGATCCTCCTGAACCCCTGTGGCTGCTGGAGCTTGAACTTTCCAAAGCAATCTTGGTACCCTGGGAAGATCTGGTCCTGAACAATGACCAGATTGGCTTAGATACAACAAGGATAACACTTCCCTCCACGACCCCCTTCTATGACCCCACTCAGCCACCACTCCCGAGCGTCACAGTGTCTCCTGAAGTATCACAGGTCCTGTAGATGGATAAGTGTCAAAAACATGGCCCAGCATATTGCAAGAAAAAAAAAAAAAAAAAAGGAATAAGGGCAGTCACTCCTTTTTGCCACAAGACAGCTGTATTTCAGGCCTCTTTTTCCCTCGAGCGTCATTGCTTTCCCCGCGTACCTGAAGGAGCAGATCCCTGTGAGACACTGGATGCTGACCCAGTGTCCTCTCGCAAGGTGTTCTGATGAAGATGGCTCTTACAGACATCTGTACTCCCAGTTCTGGGCTGACAGGCTTTCAAACTGCCTTTTTTACTCTTCCAAGACAGATACTCCAGAACTGGAGTGTTAAAACGCATGGCAATCACAGGGTAGAGATGCTGGTGAGAAACAGCACAGAGCAAGTCCAGCAGAGAGGAGACTCGGTACAGAACAAGGGTTCCCGGAACACGTCAACCATGGCCAGCCAGTCTGGCAAGAAGATCAGATGCTGCCTACAGGATGGACGATGGACAGAGGGGTTGCACCAAGGGGTTTATTCCACCAGCACCAGGACTGAACACCACAGGAAAACTCAGGTGTTAAAATGCTGCTTTCAGCATGTTCTTACGCTGCTGTGACATCCTCGAAGCCACCACCCAACAACTGCTTTTATCCATCTGCAGGTGCCTGAGTCTCTTTCAAAAGAGCAGATGCAAAACCACCTGCTACAACCCACCACTGCTGAGCGCCCCAGCTCGTGCTGACAGCCCAGCGAGACGCAGTCCTGCCACAGATACACCTGATAACAGCAGTAAGGGATGCACCCCTGCAGCCTCTCTACCAGCACCCCTTCCTACAACAGGCTTTTCTTCTGGGATTGTACCTCCTTGTATCTATCAGTCAGGCAGGGTACCTGGGCTGTGAGAGACCTCTTCAGGTCTCACCAGAGAGTTAAACACACGCTTCTCGTAGCTGAGAGGAGTGTTCTCAGCAGTAGACTCCTAGGTACTTGGAATAAGCTTCTACCTCTTACCCTTTTCTATCTTACCTCCATGTGAACTTCCTCTGCCTTGCAGTAATACTTAAACATTAACTGAGCAATGCAGGGAGACCAACTCCTCATCTGGTGCACAGGGCACTTAGCTGGGATCGCAGAGCACTGGACGTGGGCTGCTGTCCTGTCTGAGTGACCGAGTACTTGCTAAGGGGGAACAGCTCTGACAGAGGAAGGAGCAGAAACTTTCCGAGTCAGAGCGGCCTCTCTCTGAACTCCAGCAGAGCGGGGACCTGGGAACACGTCTTCCAGTGACCACGGCCATTCCCTCAGATACCGAGCTGCTGGATACCACAGCACCCTGGACTTTCCCCACTCCTCCCCTCTAGCACAGAAAGGAAGAGTTTGGCATGGGCACTTTGCCTCAGGAGGAGGTTTATGTCCTGGAGGAGCCCCCCTCTCCAGCCAGGCACCAATTGCTGGCACGACGGCCCTGCACACAGCTGGGGCTCCCTGCCCCTGCCCGTGCCCTCAGGTGGCAGACGAAGGACTTTCTTTGGCCTCCACAGGGTGACCCGGCTCTTCAGAGACCAGCACTGCAACCATCTGTGGGGCTGGACCAAAGACACGTGGGAGGGAAGGTTTTTGGTGGCTGCCTTTCCAAACTGCTTGTGTGTAGCTCGGGGTAGTGCTGGGGGCCGGCAGCGCAGGCGGCCGCTGTGCTTAATGCATTCCCACCGACCCGGAGTAAACCGAGCGTGTCACGGCTCTCGTCTTCACATGCATTCGGGGAGATAATTCTCATTAATCTAGTGTGAATTTATTAGCCAATAATTCAGCTGACTCTTCCCTCAGGTTGAGGCATTTACAGCCAGCGTTCCCAGGCTGTCCGCCCTCGCTCGATGCTGGATGATGAACTATGCACCACAAATACCCGGCATTGGAAGCTGCCTTGCCTCCAGCCCGGCCTTTTGGTCTGTGCCTGCCTCCTCCCTGCTCCTCCAGCCACCAGCCTGGGGGCTCGGCGAGGCGAGGAACGACAGCACAGTGCAGAAGCACAGCTGCCCATGGCGGGGAATGGTTGTTCCTGCTCGGATCCACGCTGCCAGGACTGTGAGACGTACAAGCTACCAGAAGCAGCTGACACCTACTATGGGGCCGTCGGTGCCACAGCATGCACAGCAACAGCGTGCACAGCCTGGCAGAGCTGCCTTCCCAGCACGTCCCTCCAGAAACGGGAGTCCCGTCCTGCCCACTGCTTCTGCCCTACACAGCTCTAAATCTTCATTTTTGGTTTAAAGTAACCCATAAACACCTTCGTGGGGTGCTTTCACACCGCGACACGCGCACTTGCTTAGTGTTTGTGTTTTTAAAACTGGGGGAATAAAAACAACTGAGCAAACACTGAACTTAATCTTGAGGATCTGCGCCTACCTTACTCGGCTGGCAGGGCTTCCAGTCAGCACAGTCATGTTTCCCCAAGGCCTGGAAGTGAGCCTAGCAGAGCTCTAGCAATTTACACATTTTGTGAACCCTTGAGAACGGGGGTTTCAGATGGAGGCCTGGTTTTGGCAAAAGTGTCCTGCTGGCTCCACTTCCTGCTCTTCAGTCTTATTTTAAAAGGAACTGGCAACGTGACATTGCATGAGCTGGGAAAGGGGGGCTTAAAATGCTAAATTTCAGATTATGCTCCCATAAAACACCCAAAAAAGCTCTCGGCAGGCAGAGGATTGTCAACTGATCATCATCCGTGCAGTCTGTCAAGCTAGCGATAACCTAGAACACAACTAACAAAGCAGCACAGTCGGAACCAAGCTGATACGGGGGCTGGATCGACACCATCGCATCCAGATCGCAGCACCAGGCAGCTGCAGCGCTCATCTCCCCTTTCTACCAGGATCGCTCCTGAGCTTCGCTGTGCCAGATGCTGACCCACGGCCCCACGCCTCTGCTCACAGCCTGCTGCTGAATCTCCACCAGAGCCAAGAGCCGGGGGAGCTCCAGGGTCTGCCGACTGCCCGATGTCACGAAACCCTTTGCCTGGCTCGGACCTGGTCTTCATGATGGGAAAGTTGGGTGAAAAGCCTGGTTGACAAGGCAGGACTTGAAGCACGACTGCTGGTTTTTGAGTGTCTAACCTCTTCACGAGGGGCACCTGATGTAAACGTGAATTTCTCTTCAAACCACGAAAACAAATTGTTGAGAAGCATTTGGGATTCGCCTCCCCAGGCAAGTGAACTCCTGTAGGTCCTGTAAGAGGCACCTCGTGAACCAGCTTCGTGGTACCTGCTCTGCTCCTAGCCAGGAGGGCCTGTTCCTGGCAGCCACAAGCCCTCTAGCTGGCTGTATTCACACTGTAAGCAGGCGTACGTTCCTTAAATTAAGCTTCTCCTGACAGTTTTTCTGCTTCTGGCTTTCAGGATCTTGCTCTTTGCTCCGTGCTCCCTGCCCTGCCCTTCTGACCGAGGCGGCTTGTTTGCTCTCGCATGCCTCTCCCCATTGCCCCTGGAAACACTCCCTGCACATCCTTCTCTGCTAAGCTTCCCTCTCCCTCCCTACATTTCTGAGGCTCGTAATAACGCTGCACATTACCAACCATAACCAAACCTCCGAATCAAGCTGTTCAGAGAAGACCCTGAATTTTCAAGGCAACCTTCTGTCTATCTGTTGCTACTCATTGCTTTCCTGTGCGGCACGGACATCTGTTTTCTCCTGGCCTCTTGCACTGCTTCCAGGGCTCCGGTCTTGTTCACATCTCGAGAATGAGCCTGGGCCTTTTTCTCTGCTCTGGAGGCCCCCAGGGGAACATCTGCAAGGCGTGGTCATGCCCCCTCTCCTGCGGAGAGGACGCTCCTGCAATCCCTGCCTCTGCATGCAAACTTCAGCTGAGCGTGCACGTCCCGTGCTCCCACAGCACTGTCCCAGGAGGGACGGGATGGATACTTCAGAGACCAAGGTAAGGTCACTTTGTAGACCTGGGTCTTCTGGAAATTGAACTACACTCAGAGGCTCAAACTCCAAGAAGACAAAGATGGATACTTTTTGTTTCTGAAGTCAGGAGTGCCTTTGAACCAGCAAGTTTAAAGTGTGATTAATAAGATCCAGACCTGCAACCTCTGAGCATCAAGTCTTTGGTCTTCTACCTTCATTTGGTATTTCACGTCTCGCTTTCCATTAGCTCACCAACGTTATTCTAATGAGCTTTTAGGTTCCAATATATTACACTGCACAGAGCAGAGCTTTCCAACCAGCTCAGTGAGTGTCCACGAGTACAGACCGGCGTTGCCACAAGCACGCTCATGGGTGCGAACAGAAACAGTGAAGTCGTTTCCCAGGATCGAGAGATTGGGGGACAAGTACTGAAAACTGAAGACCAGGAAGCCTCCACCAGCGGCTGTGCACGTACTTCAACCAAGGGCTGCAAAGCAGCAAGAAGGCAGTTTGGTTGCCCGATGGAAGCGATTCAAAAGGCTCAGAAATGACAGAAATAACTTGATACAAAAAAGGGAAGAAAACGGTACTGAGGAAGGAGGGAGTATTAGTGCTCCGCAGAAACACCGCTATGAATAACTCTGGCGATCCAATCAAGCCCCACTGTTGCTAAGGAATTGTTCTGCCATCTATAAAGATAATTAGCATTAGCGGTATCATTCAGCATTTTGGTTGGCTCCAATTAACTGCTCGCATTGGGAAGCTCTGAAAGTTTATTACTGCTGCATGTTTGCAGTGTCCTTAATCACACGGGGCTGCCACGGCGGCGTGGCCGTGCGCCCACCTCGGGCGTCTCGTGCTTGGAGCTTGTCCCCCTGCTCCCAGGGGTGCACGGTGAGCCCCAGGGGTCCCTGTTGTAACGCTGCTGCTTGCAGCGAGCTGTTAGGGCTGTGCTGTGCATCAACCTGCCCGTCCTCACCCGGCACCATACCCCGGCTGGCGCCTGTGTCGGATCGGGGTGGGTACCTGAGCACCGGGCAGTAGGTGGAACCGGCACCCGTCCATTGCGTTTGCCACTCGCGAGCCAGATTTTTGGCAAGGCATCGCTTACATCCAGCCCCCAAATGAGCACCGGGGCTCGGGTCCCCGCGCTGATAAACCCAGCAGCCCCCGGCACGGCTCCTGCACCGCCCTGCGGCCCCCTGCCAGCCCCCGCTCCCGTCCCACCGCGGCACAGCCGAGCCCTCGGAGCTCCCTCCCCTCGCAGGCAGCCTCGCTCCGTGCTCCACGCCGACAGACGGGGCCCGGGGAAGGCGCAGACCGGTGCCAAGCACCGCGGTGCGCCCCGCCGGGGGGGTCCTTGCCTCCCCCCTCTGCCTCCCTGCCGTCCACGGGGAGCGGCGGTGGGGCAGCCCGGCTGGGACGCGCGGTGCTGTTTGAACTCAGCCCCTCGCACCGAAGGGCTGAAGCACACCGAAAAATGATGATTAAAATAATAATAATAATAATAAAAGCCCACGACCGGGCACGGCCGCGGCAGATAACGCCTCACGGCCGGGCTGCCGCCCCGACACACCCTCCGCGGCACCCGGGGCGCCCGTCCCCGACGGCGGCGGGGTGGGGACGAGCCGGGACGGGGCCGCTCCGCCGGGACAAGACCCTTGGACCCCTCCTGCCTGCCCCCCGGGACCCGGTGTCCCCGGCGCCCGCCCGCCCCCTCCCGCGTCCCCGGCGGGGGCGTGCCAAGGGCAGCGGCCGGGCGCGGGGCGCTGTGGGAGCGGGGCCGCCCCCCGACGGGGCTTGGCTGCGACCCCCGGGCACCCCATTTCCCCAAATGACCCGGACCCTCCCCATTTCCCCAAATCCCCCGGACCCTCCCCATTTCCCCGCAGCCCCGTTCCCGTCCCCCCGCTGCCGCAGACCGCCCCGGGGGAGGGGTGTGGGGGGGTGTCACGCCCCCCCCCCCCCCTCATCCCCCCGTTCTCCCCCGGGGGGGACCCCTGCCCTCGGTGCTGCCCGGGGAAGGGCCGGCGTGAGACAAACGACACGAAACGAGCGAAATGCGAGGAAGCCGAGGGAAGAAAGGAGCGGGCGGAAAGCGGCGGGCGGGGCGAGGGGGCGGGGCGGGGGGCGGCGCGGCGCTGCCGGCAGGGTTCACCCGAGGACACGCGGCTCCCCGCGGCCGCCCCGCCCGGCGCGGCTGACCTGTGTGCACCCGGTAGTGCGCCTTCAGGTGGGAGGACTTGCCGTACACCTTGCCGCAGCCGCTGTACGGGCACTTGTGCCGCTTCTCGCCCGACGGCTTCCCCTTGCCGCCGCCGCCGGCAGCGGCGGAGGAGGCGGCGGCGGCGGCGGCGCTGGTGGCGGTGCCGGCGGCGCTGGCGCTGTCGGGGGGCGCCCGCGGGGGCGGCCCGGGCGCGGGGCTGCGGGGCGGGCTGGAGCCCGGCTCGGTGGCCGCGTCGCTGTCGGAGCCGGCGTCGTCGTCGGGGCTCTCGAGGCTGTCGCTGCAGACCGAGGGGGCGGGCAGCGGCCGGTACTTGTTCAGCTCCAGCAGGCTCTTGGCGATGGCCAGCAGGGCGCAGTAGTCCTGCCAGGCGTCCCGCGGGTCCCGGGCGCCCGCCTCCCCCTCGCCCGCCGCCTTCAGCCGCGGGGCGGCCCCGCTGCCGCTGCCGCTGCCTCCCCCTGCGCCGCTGCCGCTGCCGGAGCCGGAGCCGGAGCCGGTGCCGGTGCCGGCGGCGGCGGCGCGGTTGGAGATGGACACGAGGCACTGCGCCGCCACGAAGTCCACGTAGGCCACGGCCGACATGCCGCGGCCGCGCCCCGCGGGGGGCCCGGGGCCCTCAGCCGCTGCTCCCGGCGCCGCTCCCCGCCGCTGCCCGCCGTCGGGCGCCGGGGGCGGGGCGTCCTGCGCCGAGCGGGACAGGGCGGCGGGGCGGGGGGCGGGCGGCGGCGGCGGCGGGGAGCGGCAGCGGCAGCGGCACCACCGGCAGCGGCAGCACCAGCAGCACCGGCAGCACCGGCAGCGGCAGCGGCCCGGCGGGGCCGGCGGGGCCGGGGCTGCGCGGGGGGAGCCGAGAGCAGAGCGCCCGCCTGGCGCCGCCCGCCCCGCGCCCCGCGCGCTCGTGCCGGGGAACGGCCGCGCCGCGTCCCATCACGTCAGGTTCGGAGCCCCCCGCCCGCCCCCCCGATTGGTCAGCGGGCAGGGCCGGACGCCGTGTTTACCTTCTCCCCCCCCCCCCCCCCTCCAACCTCCCGCCCCCGCCCCTCCCCGCCCCAGCCGCTCGCTCGCGGGCGCCTTTTGGCAGGGGGGCGTGCCCGCCCGCCGGCCCGCCCGCCAATCGCCGCGCTGCCTGCGCCGGGCCGCGTGCGAGCCCGCGCGCCCCGCCGCGCCGCCCTTAAAGCGGCGATGCCGCCCCCCCATCAGCGGCAGCGGCGCCGGGCGGGTTAAGTGGCCGGCTGGGAGCCCGGCCGTCCCAGCAACCGGGCGGCCAATGGGAAGTGGGCCGGCTGACGTCACTGCGCGGCCCTCCGCCAATCGCAGCGGGGCTGCCAGGCGGCGCGCGCCGCCCGGGGAAGCCGCCCGGCGGCCACGCCCCCCGGACCCCCGTGCGCCCGGTCGGGGCCCGGCGCGGAGCGGGGACGGGGCCGCCCCGGCCGACACAGCCCGGCCACGGCCCTGCCGCAGGGCTCGGGGGCCCCCCTGGGGCTCCCCCCGTGGTGGCAGCGGGCACGGGCAGTGCTGGGGGGCAGCGCTGCGGGATGGGCAGGCCTCGGGCAGGGCGCTGGGGTGGGGTGGGGTGGCGGAGAGGCGGGAGTGGTGGCGGTGGTGGTGGTGGTGGTGACAGCGGTAATGGTGGTGATGGTGGTGATGGTGGTGGTGGTGGCAGTGATGATGGTGATGCTGATGACAGTGGTGGTGATCATGGTGATGGTGGCGATGACGATGGCCGTGATGATGGTGGTGATGGTGATGACAGTAACGGTGGTGGTTGTGGTGTGGTGATGACAGCCGTAGTGATGGTGGCAGTGGTGGCGATGATGGCACTGGTGATGATGGTGATGCTGACGGTGTTGGTGGTGGCGACAGTGGTGGTAGTGATGGTGGTGGTGATGGTGGTGGTGATGATAACAGAGATGATGTTGGTGATAGTGATGATGGCGGTAGTGATGATGGTGGTGATGATGGTGTTGGTGTTGGTGGTGGTGATGATCGTGGTGGTGGCGATGTCAGTGGTAGTGATGGTGGTACTGGTGGTGACAGTAACGATGGTGGTTGTGCTGATGACAGCCGTAGTGGTGGTGATGCTGACAGTCGTGGTGGCGGTGATGGTTGTGATGGCGATGATGGCACTGGTGATGATGGCGATGATGGTGGTGGTGGTGGTGATGGTTGTGATGATGGCACTGGTGATGATGGTGGTGCTGAGCGGGGCTGTGCACGCAGCCACCCGTGGCACAGCACACAGCACGTGGCGGGTACATCGCATCCCCTGCCTGTCCCCTCGCCCCTCCGCCCACCCCACCCGGCTCCCGGCGCGGCCGCCCTGCGCGGAGCCCCTCGGGTGCCAGCCCCTCGGCTGCCGGCCCCGCTGCGCACTGCGGGCTGCAGGCGTACGTGCGGCGCGGCGGCGGCATCGCCGCTTTAAGGCTCGGCGGCGGGCGGGGGAGGTGGCGCGCCGGGTTCAGCCGAGGACACAGCCCCAGTTCTCAGAAATCCCCGCGCTGCGGGAACATCGCGCTCCGGCACCGCAGCCCCGCCGCCTGCCCTACATCGGGGCCGCCCCCGCCCCCAGCCCCCCGCCCCCCGCCCCCAGTCCCCAGTCCCCAGCCCCGACGGGGGCCCCAGCCCCGCGCCCCCAGCCCCAGCCCCAGCCCCGGCCCCGGCCCGGCGGCTTTTGGGGTGCGGGGCTGTGGGTTTGGGGCGTGTGCCGGGCGCGGGGCGTGCACGCGGGACACGCGCGTGTGTGCGTGTGACATGTGGCGGCCGGGGGCGCCCCCGCCAGCGCAGTCCTTTGTCATCGCCCCGCACACGGGGGGGGGGCGGGGGGGGTTGGGGGAGCTTTTCCGTAAATTTTACGGTTTTTTATTGCATACTTCTGCGAGTCAGTGTTCTATTTATATATATATATATATATATATAAAAATATGTATATTATTTTATTTATTTAATTTCTTTTCTTATTTCTTTTTATTGTTTTTTTTTTTATTTATTTCATTTTATTATATTTCATTATATTTTATTATTATTTTATTTATTTTATCTATTTCATTTATTCCATTTTATTTATTTTATTCATTTCATTTCACTTCATTTCATTCTACTTTTGTTTCGTTTTATTCCATTTTATTCCTTTTTTTTTTTTTTTAATTATTATTATTTTTTTTATTATTTTTTTTTGCGTGGGGGCGCGCCCAGATCCCGGCACCATGCAGGCAGGCAGGCAGGGACCGCGGTGGGGGTGTGCTCCTGCTCAGCCCCCTCCCCTCCTTCCCCTCCCCCCCCCCCCCACCGCCCCCGGGGGGTGGGGCGTCCCTTCGGCCCCTCCCCGCCTCACCTCAGATGCCCTCCGCCGCTCCCCCCCTCCCTTCCCCCCCTCGTCCCCCCGCCCGCCGCCTCCATCTTACGCCCTCCCCCGCGATGTCACAGGCAGCGCGGCCGCCTCCGCTAACATGTCCGCCCCCGCGCCCGCACGGCTCCGTGTGCGGGTGCCCGCTGGGGGCTGCCCCCCCGGGACCCTCTCCCGGGACCCCCCCCCGGGACCCCCGTGCCCCGGCTCCCCCCCTGCCCGCCCCGTCCCGGCCGCTCCGGGGGCCGCGGGTTCGGTTCCCGCTGCCCCGGCCTCGCCCAGCCCCAGGGCAGCCGCTGCCCCCCGATGGGGGAGAGCCCCCGCCGCTGGCCCTCCCCAAAACGCTGATTTTCGGGGACGCGGGGCTCTGCTGCATCTCCCCCGGCACCCAGGCACCAGCACGGGCTGGGTTTGGTGCTCGCCGGGCGCTGGGGCTGCAGGAACGCTCGTAAATACATTTACAGTAACGCTGTAATTGCCGCTGCTGGTGGCATCGCGCGGCTCAGCGGCTGAGAGGTTTCCTTTGGAAGTTTTAATTCATCCCCGGCGGAAATTCCTTCCAGAGAAAAGAAGGGCCCGGCAAGCAGCTCTGCAGAAGGGGCTCTGGTGGTGCTGCCGGGCACCAGGCTGGAGGTGAGCCAGCGGCACCCCTGGGCTGCGCTAGGAGGGACGGTGCCAGCAGGTCACCCTTGCAGGTGACCCTTCCCCTCTGCACAGCCCTGGTGGGGCCTCACCTGCAGTGCTGTGTCCAGCTCCGGGCTCCCCGGCACAGGAGGGACGTGGGCACGCTGCAGAGAGCCCAGCAAAGGGCTGTGAAGGTTCTGCAGAGCCTGGAGCACCTCTCCTGTGAGGAGAAGCTGGGAGCTGGGACTGCACAGCCTGGACAAAAGAGGCTCAGAGGGATCCAAGTCAGTATAGATATCTGAAGGGAGGGTGTAGGGATGGAAGATGGATCCAGGCTCTTTCTGATAGTGCCCAGCGCCAGGGCAAGTGGCAGTGGGCACAAACTGGACCATGAGAGGTTCTGCCTAAACGTCACTTTGCTGTGCAGCTGACAGGGCACTGCCACAGGCTGTGCAGGCTCCCTGCTTGGAGATCTTCAAGTGCCTCCTGGACATGGTCCTGGGCAGCCTGCCTGAGGAGGGCGTTGGAGCAGGTGGCCTCCAGAGGTCGCTTCCAGCCCTAACCATTCTGTGCTTCTGGGATTGGGTAGTAGTTGGGTAGGATCACAGAATGGCTTGGGCTGGAAGGACCCTGAAGGAACATCCAGTTCCAGCTCCCTGCCACGGGCAGGGACACCTCCCACCAGACCAGGCTGCCCAAAGCCCCATCCAGCCTGGCCTTGAGCACCTCCAGGGATGGGGCATCCACAGCTTCTCTGGACAATGTCAGCAACAGTGAAGAGGTTCTTTCATATATCCGATTTAAATCTATTCCCTTTTAGTTTAAAGCTATTGTCACTACAGGTCCTGGTAAAAAAAAACAAAAAAAAAAAAAAAACAAAAACAAACAAACAAACAAACAAACAAAAACAAAAAACAAAAAACAAACAAAAAAAACAAACAAACAAAAAAAACAAAACAAAACAAACAAAAAAAACCCACCACCACCAACAACAAAAAAAAACAACCAAACAAACAAAAAACCCCACCTTTCTACAGCTTTCCTGTAGGCCCCCTTTAGATACTAGAAGGCTGCTGTGAGGTCTCCCTGGAGCCTTTTCGTCTCCAGGCTGAACAACCCCAACTCCCTCAGCCTGCCCTCACAGGAGAGGTGCTCCAGACCTCTGATCATCCTCGTGGCCCACCTCTGGGCCTGCCTTCACAGGTCCACATCTCTCTTGTGCTGGGGCCTCAGCAGTGTACGGGCCAGTCTGTGCAGGTTTGGAGTTGGTGTCTGGGAACACATGACAGGTAAAGCAAAGGGTCTGAACACGTTAATTTTCTTTCATAATTTTGACTACTGCTGAGTAACGTCCTAATACTGATTCCCATGTGTCCACTTGTACTGGTGAAGGGGTCTGGTGGGCCCTGCGGTATTCTACGGCTCACTCCCCTACTGCTTGGTCAGCTTTCAGGACTGACTTATGACACAGTCTTTCAGATACCAGTTTACAATCTTCAAGAGAAATGCAAAATGAATGTGCCTGTGCTTGCACATATGTCCCGCATTATCAGAAATCATCTCTAATCACAAGGGAGAGACTTAAAAGGTTTCTGGTGCCCTAACCCCACCTCTTAGTCCCTTTGTTTTTCTAAAACAAGATCTCCCATTCCAGAAAGTTTTGTCTCAAAAATATATATTCTAAAAAAAAAAAACCAAACATATGCCAGAAGATCCTGTTTTGTGGTCTGGCTGTACCAACACAAGCTTTGTTTAGTAGTAATCAGCTAAGAACATTGTCGTATCCATTAAGGTTATCTCAACAAACAGTTACATTTTCCCCAGAATGTGAAAAATGCTATTATAGCCCTATACTGGAGAAAATATTAGATTGTTAGTTTAGACTGACAAAATGCTTTTCTACATAAGTCACCCTTTTACTTTCATGGTCACACTCCTTTTTTTTTTTTTTTTTTCTTCCTTATGCCAGTGTTTTACAGTTAACTTTGACTGAGTTCTAATCTCTGTTAGTCAGTTTTACTTTAAAATCAGCTTTACAGACCTGACTGAATTATTCTGAAGCGTGTGGAAAATGAGCATAGGTAATGTTATTTATTCATTTATTTATTTACAGAGTCAAACAAGGTCTTAGGCACCTAGAGAAGAACACGGACACTTGGATTTTACTCAAATTCGAATTTGCAAAGGCCTGATGGTTCCTAGTGCCAAGAGAGCTTAAACTCTAACTTCTCTTGGTTTTCCCTAATACTCTGCTCTTGTGCATGCCCTTGGACATAAACTTTTGGTTTGTATATCTGCCTAGATTTCAGGTCCTGCTAAGAACACCAGGGCAGCTGTATCAAACCGACCAGGCGAAACATGCTGTCTGTCGCGGTGGCCTGGGACAGACTTTAACATCCTTCTTCTAACATTCTCCAGGCCTCCGGCCATTTGCGGGTTAGAGGCGCTGTGATAACTTCACGTTTGATTGCAAAATGCCCAGCAGCCCTTAGAGCAGAGCCTGGAGTTCAGGCCTTGCCCAATCCCAAGTCAAGGTCCTGAGGATGAGGTTCACCCTCTCATTCACAGTCATGGGTTTTAAAAGGAAGGACGGAGACTGTCTCACCCGGCCCAGCCCAGCCGCCTGAGCACTGGGTTTCAAGGTGGGAACTGCAGATGTGAATCCCCTCAGGAAACAGCAGCTCACTTAGCTGCTGGGGTCAGCCACAGCCTCAGAGCACATCAGGGCAGGGGGCTGGCTATAAACTGCATGCTGGGCAAAGCCTGTCCCCAGCTTAGCTGGGTGAGATTCCTGATTTCTGGAGAAAACCGTGGCTAGAGGTTCATTTTCTCCTTGGTTGCTCTACTCAGTGCGCTCTCGTTGCTTTGAGAGCCTCTCCAAGGCTACTGTTGCAGGGCAGACAAAATCATGCCCTGCCCTTGATTCTGAGGTAGCTGATTGCAAGTCAGCTCCAGTGTGGGCAGTTATCACAGTGCTGAAAGTAAGCTGGTGAGTCCTGCTGGGTTAAAGGGGATATTAGGTCATGCTCACTCTGCTGACTTAGCTGCCTAATTTCTGCTCCGTAGCACAAGCAGCACTGGAGCAAGGCTTTGTAGCACAGCCTGAGATGTGCAGCTCCTCTCTCACATGATGTACAGAGCCTGAAGTGCCCACCTCAGAGCTCCAACCCCCACACGTCTATGAAAAGTGCATAGATATTGTCACATACATAGCATGATGCATCACCGCTGCCTCACTCAGTCACTCGCAAAGCAGGCTCTTGTCAAAGCAAAGGTTCAGGGCTGAGAAAGTTGTCACTGCGGTTACACTGATGCACACACCAGAGAGATGTCTTTTTTTTTTTTTTTTCTCTCTCTCTCTCTCTCTCTCTTTTTTTTTTTTTCCCCTTTCTTCTTTTTCTTATTTGTTTATTTATTTATTTTGCCAGAGCTGCCAAGTAATTTCCACCTAATTTTCTCAAATACAAGTGCCTGCAACACCAGAAGACTTCTGACTTCACAAATGTTACAAGCTCCATGCTCAAATACATATATATTTTTTTGGTGTGTCTGTGACTTCACCATGGTGGATTGTCGTGCATGGCAGCACTGCAGACTTGTGTAGTTCAGTGTGTAGAGAAAAAAACCAACAACTGTACAGATAAAGGAAAAGAGATG
Source organism: Netta rufina (assembly GCF_964035555.1). NCBI lineage: Eukaryota > Metazoa > Chordata > Aves > Anseriformes > Anatidae > Netta > Netta rufina. The sequence continues at coordinate 35,786,070 of NC_140126.1, read as the reverse complement.
AGCAGAGATATCAGTTAGTTGGATTTAATTATAACTTGTAAGGAAAGCTAGTTGGCTGTGCCTGGATTAAAAGAGCTTGGAGAGACAGATGATCTAATAGGTCTTTGATTTTCTGAGGTGAGAAAGTGGGAAAGGACATGATTCTCTTATAAGCATGTGTTCCTCCTCTTTAACGTAGCTATTTTTATAGCTGTGCAACTATTTCTATGGATCTCACTTGTTTGAAATCTAGTAAGAACAGTAATTAGCACTCATAATGGAGCGTTAAGGTGAGTACTACTTTTTTCCTTTTTTTTTTTTTTTTTGGTACAAATAGCAATACTGAGTCAGAGAGATGACGTATCTTGCTGAGGGCTCTGAGCTCCATGAGAAAGTCAGAGTGCAGGACTCCGAGTTTAGTTACACGCTGTTCAGCATTTCAAGTAACTTTTGCTACTCTGAAGGGTAGCCAGGCCACCCTTAGGTCAATCTAGCTGACTCAACCATTTTTTTCTACTTCTTCTTCAGGATACAAAAGAGAACAAATCTTAGAATGAGTGTAGCAGTCAAAACGCCAATTTTGGGTGACTTTACGCTGTTCAGTTAATGCTGCTGACACTCAAAATCAAAGAGTGTAACAGCTGCAGAGGATTATTTTTCAGGTGAGGAAACAAGACAACAGTAAGGGAACTTTTTAAGACTAATCTTGCGGTGCTCCCAGTACCAAGGCCATCTGCTGGCTTTGTCTACTTAGCCAACCTTCGCTGTGAATAAGTTATTGTTTCCTCACTAATGCTGTTCGAGGAACATCTACTGCTGCTGCAAATGCAGAGCTAGTATGAAATAACCTTTCTTATTGTTTGAAGGGGTTGAGTAGAGAGAGAGAAGGAGTCTAATATTTAGGCTTTCTTAATTTTTGAAGCTCCCCTCACCTTTTTGTGCTTCAGCTTCAACCTGACCGAGAACCTCCTGTCACGAATGTACGTGAGTCAGAAGCCCATGTATATTTAGCTAGTTACACTAGAAGTCACACCAGCCAGAACCAGTAACACTGAATTGAAAATATCGAATGTTTGCTGATGGGTTATAATGAAAACATACATTTTGTCTGTCTCGTTTGACTTCCAGCACCGAAAGCCCAAAGACATTTAAGCACGTTTCCGCTGCTTGCAAGAAGAGAATTATAATAAAATTATCACTTAGCTGCTGCCAGCATTTCACATGAAGTTCTTTATAAATATTAATCTAAATGACCTAACTTACTAATTAAGTAGTCATCTGTGTACAGCAAGTGGTACTTGGTGGTATGCAGTGGGTGTTAAGCTACCCCCAGCAGTTGCATGTACAAGGAGCTTGTTGCTCACAATGCTGGATCTGTCAGGAGCTTCGTCCAGATCCATAACTTGTCCTGCTTGGAACTCAGTGTAAGATCAAATGATGAAGGTTAACTTCAGTAAACATTTACCCATGCAAATGACATTAAATAACTATGACGTTCCTCTTAGTATCTGTCACACTGTGTTTTGCGTGAGACGCTGGACTGAAATTCAATTTACCCATTGATGTTTACACCAGCATCTGTTTTGAGAATTTCAGCACACATTTCATCCTACAAACAAGCAAAATTTTCACTACCCTATTTCTCTCAAAGCAGCAATGGCTATTAAGTGACAACAAAAGAAGTTCTGGTATTTCTGCAGAAATGAATAAATCCTGATTTTTCCTCCCAGGAGTCAACTGACTATGCTAGGCAGGAGATTTACATGGACGTACAACTTTGAGAAGCCTACTCTCTGTGCTTGTTAAGAATCACAGCTGTTGATTTCAGTGCCTGTCTTCTATTGCAGCCCCTATTTCCAACAACAAAAAAAAAGTGATTGGGACTTATAACTTTGAATTCCCATCAGTGTATGTAAAAAAGACCAACACTAAGACTTTTCTTCCTTTTTTTATGTATTAGGGTTTGCTGAGTTTCAATCTGCTGTACCAGAGAAGGTCCACAGAGAACAATAATACTCAGCAGGTGCCAATAAGGACACAATCTGAGAGCTAATTTAATCTGCTACTCAAGTTGCTGAAGGTAGCAGCTGGAATTTCCCTAATTATCTTCTTCCCCGTTTAGCTTATAAAATAAATGCACTTTATGAAGTAAGTACTGGGGACAGAGTGGATATAGAAAGGATTAATTCTTTCCAACAGATTAAAACTGTGCTTTATCCTAAAGAATTCTTAGAGACCCTGAGTAGTTGCCATTGAGAAGTTTGTATATAGGAGGTAACAGAACATCCTCATTTTGTAGTACTTACTATGTTGAGATAAAAGCCTTGTTTTTTAGGGGATTCCAATCCACTGTTCTTGTAAAGATGTTTTAAAACAAAACAAACAATCAAACAAGCATTTTGTTATTATAACGATCTTCCATCTCAGTCAGGTAGTTTCAAAGTGATTGCTACATTTAATAGATAATATTATTTCACAGTGGAGTAGTCTGTCCTGCAAGAATGGAAAAGATGTAGAAACACTCTGATAAAACATAACACCAAGCGTTCAAGCCAATATTTCTCTTCCTACGAGTGGAGAACACTGGAACAATGGCAAACACTATCTGTCTTATCTGGATTATCACGTATACAGTGCCCTCCGGCTCCTCTAGGTATGCGGCAATGCAGATTCTCTTAGTGATGGTTCATGTCCTCCCTTTGGGAACAGCTCTCTCAAGAGTTCTCTTAAAACCTGCCACGTACATTCCTAGGCAGTTTTTCTGTAGTCGCCATGTCTGCTGATCACTTGATATCTTCCCGTGTATTTAGGTTGTTTGTCCTACTGCACTGTGAGTGGCTGGTGTTTTCACTGCTGTCCAGGGTGATTTGTGCCATTGCAAAAATGTGGTACAATACTCTGAATTGACTTAACATGCCAAGTATCTCATGCTATCAGCCTTTTTTCAGCATTGCACAGTGGATTTGCAGTGCAACTTATTTTTAGGTGATGCAAATAATAAACATCACTATTTATTTGTTCATTTTCCCCAGAAAGAGTCTATAGTGAAAATAGTCTTCTAGGAAAATAGAAAAAGGGGTACATGTCCCCAGATTAAACTCCTGAGGGATTCTGTCAGCTACTAGGACATTACAACTGTAATCAATAAAGAAAATAAAAACTTACACTTCCTGAAAGAGACCAGTAGGCATGGAACTCCCCCAGGTTAACTTATTTATCACCAACATTTTGTTTCACTGACTGATTCCTCTCTACTCAGTCATGGTGAGACTACACATGGAGTACTTTGTCCACTTCTGGGTTTTCCAGTACAGGAGGGACATGGACATACTGGAGAGAGTCCGGTGGAGGGCTACGAAGATGATGAGGGGACTGGGACACCTCTCTTTTGACGAAAGTCTGAGAGAGATGGGACTGTTCAGCCTGTAGAAGAGGAGTCTGAGAGGGGATCTTATCAACGTACACAAATATCTTAAGGGAGGGTGTCAAAGTGATGAGGCCAGACTCTTTTTGGTGGTTCTCAGCAACAGAACAAGAGGCAATGGGCACAAACTGAAGCACAGGAGGTTCTGGCTGAGTATGAGGGGGCACTTTACTGTGAGGGTGACAGAGCACTGGAACAATTTGCCCAGAGAGGTTGTGGAGTCTCCTTCTCTGTAGATATTCAAAACCTGCCTGGAGGCCGTCCTGCGCAATGTCCTGCTCAGCAAGGGGGGTTGGACCAGATGACCTCCAGAAGTTCCTTTCAACCTCACTGTTCTGTGATTCTGCGAAGTTAATTGACCTATTCCTAAAGGAACCTTCAGAAGTAATATGTCAATTTAATATCAATTTTATTATTTTTCTTTGAAACAATGCAGCAACTTACAATGTCAGCAGAAAGTGAACTCTTGAGTTACTTTATTCTAGTGTTCCAGAGATAGTCACTCAACGTGAAGTAACCCGTGATGTGATGAACTCCATTACATCCTGGGTTAGCAGTGCTGGTAGGGGGCTGACATATGGAATTAAAAGTGTCAGTTTTCTGCTGTTTGAAGCAGACATCTTTATTTGCTAACAAAATGCGTGATAGGAAAGAACTGTGAGATGATCATGATATTCATTCCGTATGGTGCCCTCCTGAGGAATCTCCTAATATTTCAAGAGACAGACAAGGAAATCTTCATTTCATCCCTTGCTGAAAGTCGTTACTTCTTCACAGCAATGAAGAAAAGTCAATTTTCAAGCAACACAGAAATGTAGGGCAAGAACTGAGGAATACCTTTCATGCAGTTGCAGTAATACATTCAGAGAATAACTGTTTATATAGGAATTTGAAGAGGAGATTTCAATTACCAATCTTTCTTTGATGATGGCAACTTTTTGGCTGCCTTGTATGGACAGTTCTTCTTCAATGACAGCCGAACAGCATTTCCTAAATCTACAGATTTCTAATTCCAAATGGTTTTATTCTGACCAATAAGGAACAATGCAACTTTTTGATTTTTTTTTTTAATGATTTTTTTATTATTTTTCTAAAGAGCGTGTGTATTCTCTGAAAGTATTTTGTTTGATTGCTGATCAGCCCCATTGAATTCATCAAACTGGTGTTGCTAGAAGACACTTTTTACTGAAAAATTGCATACAATTTTGATGCTGAAATTGTTTTAACACTTCTCTTTCCTGATGTGTGCATATGGCTGGTTCTGCAGTGCTAACAGGCTGTCTTTGGCAGGAGAGAGAGCAACTTTTAACTCCCAACCTTCTGATGCTCATGCTCATTTTTATTTTATTTTTGCTGTTGTTTATTTATTTGTCTGTTTGTTTCTGGTGTGTGTGTGTGTTTGTGTGTTTGGTTGGTTCCCCCCTCTCCACCCCATGTGTTCTCTGCCTACGCCTACAGTGTGGTACATGTACATCCATCCTGCTTCATTTTGCCACTCCTTTTTAAGCCATCAAGCCCAATAATGAAGCTCTTGATGAAACTGTGAAACCAGTACCAGCAACAATGAGTCTTCATTATTCTTGGAGAAGACTGGGGTGTTTGATATGCGTGAAGCTTTGTGCAGATAGCTACCACTATGAACTGCCATTTGTTACTGTCAAACAAGTAAGTGTTACAACTATGTAAAAGTGTTGCTCTTCTCTAGCAAGGGATTTATACTTGGAAAAGAAAACAAAAAATAATTAGTACTTTATCTTTGTTTCATCCACACCTCAAGTGTATGGATGTTGGCTGATGGACGGAAACCCTGTTCTCTATTACTGCTTACAGTGGGGTTGGAAATGATAAAGAATTGGCTTGAGTATATTATAAATAGCTGAGATAAAATGTCTGTGGCCTGATACCTGAGTCACCAAATATTTTAGCTATTTGCATACGGTTACTATGATTGTAAAATATATAACCTGTCCACATAACTGTGTATTTATAGCACTTTAATAAATATGTAACAGACACATACTGACAAAATCTGACATACTGATAGCCTATTTTGCTTTTGGTTGTGCAGGAAGTGCTGAGTTTGGGATTCACTTTGCAGAGAGCTGAGAGTAAAAAAAAAAAAAAAAAAGAAAAAGCTTAATTACAAGGTACCCCTCCCATAAACATCTCCCAGACAAAACCACAAAGTTTTATTGATAACAGTCTACTTATCTACAGGCAGTGTAGCTGATAAGCTTCCTGTCTGCTCAGGCAGACCAAGTATAGCATACCTTATGAAAAAATTTAGAGCTGTCTCTAATACTCAAATATTTCTACTTCACTTCTCACCTTTTATTTATTTATTTTTTCCATTTTATTTATTTATTTATTTATTTAAATCTTCGATATGACCAGAGTTTTCCTTCTCCCAGGGCAGATGCAGTCCTAGTCTGTAGCAGAAGAGGTGATGATTATATATATGGTTGGGAATATGGATGGTGTTAACAGGAGGGTTGAACGCAGTTTAATGTTTCTGACCTGTATGTCGTATTTTTGCATATGTACACAGACATATGCACAAGCACACATGTGCAAATGTGTGCCTGTCTTCATACCCCTCTGCCATTCATAAAACTTTGACTGCAAGCTGTTCTGGCACAGTCATTACAAAAGAGCAAGGGCAGTCTGTAGCTGTTGTGGCTGCATTCACATGCTTACTTCTATTCCTGTGGCTTACATGTGGATCTCTCTGAAACAGAAGAGAAGAAATCAAAGCTAACTCCTAACATATTTTTAATATGCAGCTGAACAAATTCCTGAAGCTTCTAAGGATCAAGGAAATTGTTGAGCAAGGCCAATCTAGCCCTGAAAACTTCGAGGGATGGGGCATCCACAGATTCTCTGGGCAACCTGTCCCAGTGCCTCACCACCCTCGGAGCAAATAGTTTCTTCCAAATATTTACTCTAAATCTACATTCTTTTAGTTTAAAGCCACTCTCCTTGTCCCCTTGCTACAGTCCCTGACAAGGAGTAAGCTCCCTTTAGGTATCGGAAGGCTCCTATAAGGTTTCCCCAGAGCCTTCTCTCCAGACTGAACAACCACAGCTCCCTCTACCTGTCTTCATCGGAAAGGTGGAGCCACATCAACCTCATGGCCCTCCTCTGGACTTACATATCCATACAGCTTGTGCTGGGAACCCCAGAACTGAATGCAGTGCTCCAGGTTGGGTCTCATGACAGCAGAGTAAAGAGGGAGAACCACCCCCCTCGACCTGCTGGCCACTCTGCTTTTGATGCAGCCCAGGATACACTTGGCTTTCCGGGCTGCAAGCTCACATTGCTGGGTCATGTTGAGCTTCTCATAAACCAGAAGAGAAGGGAAACTGAACTGTGTTTCTGAGCATGCGCTGTATTCTACGCCATATTCCTTTGTGTGGTGTAATGGGTGTTTTTGTCACTTCTTACTAGGATATAAGAAATGCAGTTTGCAGTGAAAATAAATCTGTGTGGACAGTTGAAATGCGGTCTATCACTCTCTCTTAATTTGAGATGACTCTAAGATAAACAGTTCTTTTCCTGGTGCTCTCATGTTTAGAACCTTTACTCCATAGTACAGAGAGAGAAAAGCCTGTAGACTCTTCTTCTGGTTTTAAATCAGGAACAGAATGATTTGTGTCTGTTTAATCATCTACAAGGAAATCAAAGCAAGGTTTCCTCTGTCACTCAGTGCTGAAGTAATGCCACCAAGGTCCTTGAGTATGGTGAGAGAAAGTAGTCTCACCTGTGTAGTAAGTCATTACCATGTTATCAGTGGTAGGACTGGAGTACACTAGTATCTGGGTATGTTTACCATCTCCAGATGATCGTAAAATATTTGTTTCCTGTCTACGGTATGAATATTGAAGTAAAAATAATCATAATAACTTACATAAATCGCTCAAGACCTATTTCTCAGAGTTTTTATTCCAGGGGGAGAATGTCCTTGGAGTATAAAAACTGGAGGAAGAGAAGTAGTTGTCCTGAGGGAGCATTTGTTCATAATGGGGAAAGATCCTGAATAGTGGGTGTGAGGGCAGATTTACCGATAAAGGATCTCAGTAAACTGCTTATTAAAACAGTGCAGCTCTGCATGTATGTCATGAGAGAAAGAGCTGGCCAAGCCATTGGCTTTAAGGGGGCTTTAAGCCTAACTTGACCCCCTTATTAACACTGGCCAGTATAGCACATGCTCCTGGGTTACCAGATGGTACTTGTGCATCCCTGCAGTCTTCCCCACCATGTTGACTCTGATTGATTTCCACCTTTAAAGGCTGCACTGTGGCACGGCCTCCCCCTTCACCATCGCAGCTGCATCTATCCCTGTTGGAAAATGCAGATCAACAGAAGATGTTTGGAGTACCTGTTATGACAGCATGCATCTACACTGGGGAGAATAACAGCCATACCTTTCCTTTCTGCTGATGTTGGCAAGAGGTGTTCTCTAGCACTGTGACATGATAGATGCTTGTATATTTCTTTTGATTTGTCTCTATGGTAACAGACTGCCAAAAGAAGGGATCTGGTGTCTGGGAGCTCAGCCATGAGCATAGGGAAAATGGAGGATTATACCACACCTGCGGGAAAGGCAAGCCCAAGAATGATTTATTTAAGCAGAGATTTATGGGTGGAAAACGGGAAATAAAACACATACAACATAAGATGCTCGAGAAGAAGGTATTCTCCTAGTTCTTGTTTGTCAAATGAAAGGCAAGTTGCATCATCTGGCCTCACCTCATAGGGGAAAGGAATGGGCATTCTCCAGTCTCAACATCTGCTTTTGTTGCTAATGCTTTGACACAAGTCCTAATGTTGCTTTGTGGGTAACCACCACATTTTTTGCCTTTCTTCCACCTTTACCTTCTACTCCAGCCCATTCAGTGCAGGGCAGTGCAAGCATAATTCTGAAATATTCAGTTTGTTCATGAGTTTCTCCACTGATTTGCTGTTTCAAGCTACAACAAGTTCAAACACCCTTGCTCACTTTCAGCTTTCTCTGTGATTCAGCCTCCCTTTCATTTACTATGCCACACTATCATCGCCTTCCTGCTTTGCAATTGGGTTATTGAGCTACATGTATATTCACACCTTGCAGTTTCTAGGTTGGGAAATAGTTCCAGCTGCATTTCAGGGTGAGAGCCAAACGTGCAACAGCTTTGCCTGTGCCTTCAAAGCTCAACACGAGAATTGAAGGAAACAACAGTGGAGTATATAGCATATCAAATGTTTTAGGAACAAAAAATGTAAGCTAGAATTAGAAAATAAATATAATGGAATTCAAAGACCTTATTTTTCTTCTGCAGGCCACTGATTTATTTTCTGTTTGCAGCACTGCTAAGGCTATCCCAGTCACTGTGCAGGTTCATGGAAAACACATGTGTGCATGTGTACTGTGCGCACACATACACAGTGAAGAGGTATGGTATCAGTCTCTTCGATTTATTTTATATGAAACTGACAATTTAAAGCATTTTAAGACTAGGTGCTTGTCTTTCACGTTCATTGCCTTTTTTATTTATTTATTTTTTTTCCCCTACACATAATAAATGTTTAGAAAATCATTCTTGTATTTCACAAGCATCTGCAGAATTGGGGCAGCATATTAACTGTGAATAATAAAAGATACAGAAAAAAACACACTTGTGAAATCATTCCTTTGAAGCTGAAATAAAGACATGGTTACACCCGGAGATTAATTATGAAAAACTGGATACTAATGCAGTGGCAATATGCATAGAGACTTTAATCCATTCAGTTGAGGAGGGAAGCATGGATGAGTTGAGGGGGAATATTTTTCAGTCTTGAAATGATCAAAGAATTTTAGTATATTTGCAGAAATTGGTGGAGACAGATGACAGTCAGCACGGGGGAGAAAGGGCGACAGTTTAAAATAAATAATGATATCAGATGAAACATGGAATGAACATACAAAACATGGCAGGAATTTGCACTGGAGGTTATGCAAAAATTCTGCAGCTCTGCAGAAAATAGTAAACACTGTGTTTCCTTATAAACTTCTCTCTTGATTTGTGGGAATCCAGTTGTTATCAGCTTTCAGCATGACAGTTATAAAAATAGCACTATGTAAAAATAATGCACATACAATAAAATGGTAAAAACGTCCAAGGCCTGTTCACTAAATGAGAATGCCAATGCTTGAGTTGGACTTTGCATATTTTCTTTTGGCTGTGAATTTCATGATTCATTTCATAGTTTCTTCCCACCCTTTCTGAAACCCCTGCACCAACAAGCCAGAGGTTCAGTCCTGGAGGAGAGGAATGAAGAAATGATGGTTTTGGACCAGGCAAGTATGTTTGTTAGGGAAGGAAATATTAAGAATGAGTAATACTTGCCTTTTGTTTTGTTTTGTTTTGTTTTATATTATTACTGTTACTGTTACTGTTACTGTTACTGTTACTGTTACTGTTACTATTATTGCTATTGCTATTGCTATTATTATTACTATTACTATTACTATTACTATTACTATTACTATTATTTATTTTAACCTACCAACAGCTCTGGTAAGCCTAATGTAAATCTGGAGCCAATCAATCATGTTTGGCAGATTGCTCTGTCCACCATCCAAGAGGAAGAGCCCCTTGCACCACCTGGCTGACAGTAGGCACCCAGCACCACAGCCCCAGAGCCCTGTGCCCCAATGCTCTCAGCCCATAGCGTGGCACTGGGCCCCCAGAGGCACTGCAGACCCCTGGGGCTCCCCCTTGTCTGCCTTCCACTGCCAGGAAACCTTACAACTCTGGTCGTTATCTCCGTCCTAGGAAAGAACAAACGTTCCCTCTTCAGGGCCTTTCCTCCATCTCAGCCTTCACGAGTGACCTTGGGTTTCATTTCACTGCCGTGCCCTTGCACTAGGAACCAACTGTCAAAGAAAAGTGTATCTGGGATTTATTAGTGCTTGCATTTTTTTTTTTTTTTTTTTTCAGACCCACGATTCATTACAGGTGATTATGCAAGAACAAGCCTCAAGGCTGTTATGTACATGGAATGCTTCTGGCCTTTGCAGTTTCTCCCACCTCTGTATTTCTTCAGAAAGAGGAGAAAAAGCCAGATTAGATGCTGAGGGTATAGTACAAATCTTACTTTTCTATATTTAAAGCACAACATGATCCAGTGACTGCTGAAGTAATGAATCACTGTGATTTACATATACAGGTCAGCGGAGGACATCAGCACACAGCTGAAAACATCCCCAAACCTACACTCTCCTTTACAACTCCTATTCCAGCCAGATATGTGTGCATTCCTGTTACGGATCCTGTTAACCAGCTGCAGGCTGGGAGATGAGGAGGCTGTGCTCCTCGTGGCCAGGAGGAGGCCTGACAGTGAGGACTCTGCTGCCCCAGCTCGCAGCCTGGCAGAGCAAGAGGTGCTCCCAGTTTATCCTCTGAGTTCCCTCGAAGCCAGCACTGAGGTGAAGCCAGGAGCAGGTGTCTGTGTCACCGGGTGCTGGTGACACAGACAGACACTTTCTCCATTCCCCGGCCAAGTCATGTTTGAGGGAGCTGAGAAGTGGGACGGGCAGGCTGGTTTCCTTGGAAATGCTTTTGCTATAATTAAACCCAGCGAGGGGGGGAAGGGGGGAAGAGGGGGGGGGAAGAAGTGAAGGGTACCCCCCACCATTTCTGAGTGAGGGAAAAAAATAATCTATTTGCACCCTGGGCCGGAATATGGAGGAAACCACTGGGCTCGATCCCTGCTCCACATGCATGTGCCTGAGCGCGCGAGCATGTCTTTTCTGTACACAGAGCGATCTCTGGACGGCTCAGATATTGCCAGTGTCCCTCTTGTAGCGCCGCGGCTGAGATCATGTTGTTGATCTTGTTTTACAGCAGCCCTGACTGTTGTGCAGAGTACAGAATGTTCCCTCCCGTGAACTGAGGTTGAACTTCTCCAGCCCACTTTGTTTCAGGAACCGTGCAGATATAGAGCTTGGGGTGGGGGGGGTGGGGGTGGGGGGGATTGGAGGGGGAGGAAGGGAGGGGGAGCCAGTTTTAAAAAAAGCAAGAGGGGTGGAAGGGAGGAAGTTCCCAAAGGGTTTGTTTCATCTTAAGTATTTAGTTTATTATTTTTTTAATTAAAAAAAAAAAAGCACCACCACCGCCACCAAAACAAACAAACAAACAAACAAACAAACAAAGCCAATCAACATAAATAAATAATTCTACTTTGAGGAAAGATGTAAAAAAAAAAAAGACAAGGCAAACTCACGTTTACAGAAATAGATTTATGGCACTATTGTTTCTTTGACTGTATGTCATTGTTAAACGAGCACATCTCTTTTGCTTTGCTGCACCTCTCCCCCCGCCCTGAAAGCCATGCTTCAGTTCCTTTCCCAGAGGAAACTGCAAGTGTGGCTGGCTCCACCTGAGAGAGAAGAGGCCAAAGGTTTGACGGACACCTCACCTCACCCCCACAGACGATTTTTTTTTTTTTAATTTTATTTTTTATTTTTTATTTTTTTTTTCCTGAGAGTACACCTTCAAAGCTGGAGCCTCTCAGAAGCTTTTTGTCATTGTGGTGCAGTTCTCAGGCCAGGCGGCGGGGGGGCTGCTGGGACCAAAGGAGCCTGTGAAAGGAAGGTGTAGAGGAATAAATAAGTTGAGGAGTTTCAGCCTGCAACAGGTGAACACGCCAGCACCCCGAGGAGCCGGAATGTCATTGGTGTGCTCCAGGGGCTGCACTGCCACGGGCTGTCTTTATAAAAGGATTGTTGAAAGGAGTGACTGGATTAGCAGCACACTTGGGCATTCTTCTTGTTTAGTGCAGCCAGCCCTGTGCCAATCTTGGATCAAAATGAATCAGGAACCTCAAGAGACGTTGTTAGCTCCTTTGTATAATTTCTTGTATTTCATGCAAATCTCACAAACTCACTGCTTTTTAGAGACTTTCTGCCTTTCTCTAATTTTCTTTCATATGGAGATCACAGAGTTAACCCACTCAATCAATGTCTGTGTTCCTCGCAGTAGCTAATCTCGCCACCTAGTCCAGTTTAACTAGCTTCTAATTTATTTCTCAGTACTGACTACATGCCATCTGCATATATTTTTTTGGCAGCAAACTGGGATTTATATCACTACAATGTGTTATACCCTTGGTGTGTTCCACTCCATTAAGCACCTCATCAAATCCTGTAAGAATATTTTTTGTAGCCTGCTCAACAGCTAGATGATGCACCCTTTTGTGGTTTGCTGTTCAACCCCAGTGAGCTATAACATTTTTTTTTTTTCTTTTCCCCAAACATAAGGTAATCTTATCTCTCAGATGTGAAAGCATGCAAAAAAGCCCCTTCCACTCTCACTTTGAAGTTAATTCCCTGTGTATTGCAATGAAAGCTATACCATACCCCCTCTGAAAGTTGGGTAGGCTGCCTCCTGGAAGATGCCCCCTGACAGTACAAGAACAACCTTCCAGGTAGCACATGCTCAAAGCATAGCTCCAAAAACTGGTGAACCTGCAGCCCCATTTTGGTCTGCATGGTGCCCTTTGCCATCTGCTCCCCAGCTGTGCATTGGCAGCTGGTGCAGCCCATGGGTCAGAAGAAGGGTAGGCAGGGTGGAGGCACTCTGTCTTCCTTGTTCTCTTTCCTCCACAGGAAACAACATGTCCTTGTCCCATGTCCCCATGATACTCTTTTCCCTCTCTTTCTTGTCTCTCATCTCAAAACAGCCCTTCCTTTTTGTTTTCTCAGGTGCTAGCACCTAGCACCACTCTGCACCTTGGCAGTTAATGTGGCTGCTTCACAGCCTGCTGCATTTTATCTTATCCACAGCACTTCAGAGCTACATTAGCCCGCTCTCACTGTGCTTTGCCAGGCTGCTCTGCTGTAGCTATACAAGACCCATGCAAAAGTAATCCAAGGTCACTTCCTTTCTGTGAAATGGGGGTGAGCTGCTTTGCTCAGGCTGTGGACCAGGATGACGGACAGCTGTGGGCAGTTGTTACTGGGCAGAAGAGCAGAGTGGTTCCGTGGGGTGGGAGGTGGATGGGTGCACTTTGCAGGTACGGTGCTACAGGAGACCTCTTGAGCTTTTTGTGACAGTGGCCACCTGTAACCAATCCGTATTCTGGATGTTCCCCCAAAAAACAGCCTTGTTCCCCCTTCAGCCACAGCACTAGCATCTGTGCAGCTCAGCGGTGACTTGGATTGGGGAGTTGATCTGCCTGAGAAGTGCTCTTTTCTGAGTTATTTTTTGTCCAGATCAGGTCAGTGACCTGACTGAGCCCACAGACCGTGGGGTGTGGGAAGGAGAGGAACTGGAGGTATGGCCTACAGAGGTAGGTCAACCTTTTTTTTCCCCCAGCTGTCTCATGTATGTTTGAAGTGACCTACCTTAGACAAATCCGTAGGCTCTTTGATGAGACACATCGGGCTACAGGCTATAAATCGGGGTTCTCTTTACTACACAGTGTTGAATGCAAGCCCTGAACACAAAAATAGTATCATTTAAAACACGTCTATATATTTATTGTTTGCTAATTCAGCTTACTTGCCTATCTCCTGATACTGCTCCCTGGCTCCTATGAAAGCTTCCTGGCTTTCCATATGTTACAGAGCAGGTCAGTGTGCATAACAGAGCTATGGTCTTTGGCACAAAGACTGAGAGACTACTTTTTTTTTTTTTTTTTGGTAGCTTTTTACACCACTTTGTGAAACAAGCTGGCTTTTATATTCTAACATTATGTGATGCGTGTCCTTGGTAATCTGGACTGTAGTTACATTGTGTTTGGAGACACTGCTCTTCAGGAAGTTCCACTTTAACTCTGTCTGCTGTAGAATTCATTAAGAACTATTATTATTATTTGAAACCACAACATTTTCCCGCTAGCTGCATCTTTTTAACTTTTATTTATTTATTTATTTCTTATTGACATCTCTTTGTAGTTTATGAAAACAGGGTCATGCCCTTGCGAAACAGTTGTTTCATTATGTTCTTTGTACTTCTATTACTTGCAATGAGGTCTTTTTTTTTTTTTTCTTTTCTTTTTCTTTTTTTTTTTTCTTTTTAGTTTTATGTATTTATTTATTTATTTTCATCAGAGAGACTGTGATCACCTCTGTACTGGGAGATGGCATGTTTCTTTACCCTTCTGGTCTGCCTTCATGAGCTTCTGTGCACACAGAAGCATGGACAATTACATGGACTTCGTGTTTCAATGCTTTCCTCTTAGAATCTCAGTTTCCACAAAACCTGCAAAGGCTTAATAATCTTCACAGAACCATGGCTATTTGTCACAATAATTTTGCTTTGACCTGGCCATTTGTGACTACACCACAAACTAATTTAATCCCTAATTAATCCATTTGATTACAGTTCAAATTCAGAGGACTTAGCCTTATTCATTGGGGTGATCTGACACCTGGCTGTTTCGTAGGAAATGTACCTTCTGTGCATGGGTGGCAGGAGTCACCACTATTTTTTGAATAATCCTTTCCAGCAGCTTGCAATTTTCTCTGTACACCCATGGGAACAGATTGTAGGTTTCCAAAAGCTCTGGGCTTGCATCATACAGCAGTGTGGAAGATTTAATTCCGAATCATTTTCTTTCAGTACCACCTTATCGGGCAATAATGGAAAGTGTTATGACCGTTTCCAGCAATTTTGTCATGCTCTTTTCCAGTTTGGAAGTTGCAGAAAACTTATTTTTCTCCATTTTCACTTGTTTTTGGCACTGTGCTTTACTGAGTTGACGCAAAAAGAGAATAGCTCCACTGTCAACTGTGGACTAATGTTACCATGCAAGATGAGGAGTGGAGGGCATTATTGTCAATTCAATTGGTAACGATGGCTCACAACAGCCTATTACTTTTTATACAGGTAGGACCTCCAGCCAGGTGGGATGAGCACTTCCTCAGTCATTGTGCTTCTGTCAGTCAGCACAAGGCAGACAGTCTGACAGAAGACTTGGAGTTAATCATTATGGTGATGAAAACTGATGCTCTCCAGAGCAGCCAGGGAGATGGAGAGTGATGCTGTGCTCCATATATTAGAGCATAGATAAAAAATAGCCAGACAGCAATGAAAACTGCAGAAAAGGCTGGATGAACATTGTTTGCTCTTGCTAACACTCAAGATTCCTCCCTCCCTCCTCAGGAGGCCAAGCACCATTACAGTTCTCTCTGAGGACGAATGATGCACAAATGTACCTGTGACCAAGTTACATCTGGAGAAGGGCAGTAAAAAATAGGGTTCAAGGTCTAAACCCCAAATATATTCAAACCTGGGTTTAGTGCCTAGGGTAGGAGATAAAGGCTAGACCACACATAGAAATTCTGGATTTTGCTGCACTCCAAGCTTCTGGACTGTGTTTTTAACTGTTGAGATCAAAGGTTTTACCTGTGAGATCTGAAACTTTTTGGCTCAAAGTGCTGTAAGAATACCTGTTGTGGTGGGTTTTTGCTGTCTATGGACTTAAAAGATAAATGTCTGATTTGAGATTCAGTTTGGTGGAAATCTGCAAGGCTAACTTTGATTTTGGCAGGATGGAATTCGGTTTCTCTGTGTAGTTAAGAGGCTTTCATTTAGTTGAATGAGAGTGGTAAGAGCTCATTGAAAAGGCAAATAAATTAAACAAAACATCTTTCTAGTCCAGAGTGGGAAGGCAAACAGACCCCATTTTCATCTCAGGATGTATTACAATTGTGTGTTGTGGAGAGGTTTTGAAGACCATCGCAGTAAAATGGGAATGCTTGCAGAAGTTTCTGGTAGAAGGGGAAAACCATTGGATGCTGAGGGCATCCCATCCCTGGATAATCTAGATGCCAAAAAGGAGTGCTTTGATTTTTGCTTGTTTAAAAGGAGTTGAGTTGGAGGTGGGCCTACTTTTAGGTAGCTTTTTCACATGCAGAGGATATGACTCATATTGGGAATGTAGTCTGTGATTTGAGTATAGATATATTTTAGGAATATATGTGTACTTAGTAATGAAGGTATCTGAGTATGTACCAGAGAAAAGGCTGTTTTTCTGAACTTTTGTGTTGAATTACCTGACATACATTTACTGCTTTTCAAACTGTTACACATATTTGCATTAACAAATCAATAACACTAAAGTATTGGAGGTTGTAACCCTTTATTTGAGTGGTTGTATTTGTATTTAAATGTTAAATTAGAACTTTTTTTTTTTTTTTTTTTTTTATAAAACAGCTAAGTAGGCTTCTGCTGGTATCATTGATGGCCTAAAAGTTCAAATTTTAGTGTAAAACACCTTAGTAAGTAACATTTTTGGCAGACGTTCTGACATAAATGTTTCCATATGAATACATGTATCATCATGATTTTTTTGAAACTCCTGGATACGAGTATAGGGACATTTTTCTTCTCTGCCAGGTTTGTTGAATATATAACGCATATTCTGTGAAATGTACATGAAACCAGACTTAACAAGTCTGGCAAAGCAGAATTTTCTTGTGACAAGTTCTTCATCCTGAGAAGAGGCTGCAACAACCAGTAGGAACTGATACTGGTGGTGGTGGTACGGGTGTTGAAATTCAGGGAACTCACTCAAATGTCTGAATATGAATTTAGATGCCTAATTTTGACATTCCTGGCTAAGAGTTAGTCAGCCTATGAATTTCTACAAGCCATACCATGTATCCGCAATGTTGATTGAACTTTGAATTAAAGATGATTGGCTTAGGGTGGTTATAATGTTTGACTTGTTTAGCAGAGCCATATGTGTAAAATAATAATTTTCTAATCACCTGGAACTTTTTTCTTCTCTTTTGGCAGTAGATAACAAAGAAGTAGTTTTATTTATTTATTTATTTATTTTAGAATAAATTTGGCCAAGCCAGATGTTAAAGTAGTGATAGTTTACAAGTCTGGCTACTAGATTTGTGTCATGCTTTTTCAGTGATCATAGGTGGAAGAAGTTTCAAAGACATTTTTTCTGGCAACCTCACTGAAGTTTTGAATAGAAGTTAGAAGAGCGACTGTCCATTTTATTTTTTTTTCTGCTGAATTGTGCTGTTCAATAAGCTTATAATTATTTGCAGTTGCAGATAAAAGGAAGTTTGTCCTTGAAAATAAAGCTAATTTTGTATTTTTTTTTAAGAACAAAGAAAAGTCATTACAACCTCCTTAACAGTCTTGCCCCACGACAGAGAAAACTCTTCTATGAAACAGATATACTCAGTAAACTGAGTGACAAAAAATGTCTGAAAAAGAACAGACGGCTCTATCCCAACTTTGATTTTTTTTTTGCTTTTTTGTTTGTTTGTTTGTTTGTTTTGTTTAATTTAATTAATTTATTTATTTATTCCTGTTGCTGTTAAGGTTTCCCTTTGAAACTCCCAGGTTTCTGCCGTATCAGTCAAACAGGACAGTCTCTACTACGCTCTTCTGAAGGCTGACAAATGGGGAGAATAGAAATCCTTACCTATTTAAATACCACATAAAGACAAAACCAAAATACAATGTCATTCACACAGCTAAGGATAATAAACACTGCAGGGGCTTACACTGATGGTAGAGCCCTCTCTGGGAGCAGTGCAGCTGTGTCCCCAGCTGCTTTTTGCTACCTTGCTGGATGCAGCTGCTATGGTTGCTCCATGCTTGCACTAGCACAGCATCTGGGAGCCTGAGGTGGCTGGGACCTTATATTACAAGGGTGGGTAGTAAACAAGGTGACAAGTGCAGGGAAACAACCTGCCAGCACCATACCACCCCACCAGCAACCCAGCTGGCTGAGTTTTCTGTGGGCATTTAGCCTTTCACAGGGCTTTGTTAGATTTCTGGTAGAGTCCTTCCCAGGGATAAAAGGCAGAATGTGAGAGAGGCTGGCTTTTTGACTGACCGGAGAAACAGAGGACAGGCAGGAGCATTTCAGTTTTTATTCGTAAAGCCTTGGTCTTTATTAGTAAGGACAATTGTTCTCAGGGTACCCATCCCCCTGAGATGTACAGCAGTGACATGGAGCAGGATGAAACTCTTATAACCCAATGTAAAACTGTGAGTGACCAACTACATTGCTTGAACATTCGTAATCCTATGAGACCAGATGGGATCTATCCAAAGGTACTGAAGGAGCTGGCAGAAGTGCTCACCAACCTACATTTATGACAAAGCAAACAAACAAACAAACAAGCAACCCTGGTTAGTAGATGAGGGAAAGGCTGTGGATGTTTCCTAACTCTATTTTAGTAAAGTGTTTGAAATCATTTCTTACACTGCTCTCCTGGAGAAACAGCCTCTTCATGGCTTGGGCAGGTGTACAGTTTGCTGGGTGAAGAAGTGGTGGGCTCAAACCGTCATAGTGAATGGAGTTCAATCTGTCTGGCAGCTGGCTTGGTACTGCGGCCATTTCTGTTCAACATTTTTATCAATGATCTGGATGAGGGGATCAAGCGCACCCTCAGTGAGGTTGCAGATGACACCAAGTTGGGCAGAAGTGTTGATCTGCTTGAAGGCAGGAAGGATTTGCAGAGGGATCTGGATGGGTTGGATTGATGGGCTGTGTCCAGCCACAGCTCACTCAATAGGGTTAAGTGCTGGGTCCCACACTTGGGTCATAACAACCCTGTGCAACAGTTTAATCTTGGGGAAGAGTGGCCCAAAAGCTGCCTGGCGGAAAAAGACCTGGGGGCAGTGGCTGAGAGCTGGCTGAATGTGAGCCAGCAGGGTGCCCTGGTGGCCAAGAAAACCAACAGCATTCTGACCCACATCAGGGATAGGGTGGCCAGCAGGACTAGGGAATTGCTTGTTCTCTTGTACCTGTCACTGGTGAGACTACACCACAAATATTGTGCTCAGTTTTGGGCCCCTCACTGCAGGAAGGATATTGAGTTGCGTGAGTATGTGCAGAAAAGAACTGAAAACAAAACTCATGACGGGACTAGAAAATGGAACTTAAGAGTGACTGAAGGAAACTTTTTTTGTTTGTTTGTTTGTTTTAGTCTGGAGAAGAGGGGCCTGAAGGGACATCTCATTGCTGTATACAACTACCTGAAAGGAGGTTCCACCGAGGACACTTGGTCTCTTTTCTCATGTGACAAGTGACAGGATGTGCAGTCTCAGGTTGCACTGGCAGAGGTTTAAGTTGGACATTAATGGAGAGTGTGGTGAAGCATTGGAATGGGGTGCCCAGAGCAGTGGTGGATTCCTCATTCCTGGAGGTATTTTAGAGACACGTGGACATGGCATTAAGGGATATTGTTGACTGATAGAGTGCAGTGATAGGACAAGGGGTAATGGCTTTAAACTAAAAGAGTGTAGTTTTACATGAGATATTCACAAGAAATGCTTTATTCAGAGGGTGGAGAGGCACAGGCACAGGTTGCCCAGGGAAGCTGTGGATGCCCCATCCCTGAAAGTATTTCAGGCCAGGGGCTTTGAGCAACCTGGTCTGGTGGGAGGAGTCTGCCCATGGCAGGGGTTGGAACTGGATTATCTTTAAAGTCCCATTCAGCTCAAACCATTCTGTTGACCTGGTAGGTCAGGTGACTTCATGATATTGAAGGTCTTTTCCAACCTAAATGATTCTATGATTTTATGATTCTATGAAATCAAAACCAAATGTATTATCTAGAGTAAAATGTATTAGCTACATCCACAACATATATTCCTGTCCTCTATTAGTCACTGTTAGTCACTACTGAGAGCTTGTGTTGACAGTGAGTCAAATTTGTCTCAGTTCAACAGATAGTTGCCCGCTGCAGGCATTTGGATTTTGGAGTCCATGAGGTTGTGGATTACTTGGAGGTTAGAGTTAAACTCTCTCCATACCCACTGTGGTGCTTTCTATTGAAGTTCATAATTCTGCAGAGCAGTAACTGGAGGAATGTGCAGCCCCCTGTTCTGCTGATGGAAAAGATCAGACGCTTTCAGTACAGGCTATTATTTTAAACCAGGTTATAAATTAAAGAGGTCACAATCAACTTGAAAGCCAGATTTTCCTTCTGACACACTTTTCCATATTTCTGCAGATGAAAGACAAGACTCTTTCAGCTGCTCAAGCAGCTGTGCTGCTTCGTTAACATTTCTGTGTTAGGTGTAGCATGTAGATTAATTTCCCTTTGACTTTTTCCTCAGGGTAGTGTGTTAGCTTTTATGTGGGTCTTTCACAGCAGTGCAAGGGTAAAGGGGCATTGAGGAGCTACTGAGTCTTAAAAATTAATTTCAATAGTTCAAAAACTAAATTTTGAGTTATCAACCTCCTTATAGAGTCTGTACATTTCATAAATTAAATTCTGGTCTAATTCTTGTCTTTTTTTTACCTGGTAAGTCAGGATTAGTACCACTGAAGAGAAATGAAATATAACTCTTGTGAAGTTAAAGGTAGGCAAGAGACCTCTCAGGCATATTTCCTTTCATATTTTTGGCATCATGGAGAGCCTTCACTTTTTAGCAATTCATGTAAACTGCAAGAAGCTCAGAAACAGGATTTTTGCTGAGGGAACCATCTTTCAGCTGTCAGGCCATCTCTGGTATCTGAGAAGGAAGACACAGGGACAAGGATGTACAGTGCGCAGGGGAGGGAAGTGGTAGGCTGGGAGCTGCCCTGGGGCAGGTACTGGGACACTGTTGGTGGGGAGCGGGCACCCCATCTGTTAGGGAATGGGAACGACCTAGTCCCTCTGCTCCTGGCTGCCAGCCCTGTGGGTGACACCAGCTGCCACCCCTCACTCCTTCAATTCAAGCACAGAGCTGTCACATTAGAAACTCCAGCTCCACCGTGGTCTAGTAAAAATGCACGAGGAGTACCTGGTGTGGCAGAATGGGTGGGTTGTTCTTTTCTTTTTGGAAAACTGAAAACAATATAAGGTCCCAAGCTGCTAATCATAATTTTTGGATGTTGCGCATTCAGAAGTTGAGAAAGGTTGCCTTTGAAGGTGCCCATTCAACCTCAATTAGACCCCTGAGGCTTGTGTGTTCAGCAGTCTGTAATTGTATGACTATGTACCATCCTATCCACAGAAGTTTTACTCAGTCAGTACACAGGATGGAATTCCTTTGGGGATGAATAATCAAAAAAAGGTGCAAAGGAATAAATATATAATTTTTTTTCTGTAGGAGTCAGATTTTGTTTCTTTCCAAAGTCTGTATAAAGACAATTAGTGTCTAACAACGCCTTACACATAGAAAAATGTAATTGTACTTTGGTGGGTTTTTAAATTATTATTATTATTATTTTTTGAAAAAAAAAAAATCTTCTCAAATGGGAATGAGACATATCAAAGTTTTTTTTTTTTTTTTTTTTTTTTTTTAATAAATAATGTAGTTACCAAGGAACAGAAATAGTATTTTGGCTTCCTGGTTGCCTGAGCTTAATTTTGATTCTTCCTGCGGGCACACACTAATGATGACAAAGTCCTTTCAGCCTTGGTGCCATTAGATAGGGGACCGTGAATCCTCCCTTCCTTTGCTTGCTCCACAAAGCAAAGGTGGAGGTGGCAGAGGGGGAGCTCAGCTTTGGCAGCTGAGCAGGCAGATGTCAGTATGCTCAGACAGAGAGTAAAAATTTCTGGTTTTGGGTGGGCTGTTGAAGAAGAACTGCTTCTGTAGTTTCTCTGCATCCTGAAATAAAACATATATAAAATATATATATATATATATATATATATATATATATATATATAATTTGTCTATGATGTCATTTTCTGTCACAAAATACTTCCCAGTGGAAAGCTTCAAGTCAATGGTCATTACAATGAGGTAATAGAAAAGAAAATATGAGGGAGAAGTGTTCACTGAAGGACTGGGCTCTGTCGCCATTTTTGCCACAAAGTTCTGATGGATTTTGGTTAAGTCATTTCAACTAAACTTCTGACTGCCACCAAATGTCTCTAATTCTCCAGATACCTGACCTGAGGCTATTTTCAAAGGCAGCGTATGCTCACAGCTGTAAAAAAATCTATCAAGATTATCTCAAATGGATAACATTCAGTATAAAACGTTAGAAGTTTGGATGGCAAATTTTTCAAATTGAGTTTCCACAATTACAAACCATTTTGTAAACTGAGATTATCAACACTTAGTCATGTCAGAGTTATTGCAGAAATAAATTAATTCATAAATATGTAAAAACATTTGTTAATTTAGCAACAAGTATTACAGAACCCGCTCAAATGAAATTAAAACTTAAAAAAAATAGTAAAATAAATTAAAATGTAGGAGCATAAGGCATGGATTGATGAGAAAACAACATAGATGTTCATCAATTTTAGCCAATCCTGAGGAGGAAGAATACGATAGTATTTGAATATGTAAATAAACCCATCATTTTTTGCAGAAAGAGAATGCATAGGCGACCTTTATTTATTTGTTTATTTATTTATTTATTTATTTATTTATTTATTTATTTATTTATTTATTTATTTAAAGATTTTAGGGCTTTGCAATATTAATCCTGCTTTTTATTATAGGATATAAAGAAACTGAGGATTGTTACTAGAGTTCCCCGTACCTTCAAAATATAAAGAAAGAAATTATAGTGTTCATTTTACCAGTTAGAATTTTAAGAGACCTGACAGTTGTGCAGGAACCATTGAACTGCTTGTATTGAAAGAGGCTTGTTGTTCAGATCCCACAGTGAGCTAGACAGATAGCTGACGAATGTCAATAAATATCTGTTCACAATTTAAGTAACTTTGGTGAGTCCATGACCCTTTTGAATAACTTTGATAACTAAATTACAAAAATACTGGCTGAAGGAGCAAAGCTCAGCTCTTTAAGTATTCTGATATTAAAGTACCCATGAAGGTACTAAACATCTTTGTGCTAAACATACTTAGGTGCAAAACATCTTTGAATGTTTGATCCTGAGCCACAGACTGATTAAACAGAAGTAGAAATATTAACTTCTTATTGTCTAGACTTGAGTGGGGAGAAGACTGGCTTTTTCCTGCCACATAAATTCCTGTGTGTTTCAAGTGTGCTAAGAAGTGAATTTTCCTTGAAGCCCTAATTGAAGCAGTGGTTCAAGTGCTAATTGCAAACTCTTTACAAGTCATGCTTCAAATTCATGTGTACAAGAAATAATTTCCCCCCCAAAAAGAGGTTTAGATATACTCTAGTTTGTCAGAGTACCTAAATGTCCTTGTCTCTTATTATCTGGTCAGAGAGGATGACCTGCTGGTGAATAACCAAAAACAAAGAAAACATTTTCTAAATATTTGACAGATAGTTCAAGCAGATAGTAGATCTGAGAAGACAAATACTACTTCTTGTATAGTTCACTAACAGATGTGAACTTCATCAAGATCATTTATTGTATTATTGAAAAATATGACCTCAAATGTTGCAATTATGTAAAGCTTATTTGAAATTTCTTTTTTCTTGTAAGACTATATAGGGCATTGCTCTTCCCATCTTTTAGTTATTTGCCCATTTCCAGTGCTTTTTTTGAAAAAATAAAGTGAATTTTTTCAAGATGTATGATCAGTTTTATGACATTACTCAAATCTTGTTTGATTGATTGTTTATATACATATTTTTTTCTTCTACAAATGCAGTTAAGGTGCCTGCAGAAATACATGGATGTGTCAATGCTCTTACAGGAAAAAGGGAGTGTCTGGGCTGGGGGCACTGCAGCATATTTGACCAGAAAATTGCAGGGAGGAATGGCAGGATATGAGAGTGGCATGACCCTTTCAGCTGGTGTTCATAATCTAGTCTGTACAGAAAAAGGTACAAAGCTCAGAAAACTCACAGGACCGTACATGCACCAGGTACTGGTGCAGACGAGAACAGTTAGGGCACTGTCAGTGGCCTGTGAAGCACTCAGCACAATTGTACTCCTTCTGTGTATCAAAATCCAAGTATATCCATGCCAAAAAAAAAATATAATCAGCAATCTGCTTAATGAGTCCTTGTGATGCCACAAGTGGTGGTTCACATTAATGGCTCTGGAAGAAGTGAATGCATCTTAATCAACAACATGGTGGGAAGCCAGCTGCAAGGATCGCCTGTACCCACAGACAGGTACCTGAAGCCGTGGGACTCCAATTGCAACTGCAAGTTAGTGTATTGATCTGAGGGAGTACCTTTAAATTAGGGTTTATTCAAGTTTCCTCCTTAACAAGTACTTAACTCTTTTGTTACAGATTGCTGTTTGTGCTTGGGCCTTTGGTTTGTAAGAGTTTTATTTATTTATTTATTTTAACAGCACTGCCACTCTGAAAACCAACTGTGGCATTTGTTATGCCCTCATTTACAACTACAATAACCATTCAGCTTACAGCAAGAGGCCTGTGAACTCCTAAGCACTTCACCTGTTGGAAGCCCTGCAGCTTGCTTAATTGCAATGTAGTATCTCCTTGTGTCATGCAGTGCCCTCTGCGAGCAGGTGAGCTATTGGTCTGGGATGATCCAGCCTGTCTTTGTTGGGAGCTGGCTTCTCTTGTATCTAACCATTGCGGCTGCTAGCTGAAGTTCTTGGAGTGTGTGGTGCGCAGCTATAGCTGCTATTTCACTTGAAGCCAGCCCCACCAGTGACCACCTCAGCTCCTGTGTCACCCAAAGCTGCCAGGAGAAAAGGCGGCAGCTGGCTAGCTGAGTTCTCCCCTGCATCAGAGGTGGCCTCATCAAGTGCAGCCTGACTCTCTGTGCTATGTGTGTGTGTGGCAGCCATGGGATAGCAGGTGTCAACTGGCGAGTGTTCCAGTTCCTTTATTTCCAAGACTGGGCTGGGGAAATCACATGGAAATGCCGAATGAAGGGGGCTTATGTCCTTAACTTTTCATTAATTTCAGCTCTGACTAATCATTTGCTATGAATCACTACCATTTGTGTGCACAGGTAGGCTTTAGGAGATTTGGAAAGATGGCTATCAATACTAATGGCAGTAAAAGTACTATGTTTCTGGAGTGTGCTGCTGTAACAGGAATAAAAGCCAATTATAAATCTGTTTCTTACAGACCTGATTACTAGGACTGTAGTGCTGGCAGCTAGGGCAGTGTTTTGGCCTGATACTCTAACAACAGCTTTTACACAGAAATTCAAAGCTGTTAAGTTGCCCTTTGTTATTGAAGAAGGGATAAAAAATCTTGCATGCAGCTGCTATGTAAATTCTGATGAATCATTGCAGCCTACAGGGTTTATGAACAACCAGCATATATGAGAAGTGGGCAGAAATAATTATTTTTATTTTATTTTCTGTAGAAAGACATAAGAAATATAAGGCTGATACATCCTATTAAGACAAAATTTGAGGCAGCTATTACTCATGTGAGTTTAGATGCTCCTTTATTTGGAGCCATCACAGAGAGCCATCACCACCCATCACACTGTGTATTGCTAGCTCAGGATGGTTTCATTTGTTGTGTCAAGTTTTGCTTGTAGTCATTTAAGCATGTAGTCTGGGTAACTTGGTTGCTTCAATGGAGAAGACAGTTGACCAGTTTTGGCTTAGCCAAGGTGAGACTTCATTCTTCACAGTACCTGTTTCTCTGCATGCTTGCATTTTTGATGCTCTGTTCAGAAAAGATGAACACTGATGTTCCTTTCGCTCCACTTTTCTTTTTCTTTTTTTTTTTCTTTTTTTTTTTTTTTTAATGATTAGTTTATTTCTCAAAGTTTTGTTTTATATAAGTAGTAAAAATACTCCTTTTGATCTTTACATTCCCGTCAGGTGGTCACTTTCAGCAAGGTTTACATGTATTTATTATTCATGTACACATAGTTACTCCTGGCTTGGACATGCTCATTCTGCTCCCATTTCCATTGAGCTATGGCTGCTCTACTCCACCACAGTGGGAACATGAGCTGGTTCACAGCAATGTAACAGAGGTTGCTTAATATTTCTGAATGTTCATTTAGCATTCTTTTTTTTTTTTTTTTTTTTTTTTTTTTTTTTATTTTTTGAGATGGAGTGGGTAGGGCTTAGAACTGGCTTCAGAGGTTTCAGAAGGACAGACCAGGCAGAGGTTGCCAAGATACATATTTTTTTAAATCATGGACAGTCCTATTTATTTATTTACTTATTTATTTTTATTTTTAATGTAATAGCAGTTGTGGTATTAGGTGGTCCTATGCTGTTCAGAGCCCTGAGAGAAACAAACCCAGGAGTCTTGTGATTGCTGAGACACCCTGAGACACTTGTGTGAAAGCAGCAGTCATTGGATTTCCTCTGGATCAGCTTTTGCACTACATTAAATAGAAAGGAATAGAAAGAAGGTAGCAGAAGATCCCTCCTAAATTCCAGATTAATTTAGCTGGCTGAACTTGTGACATTGGCACAGTAGGAGATTAAAATCTTTAATGTTATGTGTCACAATTTCCAATGCTTTTCCCTGTGTGATGTTTCTGTTGACAGATGTGAAACAAGGATGTGGTGGCTTAGCACCAGATCACCAAAACAGCATAAAAGGTATGGCCATTTGAAGCCAGGTTGATAAATCTGCTCAGTTCTTGCCTAATGCAGTAGGTGCTTAAAGTTTCTAATGGCCTGTATTTTCCCCAAATCCCATTGGGAGATACATACTTTCTATGCATGATTTTGCCAAACAGCCAGGGGCTTATCTGATGAATGAAACCTCTTTTGGAATCATTAAACAGGTTTCCCCCTCTCTCTGCCTTATTCTTTTGCTCTCCAAGCCCAGGAGGCTTAAAATAGGTCAACTCAGAACACGCCTAATAAAACAGGGAGCAGGAAAAACAGCTGGTTATGTTATCAGTGTCCCCTTCTATTATACAGCATATAAAAAGCACTCTGAACTTTGAAAGATTTCCTACATTTTATGATCCTTTCTCTGCCTGAAACTCTTCAAACTGCACCAGGGGAATGCCTTAACCTAGCTTTGCTCTGGGCTCTGGAGCCCTCTGTCTGAATGAGCAGCTTCAAACAGTCAACTGGCTGAGGGTGGTTTGCCCAGGAATACTCACAGATGGAGAAGTCATTAACTGCTCCCTGGGGAGGTGGGAGAATGGGATTTGTCTGTTGAGAGGGCTTAGAGGAGAGATAGTACCCAACTTTTCTGCATGGATAGTGCAAAAAGAAGTGTTCTTGGTAGTGAAGGGTGAACATAGCATGAACACATTTTTTCCTACTTGTTTAAGGGACCAGAAGGACAGATGCAGAATTGCTCTGTCAGAGGGACTTAGGTTCTAATTAGGGACCTGATTTTTCAGGAGATTTGTTGTTATACAGTTCTCTGCATGTTCAGAGGGTTCCCACTGATTTCTACCTGTCCTGCATGTTCAGCCCTTTGTCATGCAAACAAACCAAGCCAAAAATTCAGAAAACGAGAAGAACACAATAATTATCGCATCGCTTTGAAGTTCTTCAGGATGTTGTTTTCTGACTAACAATCCCAAGGATAGTGTGCCACAGTCTAAGACAGCAGCAAGTTGCCTGGTGTGTGGTCAGTACAATACAGCCAACTTTCTGATGCTTTTCACCTTGATAGATGTGCAAAAGCCCCTTAATGGAAAAAATTCTTAACACAGGCAACCTTCCACTCTCCAGGCTTTCTGTGCCCATGCCCAGTGTAAAGCCAGACCTGGTTTTTGTCAGGGAGGGTTTTGTGTCTAAAGTGGTGTACAATTATGTGACTTTTTTTTTTTTTTTTTTTTTTTTACATCAGACTCTCCAGTGTCTGCTGTGCAGAATTCTGTTATGGGAAATAATTTAATGAACTGAAGTGAGAACCCTCCTGTTTTGGTGGCTGGCTCAAAAAAGGCATCCAATATCCCAGTGCTGCAGGTGTAAGTAAGTCATCATCAGTTCAGCATGGGTAAAAAATCTCCATAGGTTTTAACTGTTAAAATAAAATAAGATAAATAATAATAATAATAAACCCCACATTGCTACTCATTGATTTTAAGGTATACATGCAAAATTCAGATTTTTTTTTGATTGTTTATTTTTTCATTTGTTTATTTGTGTTTAGTATGAATTAAATATTTTTTTTATTATTATTATTATTAAATATATTATTATATTAATATATTGATAAAATAATAAAAAATAATTAATATAATAATAATATATAATCAATATATTATTATATATTAAAATAATAATGATAATAATGATAATGATAATGATAATGATAATAATAATAATAATAATAATAATAATAATAATAATAATTTGTTTCCCTGGTTACCTTTACCTACAACCAGGAATCATACCAGAAAACTTCAACCTTAAGGGTTGCAATGTTTAGCAATATTCTGAACAATTAAAACATGACTAAAGTTGCCTGACATTTCCACTTATAAGAAATAATGTTACCATCCCCATATATAATGAAGTTTCAAACTCCAGATATTTTCCACATAAGGAGTTATGCTACTTATGCAATTTTTTTCATGTTGGACTTAGAAAAATTGTGATTAGCATGGGTAACACAAACAGGTCAGGCTCTCTACTTCTTCCTCCAAAAAACACTTGTTAGCATAGTGCCAGGTCTCCAGGTCTAGCTACAACACAGCCCCAGGATTTATTTCTGAGGGCTTCACACTTCGATCTGCCCATGTTCTCAGTCCTTATTGATGCTAACCAATTCAGGGTGGCTCGACCAGTTTTGGTTGCAGCCAGGGCCTGCCTGGCTGGTCCCCTGTGGCTCCTGCACCACCTGGGACTTCAATAAGGAATGCTTCAAGTGATTGTCCTGGAGCAGGCTGTGAAGCTTGCTCTTTCCTTTGTCCTTAAGGCCCTCAATTCCCTTATTTCGAGTCACAGAAACGCTGTCAGCGTGGGTGCCTCTCGGATAAGAAACAGTGACATCCAGCGGCCACTTGGACAGAAATGGCACCATGTCCCACAGCCGGTGCCGGGACGGTGCAGCGGGCAGGGACCCTCGCGTCTGGGGAGGGGGCGAAACCCAGCGGAGA
The DNA here is from genome assembly GCF_964035555.1 of Netta rufina. Lineage (NCBI taxonomy): Eukaryota > Metazoa > Chordata > Aves > Anseriformes > Anatidae > Netta > Netta rufina. Next base: position 35,756,850 of record NC_140126.1, on the reverse strand, counting down.
AAGGTTTGAAATGCTGTGAGTGCCCGTGCTTTACCATGCAGGACACACGCGTTCCTCCATCCTGCTCTTGAAGGCTGCCAGCTTTCAGTGTAAATAGCTTTAGACACAGGTGGAGCAGGACAATGTTCCCCTTTCAGATTAGGAAGCTATCCAGATTTGGTGACAGCGATACTTCGCATGACAAGTTGCTGTACACGCAACTTGGATCCTAGGCTCCAGTCAGTACAGGAGAGTAAGCTGGTGAGTCAGCTGGACCTGCCTGCCCTTAACACCTCCTTACAAAGCATAGCGGTCACCTCTGAGTGTCCCGTAGCCATCGGGGTGTGGGAACTGGTGCTTGCATGGCACTGCATAACACTGACCTTCCTCACAACAACTGGGCTGCTCATTTCCATCTGCAATTCAGCCTCTGCTGCAAGTGCTCTGCCTCATTTAGGCTGAATCAGAGTTTCTCTGTAAACATGTTAAAATATAACATTTTGATTGTAGCGTTAACTCCACCAGCAGAGAAAGAAACAGAAAAAAAAAATCACTTTTTAAAATAGAGGCCAGGCAAAGGTCTTAGCCATTTCTTCAACATGAAAACATTATTAGGACAGTTTAAACAAATAATGCATACTGTACAATATTTTCTATTGTAGTGTACACTCTGGAAAATGTTCGTTTAAAAAAGAAATTCCAGTGCCAAATTTCAACAGTACAGTAACTCTTCATTTTGGTCATCTTCATTTTTTTTAATTAATAGCTTTTTAATGTATAACTATTCCGTGCAACCTCATCTAAACTGAAAAAATGCACGGCTAACTTCTTGGTACACCTAGAACTAACTTCTTAGTAAAACTGAATCTTCAGTGTCTGCTTCATATTGAGCCCTTATGGATCCATAAGTTGTTGCTCTGCACTTGATTGTTATTTTATTTGATTGTTTGTTTGTCTGTTTGCTATAGGATTTTTACTTTTAAAGTACTCTTTTTTTTTTTTTTTTTTTTTTTTTTTTTTTTTTTTTTAATCAAACCCTTGACCTTCATTTTGGACTAAAATTATTTGTTAAGACTTCTCTAGCATGAACCTGCTTGTTATAGTTCGCTTAGTGATGTAGTTCCACTACATCAAGGGAAGAAACTAGAGAGAACAGGAGCACAGAAAATCCTGTGAAATCCTGTGGTTTCCAAGTTCTACTTAGCCTAGAACTAAAGCCCCATGCTGAATCTGCTCAGGTGCTGCACAGAACTGTTTCTTCCACCATCTCAAACAAAATGGAGACTTTTTTTTTTTTTTTTTTTTTTTTTTCACCATCAGTGGCCAGTGAGTAGGATCAGCTGCTGTTATTGAGAAAAACTTGTTTTCCCATGAACGTCCACGGTGCCTTATGGCCTGAAAGACACAGATATTTTAGAAGGGATTGTTTGGACTAAGGTAGTCTTAGTTTATTTTGTAGACTTATTGATAAATCAAACAAGCATATAAAAGTTAGAGATAAATGTTTAAAGGACTGCAGTGGTAATGAAGACCCTAGCTATGGCTCTACATAGTGAGGAAAAGGAAAGGGAAAAAGAAAGGAAATTAAAGTGTGATGCACTTTCCAAGGTGTCTGCTGCCACTCCTTTCTGACTGGGATGGAGATGAAGGCAGTCTGTTCTGGTTAGAAAGCCAAAATGTTTCAGGAAGAAAATGATCTTCATGGGAACTGGGAAACAGGTCACATTTTCTTAATCTTTGGCCCGCTCCTGCAACAGGGCAGCTATTCACCATCCCTTAGATAAGACTGGAGCAAACAGACAGAACATCTTTTCAGGTATTTATCAAAAGCCACTCAACAGTGCCACTGAGAAGGGGACTGTTCATTCAGTAATAAGCACGAATTAATCATTGTAGCTCTAAGTTATATGCCTAAGTTATGATTCTCTGATGAACATACTACAGTATTAGTAAAATAGATAGCATTGTAGAAATGGGTTACTCATGAGCTAACCCTAGTACCAATTTCAGAGATAATGTGTAGTTCCTGAAACATCCTCTATGGGAAGAAGCAGGTTCTAGCTACATAGCATGACTGATGTGAATTTTAGAGTTCGTTGTTCATATTTTCTCTTAAGTAGACTGTTTCCCTTATCCCACCCCTAAATTATAATACAGTTACTGTAGTTCAGCAGCTGTGGGTTAGAACTCAAGTTTGAGTGTGACTCATATTTTTAAGGACTTTTTTTTTTTTTTTTAAATTAATCATATTTACTATTTTTACTGATATTTCCAGAAGATTTTATTTTTGGCAAAAGATGTATATTAAGTTTCAAAATTTTCATTAACAGATAGTGCTTGGCAGTTGAATTTTTGTAATCTTCCAAATAAGGGAAAAGTAGATTATTTGTTAGCATTTTCAGCTAATGTTTCAGAACCTCAGCATTTTTTTTTTCCTGAGATTGTTATAAAAAATTTGTATCTTTACACACTGAGAACCAAAATCACCAGAATATTTTGTGAGGACAATTCTGGGTCTTTCACAGCTGCTTCAATGATGCACATGAGATTGTTTGGCATTTGGCTATCTGTTTATGTCGTAAGGAAAGGTGTGGCAAAAAAAAAAAAAGTTTTTGAAGGTGGTAGTCTCTCTCTCTAAGGTATCTCTATCTCTATCTAAGGTACCAGTCTCTCTAGCTGTCTGAATAGCTTTCAGACTTCTTATTTTTAAATTCACACTAACAAAGGCCATTCTTTTCATAGCTCTTAATCCACCCTTAGCTCTCTGCAGCAGTTGCCTATATCTGCAACTGGATGTCTGTTCATGGGCTGCTATTGTTATCTTGCACAACCATACTACAGTAACCTTCCCTTAGATACTGCTTGTCATTATTGTTTCATAATATTCTACAACTACTCATGCTGCAACCAATTATTTGAAAATTTCATAATCATAAAATTTTGGGATTTTATATATTCTTTTTTTCACTGTTCCAGAAATATAAACAGGGTGAAATTTGAGGTTGATACACAAAGACTGTGAAGATGTAGAAGCATTTCTGTACTCTAAGTTCTTGCTGTATTCAGTTGTGAGGATAACGAATCAGGGTGGAATGTCACGGTCAACTTCAAATGGAGTTCTTTGCCATTGTGTGGTAACTGGAGTAAAAGATACCAGACCACTGCCCTAAAAGCTATAAGAGTGCAGTTTGTGGGCTTAAAAATCAAGACATCATTTTCTACAGGCATATACTAACTGTCTGAATTCAGATTAAGGTTTTTCCTGGGAAATCTCAGGAGGGACCAGGTACATAGTGTTACCTAGAAATCAACTGTCTTGCACAGATCTGTGTGCATATGTGTGTGTATAAGGCTTCAAAGCTCCTACTGTCTTTACTGAATGGCACTCTAGGAGACTAGATAAAATCTGATTTATCATTTCCTTCTGAGAAATCTGAAATAAATAACACCTTTCTCAACCATTCCCCTCCTGAAGTGTGACTGATTTATGTAGAACTATCTTGAGTATCTGATATATTTGTGTTCAGTGGGATGTTTCCTGTGTCTCTTTTGCATTTAGTTAAAATATGTATTATCTCAGTGAAGAGTCACTTGCTGAAGGAGCAGATCCTGACCTTGACTTACTTTGTGTCAGTGCCTCTTTTTTCCAGCATTTTTGTGAGGAAGTACCAGGGCTGGTTGTAGAGCATCATGAAGACAGAGGTAATGACTTCGTTCTTGAAGAAGCTGAGATACAAGTTCAGAGGAGGTCATGGGTACTAGTGGCTTCCTTGGTTTCTGTTGTTTTCAATGAACCTTCTTTAGTTACAAGAGCCAATGATGCCACCCATCTGGGTCGTGTGCCACACAAATGAATGTGTTTATTCAAGACTATGTGGAAGCAACTTAGAGTGGACCTGTAATCAATGCTTGTATCTCTCAACTTGCTGAAGTGGTAGCTGTAAATAAAAGAAACTATCACTTCTTCTTAACAAACACATCAAGACATCAAGATGTCTGTCTGTCTGGGCTCAACCTTGGGTCTGATAATGACCAGGAGAAGAGATATCTGAATGACACTCCATTTCAGAGGTGGAAGTAACTTAGAACATTCAACGTGTCAGTGTGCAAGGCAGCAAACAATTTTTTTTTTTTTTTTTTTTTAAGCTGTGAAGTTAGAACTAGAGCAGTGGGAGGTCTTAGAGAAAAGCAGTTTCCATCACACTGCTGTTGTGTTGCTGTGTAGTAAATGACCATGAATAAATGTACCAGTAAGTACAGATGTTTTGAACTACATCTTTTCTTTTATTGCAAAACAATTGTTACAGAATTGTCAGAAAGTTCTACTGTAGTAATTGCCAACTTCTGCTTTTTTATTACATATCTAAACACAGTCTAAAAGTGCATTGTGAATCCAGTAGACCTTTGGAAAGTACCATTTTCCCTAGTGATATACATTTAGACAAATCATACTTGAAAAGCTTCATATTAGTAGGAATTTGTTTAAAATGACATTTTAATCATTTTTTTTCTCCCTTTATAAATGATTGTTATACACTTACAAATGATAACCCAAATAATAAACGATTAAATAGCTATTAGTATAGTATATTGCAAACACTGTTCCAGACAGCAGTAGCAGCATATAGACTCTCCTCATGTACAACAACTGCAGTGGTGGAAGAAGAATATAACTTTAATACAATTTACTCTTGTGAAGGCATAAAATTGTATTTCACAGCCAATTCCCACTTCTGTCCCCTCCCTCTCCCTACCAAATACTAAAATAAACAAGACTTATCACTTCCCTGCAGCAGAAAAAGCAGCAATTTCATAATCAAACATTTTTCTTAATCACTTTTTTTTTGAAATAAGTACTCTGTGGCTCTATGATAGATCTGAAAATGTATAGCAAAAATTAATAGGTCAGAGACTTTCATGACTGCTCTGGCTCAATGGCTCAGTCATTAGACTGCCCACCTGATGATGACTTAGGATAAGCTGTGCCATGACTCAAAGTAATATAGAAATAGCAGGATAAAAGAATAAATCCATTCTCTGACAAATGTCAGAATAACTCCTTAGAAATCAGTTTTTTTTTTTTTTTTCTTTTCCCATCAGATTTGCATCAGCAGTGATAAGACCATAACTGTCGTCAATATTGCAGAAGAGAAAATTATATTACCTATAGTGTTCACCCTGTGATTAGCTATTAAGCTGCATAATTCTTACTGGGGTGCAGAAAGTTGGTCCCTCCACATTCAACACTAGTGTTTCTCTGCAAAAGTGTGGCAAGGCCGGTGAATTCCATCCAAAGTAATGCAGTGTTTCCTTATATAAGCAGACACCTCAATGCCATACTTCTGCTCAGTTTGGACGATGTTGTTGTTTGAAGTGGATGATGGAAAATTAATGCTATAAAGCTTTCCTATTTCTTTTGAAGAAGGTGGTCAATACCTGACACCATTTAACAGAACTGAAAATGTTGTGTTTTTTGAAAAAAATATGCATATTTGTGCAAAAACGCAAATATACTATTATTTTGAAGCAGGGGGGAGGCTCACAACTACGAAAGTATTCCTAGGGAAATCCAGGAATCACAAGCTCACATTTTCCCTTGTGGTGATTATCAAATCCTCTTAACTGTATAACCTGAGCAACATAACAAGACATTTATGCTTGTTTTAAAAATTTGCACCATGAGTTTATAGATAATTTTGTTTCACTGACTCGCTCTAAACTAAAACCTTTGATAAATTCTGCTCTCAGGACAGAGATACTTGTTTTTTCCGACTGCAGTCATTGGACTAAGGCTGTGTGCTGCTATCAGCACATTTTTTTATCAGTTATATGTGTAGTTGCATTTTCCACGTACTGACAGTTTCTAGGAAACAAATCATTTTCTTCTCTTACAAAAAATATACCTAACTAAGATATTTATCCCCTGACAAAAGGCTATCCATTCCACAAAAGGTACAAATCATTTTTATTTTTATTTTTTTACCAAAAATCTATAAATGGAAAATGAAAAAAAGCAATCTATATTTGGAACCCAGAGGGCTTTCCTTATGTGCATGAATGGATATTTTGGGTGTTCATTGTATTTTTAAATTATCCCCACACTGCCATTTATTAACTGGCACTTGTGCTAAGAACAATAATGTAGCACCTTATCTCTTCCAAAAAAGAGAGAGCCAAATGTCTGAGGACTGCTGTAGGTTCGCATTTTGTGTTGAATATTTCAATTTCATAAAATACAATTGTCATTTAAAAATAATAAAAAAATCAGTTACTTTGCTAAAGATCAAACATAATGGAAATAATGTAAACATCCAAAAGCTTGAATTCATTCCTAACTGGATTCGTCTTTACAGGCAGGCAATAGCAAAATGTTAAGTTTCATAGCAGTCCAAAGAAACTCATGGAACAATGCATGCATTTTCATTGACACAAAAAAAGACTGGACTGTAAGGAAGAGAAACTATTTCAGTCATACCGCACGGTTATTGTGAAAGAATAATGTGCTATAACCCAATACCTAGGACAAGTGTATACCCCAACTGTAGAATAACATCACTTAAACTGGAAACAACAGAACAGATTACTATAGGAAAATACTTATAAAATACTGTACACTGCTTCCTCAGTTGGCCAGCGTATGTAAACAAACAACTAAGTTCAGTTGAGTTTCAAAATATTATTAAAGTTCATTTATCTTATAATCTTTTGCATAACATGCCAGTTCATCTTTCACATTACCACAGCTCACCTGTCACAGCCCACAGTGGCTCATTAGAGGTTTACACATCAGCTCATACAGACATTTAAGTGGAGCTATACAAAGAAATATGTGAAATATACCTAACTCACACACTGTGACCAGAAATGCATATTCCATATGTATGCTAATAACTGGATAGTGGAACTTAATGCTTGATGCAACATGTGCTATTTTATTGAATGTTACAGATTTACAAACAAGACTTTATAATGTGATATTAAAATTGTCCTGTAACGTTCACTAATATTATCACATGTCACAACTATACTGGTTTATACATGGGAGATATGTATATATGTGCAGATATATAATTCATAAGCGCTATCCCTTGATACAGAATATGTCATATGGCACAAGCTATAGGTACATGATGATGGATGATACAACTTTTACTCTCACTAAATGGTCATAGTACATTGGGAGGGGGCAATCTGGCCCCATCGCAAGAAATGGGTTTCTTACCACCAAATTCTGAAAGGAGCAGTTTGATGCAATACGTAAAAAAGAGATGAAGATGAAATAACATAACATCCATCATAATATATTCTACAGAAACCACGTTGTAGAATAAATGGGAAACATTCAGGAAAAGAAGTGTTCTGACATCTTGCAATCACACTTTTAACATCTGAATTTACATTTTATATATAATGGCAAATTTTAAGAGGTAAATAAAGTGTCCTGTTTCCTTTTACCTGGAATGTGTGTTCCAGATCAATAAAGTGCTGTATCTTAAATGTTTATACAGCTTCTGGGTTTGGCAAATTCCTTTACCCTGACAAACTAAGCGATGAAATCTACCCCAGAGGAGAGCCCTATGCCTCAAACAAATCACTGTTGACGAATTTCTAATGAATTTGAAGTTCCTCTAGAGTAGGCCAGAAATATGGTGGAGGTGGAAGAATCCACGAATAGTTTTAGAAGACATTCGTAAAAGTAACAAAGAAAACAGAGCGAGAAGATCCCCCTATACTCATCAAGGACAAATAGATTTGGAGAAGCCTTAGTAAAAGGCTGCTAACAAAAGTTGGCACATTTGAAGCAGATTGTTAAACACAAGTTCCTTTGTCCCTGGGCTTTTTGCTATTGTTCAACAATCAGCCTATTACAAGCATGCTTCATAATGCACAGAAAGGTTTCTGACCTTTCTTGGTGTTGCCATGTGACCATAATGCTGCACATGGACTGCAAGGCAATTGCATAAATATGGTGTCTTGGTGGAGTTTAGCTCACTGAAAGCTTGGTCAAATAGGATAAAGAAAGGAACACATTGGTGCAGGAAGCACGAAACACATTGTGCTTAGTGTGTCCATGTTGCAGTTCTCTATGTAATGAACTTTCCAACGTAGTGACTCAGTACCTAAAGGTTTTTACCTTCTTTGCCTCTTGTCTTGAGCCAGATGATTATTTTTATGTCTCTATTTTTTGTCTTTCAGACTTTATTCTCACACGATCCTTAGAGTCTCCCAGTGCGAGACTCTAGTGAGAAAATGTCAGCCTACATTTTCAAAGCTGCCTTAGAGATTTGGAAGATAATTCCCATTTAAATAAATGGGAAGTGTGTACCCCACTTGCACATGCTCTTTTTTAATAACAAAAAGGACCTGATTCTACACAGATGTTGGTCATTGTAGAGATGTTTTAATTTTTAACAGCACTAGCTTCACTCTTTTCAAGCTTAAAAGTCCCTTCACAGAGGATGTGAAATTTTGATCCAGTTGCTTTTTATACTTCTTTAACATTTTCCTGTCTTCTGCATACCCTTTCTCCTCTGCTCACAATGATATCTTTCCTTAATAAGTTTAAAATTCCTGTTGATACTGTGGTCCCTTAGAAAGTATGTGAGTGAGGTCAGTGGAGTCTATTGCCATTAACCAAAACCCACAATTATATTACAGATCAAATACATTTTCTCCTACTAAAATGCATGTAATGTAATATGTTGCAGAACAGTGGAAGCATACTTGCAACTGATGTAATTTGTTGTTAACAGACAATTCCTGTTTCATTCTGGTTCTTTAACCTACCTTAAAAACACATACTACATACTTTTTATTGTTTTGTAGTATTCTGCCAAGAATGCTTTCATTTAAGCAAATTCAGCCTAATTTGGTTGATCTGGATTTAGACCAGATAAATCTTGATACATCTTATATAGTTTGAAATGTTCAAATACAGCGACGTCCTCATTAAAAAAAAAATAAATTGTATAGTTTTAGGTGACAAATATTGGCAGCTCAAATGGAATGGCAAGAAGAGCCTGGTGGCAACCTCACAGGTAAATCTCTCCAGTCTGTACAATTAATTAAACAGAGCAGTAAGAACCTGACAGTAGTGCTGTGCTCTGTTCTGATCACCCCATTCTTACTGTTCCATCACATCCTTTGATTTAATAAGACAACATATTGATGACAAATATGGTAAAAAAATAAATATATACTATTCTGCTAAATTACATTCATCCTAAGCTTGCTTAGCTGTCCTAGAATCTAGAATGCCTATTTTACACAGGAAATCACCTGATATTTTAACATAAATTCCTCCTCCATTTAAGTTGCAGTACAATAGGTGTTTCTGTTCCCTTTCTACTTTTGATTTTTTATATTTTAATTATTATTATATATATTTTTTGTGACACTAGAAGTTGATACAAAAAGAGACAAGTGAACTTTATGGTTGTTAGCTTGTTCATCTTCATTTACACAAGAGTAGGGAAGTAAGGTATTTGGGAGGCTTTAGGTTTATTTGCTGCCAGTTCCTACAGAAATAACAAATGCTTTTCATCAGTCATCATAATGATGAAACGGGTGAAAAGGAAGTCATGATTGAAGTTTAGAACATCTAATTTGTACATCTCTTTTTGCCAGTTAATTCATGTGTCCTAAAAACTTGTGAATAATAGATCTTAGGATGCCTTCTAGTAAAAGGCAGATTTCTGAACTCAGTTATTACTTGTGACTTCATAAAGGGGGATTTTTTTCTTGTTGTTTATTGAGGTGATCATAATTATTTCATCCCTCCCTTTTTCCTTAAGTGCAAATGTCAACTGGGTCAAGATGCAGTAGCTCAGCAGGAGCTGCTGAGACTGACAATGTGCTCCCTTGACTGGTGGCTAACGCCAACTGGAGTTGACATGGAATTATATGAGATGTGTTAATTCTTCTAAGGAAAATGGACTGGAGAGCAGATGATCCTGCCTGCAAGCTTTGTCTAGGCCTAGCTGTGCTTGCTTTCGAAGCTACGGAAGGCTCCTGTTCTCGATAATCTCCTCATGGACAGGTTGTCTCCTTTGCTCTCTGGCCTCGAGGACTTGCTCCTCTGGAAGGGGTTTCGCAGACTCGTTGCATTTCGCTGTCTGTCAAGTTTATCGCTGATTGAGTAGCTCTTACGTGTGTGCTGTGCATACAGCATGTTGGACTCCTCTGCAGAGTAGCTGTTGGCTCGCTCTATTTTTGGAAGTGGGATGCTGTTGTTCAGAGTTCTTGTTGCATTGCCATCTTGAGGAGATAAGGGGATTCCCTTCTTGTCTTTGGACTCAATATCTTCATGATCAGAACTTGGGTGGCTTAGTTCTGCTTCTCTCTCTGGGTGGCAGCATCCCAAGTCTTCCACCTTGCCCCCAAGGCTTCCAGGAAAACTGGCCCTCTCTGCAATGGTCTGGGGAGCGCTCACACACCTTGTGTCTATGCAGTCTGTAATACTTGTGTACTCTGCTGTTTTGACTGGGACGCCAAGGCTGCTGAAGTAGCTTCGAGATGGTGAGAACATAAAACTGTGAGATTTCACAATTGGTGTTTCCTCCAGAATGAATGGAGTTGTAGCCAGATAACGACTGCTTTTGGATCTCTCTAAAGTGTGGTACAAGGGAGGGTCTGAATCCCAGGGTATTTGGCAATCTGTGATTTGTGAATAGTCTGAAGAAAATGCTCTTGTTTCTATTCCAGATGTTTCCTCATAATCAAGACTCCTGCCAGAAATCTTTTCACTAGGTGTACTGCTAATATACGTGCTGTTAGCTAAAATGGAAGAGGCTATGTGAGCCTGTAGGGCTGTATCTACAGTACCAAGAATATTTATGGAGCTGTCAAGAGGCTCTGTGTCAGAATGCATCTCATCCATTGCAGAAACATAGATGTCGATACAAGACGAAGGCCTTCTGGAGTCTGGGGCAATTGACAAAGTGCTGGTAGGGGCTAAGGGAGCCTTTCCTTCTTTTGCTATCGAGTGGGAACTGCTAGCCCGGTGCAGGCTTGGAGACCTTTCCTTAAAAATGCTTTCAAACTTTTCCAACCCACACTTGTCCTTCATATTTGTTGCATAGAAAGAGTGGCTTCGCATGCGGGGTGTGATTGTAGGAGATGTTGGGGACATGGACTCCTCTCCTGTAGGATCTATGCTCTCTTGAAGCTTGTAAGTATTTCCTTCCTGACTATTGAAGCTACTCTGCCTCACAATGTAGGCTGCATCTGTACAGTCAGATGAGGTCCTGGATCGTATCTTGGTTGTCTCACCTCTCTCTATGCCGGTCAGTTTTTCTAAGGCTGTCACCATTCGTCCTATCATATCTTCCAGCTGAGCAAGCCTGATGTCGACAGTCTGCAGAGAAGCCTTCATGCAGTGCTCTCGCTCATTTACTTCTTCCAGTCGCATGGCCATGTTCTCTACCCTTAAGGAGGGGAAGATAAAATGGGTTAATTTTTACAAAGCAGTGATGTTCAACCAATAGGTCATTGAAACAAATTGAAATAAATAGGTCTCAACATTCAGAATCAGTGTGCACCTCATATACATCAAACATTGCTAGAAGAGTTTCAGCAACCAAAGGATACTGCTTGCTCAGGAAATTGTTCCAGTAAGTTAACCAGTCAGTGTCTGCTCCTTATTGATTATAACATAGAAGGGATTTTAGGTATGCACTATCCCAGGGACAGGGGCTATTACAGAAATGTTATTGTGATTTGTTACCTCTCTGCTGCCAAAACTTCTAATTAGGTGGTTACAAATGAATAAAACTTTCAGCACATGCACATGATATTACTCTCAGTTGTGCTACAGGCAGAATTATTGTGGTTAACTCCTGAATTAAAAAAAGTCATGGAAGTGTGTAATGTGCCACAGAACGTGGGAAATACCTCACATTTTTCTTCTGATGTTCCCCCCATATTTGTACCAGCTACCCTTGCATGGGCCTAAGGAAGTATTTTCCTTGTTCTCTGATTCATACTTACAGAATCACAGAATCACAGAATTTCTAGGTTGGAAGAGACCTTCAAGATCACCGAGTCCAACCTCTGACATTAACCAGTCCTCTACTAAACCATATCACTAAGCTCTACATCTAAACGTCTTTTAAAGAACTCCAGGGATGGTGACTCAACCACTTCCCTGGGCAGCCCATTCCAATGCCTCACAACCCTCTCAGTAAAGAATTTCTTCCTAATATACAACCTAAACCTCCCCTGGTGCAACTTTAGCCTGTTCCCCCTTGTCCTGTCACCAGGCACATGAGAGAATAGGCCAACCTCACCTTGCTACAGCCTCCTTTAATGTAACTGCAGAGTGCGATAAGGTTGCCCCTAAGCTTCCTCTTCTCCTGGCTGAACAATCCCAGCTCCCTCAGCTGCTCCTCGTAGGACTTGTTCTCCAAACCCCTCACCAGCTTTGTTGCGCTTCTCTGGACTCTCTCGAGCACCTTCATGTCCTTCTTGTAGTGAGAGGCCCAAAACTGAACACAGTACTCGAGGTGCAGCCTCACCAGAGCTGAGTACAGGGGGACGATCACCTCCCTAGCCCTGCTGGTCACACTGCTTCTTATACAAGCCAGGATGCCATTGGCCTTCTTGGCCACCTGAGCACACTGATGGCTCATATTCAGCCGACTATCCAACATCACTCCCAGGTCCTTCTCTGCCTGGCAGCTCTCCAACCACTCATCTCCCAGCCTGTAGCTCTGCTTGGGGTTATTGCGCCCCAGGTGCAGGACCCGGCACTTGGCCTTGTTGAACTTCATACAGTTGGCCTCAGCCCATCGGTCCAGCCTTTCCAGATCCTCCTGCAGAGCCTTCCTATCCTCGAGCAGATCGACACACGCGCATAGCTTGGTGTCATCTGCAAGCTTACTGAGGGTGCGCTCGATCCCCTCATCGAGATCATCGATAAAGATATTAAAGAGGACTGGCCCCAGTACTGAGCCCTGGGGAACACCACTAGTGACCAGCCTCCAACTGGATTTGACTCCATTCACCACAACCCTTTGGGCCCAGCTACCCAGCCAATTTTTAACCCAGCAAAGCGTATGCTAGTCCAAGCAACGAGCATCCAGTTTCTTGAGGAGAATGTTGTGGGGGATGGTTTCAAAGGCCTTACTGAAGTCAAGGTAGACCATATCCACAGCCTTTCCCTCATCCACCCAGCATGTCACTTTATCATGGAAAGAGATCAGGTTCATCAAGCAGGACCTGCTTTTTATAAACCCATGCTGACTGGGCCTGATCGCCTGCTTCCCCTGCAAGTGCTGCATGATGACTCTCAGGAGGATCTGCTCCATGAGCTTCCCTGGCACTGAGGTCAAACTGACAGGCCTGTAGTTTCCCGGGTCTGCCCTCTGGCCCTTCTTGTAGATGGGCGTCACATTTGCTAGCCGCCAGTCGACTGGGACTTCCCCCGATAGCCAGGACTGCTGATAAATGATGGAAAGTGTCTTGGCCAGCTCCTCTGCCAGTTCTCTCAGTACCTTCGGGTGGATCCCATCCGGCCCCATTGACTTGTGTATTTAGCTCAGATACATAGAAGAAGATTATCAACATTGTACAAAAATGTAGGTAATATGTATATAAAAAAACTGCAAGGAGTGAGCACTGATGGAATAAAATGTAGTGTACAACAGGGTACACATATCAAGACTGTTCTGTTCCTGTGTTTGTACCTTTTGTAGTCTGTGTTAGCAGTTTAGGGATTGAAATGGTGAGCTTATTAGCTCCCTATCATAATATATAATAAAGTACTAATAGCTAATAATTGAATGTGTGAGTTTAATTTAAATTTCAGTATAACTGTTTTATATACAGTATATACAGTATCGATTTAGCTCACTTTTAAAAAGTTTTCATCTGTAAAGTGAACTGTGAATTTAAAGTGAATTTATGCCGGTGGCTTATAATCATTTCTGTTTGCTGGCCTAAAAACTTCTAAAAGTTCTCTAAAAACTTCTAAAAACTTCTCTACTGCTTTTGTATGGAGTCTTCCAATTTCATGCAATAAGATTGCCTTTAGCACATACGAAATTCCTTATAATTATATTTCTCTGGTAGTAGTCCATGGAGTAGACCAGGGAATTTCATTATCTGCCAAAGAGATATTAAAAGCTGCATACTTATGTAGTTTGTTTACTTACATATGGCTTATTTTAGGGTTGCACTTCTGGGTTTCCCTGTCCCTATTGACACTGAAAAATGAACAGTGAAGTGACAAATACCAAATGACGGGTTTTCCACACTTTTCTCAAGTCTCTCATTCTCTGTCTATTACTGCAAATCATACTCCAAAGTTAATATGCACTCCGTCAACCGTAGCTGGGATTTCTGATGGGATAAATATCATACCCTACTATTTGTAGATAAATTTCCAACAGGACAAGTGATCTGAAACTGGAAACACCACAAACACTCCTGCTTGTCCAACAGGAAATCAGATTTTAGGCAATAAACGAATATTGGGCAGCATTAATATCTGGTATGTCACAGAAGCTTAGGAAGTGAAACGCTGAAGTCTGACTACAATGTCATATTGAGCAGCAACCATCCATCCGCACAAGAGAGGAGAAAGAAGAGAGTGGCACCACACTCTGCAGCAAGGCTTATATGCACAAGAAATATGGGCTTATTGTGTTGAAGACCATGAATTTTGAAAGTACAAGTAAAAAAACAAAAAACAAATCTATAGATTTGAAGTGTTCCATGAATCAGCAACTGTATTACTGTCATCAGACTTCAGTGGATGAAAGATTAAATAAGCTAAGACCCCTACAAAGAAATAAACATGTAGTTTCAAGCAATCTCCTTCTACTCAGCTTATTATTATTAACCACTAGTCTACTTCTTCTGTCAACCTCCTCTAACAAAACAGACTAATGTTATTACAAGCACAGGATATAATTTCATAGTAAGAGAGCAGTTGGTGTAAGAAGCAGTTGAATTTTCCCTCATGTTATTAGTTATTTAAACTGCTATTTTATCAAAGAAATTATACTTTTGAAAAATTTATCAGCTAGTAACTGAGTACCTGGTCACTCACTCAGATTCCATAATAACTTCTTGATGACGATGACAGATATAGGTTGACAGTTCCGGTACAGTTAGACATGCTGAAAATCCTGAGTAAACTCGTGGTCTATTTGAGCTAAAGGAAAACATTTTGCCTGGATATTAACAGAGCCTGACATAAGATGTAAGACCAGTGGTTTTGCTGGCCGAGACAAAGAGAGGCTTCTGGGTTACTTGGACTGGTGGTTGCCATGGAAGGAGCCCCAGATTTGATCACATTGATAGTGGTGGGAAATTTCTTTAGAAACATAAGAAGGTAAGGAATTTGCAGCCTGGGTTCAGAAATAAAAGGTAACCATAGATGTACTGTGAGGTACATAACTGAGAGGTACATACATGTGTTTACACTGTATGAATCCCAGAAAGGAAAGAAGGAAGGAAGGAAGGAAGGAAGGAAGGAAGGAAGGAAGGAAGGAAGGAAGGAAGGAAGGAAGGAAGGAAGGAAGGAAGGAAGGAAGGAAGGAAGGAAGGAAGGAAGGAAGGAAGGAAGGAAAGAAGGAAGGAAGGAAGGAAGGAAGGAAGGAAGGAAGGAAGGAAGGAAGGAAGGAAGGAAGGACAGGAGGCAAAGAAAGGAAGGAAGGAAGGAAAGAAGAAAGTAATCTTGAGTGTTAGTAGTCTCCTTCAATTTCAAAGCTATTAGCTGACTTTAGTCATCTTTTGTTTTATATATGACACTGCTGGACCTTTCCAAAAAATATTTATACTTTTAATTAGGGATATTCTCAATATTTTATGCTCAATTCTGTAATCATTCAGCACACACAATAGCACTCTGTGAGTATTCCCACTAGAAATGTGATAAAATCCCATCAACTGAACACTGAGGACATAGGGAGATATGCTCTGGAGAAATACAATCGTAATCTGGTCCTTAAAATATTTTAATAAATGAAAATTTATATTGTCCTATGTTAGATGATATTGCACTCAGTGAACACAGACAGAGCTGTATTTTCTTCAGGAATAGTTTCAAATTAAAAGACTATTTCAAAGCAAGAAATAAAAATAAGTTTTTCATAGAATCATATCATAAAACAGCCTGGGTTGGAAGGGACTTTAAAGATCACCTAGTTCCAACTGCCTTGACAACACCTCCCACTAGATCAGGTTGCTCAAAGCTCCGTACAACCTGGTCTTGAACTCCTCTAGGGAGGGGTACCCACTTCTCTGGACAACACATTCTAGTGCCTCATCACCTTCTGAGAGACGAATTTCCTCCTAATATCCAATCTAAATTTCCCCTCTTAGTTTAAAATGACTCCCCCTTGTTTCGTCATTTTCTGCCTGAGCAAAAAGTTGCTCTCCATCTTTTCTTATAAGCTCCTTCTAAGTACTGGGAAGCTGCAGAGCTTCTCAGAGCCTTCTCTTCACCAGGCTGAACAGCCCCAGCTCTCTCAGCCTTCACAGAAAGGATGCTCCAGCCCTCTGATCAACTTCACAGCCCTCTTCTGGACCTGCTCTAACAGTCCCATATCCTTCTTTTGCTGGGGGCCCCAGACCTGGAAGCAGCACTCCAGGTGGGGCCTCACAAGGGCAGAGCAGAGGGGAACAATCACCTCCCTCTTCCTGCTGGCCACCCCTCTGTTGATGCAGCCAAGGATGCAGTTGGCCTTCTGGGCTGCAGGCACACACTGCTGGCTTGTGTCGAGCTTTTCCACCAGAACCCCCAAATCCTTCCCTGCCGGGCTGCTCTCAATGAGTTTTTCTCCCAGTCAATGCTCATGTCTGGGATTGCCTTGACCCAGGTGCAGCACCTTGCACTTGGCCTTGTTGAGCTTCATTAGGTTCACATGGGCCCACTTTCCAGCCTGCAGGTCCCTTTGGATGGCTTCCCTTCCTCCTCTTGTATTGACTGCGCCACTCAGCTTGGTGTCATCTGCAAACTTGCTGAGTGTGGGCTCAATACCACTGTCTATGTTGTTGATAAATATATTAAAAAGCACCAGTCCCAAGACAGACCCCTGAGGGACACCACTCATCACTGGCCCACCTGAACCTAGAACCATTGACCACTATTCTCTGGGGGTGATCTTCAAGCCCACTCCTTATCCACTGCATGGTCCACTCATCCAGTCCATATCTCTCCAATTTAGTGATTAGGATGTCACGTGGGACCGTGTCAAAGGCCTTGCAGAAGTCCAAGTAGATGACATCGTTTGGTCTTCCCTTGTGAAGTGATGCAGTCACTCCATCATTCTATGCCACCGGATTGGTCAGGCAAAATTTGCCCTTGGTGAAGCCACGCTGTCTGTTTCATATCACCTCCTTGTCTCACATATGCCTTGCCTTGTATATGTTCTCTTCTTCTTCTTCTTCTTCTTCTTCTTCTTCTTCTTCTTCTTCTTCTTCTTCTTCTTCTTCTTCTTCTTCTTCTTCTTCTTCTTCTTCTTCTTCTTCTTCTTCTTCTTCTTCTTCTTCTTCTTCTTAATTATTATTTTGCGATGTGTACTGGAGATAGTATAAACCTTTTGGCAAATCTCACAATATTCATGTATGATGCCTCTATTGCACCTGTGTTTTTCCTTACAGCAAGATTTATCTCATGTATGAGAGGGTGCCAAGCCATCTTAGCAGATGGGCATGAGAACAGAAAAAGAGATGGCTAAATCTAAAATGTGCATTGAGTGTATTTTGCTGAAGCTTAAAAAATTCTAATAGAAAAACATATACCAGCTGAAGAGAATATTCAGTAACTGGGGAAAAATACAAGCTCAGAGCTGGGAATCTGACAAAGGTACTACATTGTCAGTGACCAACTTTAAATTATGGTTTGGAAGATGAAGGATTTTGCTGGCATTCACTTTGGTTATAGTCATTTTTAACCTCTACACAGCTGTTCATCTATAATTTAATTGAAGCAATGATTTAATGGGAGTGAGGTACTCTTTTCAGAAGTAGACCTCTTAACTGAATTAAACCATTAAATGAATTTGAGAATTAGGTTCACAAGTCCCTTTGTAGAGCTGTGTCCATTTTTTAGGCATCCTTTGTGTCTGCAAAATCGTTTTCATCCATGCAAAGATTGTAGACGCTGAAAGTCTTTTAAAGAGGGGATCCACATTGCTTGTTATAGGTGACCCTTGAATGCTTTTACTTTTCTGGAAGCAGTTCCCAAGCTTGTAACAGGCTATTGGTACTGTGCCTGATATTTTTTGGTAAGGTATCTCTGGTGTAAGTAGACAGCCAATTTTTCCAAGTATTGTGTTTTTTGCAGGTTAAGGATATTGTGTTGTCCTGGCTGCATTCCTGTCTGGATCCTAAAACCACCAAACTCTTTCTGATTAAAGACAGATGCAGTGAGATTAACAGACCTTTCCTAGCCCCACTTTGCACATATGGCCTGATCGGGTAAGGTCACTATTGACCCTTTTCTGTGCACTTCATTTTGCTCTCTCTGGAACCAGGATAACAGCTATGTCTTCATTCTCAGACACTGTTAATGCAATTGCACTGAAGACTGTGTAAAGTGTTACGGTACTATAGCTATGAACTCCAGAGATGACATAATAATGTCTACTCCAACCAGTTTATCTGATTTTTAAATACTATTAGGATGTGACCCTTCTCCCTTTGGAATCAACAAGAGGTTTTTGTTGGGTCAAGACTTGGCCATATGGCCAAGAGTTTTGAAAGTAGAGTCCAACTCTACTTTCCTCCCTGGTCTCCAGAAGATTCACTAAGATTTGCCTTTGTGATAAATGCACTTAAAAAACCACCTTACAGTTTTGTACTGCTTTGTATTTCTCACCACAATCACTTCCTCTGATCTGTATCATTAACTCAGACCTACTTCCATGTACCTGTGCTAGACCCTAGCAAACAGAATAGGACAAACTTCAAGAGTTGTTTCATGTTTTTGTTTTCTGAATGTAAAAACAAGCAGTCAAAGGAGGCATTCTGTGTGGTGACACCAACTGTGGATACCTCTGGGATATTTTTTGCAGTGAGAATGGTAAGACTGAACCCACTGAAGCCACACAAGATGTCAGGGTGAACTATTCCAATGTGAGAGTATATAAACTGCTTCTTGTTTTAGGGGAGTCAGGCAAGGCATTGTGATCCTGACCCAGCACGGCCACTGAGACCATGGCTGAAATTGCTGGTTCACATGCAGTTCAACTTATCAAGAAACAGCATCTCTTGTTCTTTTGCTTTCCTGAACTCCCTCATGCCTCTGGGACCAATCTAGGCTGAACTTCAAGGCAAGACTTCGTTCCCATCTTCTATTGCCCTTCTAGTGCTAGATTTCTATTCCTTCATCCAGGCTTACTGGGCTTCGCACCCTGATTTTGCAGCTGCTTTTCCTTCAAGTAGTCCTTGGGGCATTTTGGTAGATCCAGCTGCAAGCAGAAGATACTCAATGGGATGTTTAAGAGGTGAAAACATTCTTGTGAGCTAAGTGCATCACAGATGCCTGGAGGAGAGGAAAGGCTCTGAGAAGTCTAGGTGGATATACATCACACCAGGCCTTGTCCCAGTTCTTTTCTCCTCCACCTAAACAGCATCCTCAGCTTCCTGCAAAAAGGTCTTCAGTGCAAAGGGAAACTCCACACACATTATCAGGATATTCTGGGTTGATTTTACACCATGTAAAGTTGAGTTAATTGGCCAGATGGCTAGGGTGATGATATCATGGCTATAATGTAGATACTGTGCTTGATTTAATACTACAGGTTAATGACTGGGCATTGGAAGAGAAACTGTGTTAGTGCATCTTCTCTGTTTTCTTTGCTTTACATCTTGCTAATTGTACAAAGACTATTATATAGAGAGCCTATGAAGTACAAAGCTGGGTTTTAAATATTTAAATATTCTACAAGTTGGGAAAAAGAAGTTTGGTGTTTTAGATCCAGAGCACTTCAAGGGATACATATCTGACCATAATTGCAGACAAAATGACAGACCTGGGAATGTAGTTCTTAAACTGAGCATAATTTAGGATACTTATACAGCCTGGATCTGAGCATATTTAATCTAATGCTTTCAAACTTGTCTTGTCTGGGTGGAGTATTGTAGTGGGTTTAGTGGAGAGCTGTTATGAGATGGGACTTCACTGCTGGAAGTCATACTAGTGGAATGTCCAACTTTCCTGTGTTTAGGTTTGGAAGTAGACTCTGTACCCTGTCCTCACAAAGCCTATCTGATCCTCACAAACGGCCTTCCAAACAGAGCTGGGACTTGCTGGTTTAACACTATTGACTAAGGAAAATGAATTTTTAAATAATTATTTCTCTGTGAGACTCAGGTCATCCTTCATTTAGGATTCATAATCACAAACCCTCCTCTGGAATTTAGTGCTTTAAGTCATTAATTTAAAATATAGAAAAGGACTTCTTTCCTATAAAACAGGACCAAAACACAGAGCAAAAATAGACTATTACAAATTCATTGTCCAGTACATAGAACACTTGCCTAATGTAGGGGAGGTCTCATCAGGGTCATTTATTTATACACACTTCTTTCCTTGGCCACCAAAAATAAAGCTATGAGCAAACAGAGATTTGAACCTACAACTACTATTTCCAGGTTAGTTTTCTGATCTCTGCAGTATCAGAACACAGGAAACCTTGGACCACCGTTCAATCTATCCTTCCATCTTTCTTTGAAATGTAAGTAATTCTTCAGTCTACAGTCTTCAACCACTTTCAGCTTAGGACCTTCTTGGGAGTAAAATGATTTCTATGTATTTAGAAATCCTGACAGGATTTCTCTTCCATAAGCTTATCTAGTCTCTGTTTTAACTAGTGTCGACTTTTACCTGACATCATCAGGTCTTTTAGACCTCATAATCTTTCAAGAATTCACTATATTTTAGTATTTAGTGCATGAAAAGGACATCTGCTTTTATTTATTTTGAACAGTCTCCTTTTAGATTTATCTGTTGCTCTCCTAGTTCTTGATTTGGGAGAGGCAGCAAATATTGATTTCTACTCACCCTCTTCTTGCATGCAGAATTATATAGGCCTCTGTGGTTTCATTTCTGATTTTTCCCTTCCAGACAGAATAGAGTTTTATTTGAGGATTACCAGGCCATCCCTTGTGAAGAAACTATTCCATGCTTTACCACACTTCCCCTCTAACACCCTTTTCTAAAATGTGTCTTGTGAGTACTATTTTCAGGAAAACAGATGATTAAAGGATATTATATTTGCTAATCCTGTTCTGGGATAGATTTAGTTCAAAAACAATTTAAAAGCACTTTTTCTTGCCTACATGAAATATATTTGAGGCATAGCTGTATTAGGAGCTGTGCTGGAAGTTTACATATAAATAGAAGAGTGTTATGCCCATGTACTCAATTACAGCAATGACTCTCCTGATTTCTTTTACGTGTTAAATCATAGTATTCAGCGTACAGAATATTCAGTGGTTCTTAAGTTTCATGAGTATTTGACAGGATATCACCTTAGTATTTTTATTGACAACAGTGCTGTGCATTGAACAACAAGCTCTGTACTCAAAATTTAGCTCTGTTGATCAGCTGCGATATGATGAAAGCATGTATTTGAGATTAACAGATTCATTAAGTTTAGGACTGTTAAATTAGAAGACTAGAAACGTGCACTAAACCCACATATTATCTTAGTCCTCTGTGCTTGTTACCATTCTGAGTGATATATCCAGTTCCTTTGAAATTAATAGCAAGATTTCATCTCAATGAAACTAGTCTACCTACCAAGACCACCCCAAAGTAAAGCTCTTTCTTTATCTAAATGCTAAAGCTCTAGTTCTTATTGAGGAATTCTCATTTACTCTCCCACTGTGTTCTGACCACTTGTGCCTCAAAGTTCTGCTTCAAAAACTGCAGCACAAAGAGGAATTGTGTTTTCCTCACTATTTCATTTGCATACAATTGGAACTGGTTAGATGATACAAAGTTTTCAAAATTTTGAAGAACATTTGCTTTAGTGAAGAAGAAAAAAAAAAGAGAAAAGAAATTGATCACCTTGTATCACTCTACTTTTTTATTAAGATTTACTTAAAATTCCTTCAAATGTTTCCCTTTTCAAGAAAAAGAAAGGAAGGGTGAGAAAGACAATAAAGATATATTTCCAGATCAACATATGAGAGAGCAAAGTGCACCTTTCTGAAGTGACACGGATTCTTTCATCATTGGAGGAATTAAATCTGTCATCCTTCTCTCTAAAATATTCTTCTATACACTGCTCTTCAAAATCATGGACTTTTTTCAATTCATCTTCAGTTATGAAAAGTTCTGTAGAAACAATGGAAAAAATATCAGTTTGGCAAAGCATTAACATGTGAAATTAAGTACACTTTTCTTATTGCAAAAATCACAGACTGAACTTTCAAAATCAGGCTTCAATTTTATCTGGCATTTTCATATGAAAGCAAAGAGATGCAGCTAATTTCCAAATTAGTGGCTTCAATTATAAGTGATCCTGGAGATAGCAACACTTAAGCGGGCAAATACTGTACAAACATGAATGTGTTTTGATTACATGAGACCTAAACACAGCTGTTGGTCAGGACCTGGAGAGACAGTGGGAGCCAAACGTCACCTGTAACCTAATATAAATTTAATCATATTTGTAGACTGGTAAGAAAGGAGTATGAGAGTAGAAAGGGTCTGTTTGACATGGCAAGAGATGAAATCTGTAGGCAGCAGCAAAGGCTATGTCAGACATGGTGTGATGTGAGTGGGAGGAGAGCGGTATAGTTGCACTTGCATCTCTCATGCCATCACAGGACTTCAGCTCCTTTCTTGCGGAGAAGTGGGCTGTGGCATGGGTTTGAGTTGGGAAGAGATGCACATCCGCTAGCTCCCTACTTCTGTCATATACACTGGGGAAGGTGGAGTTTTTCTACTTTGAAGAACTAGATAAGGAAGAGCAGTGAAAGTGTTATCAAAATAATCTGTCAGGCTTTCTATCATGCTTATGGGAGTTCTTATTAAAGTGTCTGGAGAAACCACTCCTCCACTTTGAATCAATGTCAAGGAGACAACATGTGTCTACAGAATAATTACTCCTCACCATCTCTTATCTTATGTAGGCATAAAATGTGTTGAGGGGACATATGTGCTATTTGCTCAAAAAATAGGAACACTATCTCTGTATTAACTGCAATAAAAGTAAAGATCTGGAAGTGCAAAGAACTGTAAGAATTCCAGTAAAAACAGTCTTCTAGCAACAGCAAAACAAAAGTCTTTGTTTTGAAGAAAGAAACAACTCAAAATATCCAGGAACAACACTGCCTCATTAATGCTCTGAGGAGAACTGTGTGTTAAGGAATGGAAGTAAAGCTAAGTGATTCAGGTGGCAACTTGTGGCTAATAGTTCTCTGTTGAAAAGGTTACCAAAGTACTGGGCTTAGCCTTCATTCATTTCAAATACCAGATACTACAAAGAGAATTGGAAAGTCCCACTCTGTAAATTGTTTAAGGCTTACTTAGTCCGTAGTCTCTCTCATCTGGGTCACTTTCGTGTTTCCGCCATCTACAGCAGAGATGTTGGAATATCATAGTCATATGGCTGAAAATGATCAGAGGTGGTGGGAGAACTGGCCTTTCATGAAATGTCATGATTAGCTGATACCTTTGAAACTTCCATACTTGGTTGGATATGGATTTGACTTCAAAAAATGTATTGCTAGGAGGCAAGAAGAGGAAATAACATCAGATTAAAATGTTTTTGAGTACTTTGCCAGAAATGGTATTACAGCACTTTAATTACACACATTTCACTAATAGTGCCAAACTTTTCCTTGTCATACAAAAAAAGGAAGTACAAAAGAAAGCAGATAATAAGGTTGTTCTTCAGTGATGCACAGTGGCAATCAGTCATTTAAAATGTTATTACTCTCTATTCTTGCTCTGTGCAACCAGTTAGTTTTTCGACAACCTAGTAAGACAGGCAAGTATTTTTGTTCTTATCTTCTGTATTAGGAGTGAATGATGCCATAACTGAATTTCAAATTTTTGGATTTTCTACTTTCAGTCACATTGGATGTCTGTTCTTGGAAATGAGATAATGTAAAAAATTTGACATTTCCCTCACTCTCTGGAGACAAGGTACTACTTTATGTCTTCTCACCCCTACATCCTCTGAAAATAGCTTTCAGCCAAAGTCTTCAGCTTAGCTGCTTTCTTAGACCATGAATAATGCCCACCATCCCCAACTCCATTCTTTGCAATGTGTCACTCACTTGAAAACAGCAATCAGAAGGTTCACCAAAAGGATGTTTGCAACCAAGAGGTAACAGGCCATGATGGCAGGAACGATCCATGCTCCTGTTTTGCAGGGAGGCAGTTGGATTATTTTACCATCTTCTCTTGTTTCATTCTGACCACAAGGAGCTGGGAACAAAAATACAAAAATACAAACCAGGAATTAATCTTATTTTTTCTTCTTTTTCTGCTTTTTTACAGAAATATTTAAATGTTTATGAAGGCCTGCCTGCCAAAGCAATATCTTCTAAGTAACAGTGCCATTGATGCTCCTCTCAATAAATCTGCAATTGCTATGGGTGGTGGTGATCACATGCATGTCAAATTTATCACATATTTTAAAAGCTACACTTCTTGATGCTATATGTTATTTTCCATGAAAGTCAAGATATTCCCCTTAGAAATTTCAGGAAATCTGTCTCATGTAAACTGCCCATTCTTTTTAACTGAAATATCTTAGTACTCTGGTATTAATTAGTGGTTATGCAAATGAAATAATCAAAATGGTTAATCCCACAAAAAGCTAACATACTATTTTTTAATGGTGAAAGGTTTTAATTTTATTTTTCATAGAAAAAAAAAGAAGTACATTAAAATAAAGGGTATATATTTATTCCTGTGCACTGTACTTCCCAGAGCCCAGAGGATTATGAATTCTTCTGGGAAGAATTCATAATGGCCTTCTGCTATTGACTTTTGACTGCATTCCTAGAAAAACAGTGGGGGAGATTATCAAGTCTTTATTGTACCAGGTAAAGGGATATGTAGGCAACAGAGTTGCCACCTGTTTCTTTCACAAATGTTTTGGAACAAAAATGACTAAAATTTCCTCATCATGAGAGTTGTAAAACTGAAGCAGGGGGAGAAAAAATGTGAAATAGTTGTTATTACTATTCAGAAGATTTAGTTTGAAATTACTTCTGTCATACTATTATGACAGAAGGATACATCCTGCATCAGGTTCAACATGAACTCTCCCAAAGTATTCAACTCACAGAAAACAAAACAAAACAAAACAAAAACCAACCAACCAACCAACCAAACAAACAAAAAAAGAGACAACTACAAGCAATATTACATTTGCAAGCAGTTCTGCTGTGTCTGGACCCACATTATCTCTAGTTCTTTGTACTTACAGAAAAAACACTTTATTCCTGGAACAGGTTAAATATGAGCAATTCTCTGTTTCTTGGAAAATATCATATTACAGGCCCTTTCAGTTAGTTGCTCCAACCAGTGGCTTCATTTAGACATTCAAAATACCATCTGTGAGCTGATGGATTTCTTGAGCTAGGTGCATTCAGCCTCCATCCAGCAGAAACTGGGACATTCAACACCTCTTGGTATCAGCATTCAAAGTGAGACTTTTTTGTTTATGTGGAAACAGTAATGTGTTGATTCAGAGCTACAAAGCTACAACAGAGTACCAAACCCCATCATGATCTCACCAGTAACACAGAAATCATTCTAGCAGTTGATGAAACCTGTTGTCCTTCTGTGTGTTAAAGCACAGAAACAGTAATGTCTTTTATAGTGAAGAGAGAAATTTCTGAAAAGCATATCTTAAACTTTAAATCAATGATATCCAAAACTCAGCTTTAAGTCTGTCTATAATCTATTATTCAATTTTTCTATTAAAAATATTTTCATCCAAAATATTTTCCATCTTTCACAACTACCAAGACAAAAATATTTTCTCTAAAGTGATTTTCCTACAATAGAATATTTGGAAAACCATTAATGTGTCCCTGTCAGTTTATGCCACATAAACTTCCTTGAAAACAAGCCACATAAACTTCCTTGAAAACAAGCCACATAAACTTTCCTTGAAAACAAGCCTCCATAATCTATACATACATAGGTGTTTGGCTTGCCTTGAGGCTTTGTAAACGTCTTCTCTTCTGACAGTTCTGTTGGAGAAACAGAACTTAGCATTCCTTTAAATAACAAAGGAATACTAATCTTACACCTTACTTTACGGAGGTCTAAGCCAACATTCAATCTTCAAATCTTCAGCTGCGTGAGAAAGTGTGATGTGTGTCCAAAGTTCTGAAGCCTTTGTTCTAATGTGTATGACTGAAATTAACATCTTTTTCCACTTTAAACCATAACATCAGTTTTAAGGGATTTTGCTCCCACTATTAAGCAAACTATTTGTTAAAAACAATTACTCCCAGAAAAAAAAAGGAAACTGAATTTTCACCCTTTGCTACAGGGAGGAATCTGGCAGGTGTCTAAGAGTGCAGATGATACTCTTTTTAGATAACAAAGACACTTGCTTACTTTTAAGAATTTAGAATTCTTATTGATGATTTTATATTTTGAAAAATGTAGGGATTTTTGTAGTATGTGCAATAACATATTGTAACGACAAACTTTTTCAAAGAACAATTTTAAAGTGTAGGAAAACATACTCTTATCTTTCTACATGACAGCCTTGCTTTAGCAAAAATTATGTAGGATTCATAATTCGAGTGAAATGTTTTGTTAAAATAAATTCTGTTAGTGTAACTACATGCATATTCCAGGTAACTGAAAAACTCAGGTAGTCAAATGACCTGTAGGTCATTTGATGTAGGTAGGACATCAAGCCCCGAACTTTGGTTTTGAAAAATGGTAATTGGTTGAAGTTTTAATTTCAATTACATGTATTAACTTCCCTCAGCTTTCAGATATTGAACCTTGACAGCTGTGGTGGTATGTACTTGTTGCATCTTTTGTTTCTCTTTTCATAGTCTGCCTCTATGCTTATGTTTCCTTCCTGGCTCCCTTTTACCATTTCCTTTACAGGCCTTTCCTGCTACATATCTAATGTTTCCTCTTTCCTGGCCAGCAAACTGGTGCAAAGCAAACAGCAATAGGCCACATCTCTGTGCTTCAACCGTACCAGTTTACCAGGCTAGTAAGTATTGAAAAAAGGCTAAGCGAGCTGCTTAGGACTGTCCACTTCTTAACTAACAGAGAAAATACTGAACTCTGGGAACTCTGAATCTCACATCACTGCTCTCTTCATCAGCAGAAACATTCAGGGAACTGACAAGTATCTCATTACTAGAAGAAAGTTTCTCTAGAGTATTGTGACCTTACACATTGCTTTTTGCTCTCAGACACATTAAAATGACTCCAAAACATCTTTCCTATCATATTTTAATCATAATTTATAGTAAATCTCTCTAATTTTCTTGTTTTCTTTCTCCCTCCTCCTCCCTTCCTTAAAAATATCCAACCGAATGGAACCTAAAATATAACCTCATGGGAGTGATAGGAAGGGGAAGACTGCCACAGCTCAAGGCCAGGGAGATTCTTGAAGTGATGTGTAGGTAGTACAAAAATATTATCCTCTGCCTTTGTCTAACAATACAAAAAATATTGCCTGTGCTGCAGAGTTGTAACACAGATGAAGGAGGAGAAAGGAAGGGAAGGGAAGGGAAGGGAAGGGAAGGGAAGGGAAGGGAAGGGAAGGGAAGGGAAGGGAAGGGAAGGGAAGGGAAGGGAAGGGAAGGGAAGGGAAGGGAAGGGAAGGGAAGGGAAGGGAAGGGAAGGGAAGGGAAGGGAAGGGAAGGGAAGGGAAAAAGCATGATTTATTATATTTTGTGAAAAAATGCTCTATTACTTCAAATTCCAAACTAATCCACGCAAATAACAACCCTTACAGGAAGATACCACAGAGACATACAAAGGATGAAATGTTTAAGATTGTATAGAATTTTGTATAGAACTTTAATTTTAATAAGAAACCTTTGAGAACTTAAATAAATTCTAAAAGATTAAGAAAAGTAAATAATTTAAATAAAAGTAATTTGTATTAATTATGTTTTCCTCAAGTTCATTGGATAGTTGCATAATAATTTGTCTTTCGTATTCTACTGAAACAACTGCATTCTGATTACTTGGCATTGCTCCAATACAAGCAAGAAAAGGAGGCTCCATCTTTTTCTCTTTACATATATAGGATTTTCCATTAATGCTTTAGGCAAAGAGAACAAACAGAACTCAGATTGATCCTCAGATTTCAGATGGCACTTGAAATACTGTCAGCTGGAAAGAAAATCCAGATGCAAATCTGACATGAGACAACAAATCTGAAAACAGACCAAAAAAAAAAAAAAAAAAGAGAGAAACCAAACCCAAACCCATGTTGACTAACAACAGTCTCAGATGCTCTACTTTCTGAATATAGGAAAATATGAAGTCTGTTTTTCTTTTTTTTTTTTTTTTTTTTTTTTTTTCCCCCCTACATGTCAGTTATTTACATCATTTACCTATCTTCTCTACCAAACATTTTTTTTTTTTTCTTTTCCCCTGGAATAATCATTTCCTCTTCAGTATTTCTATATACTTCCGTATCCTTAATATCCTGGAGGGACAGATAGCTTGGCAAGGTGAAAAGAAGTTCTTTGCATGTAACATCTGTGTTCTGAAGTTTTTGGCTAGTATTGCCAGCAATAGTGCTGAAGTAAGTGAGGCAAACCAAGGGAGAGATTTTACAGCATTTGTGGGTTTTCTCCTAGACAGGCCTTCACTGCTAAGCAGCTAAGCAGCTGGCTGCTGCCCCATGTATCCCATCAGGCAGCAGAAGGTTGGGCTAGACTAAGAAAAGCAGCCTAAAAATGAGATAATTCCACACGCCATAACCAGTACCTTGGCCTGGACCGCCTCTTGTCCTTGACTAGTGCAGCTGTGATGAATTGTCAGTCTGAGAGGAGCTACTTTGAGACTGGTTTTGCTCTTTGGCTTAATTTGCCTAAAAAGTTAAACACAATTCTAAAAGGTTTACTTTTGTTTTGTTTTGTTTTGTTTTGTTTTGTTTTGTTTGCTTGTGTTTTACCTTTTACATCTGGTTGGTTTTCATGAATTTGCAGGAATGTAGTACTTGTGTACATCACTGATAATTAACCATACCGCTGAAAAGTGTACTTGTACTCCCGGAAGTGAGGATATATTTCTGTCCCCACTTTTCAGTTGAAGGTGTGATCACATTGTCAACAGGACACTAATGCACACTCCAGTTAACATATGTATTTTAAACGTGAAATGAATACAGACAGTATGGGTAAAAAGTGTAAGTGTACAAGACACACATTATTTTAGAGAGACATATTTTACTGATGTTATAACAGTGCAATGTGTTGAGATAAAAGTCAAACTACATCCACTGGATGGTTAGGCTGCCAGCTGATGAAATATATCCAGACATTACATCTGGTCAGCCTTAGTGGCATGCTTTACAGTCAACAGAAAGTGAAAGAAAAGAAAAGTAAGTCAGGAATTTTAGAGTAACATACATTCTTTGTACATTTCTCAGAAATACAAGGATAAGTTCCAGGAGCATGACTCCAATATACATGCATCTAAAATATTAGCATTTTTACTGAATTCCAAACTTGCAAATAATGTTGTAATATTAAACATCAAAATATAAAGAAAAAAAACCACAAACTTTAGGCTTGCTATTATAACAACAATAATGATAATAACCTGCTCAGAGCTATAAAGTTCAATTGTAGTTTAGATGTAGCATACCAATTTTTATCTTCTTCGAGAAAGTACAAACATTGTGTAGTACTCTAACATGAATACAGTGGCTGATTTAGCTTAGAACAACTTGGAAAATAGATAACAATAAATTTCTGAATGGTGAAAAAATGTATCCTAGTAAAACCTTTTGGGTGCCAATCCAGTCATTTTGATTGAGTAACATCACCAACCATTTGCTCCCAGTCTATTCCAAGGGTAACATTTCTTGAGACAACCAAGCCTCAGACAGACATGACATATTGCATATAATTTGTGCTGCAAGAGTGGCAGATTCTAAGTCCCTGCATCATCTGTCTCTCAGGAAGGAGGAACTAGGTGCTGCTTTTCATTTTGGCATCACCACTTTCTCTGCAACTCCTAGTTTCCTTGACACAGACAGAAGAGCAATACATCTACACCTACAGCTGGGGATGAAACCATTAGAAATTTTACTTTCCCTAAGCCTCAGAAGTAAATACTCTGCATTTTTTTTTTTCCCAAGGTTTAAATGTTGGGCATCTGAATAATGTACAAAACCACCTCTAAATTCTTATGCAAGAGTATGGAGCCTGCCACCCTCTTTTTATACTTAAGAAACATGCTTCATTCAAAGGCAGTATATTTTGTTGGGTTTCAGGGTTCTAAACTATAATCAGCACTTCAATAAAAAATACCAAGAACTATTTATTCAGCCAATTGCCACATTTGTTTCACTATGGTAGTTACTAAGAACAACATCAATAAATGGCCACTTGTAGAGGGACAGAATTCTGCTTGCACATGGAAGTCATAGTTTTAAACCTTTATCCATCTATTACACCTTTGGAGCAAGCTGACGTTTTGAATCCACAAGTATTATGTCTTTGGATTGAAATGAATTTTTAAAAAGAAAAGAAAAGGAAAAAGGATAAAAATGAGGGAAACTGGGTGAAAAGCTAAACTCAGGGAGGAGCTTTGTGATTTTAAGTATTTATGATAGAATCATAGACTGGTTTGGATTGGAAGGGACCTTAAATGTAATCTAATTCCAACCCCCCTGCCATTGGTAGAGAGGGACACCTTCCTCCAGACCAGGTTGCTCAAAGCCCCATCTAACCTGGCCTTGAACACCTCCACTGATGGGCATCTACAGCTTCTCTGGACAACCTGTTCCAGTGCTTCACCACCCTCTGAGTAAAGAATTTTTGTTGTTACATTTTGTGTTATAAACCTACCCTATTTTAGTTTAAAGCCATTACTACTTGTCCTATCATTATACTTCCTGACAAAGAGTCCCTCTCCAGCTTTTCTGTTGGCCCCCTTTAAGTACTAGAAGGCTACAATGAGGTCTCCCCAGAGCTTCTGTTCTCCAGGCTGACCAATACAAACTCCTTCAGCTTGTGCTCACGAGTCCTCATTTTCTGGCATGTCTTGCTGCCTCTGAGAACGATGTGTAAAAATAATCATAAAAAAGAGGTTTCATCTGCATCCATTGTAACAATTCTGGGCAACCCAGGAAAAGAAATAAACATGAAACTGCTGTAACATCTGACATGGGATATGTCCCTCTGAAACTCTGTAAATTCTCTATCCATCTGAAACTGTGTAAGTTGTGGTAATTCACGTTAGTACATTTATTACCTTAACCCTTTCAGAAAAAAACAACACATTTTTTCCAATCGAGCTTTGTCAATGCTAAAGAAGTAGAAGATAAATTATGAAAACACTTTTCCTAAGGTGGTGCTTAGGATAGAAAAGAATACGTTAAACAGAGTTTTAATGGATGCCATTTGCCATTGGAAAAGATACTCACTTCTAAATGCTGCCAAGACACTGCACATTTAGGTAGGAATGATAAACATCACTTGCATGTCAGTATTTTTTAAAGATACATTGTTTGTGGTTCTTAGTTTGTTCTATTTGTCATCTATTGCATCACTCCTCATGACCGCCCCTCTCTTTTGGCGTAATGTACTAGGTGGAACCAGAAGGTCTAATTTAAGTAGAAAACTGCCATTTTCCTGATCACCAGCCAAATGAATCCTGAAGAGACAGTATATGAAATACTGGCCTTTGTTCCGTTTGCATTGACATGAGCACACTCTTGCCTTCCAGTAAATAAATAAAGCAAAATTCTTATAACGTATGTACTCTCCCCAAAGAATTGCATCACATTGTTTAGCATAAAGGTGGTGACAGTGAGTAGGTAACAGAGAAAAGAAAACACAATGGATTAGATCCTCATGAAGTCCAGGAATTAGAGGTCTAACCAAGTACTATTATATTTGATGCTTAGTATGAAATTAGGTAGAAGCATTTAGGTCTAAAATCAAACAAATGGATGAAAAAAAAAAAGTGACATTTTGTGTCTCAGATAAACCAAAGAACTCATCATGGATACCTGGAAGGGTATCCCTATCACCCAAC